>NC_138793.1:2500-675000 GCF_965178545.1 Coloeus monedula | reverse complement strand
TGCTGATACAGCAGCAAAAGCCTCTGGCAAGGGCCTCACCACATCATGGGACTGGAGAATAAAAAGAGCAGAAATCCAGGGAAGTCATGCTGGTGACCAGTAACCACCAGTCAGTGGCAGAGCATGTTGTAAAGCAGGCGGGGCTATGGCTTCTTTTGGCTCTGTGTCAGTTGAAGGAGCAGTAATTCATGTGTGATGTCTGCAGCACTCCTCAGTTTTCTATGGTGTTTGGATTTTGGGGTTTGGGATTGTGTTTTCTTTTGGTCCTTTATGAAGTTACTTCCAAAGAAAAGATATAATGCAAAATGACAGCATATATTAAGCATAAAAGCATCACCGTCCTCTGGGAGTTGTCGGAAAAGAAAATGCAGAACCACTGGCACCCCATCCACTGTCAGAAGTGCCCACCGGCATGTCAACAAATCTCTGAGATCATTGCTGGACAGATCTAAGAGAACCAAAAGGACAAGTGACTTTGTCCCTGGCTAGCAGGAGGACACCAGCCAGGGAAAAAACTCTCACTTTGTTTCACCCTCAGGCTGCAAACAGATGAGAAAATACATCCTCCCAACACCTTGCACTGGATGCTGATCCTATTTTTCCTGTGTCACAGTAGGGCAACTTGGTTTCATATAGTAGTGTTCAGAGGAGAGGGAACAGTCCTGCTCCATAGCTGGAGCCCAGGCTTGGCATAGTTTATCTCTCTAGGCTGAGTTTGGAGATTTATGAGGCTGAAATTCAAAGTGAAATTCAGTGGATGTGCCATGGGAACCAGAGCAAGCAGGAGGTTTGCAGGAGCTTTGCGTGGATCTCCCTAGGGCTGGAGCTGCCAAGTTTCTATGGTACTAAAAAAACCCACAGTGTCTCTGGAAAAAAAATCTGTCTGTGTCTTGAGGCAACTGTAGGCACCTTAAGCCACCACCTGATTCACTAGCAATAGCTACCTTCAAGGCATTTCAGCTGGCAGACACTTGTCCCAGGTCCTCTAGGCTATAAGGGCTGTTTTCAGTTTAATCTACATTTAAAGTGGCACCTTATTGCAGACTGCTGAGTTCTCACATTCCTGAGCTGTCATGGTAATAGGGATTGGGCAGTCTTACTGGCTAAAGTTTTTCACTCCAAGTGCCGTAAGTTAGGTTCCTAACCCAGATTCAGATTCCTTAATGGAACTGACAAATCCCACACGAGGCAGTAGGAATTGGCCGTGGTCTGCACCTTGGACAAGCCCAGGCCAAAAAGTGCATCAACCAAGTCTGGCTGCAGGCACACAGATTGTCAGATGTGGGCATTGATAGGAATGGATTGAGCCCAGACTGCAAACAGGTATCCCCAAAGGTCAGAAAGGTTCAAGTTCAGGGTTCTGCCTCAGTGTACCCGTTGGTGAGATGAAACTTTATTGTGCAGTGACCATGCGAACTGTGATGCAATGCACAGGGTGGCTTTGAAGGGGCAGCTTTTAAAGCAGATGTTCCCCTTCCTGTCATGGCTGCTTTTTTATCCAGAATGACTGTCAATGCTGATATGTAGGCAGGAGGCAAGGTTAATGCAAGTGGTAATTTTTTCAGAAATTTGGAAATAGAGTGCATTGAAAATCTAGCCAGTGGCAGGGAGCAGTAGCATGCCTGTCGCTTTCATTGGCTTCCTGTCTGTGCTACTTCTCCACCCGTGATCTAACACTGCATATTTTTACTCTACTATGTTCTTCTGCTATTTCTATTTGTAGTACCCTGCTAGACTTGTATCCAAGCCAATCCAAAATTATTCTGAAACTCCCTGTGCTAGCAGCAACATGAAAGCAGAACTCTGCAGTGGCTTCAACAGCTGTAGAAGGGTTTAACTAAAGTTAAGAGTGGTGTCAGTCACTTCAGCCTTTACACTGGAAATGGAAATACCATCTGCCAAGGGAAACAGATTGCAAAAATTGTGTCATGTTGCCTTTTTTCATGGGAAAACCAGCACTTGCAGCTGATGAACTTTATTGGTTTGTTTTATTTTGAAAATTTGTTTTCTTCTTGTTGTTATTATTGTTGCAAGATCACAGATAAGGCCATGAAAGCACACTGTGCTTTCACCCAGATGAGGCAGAACTTAGTACAGTGTAAAGATTGTTTTGCTGCAGTATGAAAGTGTCAAGTCATTTTTTCTCCTATTTTCTGTAAGGGGGAAGAAAAGAAAGTTTCTAAGTGTACTGTCCCACCAAAAGACAAAAACTTAAAAGAACCAAAACAAATTCCCACACAACATGTCCATTCACTAGCCAAAAACCTGTAAAGCTTCAGTGAATCACATCCTTTCAACCAAAGAGCATAGATGAAAGACAAGCCCCTGGTGCTGATAGTGCCACCCGGGCACCCCAGTCCCACGAGTGGTGCTGACTTACTGCGAGTCAGGGTGCGGAAGGCTCAGCATCCAAAGAGGAGGTGCCACTGTCTCTAGTCTTGAGAGCCAGACCCTGGAGCCAAAAGCTGTGCTGTTGTGCCAAGGCTTCCTAGCCCGTGGGCAGGGAGGGGTCAGCAGGCCAGGTTGCTGGGATGGGCTGAAGGGATCGTAGTCCAGATGAGTGTATGCTCCCAAGAAATGGAGCAGCAATGCTGTACAATGGCATAACCCTTTCTCTCTCTCATTGTCCCTGGTCAAGTAAGGGCTACAGCCAGACCTAACCTAGACATTTGAGACATCTCCCTCCCAAACAGAGACCCTATTTCATGAGAGCAGACTGAAAATACAGGTGTTTTGAAATCTTGTGCTCTCCCATCCCTGCCATTCCATCAGAGCACAGAAACAGCACTCAGGACTTAGTGCTTGAGTCCTGTAAGCATTCTGATGGTATGCATCTCCCCAAGGACATTGCTCTTGGAGATAAGAGAGTAGTGTTTCTTCCTTCTGGTTGATGTCTAAGTCACTGTCTTTTTTTAAAGAGCATTCACTGAGGAAGTGGGAGACCTGAGTTCAATGCCTTCCTCAATCTGAGGGTGTTTGTCTCTCACTTCCCATGAGACTGTCTAACTGCCAGCTGATCAGCTATTCTGGGTGAAGGTCTTCAGAGTGAAACCATGCCCTCCACTAACAGGATGGTTGCTCTCCCTGTCCCACTGTTGGTGGGCAACTTCTCTTTGAGAGTGAAGGGATTAGAGCTCCATGGTTTGAGGAGCCTCAGGCTGCATTTGGTGTTCTTGGAGCTGGTTTACAAGACCCCATCTCTTAGGGCATTCAGAGAAGAGCTACCTCATCTCTGGATGCCCATGGAGGATAGTGTAAAGTGCATCTCCCTGGAGATGCTGTTCTGGGCAGGTGTGGAAGCAGAAAACTTGAATGTGAGCCAAGGAGAGGCCACAGAGTACAAGTACATGAGTGTAGGACCTCTGTGGCTGTGGACTTCAGTGAACTGAGTACAGTTAAAGTCTAGTTTTATGCACTTGAATCTTTTATTGGTGGTAACTTCTTAAACCCAACTCTACATTTGGCTCTTTCATGTGGACACATCCAGGCAGATCAGTCAGAATCTTTACTGCCACTTCAATAAACATTTCCAAGGTTTATTAAATATACTCTGTGACGTTCTTTTGTGGAGACAGTAATTTGACAGTCATCATGTGAGAAACCAAGAGCTTGCCATCTGGCCTGGCAAGACTTTTTTCTCCTTGCTATTAATTAAACTGAGGTTATTGCAAAATTTTATTATGATGGTTTTGATTTGTCCTCTGATAATGCTGGGGTTAATACCGAGGTATGCAAACCATCTTTCATGCTGGTGATGTTAATGGGAGGTGCAGCTGAGCAGCACCTCTTTGGATTCTGGTGGCAGCTCTAATAACAAAGTTTCAGGGCCAAATCCTGCTAGCCCTATTCAGGCCTCTTACCCTGGAGTGAGTTCTTGTTCTGAGGGGATGGTTTCACAAGTACGAAGATGTGGCTGTGGGGGAGGAAGGGGGCAGCTTCTTGGCCACAATAGTGTTATATAACATGCACTGGCAGGAAATCTTACTGACCACAGCTTTACCCTGCTTAGTGAGACAGTGATCATTCATGGGAAAGTAGATCGGCAGTAACAGATTCTTAGAGCACAGCAAGAAAAGAAAGGAGGGAAAGGCAATAGGATTAAAGTGGAAATCATCTGCAGAAACAGCTGCTGATGACAGCTGAGGTGAGAAAGAAGGAAATGAAGCTTTTCTGGTGATACAACAGAAGGTGGCTGTAGCCTGTATGGGATGGACAGGTCCAGTGTTTGGCAGCTTGGAAACCTATTTCCAATCCATGCACAGGCCCAGTTGGGGGCCCTTGAGTATCAGAGGTTCTCATCCATTCTTCCATGGTCCCCAAGCTGTGACTTGGGAAATATGCTGATGCTGATAGGTTTGAGGAAGTTGGCTGGGTATGAAGTTGGTGAGTAGTCTTCTCCCAACACTAATTCTAGATATCATTCACTTCTCTGTCAGAGACTTGAATGTTTCACTGCTCAAAATTAACAGCTTCACAAGAAACTCAATAAAATTCATTTTTACACAAATCCCTCGAAGTCCCAGGAACTGGAGACAGTATCAGTTTGTGATGAACAGCCAAGAGAGGTAAATCATTCTTGGGTCAGAGTGAACTCTTATTTGAAGCAGCCAAGATGTCAAAGATGTTAATGAATCAGCAATTTCACAGGTTTCTGCCCATTTAGAGAGTAATGTGTGTAAAGAGATGTGAAAACAGCACTGGGTCACAGAGGTTTCCAGATCTTGCTGCAATTGTGTGAGAGCCAGGGAACGGGGTGATGGTGAGACACTGTTCCATGTTCACCTGACATCGCACCCAGGCGTGCTCTTCAGTAAAGGAGACAGCTACCAACAAGCCCAGTGTAGGAAGGCAGGAAGGAAGGAAGGGAGGGAGGGAGGGAGGGAGGGAGTGAGGGAGGGAGGGAGGGAGGTAAGGGTTAGGCAAGGACAGGATCTGTTGCACCATTGCCTGCTGCCGGTGCAGAGCAGCTCCTGTATATTTGGGTGGTGTGGAGCAGGCCTGCCCCACCAGGCAGCTGCTCTTGGCAGCTGATGGATATATGGAAGTGAGGAAGAATGATGCAGAAAGCCATAGCAACACGATCCTGTTCTTTGATAATTGCACTGGACTCATGTGCCCATGAGTCTGGGACCTCAGCAACTCATTTCCTTACTGTAGTCCCACATTATGGTCCTGTTGTCTGCTTGTAGGATTGTCTGTCCTTCCCTGCTGTGGGAGGGAAATAGGGCCAGCAATGAAGGCCACCATGTCTGCAGAGCAGAGCTCTACAGAGCTCACAGCTGGGTGAGACAGAGGTAGGAGAAACTGGGGTCTACACAAACCCAGCGAGCGCCTGCCCTTAGCAAGTGGAGGTTATACATAGCTGTCCCCAGGCTGTGAACAGGAAATTCTCCCGTGCAAAGGTGTCTTCTCAGGCTGTCAGCAGACTCCAGAATCCTTCATCGTGCCTTTGCTGATGTAATTTTTTTCTATCGCAGTCACAAAAGCTCTTCAGAAAGCTCTGTAATTCCACGGTTCTGTGAGTGACTGCAGCCAGGGGTGTGTACCTGGACAGAGCATGCCCTACTCTGCAGAAACTCCCCTGCCAAGCTTGGGGTGGGGGTCGGAGGGGCAAGGGGGCAGCGGGGTTCTTCCTGCCCCTCTTTGATGTTTGCTAAATGTTATGCCTAGAGAGCGCAGGACTAGTGGGGTGTGCAAAGGACCCCCACCTTTGCTTGGGTTGTGTATTCTGGGATCTGCTGGCTAGGAGGGCTCCCAGAGAGATGCATCATCACTTCCATTCCTGCCTGAATGTAAGCCCAGAAGCTGCTTCTGCTGTAGTATAACATGTCAGTGGTGAAAGCTGGCCAGGCCAGAGACTGTGCCTGAATTGTTTGCCATACTTTTATAGACTGTCTATCTGGGATGAAACACAGAGCCCAGATCTTCAAAACACTCTGTGGGATGGCAGCTATGGGATTCTCATTAAAGTTAGTAGGCATCACATGGCAAAACTTCTGTGGCACCACCAGTGTGTTTGTGCAGAGGAATTGCTGGGGTTGGGGCAGCCAAGACACAGGGAAGTGGAGGAAAATGAACTCTGGCATGCCTGCAAAAGCAAGACCTCACAGAATTTCAACCATAGGACCAGTGTCTCTTTTTGTAAGGAGAAATTGGAGTGGGTATCACAGGAGATGTAAAGGAACATGTAAAGCATAAGGATTTATTGTCAACAAATGAGATGCTTCAAATTCATTGCAAAGGTGGAGAGCTTTCTAAATAACTTGGGGGGATTAAATGGAGTAAATTGGATGAATATGATGGTGAAGTTAGTGCATCCACCTTTCCAGAGAAGAGAAAGAGAATGTCTTCACAAGGCGTGGAGCATAGGGAGTGAGCACAGTCACAGAATAAGAAATGGCCACATGTCAAGGACCAGTGATTCTATCACAGACAAGAAAATTGAATCAGTCTGGCCACAGTACTTTTTGTCGTAGAAGACACTGATGGGTAAAGACTCAGTGTAGACAAACTTTATTTTTCTTACTGTTTTGACATGTTTAAGGTTTTGGCATGAACTAACTACTGTTATCCTAATTTTACAGGTGGGGACAGACAGGTTATGTGACATGCTTAAGATCACACGAGCAGTCTGTGTCAGAGTGGGAAACTGCACCTGGATCTCTCACTTGTGAGGCTGTTGTTCTTAGGACTTTGTCCTTCTGACTTCAAGCAAAGATTGACTTTGTCTGTGTCATTTCTATGCCTACAAATGGTAAGGTTTTTGAACAAATCAACAAAACAATTAAAGTCACTCCTCCAAATTGTACATACAATCATCCAAATGCTGTGGCATAATGTACCTTAGAGGAGTCTGCAATTAGTACAGGTAATTACCCCATGCTGCAAAAACTGTTAAAAATCACTGGTTAAGAATCTAGATGAAACTTTCACCTTTTTTAATGAGTACCTGATGTTTTCCTTTACAAAATGGATTTGGGTGATATCTGCAGGATAAATTAACTTAAAATCAAGATTAATTCTACAAACTCCTTGGTGCTATTGTCATGTTTTGGCCATCACTGGAGGGTTTAATACCAGTAGAGACAAGTCAGGGAAATAATTAGGTAGGAAAAGTAGTCATCAGCTTTGCAGAGGAGTTCCTTGTGGTTGTCAGAGTTTGCCTCCTTCATTCAAAAAGGTTTAACGTAAAAGCTGACAAAGGAGTGGATAGCTGTAGCCTGTTGGGACATTTGCAGATTTGTAGGCATGTTCTTCATGTTCAGCTTCACTGAAGATCTGCAGAAGTGGGATATTCCAAAGTGCCCAAGGAACCATTTGCCATGCATCCCAAGGCACAAGATACCTGGGGCATATCCAACAGTCCCATTAAAAGCACAGCAGCTACTGAAATCTCAGCTCTCAGTGGAAGAACCTATCCTTTTGATTCCAGTTCCCAAACCTACTATTGACTTCTGCTGCTCCAGATGCGTGCTGTGGGCTGCTGCTTTTAACCTGGCAGTGTTGCCAGAGGCACTGTGCACCTGGCATTTCATGAGACCAAGGGAACAGCCATTAATTGAAATTCATCAAGCAAACTGCCATTTCTGCTTGCTGTGGCTCTGTTTTCAGCTCTTCAGCTCTGAAGTAAAGCTGACAATTTCTGCTGGTTTCTCAGACCTCCTATGGAGTTTTGTTAATTAATTTGTGAGGTACTTAGATGTTTTCAGGTTTATGGTGATCCCAAGAAGTATTATTACTGTTGTATTATTAAGACTAATAATACTGCTAATAACCTTGGTGAGCCTGACAAAATTCAATTTTACTAAAATCCTTGCCACAGATGAAAAAAACTAACTCCAGGGATGTGAGGGGGTACGTGACTCAGTTACCAGTAACTTCTGTTTACAAGGGGCAGGAAGAGTATATTTGCTCAAATGAAAAAAGGTCAAGGCAGAGGCCCATTTGCTGTTTGTTAATAAGTAATCTAAAGTACAGCACAGCTTTACTGTAACAAATCAGCCTGGGTTAGCTTTTCTTCCATCACCATTCTTTCCAGTTCTGGACTAAAATACCAGTTAAAAAATAATCCACATTCTCTTAGATTATTTTCAACATCTCCAAATCTATTGAGAGGATTTGTAATCAGGGGGCAACAGCAACAATAACAACAACAAAATTGTTTCCATATTTCTTCCAGTGTTTGTCTCAGGACACTGTAGGCAATCAAGGTTGAAATATCAGGTAGGGCATTATTTGTCTCCTGGGAAATTCTCCTTTAGGCTCAGACCTGTGCATCTTCCCTATGGAATTGTGCCAGTCAAGAGCTGTGGTGTAGCTGGCTCACAGTCAACAGTTAAAATTCAAACACGGGTGCTACAGCACATCCTTCTTCCAAGTGACTGAGCATATGTGCACTTTATGCATTGTGACCCCTGTTCTGTCATTATCTTTTGCAAAAAAAAACCCCCAAAGAGTCATTTTCTAAGAAATACTTGTCTTTAGACACCAAATAGTATTCTGGAGAAGGGATGGAGTCTGTCCTTTGTGGTTCATCTACTGGCTGCAGGTAGGATTCCCTAGAAAAGGTTTTGCCATTAGAGCTACTTATCATAAAAGTAATACTTCTGACACCTGCCAGCTAACCACAGCTTCTCAGCTGTAATGCTTAGTGCTCCTGTCCTTCAAGTGGCCTGGCCTGAGGCCCATATCTAGTCCTCAAAATAGGAAATGTGATGGACACAGGACCGGAGCAGTCATAGCCAAAGTGCAACCAGCATGGCCCAGCTGGCGTGCCCCCACAGTGCCTGAGGGTGGTCTGCCCCAGGCATGGTTATTTCTCAAGGGAGGGTGGCACACACACAGGGACACACACACACACAAGATCCCCTTTGGAAACAGAAATCATGCAGACTGCAGGTTACAGTTCCTAGCTTCTTGAAATGCAATTTGGAAAGGCAGTGATCCTTTAACAAATCAAGAACCCCTGCTCCAGGAGTCCCAACTGCCTGTTAACCCTGGGGGAGAGAGAGGGGTTGGTGAGGAAAGGTTGTCTCTGCAGAGGAGGTTGTGTTTGGCTGTGAGGTCAGAGCATCTTTTGAGAACCAAACCTTTTACAGAGTCTTCTTGAGCTCTGTAGTCATAGAGGGACCAAGGCCTGCCTCCATCCAAGGCTTGGCCACACAAGCAGGAGAGGGAAGGAATGGCTTTTTACTGAGCTGCCCCTCTGCAGCAAGCAGAAGACAGCAAGGCTGAGCAGCAGATTCTGATGTGAGGAAACAGTAGACTATACTGGGAAGAACATATGTGGGAGCTGTTGTAGGGTCTTTGTAGTGGGAGGAAAAGAGGATTAATGCAACTGAGTGCTCACACACATCAGGAGGCATCTCCAGTGGCTCTTTGCTGCTGGGAAAGGGGTATTTTGGGTGCCCCAGAGCCCTCATGTTTGCCTTACTGTGTTCTGTGTTACTGACACTAGGATGGGAAGGAGGGGAGTGGAGGACACACAGTGTCCTGGGGAAGCAGGTGTCATTGGTGCTGCCCTATGTGTCTGTACCTGCACGATGGGCTTCAGGTGGGTGGTTGGCAAGCAGTCCAGCTCACAGACCCTTGAACTGACCTGCAGGTCAGTTCATCCCAGATGAACTGGGATGTGTTCAGGATGCTCATCCCAGAAAACCTGGTGTCAGAAACAGGGAGTTTACATGAAATTCATGCTCGCTTTTATGAAATCTGGCTGAGCTGGGGATTTTAGCAAATATCTTGTAGCTTAAGCAAAGCTAGAAGGATGGCAACATAAAGTCCAGATCCTGTGCCTCCATGCTGCTCTGGAGGAGCACATGGCCATGCTGTGGCAGGGTCAGCAGTAAGTGTTACTAGATGGCAGACTTTGCAGCATTGTGATGCCACGTGAAAATTCACCTTACTCATGAGATACGCATTTGCTGCAGCAGTATACACTCAGGGTGGTGGAGTTTTCTGCTCTTTTCTCTGGATTGTGTGCTATTTCTTTATGTTGTGCTTTGTTCTGGGTAACATCTGTTGTTTCTAAGTTGCCTAGCAAGTTGCAGGAGTCTTTAACAACACTGATTCACTGCACTCTTTCTCTAAAAACCAGGTGATGATTTACTTCTTCCCCTTACGGCAGTGGAAAAACTGGGGTACCAGGATTTACTCCCTGAAGCAGTGGGATTAGCTAAAAAATGTTAAGTATTCCCTGAACCTAAGCCTGAGTATTAGTCATCACTACCATGTCACCCCTTGGTGGCATCCTGGCAGTGAGCTTCTGGACTGTACAGTCTCTTGCACACAAATGTGAGGCTTTTAATGAAAAGCGAGCCCAGTGCTGCCAACACCACTGTAGAGACATACACTTTGTTCTAACTGGTAGCCAGGATGCCTGGGAAAAACACAGGTGGTTTCAGACAGTCATAGGTAGCCTATTATCACAGAGGAGAGGAGGAAGAAACCCTGGGAATTTTCCCCATGACCATCTGTTCATTTTCCCCTGAAGCCGTTACTGATTTGCACAAGGTGGCCCTGCACACAGTGCTGTGAATCAGAGCTCTGCACTGCCATTGCTGGACCAAGTGAGCTCCAGTGCTGGGGAACAGCACAGTGACATGCTTCCTCAGCTTGTATGTTGGAGCTTCATGCGCCCTGGCAGTCATTAGCCTCGGAGAAAGTAGTTTTTCTTTTCTACCCCTGCAGTATCCATAGTCCTCTGTAGCTAATGATGGTCTTGGAGTTGGACCCACCAGTGACTGTGTTCTGCTTCTGCTTTGTGCTGGAAGAGCCAAATTTCTTAGAGCAGCAGCTA
The DNA here is from genome assembly GCF_965178545.1 of Coloeus monedula. NCBI lineage: Eukaryota > Metazoa > Chordata > Aves > Passeriformes > Corvidae > Coloeus > Coloeus monedula. The sequence goes on along the minus strand of NC_138793.1, from coordinate 664,202 downwards.
TAGTGATGAAGAGCTCTGTTGGTAGCTGCTCCTGCTTTTAGCTGGGGAGTCCCTAATATTGCCTGTGATGGCGAAGGCAGTGGAAATCCAAAGATGAGTTGTGGCATTAGTCATAAAGTCATGGTGGAGCTGAAGTGCACAATTCAGAAGCATATTCCCAGCTTTGTCTTTCTATTTTTCATTCTTCTGAGGTATCAGAAAGAGGTTTTGCCTCCAGATCGTGGCATGAAAGTAATGTGAATAGCTTTACTCTTTATTGCGTCATGTCAGATGGAAGCCTGAGAGCATTTATGAGAAACAACTTGGCCTGTGGCTCTCTCTTGGTATCTTCATTGTGTGTACTGGGTGTGCTGAGTGGTTTCCAAAGGAACTTCCTCAGCACTGCAGCAAATAAGGAAATACACAGTGGAAGAGTTCTTGAATAAGTGAAACTTAGAAACAACCTCTGCCTTGCAATTACAAGCAAGATACAGCTTTTTTCAAAGCATTTTTGTGTATTTGGTCCAGGAAAGAATTATCAATTTCTACCATCACAAATATAATTTTTGTAGTAAAAATGGAAACCAACCAGACCAAGCTGCACACTGTCATCAATTTGGTCCAGATGGAAGCATGTTCAGTTGGATGTTTCCTCTGAGAAATGCAATAATTTGTGCATTTTTATGGTAAAGTAATTCTTCTGTGAGCAATGCAAGCAGATGTAGAAATAATTTTGCTATTTAAAGATATAAATGCAATTTCCCCCATTTTTAGAAGAAACAAAGCTGCTTGCTCTCCCCCCCCCAATGGTCCTTAATGAGACAAATGCACCACTAGTTGTTAGGGAGAGAGCATTATCAGGCAGGAAGCTGATTTGGGTAGGGGAGGACTTTGTTTCCCTGCAGCAATAGCAGCAGTACAGATTTTCCCAATGGCTTTCTCACTTAGCACACATTAATTCATGACACTCCTCATGTCATACACCAAGACCTGAGTGCATAGGCTGAGGATGCAGTATATCCATTTGCAGATGCAACTGCAAGTTTTTTAAGTTGTATCATACTTTGATGTCTCAGTATTAAGCTCTGTGTTTCTTATTTCTAGTGCCCAGCTCCTGACTTTGTAGCCAGCAATCCCTGCAGCATGCCTGAGGCAAGCCTGGCACTTCCATGCAAGGACCAAAACATTTAGGGTGGTGACCGGAGAGATTAATAGGGAAATTTTAAGACTTAAATGCTACTGCTGCAGTGATCCAGACCTCTGGAAGCAGCCTTCTGTCACAGCACAAATGTCTAATCTGAAATGTGGATTACCAGCAGCCAGGAAGTGACAAACAGGGTCACTGTTCTCCTGAGGCTGTTTGTTCTCAGCTGCAGCCTCTAGCAGAGCACCCAAGCCACAAGGCTGGAAGCTGAACATTCCGGGCCTGCGCTCTGCCGAGGAGCTGCTGCTCTGCAGCAGCAGCCGTGAACCACTGTGCGCTGAGTGGGGCGAGCACGGCTGTCCTGCCTACTGCTTCCAGCATTCCTACGGGAGTTTGAGATCCTGGACTCTGCTCCCAGCACTGTTTATGCATTTTACATGAAACAGTCACCAGGTAACACATAATCCCCGATCAAAGCCTCAGGGTATTTAGGCAAAGCAACGCCTAGTTTCTTGATCCTGATCAGACATAGGTGTGAATTGGGCTGAGCTGCTTGGCCTTGTCAGGACTAGGGCAGTTCTGGGCACGCATGAAGGTGCAAATCTAGATAGCTGCTGAGCTTGAAAGTATTAAAGTAAGTTGGAGACTGAAGGGGCCAGATAGTGGGAAGGACCTAGGTAGTTGCAGAGGGACGTGTATGACAGTGTTTCAATCCGAAGTGCAGATTTCAGGTAAAACATCAGGTGTTCCAGTAACAAATTCCTCTTACAGGGAAACAATTGTTCTTACAGATTCCTGAAGTGGAAACTCATTTACACAACCATATTATCTGCTTATGAAAAAAAAGTCCCATCCTCGCCACTACATTGACTACATACACTGGACTGGGCTGCATGTGCCGAGCTGCACAATGGTGGCTCCCATATGAATAGCTTGTTATTCTTACCAAGCATGACGACTGCTGTAGTAAAATCAAGAGCAACCTGCTCTAATGTAAACTGATTTCACATTGCTCCTGGCAGTCCCAGCTACCTCACCTAACCTCCTTTTTTTGGCCAGTCTTTTTCTCTTTTTCCTTTTTTTTTTTCCCATGGAAGACACACCCTATGATTTCTTACAAGGTGTTTTATCACATTGGCTGTTGCACTAGTGTCTGTGACCTGCAGATGTGCTTCTCTGGTATTATCCTTGGTACATTCTAAAGCCACTTGGGCCCTCCAGCAAATATAGATTCCAGCTGCCTGGCCATTGCAGGGATAAGCTCTGTAGTCCCTCTGATGATTGCACCCAAGCATACTTACCTGCAGAGCACCACCGATGTGTGTCTGGCTCTTGCTGTGGCTGTTGCATCTCTGATACCCCACCTGCATGTTTGGAGTGCTGCAGGGCTGGATAAATGCAGACAGAGAGAAGCTTATTCAGAATGACACTTCTGTCAGGCTGAACACATGCAGATATCCAGTGGGAAGCAGCTGTGTTGGTAAGGGAGTGGGGGACATGGGGGAGTGGATTTGGGCCAGGAGTGCCATGGGAGAAGCAGTCCAATTTGCTGATCATAGTTGCCAGATCAGTGTGGATGGTGTATATGATATAAATTACTATCTATACATAAATACCACAACAGCATTTTAATGAGGTGTTTTCTAGTAGCACTTGTCCAGGCTGGTAGTATTATGTTAAGGCTGGAGAAGTATCTCCAAGCAAGCTCCTTTGCTAAACTTTGATAAGCGTGGTGTCACCCAAGATCTAACTGATTTATTTGGATAAGAGGTTTTTCTTGTTAGTTTCTGAACATACTTTCGAATAGGTTTGGGGTTTTACTTTTTTTTTTTTTTTTTTTTTTTTTTTTTTTTTTTTTTTTTTTCTTTTTGGCCCAGGTTTTGTGTTGGTGTCACAAAACCCAACTAAGGCAGAGATCTGCATTTATTATTTTTAATGCACAAATCTAGTGCCTTTTCTGAGATTCATTGTTGTTCTGACAACAGTAAGCTTACAGAAGGGCTGGGTGGTCTGGGCCTTTGGGGTTGGGGAGAATTTGGGGGGAATTGTGACTCACAGGAGTGACCTGTGTCTCTCCAGAGACCAGCAGGTCTATATATCCTATATATCTCAATATCTTGCCCCTCTTCCAGGTGACACGCCTGGTGTTGCAGGCAGTGCTGTTTGGAGGCATGGTCTCCCATGCCTCAGTGTTTGCAGCATGGTTCTGCTGAGACTCAGCAACCAACTTTGGTTGTGGTTTTGTCATGGCAGCAGCTATTTTCCTGAACTTTTGGCACTGGACAAATGGCTACACAGAAATAGTGCACAGCCCAGCATGTTGGCTGGGATGCAGCCAAGTGCAGGTACCAACTGGGGTGGGCGTGGGTGTGTATGTGTGTGCGGGGTGTGTGGGTGTGTGAAGAGTTGCTCTGTGCCCACACACACTCCCTGTGTGTCCTGCTCTGTGGAGTGTGTCAAAACCTGGAAGGTTGTCCCCTGCACACCTTTGAGATCACAGGCTGCTCCACACCCTTATGCAAGGGACAATCTGGGAGTAGAGGTGGGCTGCAGTATCTAAGCAAACAAATAATGGTGTGAGGAAAATCCTGAAGCAGAGGTTCGGTTTGGAGGCAAGATCTCAGGTGTTGCTTTCAGGTAAAAACAATGTGTTCATTAGAAAGCCTTTCAACATGTTGAGTTGCCACCACAAGAATGTGTGAGAGCTGCATATATCCAAAACAATTCTGAAAAATAGTCTTTCTTCTGCTAGCTCTGAACTGAGGAGGTTTTTGCAAATTTGACTCCTATGTGGAGGCAGAACCTCTTTTGTGCTTAGTTTTAAGATCTGAGAGAGAAAGTTAATATCTTTGGTCCTTAAACACAAAATCTCTGAAGTGAAGCCTCTTGACTGTTTGAACTTGTGATGCATACTCAGAATTCATTCATATTATAAATAAATAATTGGCAGGTAACCACAATAGTGGTAACAGCTTCCATTCTTTCTGGGGAATCATTAACTCCAGGCAAATGTCCCTGGTTAACATCTATAAAAACTAACAAAAAAGCCCAGCAAAACAGACACAAAATAGTATTGGTTGGAAAGGACATTGGGAGGGCTGTACACCAACCTCCTCAAAGCAGGACTAACCTCAGCATTAGCTTAGGCTACTCAGGGCTTTGTCCATTAAATTTTTGAAATCTCCAAGGATGGGGATTTCACAAACCTCTCTGGGCACCTGCTCAAGTTTAACTGCTCTTATTTTGAAAAATTTCTTCTATGATGTCCATTGCAATTTCTTGTGCTCTTGTGCTGTTCACCTCTGCAGAGAGCCTGGCTCCCACAGGCCAGGGTGCCATTGCCCGTCAGCACTACAGAGGCATGATGCTGACTGTCACACAGTTTTATTCTGTGTCAGGTGCAGACTTTACATTTGTCCTTGATGAATTTCAACAGATTTCTTTCAGGCTTGTCTTCCAGGTTGCTGAAGACACCTGAATGGCTGCCTTGTCCTCCAGCATAATGACATAGAGCATCAATTCAGTGTCCTGCACAGACTTGCTGAGGAACCATTATTTTCTCTCATCCTGATTGCTGGTGAAGACTGGCCCTAGTGTTGTCACTTGAAGAATGTCATCTGTTAATACCAATTAAATGTCTAGTTCTTGACCATTATTATCCTTCAAGCCTTACGGGATAGCCATGAGTTTTTTTCAGCCAGGTTGTGGTGCATCCATTCAGGCAATGCCATCTTAGCTCGGCCCATAAGGGAGACAATGTCAAAGACCATGCTAAAACAAAATAAGAGACATCCATTGCTTCCCCCACCTTGTCCATTGAGCACATCATTCCAGTACAGGTGCCAACCACACCAGTCAGGTACAATTTGTCTCTATTAGATCCATACTGGCTGTTACTAGCTACCTTCTTGTATCTGGACATGGATCTGTTGTGGATTTGCTCCATAATATTCCCAGGAAAAATGTATTGATATCTTATGTAAGACATCTTCATCTTTGCTTTCATTAATCCCTTTCAGAACAAGCGAGTTAATTACGTGTTGAATTCGTGAGAACTTCAGCATGAGCCTGTGCTGTTGGTTGAGGAAATTTTTGTTAGGGAGTAGCTGAGCAGGCCAAACTCAGGAGTGTCCTGGTTAGGTTGCTTCTATTTCTCCTCCACTGGGACTCCCTTTCTTCCCAGCCCCACCAACAAGGACAATCTTCCTGCCATTGTTGCTGTGGTCTTTGTGTTACCTCAGAGCAGGAGCCCTACAAGGAAGAAATGGGAAGAGCAGAGGAGTGAGGCTACCAGGCCACTGAACAGTAGAGTGTGATGGTGCCAGGTCCTGGCCCTGGAAAGGATTCAACTAGTTGGAGTAAAAAGAAAAAATACGCAGGAAGAAAGGGTAAGGTCAACTGCATGGAGTGTTAGGGATAGGCATGGTCCTTTCTAGAGAGCATGAGTAGTTCAGTCAACAGGAAGGGCCAGGCATTTGCCAAAACCCACATTTGCATAATGGCCCATAGTGGTTTGAATTCAGAGACAACAGTTGAGTTTCACTAGTTACAACTTTGGTTCACTGGAATCTGAGTACAAGCCTGAGGTCGGTGGTAGTGCTATAGAAGTTAAAAAGGAGAATGGTTGAAAAGCCACCAGGTCTGACTGTGGAGCCCAAGCAGCACAAATACTATTGTGCCAAGCTGGCCTGCATCTGGGTGGCTTGAGACTTATTCCTGCCACAGGGGTCTGGCTGCAGCCACAGCACCTACTCCCAGCCAGGACAGCATCTGTGACATCCCCTGAATCACCCCTTTTCTGTGAAAAACAAAACTCCTGGAAACACTGGTAAGTAAAGTGATGGACCAGCCTCACAGGTGGTCCTGCAGGATTCACTGGGGCCTTCACAACCAGACTCAGCCGAGCAGATGCATTCTTTGTGGCTGAAACTGGACCATGGAATTGCATTTGAGGAAAGAGGCAGTGCAGTGGTGGCTGGTAACGACTCTATAGGAACACTCAGCCAGGCAGCATCGGGCATGTCTTGCTAACTGGAAGAAACATACGTAATTCTGTCATCATTTGTTGTATCCGTGGTAATGTGATGGTAATTCTGTGATGGACTTGTAATCTCCTTATTAGCACATTAGAAGACTTTTAAGAGTGATGCACAGAAAAGCAAATAGGATGTTAGTGTAGTGACAGTGCTGCCGTGGAGCCATGTGCGTTGCTAATGAAGGAGACAGAGCTTAGATTCCTCTGCATGGCAGGCTGAGGATTCCAGGGTCCCCAGGTAAGTGTGAGCACCTGCACACTGCAGTCATTCTGCATTAATGAAACCTGATTTGTTGGGTCACCCGCCTGGAGTGACACAATATAATTTAAAGTTGTTTGCTTATTACAGAGATACTATCAAAAGGTGTGGTGCCCTGATCGGAGTCTAGCAGGAAAGTAACACTTACTCACCCACCCAGCCACCCACCCACCTTTGGCAGATGGTCTGAGGGTCTCTCCTTTGCTTCATGACAGAAAGTGGTTGATTCACCTCCACCCAGCAGTAATTATGTGTTGCTGCCTACTGGAAGTTCCCATGTTGGCATCAGAGTGGTAAGCCTAGAACTCACTGCTAAGATTAATTGCAAAGTAAAAGCATGATTTCTTGATGTCTGTTTTTTATTCAGTTACTTAATACTTGGTATCATTTCTTCGTGATTTTTTTATGATCATTAAGATATTCCTAATTGCTGTTACCCTGTCACACTCCAACTTCTCAGCAGCTGTTCACATGCAACCTTCCCATTAAGCTAGAAAGCAGCTCTGGTAGCAAAAAAATTTAGCAGAAGCGTTTTAGGGTTTTCCTTTCCTTTTTGAAGAGTCCCCTTTTAAATTCTAGAGTCTCCCGTGTAAAATGCAGCTCCTTGCTGTAGGTGCTTTGCCATCCTGAAAGCTTATAATTTCATCCCCTTTGGGACAAAATTATTCCCTTGTCAGTGCAGTTCCTATTGAACCAGTCTGGCTTGGCAGGTCTCCACTCCTTCTTTGTTTAAGGTTATTTATTTTTATATCAAAAAGGTAATAAAATTGACAAAAGAGGTTTATTCAGATTCTAACCAAACAGTTTAGACACAACCAAAATAAAACATCTAACACACTTCCTTTTATTTATGGCATCAGTGCTGAGCCATTATAGTACCAGCAGTAGGCAACTTTGCCTCCCTTCACCTTTTGAAACCTCTTTGGCACCAGTGTCCCACACCAAGCTCTGTGGTTGCTCAACATCTTCCATCATCACAGGGGGTTGTTATGAAGTGAGAATTTTTTACCAGAAGCGAGGCCAAGCATGTAGAGAGGGTCGCAGCCCCAGAGTGCAGGGCTCTGCCTGGGAAGGGAGGGCAGGAGGAGCAAGGCAAGGGGCCCTAGTGCACCTCCAGGCACTCAGCTGGGTGCTCCACCATAACAGTCTGCAAGAAGGCTCATGGGAGCCCTTCTGGGTGGGCTCAGCTTCTGTGGAGCCTATCCCCACAGGGGGGATATTCCCATACTCTTCATCAGGACCAGTGGTAGCCTCCCCTTGCCTTGATTCTAAGGTTCAGAGCTTTGGTGCTGAGAGCTGTGATGAGTGACCTGTTCCACAGAGCAAATGCTAAGCCCCAGAGTCCTTACCCAAGAAGTGGGCTCACATTTAGGGATCAGATATAGTATCCAAATGAGCTTATAAACACACTATGAAACAGGAGCTGCAATCTCTTTAGCAAGATCTGGTTTTATGTATGTTCACCAGTGAGTTGGGATCAGAGTGACTGTAGGTCCTAGGGGCTGGCTGACTAGTTACCAAAGAAGAAGGATGTGTGGGAGGATGGAATAACACTTCAAAAGAGAAGATGCATTAACATCTTCATTGTTTCTAGCCAGTGGACAAGGATTCTCCTGATACAAGGATACATGGGGCCTGGATGAGGGGATACATTGTCTTTTAATGTGCAGATCAATGGACAGAAAAAAGAAGAGACAGCAATGGAAGGGGAAATCAATTCACTCAATGTATAATATACCAGCTCCACAACCTCTATAAGCACTATAGTATCAGTGTCATCTGATACAGGCATGTGACATGTCACCTATCAGGGAGGCTGCTTACAAGGCAGGGATAAGGCTAGTGACAACCATGCCATACACTGGAATGTTTGCTGTAGCAGCAGGTTTTTCTCTGACCCCAGCACTAGGACTACCCAGCCTCCAGGCCTGTGAGTGTTTTGGGGTGCCTTACTGTCCCGAGGCTCTGCTCCCCACTGAAACCATGCATGGGCAGGTATGTGGGGCTGCAAAAGGGAGCTGGGGAGTTACTGTGCCCTCCTGAGCAGGATCACTGCACACCAGCTGTTCTGAGAGCAGTGCAGGTTACAGAAAATGTTAGCCAGCATTTCAGCTTGGCAGGCTGTAACTGGCATCAGATCATGTCTGGGTTTCACAGGGTTCTCCAAGAGCTTGTTTTGGCACATGCTTCTGAAAGCCAGTGGGATGGGGTACCCAAATCCCTTTGGTGCTGTCAGTGTCCCTGTCTTGCTTAGTTCAGGCACGTCCAGAAGGTGTTGACCACCAGCGTTTCTAGTGTCAATGCCTGTGTGCTATGAAGTGCCTGCCCTTACGAAAAATATAAGTGCATTGGCTCTTGCCCTGGAAAGGATGCACAGCCTGTGTGTTCAGACTCCCCATGGGTGCAGCCAGAAGCTGGACTTCAGGAGCTCTGTTTAAGTTTGACACTGCCTGGTCCTTGCCCTTGAGAGTGCTGCAGCTGAGGTGAGGTGACCCTGGTTTGGCAGGTCACGCCCATGCCATCGAGCTGTCCCAAACATAAGCAGTGTCACCTTTGTGCTACTTCCAGCTGAACAGAGAGAGAAGTTTGCCTCCCTTTCATGTATCAGGAAGGTCAATCTCTGTATGGACTGCCTTTTCTTTTAAATCTATACATTAAAAGGCATAAAAATGCTGTAGTAGGGGTGCAATTAATGACTCTTTAGAAGCACTATGAGATTACTGGCTCTCAGTGCAGTAAATAGAAAGCAGGGAGGTTCTGGAGTTCATTTCCAAACAGGTGAGTGGGAACTCTCAAACTAGGAGGCAATTAGTGTGTCTGCAAGTCTGGTTTCTCCTTTCCCTGAAGTGAATGTGGGCATTAGGCTGAGGCATGCAACATCCACATCATGCTTCAGCTAAAATTTGCCAATATTAATGTGTTGCTTTCTACTCTTTAGCAATCAAACAGAAACATTTCAGCTGGTACCTCCTGGGTGACAAGGTTTGAGAAATAACCTTTTGGTCACTATTGCAACTGAAGTGAAATAAGCAAAAATGTTCTTAGGTGATACAACAGCTACATCTCATGAGCAGGGCACATTACCTGTATTCTCCAGTGTGATCAGGAGAGTTTATTAACAAGATGTATTAATTCTCTGAGTGATACTGTAGACACTGCAAGGGAAATGCTGCTCAGGCTTACAGGAGTGTATTTGCCTGATACAAAAACCTTTAAACTTGCTACTGCTTACATCATCAGTGGCAAAAGCTGTCTTGGCTGCCATGGGAGCAGGCCTAGGGCAGTAATGCCATGTTACAAGAAAAGGGCCAGGTTGTATCACCAGCATTGTAGTTGCTCAGTAGGCTGTTGACCCTCTAGTTAGTTTTGAGAAATACCTTTAAAATTCCAAAATTTGTACTGTGATGTTTAACCCGTGTAAAAATGTAGGTAATGATATGTAGCAGACAAAGGTATGTCTTCCCAATGAAGCCATGTTGAGTCATTTTATATTAATACCAAAGGAACAAACCAAGTTTTTACAACAATACTTGCCAATATTTCTATTAAATAGCATTACCCAATAATTTCTAAAACTGCCTGTTAATTACAGCATTCAGGCCTTGCAGGCAGTTCTATTTTACGTAAGTGCCATCAATGGCAGACTACAGCCTTCTGTCATAGGCAAACAAGACCACAAGTTACCAAATTCCTTTCTGGGGTAAATCCATTGACACTGGGGGATTTTTTTTTTCTTTGGTTTGGTTTTGGTGTTTTTTTTGGGTTTTGTTTTGTTTTTAGATTTTGTGGGTCTTTTTGGTGGTTTTTTGTTTTGGTTTGGTTTTTGTTTGGTTGTTTCTTTGTTAGTTTTGGTTTTTTCTGACATTGACAGGTAACATTCAAATGAGACAGCTTATATGGCACAATGTCACGTCTGTGCCACAGCCACTGGCCCAGGCTGGGGGCCCATGGCAGGCATGGCGCAGGATGTGCTGGGCTGGCTTTGTGGGAGCTGGGGCAGCTGAAGAGCAGGAAGGTGCCTGCACTTTAGGATGCCTGTCTCCATCAGCTGGGGCAGCTGAGCTGTCCTGTGCATCCCTCGAGTACTGAAACCCTGCAGCACAGTCGGCAGGCAGGCTGACACTGGTGTGCTGCTGCACCCGGCTGTTGCTGGTTCCCAGCTGCTCTTGGGAGGTGTCACGCCAGGAGGACGTCTTGTTGTGCTGCAGAGCTTTATCACCTGCCTGCTCAAGCACAGCCTAGAACACACGGCACAGGAATAGATAAGGATAAACCTCTTGCATGTAAGTGTAACAGTGACAGGAAAAAAGTGACATTTATTGTGTACTTCCCGCTTGGACTAGCTGTACTTATTGCTGCTGTTGTTAGTGCCGCTATTGCGACGTTGCCAGTAGCTGCCCAGTCAGTGCTGAGCTCCACTGCATTTAGCTCAAATGCACCCAAACCCCTCAAAAAAACCTACAGCTCAGAATGCAAGTGACTTACAATGGTGAAGAGGAGGGATAAAATCAAATGGATGCAATTAGCTTGGGCACAATTTAGTCATTCTTTTCTTGGTATAATTATAAAATGGACAAAGGTAGCACCAACTAACCTCAAACACCCTCCTAGCCATAATTAACAATATTGCATAATAATGGTGTCAGTTTAAACATTGTTTAAACCTGATGCTTTGCTCAAAATTACTGTATAGCCACATATCTTGCACAACAGACTAACATGCAGCAGTCTTGACTTCCATTTTCTATTGCATTGTGTCATCTGTGCATAGGAAAAGCTTCTGCCCAAAGAGGAGTCAGTGGTATAGTGGTAAATAAAAGTGGGTAGATTAATCTTCCTGTGGTATACAAGGAGCAGGTAAATACTAGAAGTGCACAGAGCAGAAGTAGATACAAAGGGAGTGCCCTTTGTCTGCATTTACCCTTGACTACACCACTTAGAAGAATTGCATAATTGATACAATTGAACCACATCAGTCCTTTATTTATAGAACATAATGAAATGGTTTTCAACATCCTGGATCATGCTGCATGGGTGATTGCCATATATGCACCCAAGGAGAATAAAAACATTTCCCTAAGGTATTACGTCTCTTCACCTTCTCTAGTTGCATCCAGGGCTTTATTTGGAGAGCAGTTCTGTGAGGAGTGCAGCACGTAATCCTGCTGTGCTCTTGCACAGGTGTCAGTCAGAGGAGTGCTGCAGTGGGGATACTCCACAGCCCTGGAGTTTCCCATTTCCCACGTACTACATAAAGCATTTCATAGGCTGGTGGAGCTTAGGGTGCATCTAAACATACCACAGACAGCACTTCAGTTAGTCCCTGTTCAAGCTCCATTGCTTGAATTTGACACAAATCTGCCTACAGGGTCAGGCTCAACAACCCCTCACACTGTGGCATTTGGAAGCTGTTTTCCATGATGGCAATGGCCATGAGTCACTGATAAGGCAAATGACAGAGCTAATCTGACCCTGCTGTTAGAGCTATGGGCTCAGTGTGTCTGATGGTCTGTCAGTACTGGCTCTGACACCATGACTGGGAGTCACCCAAGGCAGACTCTGGTCTACAACAGAAGCAGGAGCATCAGGTGGCACTGAGACAGGGATACTGTAAAAGTTGCATAAAATAAAACTAAGCACCACTATTCTTTTATCTTTTGGTGTTTTTGTTGTTGCTATTATTGGAAAAGTACGGATAATTTTAAAGTATTTCTCTTGCTGGCTTGTTTGTCCATCTTTATATGGTGTTCTGCTGTTCCTATTGCATCATTTACAGTTGGCCTTTATTTATGATGCTGCACTGTTTTAAGTATACACTTTATAATTAGAAATACTAATTGCAAGCTTGCCTACTACCTTCAGTTGGCTTTTCCAGAGCATTACTTATGAAAACCTCACAATTACTCAGTTGTTTTCAACTGCTCAATGAGTGTTTTCATAAATCAAAAAAATCCCAGACTATCTTTATAATTTGTCCAATTTCTAAGATGTACATGGTGCCCAGCTGGTGCATAGAAATGAACTGCATCCAAACTTGCACCTTCTTAAAAGCTGTTTAAGGATTTTCTCAAAAATCCTCTTTTTGTGAGTGAAAAAAAAATTATTTATCACATACTGAGGGATTCCCATGCTAGCTGTTATATTAGACCTTAATTTTTTTTTTACATGTAAAACTTTAGCCTAGGCACATTGTCATATTTTTGATACATTTTGAACAGAAAAAAAGTCCATATAAGTTAATGGTTCTGCAAGAGGGAGCTAGTCATTTCCATGCACTTGCTGCAAACTTTGACACAATGCTCCCATTTTATCATTTGTTATTTCAACTTTGCTGATGATTCAGTGGTGTTATTCCACAGAAAAACTGGAGTAACACAGCAGTGAATCAGGCTCATTGGCTCTGCATCTCAGTATCTAAAGTGAAGATCCACCTACAGGTAAAATACTATCACACTGCAAGTATCTCACAGACTGAAATCTGTCCTGGCTTGCCAGATCTTCATCTGAAAAGGATTGCACAGGCTCAACGTTAAAGTGCATGGTGACTGCATTTTAGTCAATGGTAATACTCATGTCAACGAGATGAGCTGGTTTTGGCTTTTCTCATTACAAATTGCTCAAATCAGAAATAGCAGAGCAGAGGGTTACTTTTTTTGTTGCTGCTGTTTTCATTATCTGGCTGCCATGGATGTAGAAAGCAGCACCTCTGTCACTTGCCCAGGAGGCCTGGAAAGCCAGGGCTAGCACCTGCAAGGCTCAGCGCACAGGGGGTTGCTGGCTGTGAGTGAGCTCAGGCGCCGAGGCTGGAGGCAGCTCCAAGGAGACACGTGCAAGTGTGTGTTCCTGCAGCAATGGGAGTTACATCAGGCACTACAGCTGTTTTACTGGCAGCCATGAGCCAGTTTATTCACTGTGTGATACTTCAGCAAACACTATGGCAGGTAATGATAGTGTATGTAAATGTAATCACCTTACTGGATTGTCCTCCTTCAGTGTGATCATGTCATGATTTATTAAATAGTCTCTATTCAAACTACCAAATAACTTCCCCTTTCCCTTACTATTCCCTTAAGAATATGTCATTCTTCTTTTGTTCCCTTCCCAAAGTCAGTCTTTAAGTGCCTCTCATAGAGAAGTACATTCTTCCAGTGCCTGCAGACATAGCCCTCTACCTCGTGCACAAATGCTGTGCGTTTACCTCTCGTGCACCCTGTGCTTAAGGTGACTGATAAAATAATGGTTCCCAGTTACATGATGGCCCAGTCAAATGCCTGTTGATTGACAAACCACCATCTCAGAGATCCTGAGCAATTAACTGAGTATATAGTTTTACTTGGAGGGGAGGGGTAGGAGAGGGGCTCAGCTTATGTCTAGTGATTGCATGGGAAGCACAACTGCAAAAGCTCTTCTGTTTCTGCCACTTGGTACAACCTCTGCTGCTTGCCAGCACTGAGTGAGCCCTCAGGCATGGGGCTTTGCCTGGCATGGTTCAGACCTCCACCCTGGAACTGCAGATGCAGTGCCCAGGCCCTGCTTGCCCAGGGCACTGGGGTCCGGGAGTGCCAGGCATGAGTGGTGTCTTGAGAATGACATCAACAGTGAGACACTGCTGCTGGGTTTCACTGGGTTAGCACAAGCTTTTTCACCCCATTAAAGGCTTTGCCTTTGGGTCTTCAACCTGAAATCCACCCAAGGTGTTAGTAGGTGGAGGTTGGTACCGCCTGCTGGTGTTCAGCTGGAAGATGCTGGGTGACACCATGAGAGTGCCAGTTTGCTGGGGACCCCAGCAGTGGGGAAAAGGGGGCTGTGACCTTCTGCTTCCCTGCCAAAGTCACAGTCTCCATGGCAAGTTTTAGCTGCAGCAGACAGGGGAGAGAAGAACCATGTCTAATTGCTTTCAGGAGCAGAATGATGTCTTCAGACTGCAGTGACACCCAGCCTTGACCAGCACTGAGCAATTGAAACTGCCAAAGAGACACCAGATGAACCCAGGAAAAGTGAATGGCCATGATATAAAATATGAAATGAGCCAAAAAGGCAGAATCTTACAGTAACACTAATGTAAACACTCATCTGTTAAGAAGTCAGCCAGCTTTTATCTTGTAGCAGGAAGATTGTTTTTGAGAACCTTGCGGAGTCAAATGAATTCATGAACCTCCATACCAAGGTGCAATCATTAGTCAGTAAATGAATTACACATAATTATCTGCTTTGTATTTAATTCACTTGGCTTCCAGTTTCTTACTCTTCATACAGTGAAACTCTCTCTCCCTCTCACACAAACACACTCTCCATGGGCAGGAGGTTTTGGAGGGCTGCCATCGTCCTGACTCACGAATCAGACTCCATGATTCGAATGATATTTATCTAAGCCTGCAAACAAAGAAGATGGCTATGTGTCCAATGAGAGAATAATTATTGTTATTATGTTTATAGAGCAACAAAGTTGGGAGTTAGGACCCTGGGGGAAAGGCAGCAGGAAGGGCAAGCTGGGCAGAGGCAGGAGTCTGTAGGCAGTGGTTCAGGGCAGGCATGTGCCAAGGTTCCCTGCCTCTGAGTCACCTCTGCCAGGAATGGCCCAGCAGCCAAGGGCAGTGGCCAGGTGATGCCTAGCCCAGCAGAGATGCTTGCTGGGAGCTGCCAAGACCACCTTCCCAAGGGTTCTTGCCATGATACCAGGAAAACACTGGCCCTGCAAGGTATTTGGCAGTGGCTGAAGGGAGTTGGGCTTGGCACAGAGCACTCCAGACAGCTCAGCCACTGTGAGGATGAGGGTGGGGGTGTGCCAGTCTGCAAGTGATCCAGCCCTGGCTGCACGGGGTAGCAGCGCTGACAGAGCAGCCTCCTGCTTGCAGCAGATTGTATGTGTTCTTTTCTTATGCAGAAGTCAGCTGTACACCTACATCCACAATTACTTTAACTTACCTACCAAGGAAAAACCCATAACAGAAAAAGCTTGTTTTGCAAGTAACAGCTGCCGCCACAGAAGGTTGCTTAAAAATAAAAATGTCCTTTGAAATGCCATGTGGGTTCTCTGTGCTCCACAGTGCAAGGCTGGGCAAGGGAGCCCTGCTCCACCACTTGGGAGAGCTTTAGACACTGTGACAGTGGCAGTGTCATGTGTGACCCAGGCTTGATCCTGCCATGTTAGTGTTCTGTGTACTCAGACAGGGCAGTGACAGTGAAGGGTCTACCTGTCCCTTAGGACTGTCCACGACAGGTAATAAGTTTGCTACATCTAACAATTTGAAACCCATATTTCTAAAATGCATCTACCACTCAAAAGGCTCATCTTGGCTGGGACTGCAAGTGTCCCATGAATTTAGAGCACACCCCATGCCATGGTAGAAAGAGGGCCCCAGTCTCTGATGTGTGGCTGTTACCACGCCACGCACCTGCACAAAACTCTCGGGTTTTTTTGGGCCTGTGGAGACACATCTGACTTCTGGTGCATCTGTACAGAGGAATAATGTCTGGTAGCTTTTCATCAGCTCAGTACCAACAAGCAACAGCCTTGGCCATCACAGCTGTGGCTCTGGAGACCTTGGAGGACATCAGACTCTGCAAATGCTTTGGTTTAAGGACACAATCAGCTGTGGTAATGGCAAGCAGGTCTTCTGTCAAGAAAGTTGGGAAAAGTGTCATTTATACTTCCATTAACTCAGCTTGAGGATGGTAAAGTTTGAGCCACTTTGTAACTACCTCAAATCATCTTTAGGTTAACAACATACAGACAGAGAGACAGCAGGGCAAACAGCCAGACGAAGATGTTGTCTGGAAATAACAATTAATTTAGAATGAATCCTACACAGGGAACAAGACATCCTGTTCTTGTTATTCCAAGACCACTGTGAAACAGTTCCAGATTTTGTCCCTATTATTGGAAGGGAGGCAAAACCAATAACCTGGATAATTACTAATGCTTTAAAAAAACCCACTAAAAATGCAAGATAAATAACTTGATGTCCCTTCCAGCCAACCCAGTTTTAGAAGCAAGTTTTGTCTCACTAGGTTCTTTAACTGATGATTATATCTGTGTTAATATCCTAGGAAGAAATATGGAAAGGCTTTGGCAAAGGACGAATTGCCAGCGCAATGACAGGCAACAAAACTTTGGATCACAGAGCATTTCTTAGAGGATGGGTATTGAAGTGCTGGATTTTTAAAACCATAGAAAATCTTGCCTACTTAATTTTCTTTTCAGAGCAACTTAAATTTTCTGGAGAAGGTTGAAAACACCTACATGCCAACATTAACATCCCAAAGGCAGAAAAAGGCTTTATAGGAAAGCAGTCAAAACTATTTCTGAGACAATACTGGCCACAAGAAGGAAAGTGTGATTTTATGGCCTTAGTAAAAACTGGGAGCCCTGGATCAAGGCTTTCTTAGTCTCTCAAAACTGGCACCTAACCTTAAGAGAGCCAAACCACCTCTCAGTGCTTCAGCCTGCGTTGCTGGAGCAGCAATGGGACACTGGCTGCCTCCCTCCTACCCTTGGAGAAGCAAAGGACCTTGCACCGGTTACCTGAACTCACAGGAGCACTTAGCCCATATTTAGCATTGAAAGTTGCTGCTTCTGTTGCAGATTATTTTAGAATGGAGACAGATCTTTGTGTCACATACGTATTTGTTTATTTAAATATCAGTTTGTTTGTCTATCAGTTGAACTTATAAAAATATTACTGCTCTTCAATGAATTACTATGAGGCATTTTAAGACCCTTGAATGGAGGAAGCAAACAAAGCCATATTACCAAGCAGGTAGTGAAATAACTAAGCACAAGATTTCATAAATATTGTTGTGCATGTGGCAATTTCCACATCTTCCTCTCGCCCTCCCCAGTATGCAGAGGGTTTATATTATTACTACAGGTAGAAAATCTAGAAAGTAGCCAAACTTACCCTCTTTACAGTCCCTGAGCAATAATGCCATGAACTGGGGCCCAATATGGATGCCACATTTATTCTCTCTGAGAATAAATTATTCTCTCTAAGCTGACAGAAAACAGTCAAAAGAGCAGGGTTATAAATCACTGCTTCATTATAAGTCACTGCACTTGTCAGTTTGTCACACCCATTCCAGCACACCTGGGACATGATGTGGTATTAATTTTTAATTTTTCTAATATTGCAACATGGATGGCAGCTGGCTTTGCACACCTGAGCATGGTCATATTGTCACATGTACCCCCAGACCACAGAGCAGTCATGCTCATCACTGTCAGACCCAAGGAGGTTTCTGATAAATGTTCTGCAGTTGCTTGGTGTTCCCATGAGCACGGGACCAGCTGGGGCACGGTGCTGTGGAACACGGCTGTGGAGCACATCCAAACACCACAGAGCACCAGCAAAGCAAGTTCAGGGCTGTCTGCATCCATCTGGAGAGATGTATTTTTTCAGCATAGCACAAGAACTTAGGTCCATTTCCAGGGGGAGCACTGTTTATTTTGGTGCAAGATTAGTATGGGAAAATTCATTTCCAATTTTGAGAGGAATTTTCCCAGTTTACAAAGTTTTAAATTATTGTAAGTAACAAAAGAGCACAGATTCAGTAGCAGAAATAAGAATCAGGTGTACAGTTGCTGGATGTCTTGAGTTATACCAGTGAAGCCAACATAGTCTTTTGCAGAATGATTAATAGCTTGTGCTTGTGGAGATTTTACTTATTTTTGCTGGAGGTACTCCAGTAACCTTGAGTGTCCCAGGTTACCAGACCTGGGACAACTACATTGCTGGGCCATGCTCATGTGAGTTTTGGGAGCCTTAGAAGGGGACAGGGAGAACGAATGGAAAGAACCACATCCTCCTCAGACCACAAATCATGCCTGTTTGTACCTGAAAGACCATAAATTTATCTGTTTGCAAAGCACTGGCAGGTCGCCTGGGAACTTCCATTAAAAGATGTAGTTCTGCAAAGCACCTCACAGTGTCACAGGTGGTATCTTTAGTGTGCAAAGGAGAGCTCACAGCTCATGTCTGTGATTCAAAAAAAAATCTGTGATTAATTTGACCGCATTAATTTGTGTGTCATTTTCCTGTGAGGCTGTTGGTGTATTTCCTCCAGTAATACTGCAGTGCATTCCAGTTCCCAGCTTTTATATTATTCCATTTAGTTTTGTTGCACAACCCTTGCTCTAGGATGAACGTATGAATTCATATTTTGGTGGTGTGAAGCAATCTAGCCCTGACCTTGCCACAGTTCCTTACACACACGTAAAGCGTCCTCTGAAGCCAGGGAGAGTTTGGCTCTAAAAAAGCTGATGGCAGGACAGGTCATGTCCTTTATATCCCAGGCAGGCAAGATCTCAATGTGTGCTCATGACTCCCAGGTCTTTCTAGCACCTTCCTGTCTGATAGGGAGACTCATAACCTGGGCTCCAATGTGCAGCTTTGTGCTGTGATCACACACTGTAAATTCGTGAAAGTGAGTCCACCCAGCACAACTAATGGGCACAGCTGTGAAATACAACCTTTTCTGAGGAACCCATTTCTGGCCCTGCCTCCTGCTGCCCCATGCCAAAGTAATGAATTAACCTCATTTACAATTGTTTTACTCAACATATGGGTCCCAGATAGAGAGAAATAGCCAAAAAAAGGCAAATTTAACTCAATATGGGAAAGTCCCCACTGCACTGGGTGTGGGTACTGATGAGCTTGGCTCTACAACAGAGAAAGGAGAAAAAGCCAAAGAGAGGAGAAAAGCCGAGCTGGGAGGGGCAGAAGAAGATTTTGTGTGTGCCTGGAAAGGAAACAATGGGACACGGGGAAGGAATTAAAAGAACCACATCCTTCTCTGCATCACAGCCCTGCAGTTTAAGTTACTCCCTCACACTGGACCAGCCTGTAGTGCCCTGCTTCTCACATTGTTCCCCTGTGACTGCTGTGGTGAAGCTCCATCCCATTAGATGTGTCTCACCCAGGGACCATGAGGGCAGCAGTGCTCTTAGCATGTCAGATCACATCTCCCTCCTTCTTTGTGATGACATTTTGATGTGTTCCCTACCCATTCAGGCCTATTGCAAGCCCCTAGAATTAAGCACCAGCCCCACAAGCTCTGCTGAACAAAAGCCAAAAGATGTTCCTCCTTCCCTCTACCTCTGACCTCACAGCCAAACTAACCCTGCTCCATGCAGATAAGCTCTCTCTTTGGAGGAAGCCTTCCCACCCGTTGCTTCCCAGAAATGCTTCCTGGGGAAGAGCTACACAAGGGAAGGACAGAGACAAGATGGAATTTCCTTGTATGCTCTTGTACCTATGTCCTCTCATCTCTGCTTCCACTAAGTTTCTCAAGCGTATTGTCTTGTTTGTAAACTGCTCTATGTCTTACTAATGGCAATATTGATTCTTTTCCATTATTGCTGTATTCCATAACATTATTATTAATATTCACCCTTGTACACTCCAAAGCATTTGCAACTACTTACTGCCTATTTCTCCCAAAAGCAGTGTGAGGGATGTCAGCATGAGAACCCCCACTCAGAAAATGGACCAGTCACTGCAGAGAGGGTAAGAGTGACCAGGAGCATCCTTGGCAGCTGAGTGTCTTTTGGGCTGAACAACCCAGAAATAGTTCTCCTCGATTCATGGTTCCCTTCAGATACAAAAAATGTCTGCCAGTGCCCATTCAGTGAGTTACCTTAAGAACTCTCAGCCATATACAATGAACAAAAATGGTTTAAAAGAGGTGTTTATAAACATACACACACACACATATATGCACATGTATATATAGATAGATGGGTATACATACATACATACCCACCTAATGTATAATGTATAGCTAAGGTAGAACTGCAAATATACAATAACAAATTGTTTATTATATTGCAGATATTATAGATGTTATGGATGTTTTATATTATTTATACACATCCCTATGAGATATAATCAGGTTTCATTTTGCTTCAATAAGCCTTGGGCTATGGTCAAGGTAATCTATCTGAATATTTGGGATTCCCTATTTGGAGGGGGAGCTATAAATGCCCAACTTCCCTGTCTCCAAAAAGCAGAGGAACTTTATCCCTTCCTCATAGCACCTGTGAGAGTATTGTGTTGACATTAATCAAGAGAAGCCTAAAACAACCAGAGCACCACCATCCTCTCAGCTCTCTAAGTCCAGTTTCTCTGACTACCACAATAAATAGGACTGCTGCCTGGAGACCTGCTGCTGCTGAGAGTGTGAAGGGACAGGGTACATACTTGGAAGTGTGCAGTGTCCTTCAGCATTTATTTGTTCACTGCAGAGAGAAAGTGAGTCATGAGAAACCTTAAGGTGCTGCACTCAAAACAAGGAGTGTATAAATGATTAGCTAGCAAGGGAAGGTCAGCTCTAGTCTTTCAAGTCTGAGCATGTTCCATTGTCGATGGCACATAAATAATCCCAGTTGAGCACCTGTGGTTGCAGGAGAACAGCTATCACCCTTCCAGTCTCTGACATGTCTCTGACTCATATAATATCAGCAATGAGGCTGATCTCAGTTTTCTTAGAAAAAGGTAGTTAAGGTTACAGAAGTGGTAAAAAATGGAATTATCCCGTTTCAGGATGCACACTTTTAACAAACAAACCAAAACACCTTCACTACATGGAGAGCCAAATGCAGGGATGGGAGATGGACCTGAATTCTGTTTACACTCGTGCAGCAATGCAATTAATCATCTTGTCAGATAAGATACAATTGCAGAATCTTTATTAGTGTGCTGATGAAGTTGAAAGAGCATACACTGCCTGTTCTCTTCAGATCACAGGTTGAGTTTAAAGCATTTGCTGATAGGGAAAAAATCAACTGATCTCATCAGTGAGCAAGAATGACTAGTGATTCACTTGGAGGTATCTGACAAGAATACTAAGATTTTTTTCCCAGAATAAACTACTGATTTTATAGAAAATATTCTATGAATAATACCCCTGAGTATACTAAGTATGTAGTTCTTAAATGCACTGATACTTGTGGCATTGCATGATGAAGCCTCTAACTACTGTCCAAAGGCTGGAGGTCCCGCTATTGTCAGCAATATCAACTGTATCAACTATCCAGGACATTGTAGTAATTTCTTACCCAGCTTATTATGCAGTTTATTATCTGTGGCTGCTGTTAGACATCTCTGGCACCCATCTCTTGTAGAGCTACCAAGTAGCTGAGTACCTTTTGTACTGGTACTAAGCTTTTCTTCAGATACTCTGCAGTAAATTGTTTATCATGAATTGAAGTTGGATGGGTGAGCTGCGTCATAGAGATGGGGCAAATCCTTAATGGTGCAGAGAAACAGAAGCTTCTGTGGAGTGGGAAAATAAACATTCATATATGTTTAGTCTACAGGTCTTATACTAAAATGTACATAAGTACTTTCACAGACATCTGCATAAGAAGGGACAGACTGCACAGCATTGGGTGAAATAGTAATTTTTTCAGCGTATTTCTATTTAGAAATTCAAGAGCACAATCCTACCACAGCCCAGCAATTAGAAAGAATACCAGGAAAAGTGAAATATATAGATATGACAGACAACATAATCATCAGTCTGCCTATTCTCAGTGAGCTTCTCTTGCTCATTTTTCTTTCACCTGCAGTCAATCTGAGACACTTTGATCCCTATGTCCAAGCAAATATCTGGCTGAAAGAAAAGGAGTCAAGAGCCCACAGAGGTGCAAAGCCAAGGCCAAATGTTCTCAGTGAGCTGTGGGGGATGAAAATGGATGAGGCGCCCCGGCCTGCTGGAGGTACCAGCGCAGTGAGAGCAGGGCCATGCAGAGCATGGAGGTGCTTGTGGATCAGTGGCTCCTGTCCCAGCTGGAGTAGGGCAGGTGACAACTGGGTGATGCCACTACAAAACCTGAATGTTGACCCATCCCTGCCCCTCCTTGCTCTCAGGCAGTGAGTGGCAGGAATGGTGACACTCCTGTCCTCTGACTGTAGGGAAGGATGGAGTTTCCATACATTTGGGTAAAGATCTGATGTGGGCCCATGGTCATACAAGCACACTTTCCAGCCTCAGTGCCCTCTGACTTACCAGCACTTCCTCTGCAGCCACCACTTTCTGTCTGGGGCAGTTCTCAGCTCCTCAGGTCCTGGCAGAGTGTGCCTTGCTTGTGATTTAATGAACTGTAGAATTAAATGCAATTTTTAATGAGGTTGAACTCTACACAAAACTGTACAAAATTCCATTAACTAATTTTGCATTTTTCCCTGTCTAAATACATCCATAGCTATACATCTTGTCTTAATGTAATATATTTCTGGATGTGGTCCATGCATCATTTTGATGTGAGAATCTTTAAATATTATTTAAACAGATATTATCTGTGGAGTAGAAAATCCTTAATATGAACCATTCTTACCCCTCAGGATAGCTGAGATACAGGGGAGACATATTTTCTTCCATAGAGCAGTTATATTTTCAGGACCCCCAAAATCTGATATTGAACTGAAAATTGAACAAGAAAAGAGACAAGTCTGCTGCTTTGGTAACTGGGTGCCAAATTCCTGCCTGTCAGAAAACTTCGATTAACACTTGACCATATATTGTTTTCAGATTTATTTATCTTTTTGCTTTCAAAATAAACTAAAACAACAGAAAAGGTCCTTGAAAAATAAGAGAAAATATGTCTGAAAAATGCCAGTTCTTGTACAAACAACAGTGGGTGAAACTGGGAGACAGAATTTGCTTTGTTTGCATATGTGGGGAGTGGCAGAAGGAAGCAGGACCACTGAGGAACCATGATGCCATCTTCAAGTTATAAGATCCTCTTCTAAGACATTTCAACAAATGTTATATGCTGAGTTTGCATCATTCTTCTCTCCATTCTGCAATCACATGGATACTCGTGCAGAAATAGCTGGGGCAAGGAGCCAAAACATAATGGCCTTGTTTAGACAGCTGAACTTCTGAAAAGGGTAAAATCTAAAATTAATTGTAAGTTCTGTCTGTGGACTAGGCCCACATATATACATTTTGCCTGGAACAGTATTTTTCATGTGCATTTCTACAGGCACAGTGAGTGCTGAAATCCTGGGTGTGCAGTTTACTCATGCAGAAATAATGAAGAGCAGTCTCTTGCCTTGTTTCTTCTTCAATAGGTACCACAGAGGACTGTGTTTCCAAAGCAATTGTCAGTGAAATGGTGTCTGCATCCTTTTGTGCAAAACAAAAGAACAAGACAGAACAGAATAAGTTACAAACTAATCAGAGGTTTGGAAGCTGCTTCAGATCTGGATACATTTAAATGAATAAATAACCAATTTAACTACTTAAGCAGTGCTATCATTCTTTGTTAGTGTGACCCTCATGCTTATGCTAAGTGTGTGAATGCTTTTATGCCAAGCAGACCAGTGTGTTAGAGAGAAGACTGGTGACTCACAGTTCCTTGTAATGAACTACACTGAAAAAGAAATTTTAAACCTGTAAACTCTGCCTTCATCACACAGGCACATTGCTATGACACAGCAGACTGGGAAAACAACTTCTCAGATAAATTTTTAACAAAGGCTGTATATTTATTCCTTTTCAAAGACAGGAGGAATAGCCCCCAAAAGTTGACCAAGCTATTTCTTTCTGTCCGCTTTGTTATTTTCCTAGTATTTCTGGACCTGAGTCAAAATGACAGCTGTCCACCCAAGCTTTCTCACTGATTTCTCTGGGGCTTGGATGGAACTTGCTTGTTACCAGCATTTGGTGCTGACCTCAGTCTGCCATCTCATCACCCAGGCTCCCAGGAAGTGAGAATAGAAGACCCCAAGCAACATGAGGAAAGAATTCAGATTAAAGTGGCCTGGGACAGGCCTCAATATAACTGATAGTTAAGACATGGCTTCAAAATCCAAACAAAGGGGGCATGTCTTGGCACAATATCCCAGTATATGTTTGAAGAGCATCATACACCATGAAACCGAAGGCTTTGGGCACTGCTGCTGTTTTAATAATACTAAAATAAAAAATGGATCTGTGATTGAATTTGAAATTTGACCATATTTCTTGTTCTGTCAACTTTGCTAGTATACATTACTGCTTCATTTTATTCTGGGAAAATAGGAAATACAGAAAAACCTTGAAAGTGTAACTTTCTGCCTGGACCTGCAATGCTTCAGGCAGCTGTCTGCAAGTGGCCCAGGCATAAATCCTCTGTCTTCCAGAATGGCACAGAGGGCATCCGAGCCATTCCTAGACTTGCTAGCAATGCCTCGTCAAGTCTTGCCGTGTATTTGGGTCCCGGCCCAGAACACATCCTCTAAACATTGCTCCTTGCAGACCAGCAGCCTTCTATTCTCCCATCATCTGTGTCACCTCCTATTTTGTACAAAAGCTGTAAAGCACAAGGGAAAAAAAGTCAATGACTGTTCCACTACTCTGGTAAGACCTTGTGTATGAGATGGAATAGCACATGGCACCCAGAAGAACATCAAAAAACACAGCTCTATTTAAACCCCGTGTATTTGACTGAAGAAGTAAAACCAGGAAAAAAACTAGAGAAAGAAGGTTCCATTTAATAACCACAATAAACAGCTACTAACCATGTAGTAATCCAGAGGTTCCCACAGACCCATGAACTTTGCCAGGCCACTGGGGATATCCAGTGCTATCTTCTCAGGTGAGAGAGCAGGGGGAGCAGGGGTATTCCTCAGTTCATCCTTTTAGTCACACCTAGGAAATGCTTATTGTTGACAGCAAACCACAGCAAACACAAGGAGTGTTTTCTCTTCAAAGTGCTCTTTCACAATGTGCAAACCTCCATTCAGGGAGGGAGGTGCACCCAGCATAGTACACCCCCAAACTTCTGGATTTTAGGAGGATCAACCACCTTCTTTGTGGATATGCTCTGCCTTTGGGAGTTCTCTGCTGTTCCTTAAGGGCTGTGACTGCTCCAGGGAAGGAGGAAATTTTTTTTTTAAATCATGCTTTTAGGCTGGTGCTTTATTATGGGTGGCAATTTTTATCATCCTTTTGAAAGGGGGGGGGTTCAGTGGACCTTTGAGGATTTGAGTGTTTGTATTTTTGTTTGGGGTCTTTCTGTTTGGATGAGACAGACTACAACATGGATTTGAAAAATAAGGTTTGTTAATACCCTGCTGGCTTTAAAAGAGAGGGTTTGGCATACACATCTTCCCTTTAGGGTTTTGATTTTTCAGGTATGAGCCCCATGCAGCAGAGGAGCCTGATCATTTGGCAGTAATGCAAAGTGTGGCACAATGACACTTCTGTTCACACAAATCCTTGCACACACAGAATTTTGCTGAAGTGCAGGTAAATATTTAATAAAACTATAGCTGGGCAAACTAAGACTCCAGTAATTGAAAGGTGGCTCCATGAGTGAAAAACTGGTATCAACATCATATTGCCATAAGCAGACCTGTATCACTGTGGGTCAGGAGCCTGAACCCTGAGGGCTCAGCTCCTTGTAACAACATTGTGAGGTACTTTAGCTAAAAGAGAAATAAGCCTTCTGCCAATCAACCCCAAAATATACCTAACCACTGATTTCTGACCTCTGCATATTGATGACTCACCTGCTGTGTTTCTTATCATATTCCTGTTTTGGCTGCTTTCTGTTTTGTTTAGTAAACTCGGATGTGCTAAACAGTGCTGTAGGTCTTTTCCTCTCCATTCTCAGTGTCACTCTGTACTACATTGCTTCAGTGCCACTTAATACTGTGATGAGGAATAGTGCATTGACTGCAATGTATACTGCTCATGTTCTTCCTCACTGTTACAATGACTCATTATTCAGAGTATGTTTATGTAATATCATAAATACCAATCTCTGGTATTTATGCAGTATAGTATTTACTTGGGCAAGTTGCCACATGCACTAAAGAAGTAAACAAAGAGCCATTCTTCAGAGGGTTAAAAAAGTCTTAAAATGAATCCAATTTTCCTTCATAAGGCACTCCTTGTTATTTTACCTAAAGTGGCTCTTTAAGATACACAGTATGATAAAACACAATTCCTGGGAGACGTAATTATGGTTCCTAAGAGACTGGTGAATAAACAATCAGAAATAGAGTGTTTGTTTTCCCTAGGTTTTTCTTAACTATTAATGGAAGGCATAAAAAAAATTGGGGAGGAATGTATTGGGGTTGATAAATGGTAAAAAAGCTGAGGAGCATACTTCACTGAACACCCAGAACTTCTGCCTAAAAGCAGTACTATTTTATTTGATTGCAAATAATCCTACTTTGCTAATGCATTTGCAGTGAAGGTAAACACCACAGTGGATTCTTTGTTTCAATGGCACAATGTGTGTTCTAAAGTAAAGAGCTTGCCTTGTCTCACATTACCTTTAAGCATTAATACAAACAGCTTCCTTTGACTGAAGGTGACAAAATTTTCTGCATTGTACGAAATGTTCTGTATGACACAAATTCCTAAGGAATGGCAGGGGGCCCCCCATCAGTACAGTGCTGAGCCATTTCAAGTACTTTCCTAGGAAATCAGGGACACTGCAGTCAACCTTACACACGTGTGGCCACTAAAAACCTAGAAGGTGGCTAAAGCTACGCTTGAATCAACAGCTGAGGAAAACCTCTTTGCCACCAGTGTATATCAGAATGGAATTGAATCAGGGGCAGTATGGTCCCTATAGAGATATTCAAGTGATCCATCACGTAAAACCAGAGGCCACTGGTCACCTCTCTATATCAGTAAATCAGACTGATTAAACCAAGCTATTAATTCAAATTTATGGTGTGAATCTTCAACTCGTTGTCATTAGTAATATGTAAGTAAATGACAAACTTTGTTGGACCCTCACAGAAGCACAGCTTCACACCACAGATCCTGGACTTGCACCAGCATCTGCTACTGCAGATTTTTAATCTCATGGATATAATGATCAGGTCTTATTAGTTTTGTAGAAACAGACATAGACCTCAAATTCCACCTGTGGCAAGTGGATGTCAGAGTAATAGATCACACTGCTGTAGTTAATAAATATTCATTTATGACCTACTAGTCTCCTTTTTAAAAAAAGAAAAGGCAACAAAAGTATTGATAAAGTCAATTTTGCACCAGATCTGAAGTAAATGCCATTTCAGGCAAAAAAGCACACAGCTCATGAGTTATTGCCTAAATAATGGGCATCCCTTGCCTCTTTCTATCCTGCACATACAGATTTGCAAAAATGTCTACAAGAAAAATATATGCACAGATGAATCTGGTCAAGCTAGTACTTGTTCCTGTCTTAAGAATTTATTAGAGAAGTGAATAAACATGCTTGATGTGGTAATTAACCCCATGTAAATCACAAATCTTGGCTTTATAGGGTTTTGTTCGTGCTGCTGTCATTAAGGGCCATTCAGTATTTCCAAACTGGAAGCAGGCCTGAGGTTAAGCTTCAGCAAATGATGGGGGAAGATGCACAAAATGGGGATAAGGGGACCCTGGCAGGGGAACCCAGTCAGCAAGACAGCCCGCTTGTCACTGGTTCACTTCCTTGAGAGTCCAGAGAAAGGCAAGAGAGGAGCAATAAAAACACATTGAATCCTACAATCTTTGGGCAGTCTCAGCTTGGTACCCACATTTCTGTAATCTAAAACAAAAATACTCACTTCCAAGCTCTTCACTCCCAGACTCATTTCCCTTGCCCAGGCAAACAAGGGTTAGCCCAGCCCTCTGCTGTCCTGGCATGTGTGTGCAGGGCACAGGGCATGGCCACAGCCCCCACTGCAAGCTCACAGGCAGTAATTGCTCCTGCAGGCTGGCTTACCTGCTACTCAGCCTCTGGATGCTCCTCTCCAAGGTCTACTGAAATCTACAGGAATCACTTCATAGATTTCAGTGGGCATTGGGTCAGTTTAATGTTTCCAAACCAGATGCTGGAATGGATGTATAGTGGCAGTTCAGCCCTCAGGCTGAACTTCTCCTTTGGCTTTAGGGTCCATCCTGCCCTGTTTTTTCCAGCAGCTAACACCATTAGTAATGAAAGTCTATGTCTAACAGGAAATGCCTTCTCTTCTGTAACAAAGCCCTCAAATTAATTACCAGTAGTGTGATGTCTTTGAAGAAAACCGGAATTACAGTGCTGTAGCACTGATGGAGTGAATACTTCAGTGACTTACTAGACCTCTTGCTGACATCTGCTATAGCATGCAGATGATAAGCCATAGCAATAAGGGATGTGTTTCTATGTACACTCTTCTGATCACTGGTAAGGAGGTCCATCAAAGATGCCTTTCTGTTCAGGACACTTGGTCCTAGAGAAAGTTTAATTAGTGAATAGCCTGCAGCCACCCAGACAGGAGCATGCTGGAGAATCAGAGATGAGCTCTTCATAGGGCAATACTGCTTGTAAGAAAAATACACTTCTGCTCTCGTGCTACAAACCCATCTTGTCTTCTGGCTACACTGAAGAGAAAATGATCACCAAGGAAGACAGCATAACATAGCAAAACTGAAAACACATTTAGCAATTTGCATACCTTGCGTGCCACAGAACACCCCCAAATCCTGGTGGAAATGTGCATAATGTGCCAGACATCATGAACCCAGGAACTCCCCTCCCCATAATCCCTTGGGACCAAAAAGTTTCTGATTGTTCTCCAGCTTCCCCATAAAAGCTTCATTGTTACTGCAGCCCAGCCTTTACCAGGAGTCATGGCATCGGGCCACAGCCTCCAGGGACACTCTCAAGCTGCACAAAACAAGTTTTTCCAAACAGTTTAAGTATTTCCCAGCCCAGACTCTCACATTCTAGTTGTTTGTGCAGGGACAGTAACCCACCAAGCCCTGCCTAAAATACTGGTTGTTTAAACTCCACAGAGACATTTTTTGCTAACATTCCTTGCTGCTGTAACCTTTTGACCATTTAAAACTACTAATAATGGGCAGATTCCATAGGCCTAATGTCAAGGAGCCATGCCTGCTGCAAAAAAAAAGCAGTAATCAGACAATAGATATGTAATTGCTGCTTCCTCTGGACCACTACTGAGCTCACAATTTCTTAATTTAACTTGACTTTGCAGCAGTCCATGAGATACATGCAGCATCAACTGAACAGCTCTCAGTTGCAGTAATATTTTGTGATTAAAGCAGTAAAATTTGCTCAGTGGGAGTTGACTTGATTCAGTGGCACTGGAGGAGCTCTATCTCTCGGAGAGGCTTGAGCCACCCCATGAGCACCAGGATGCCATATCAGTGCTCAACTCCCTTGCTTGGTGCCCACAGCACCCCAGCACATGGGCAGGTTTCCATGGTCATATTTTGGACAGCATTTGTCCAAGTTCCTGTGTAGATATTTTACCCTCTTTTCTAATCAGGCAGCATGACAATGGGAAGAGGCCATTACAAAATTGCTTATTGTACTTAAATTTCTCCCCTGGGATTTGGGGAGGACCCTAGCGGTTGTGTCAAGGACACAGACAGGCTGGGTGCAGGGATTTGATGGCAGCAGGTAGAAGCTGGGAAGGATGAACATCACTGGGACACCCTGCAGATGCTGTGACAGTCTCTGAAGGTGCCTGTTTTGCACAGTGCTCATTTGCAAGGGGACAGCACAGTCAAAAGCCTCATGATAACGGCTCAGGGTTCCCTCTGCCCACCAGCAATAGTCTCCACCTCTCCAGTAGATTTCTGCCAGCCTCAATAGGCTCTACACAAACATCAATCCATCATGACACCCCTGATGGCAGCAGAGGGCTGGCAGCCTGGAGCACACTGCCTTGGGGATCTGATGAGAGTGTCTGCCTTCTGCACAGACAGCAGCAGCCCGCACACTTGTCCTGACCAGCCCCATGCGAGTACCGAGCTGCACCTTCCATCCCTGCAGGACAGCAGCTCCTCACTTAAACCAGAGCAGACTCCTCAATATCCCACACCTTCCCCTTCATTCTAGTCCTAATCAAGCTAGTCATGGCATTCATTTGCTAAATTAGTACTAATTAGTGAAATGCTAATTAATAAAAGGAATGACAAACCTATGGATTCTGTTCATAATGGACTTCTCTCTCAGCACTTTGGAGGCACTGCCATCTCTGCCCTGTGCTGAGAAGGTCAAAGCCATTGGAAGCCATTCAAAGTCACAAGCACAGGTCACAGGGACACTCCAGCCACAGTGCCTTGACTTCCCCATACATCCTGGGGAAAAATCACACTGGTTTGAGTCACCACTTAGGGCCATGGAGTGTTTGGTGGTTTTCAGTATGGGGCTCTTCAGAAAGTGACTTCTAGATGACTTGCTCTGCAAAGATAATAAAACAAACAGAACTGGAGCTAGAGAGGAATTTCTGGAGTGCTCAACACCAGTCTTGGCTTCTGCCATGAGTCCAGGCAGGCCCTTAATGAGCCATGGCAGGTTGATGAGTGCCAAGTAAGCACAGCCCTTTTAGAGGTGCCTAAATACACACTGTTATTTAAGGAAATAAAAGGCTTTAAAATGTGCTCATTATTTCAGTCAGGTGTGCTTGTGCTTAAATGATTCAAGTCCATCTAACCTTTATCTCCCAGAACCTTGAAGGGCTTTGGGTAGGAACAGAGACTGCCAGCTGCCCTTCTCACATGCTGCCAAGCTTTTCACTTTGTGTCAGTGACCACGCAGCAGCAGAAAGCGAGTGTGCAGTTGCAGCCTCATCTAATACCTTCACTCAGTTTGTTCTAATTTGCTAACACACGCACCGTAATTAAAGGGCTTGTGTTTAGGCATATCTCAAGAGTTCCTTGTACATGTAATAGAATAGGATAATTCATCCAGATCCCGTCAGGGAAGACCAGTCCTAAAATGTCCAGGGCCAGACACAGAGCCCTTTGTACAGACAGGAAGAGCCCCAAAGATCTTTGGGAATCTGGTGCAGATCAAACCTGATGTCTGGCAAGATTCTGCTTTTGCACCTTGTCCTTGTGCCTTTGCAGCCTCACTGGGACCTGCTGTCAAGAAGCAGAGATGCAGGCAAATTCCCTCACGAGGGTGCCCAGTGCCACTCCAGTTTTCAGTGTGGGCCCTCTTCCTTGCCTTGTCTTGGTTAGGGACACCCTGGAAGCTTGAAGATGCCAATCCAGAAAGGACAGGTTCATGCTGGAGAGGGCTCCTGTGCTGTCATCCCCAGTCTGCTAGAGGGGTGCACAACACAAAGGAGACCTGGCTATTCCCACCAGGCTTCTTGCCAGCATAGCTCTGTTGCTCTCTTCCTGACCATTGTAGCTATGGCAGCAAAAATTTAAATGAAGTTCAAGTGTCGGAGTTGATCCTTTGCCTTGTGTGTGCCTAATGGCAACATCTTGTGTTGTTCAATAAGCTCTGTCTTGCATCTCTCATTGCACAGACTGAACCTTGAAGAAGTTTTTGGGATCTTGTTAAGCCCTTGGCCAGGTAATGTGCAGCCCTGCAGAAGGGGCAGCCTCTCCTGGTTGTACGCCCAGCAGGGGCTGAGGTTTTGCTATATGCTTCATGACATTTGCTGAAGATCTGCACCAAAACACCAGAATCATCTTTGTTCCAGACTTAGTGACACTCACTGCTTCTGAACACTAAGCAGGGATGTTTACTTGCTTTGAGATGGCACTAAACCAACAAAGAACAGCTGACACAAATAGCTGACAGAAAAATAAGTTCATGGCATTTTTTAATCTAGAAACCTATCTCACCTTAATGCAAATATTCTATCAATACTCTGGTGAGTCTGCTCCCCAAATGGATCTGCACCTGACAGAACAGAAGGGTGGAGCTGTGCCCTACAGCTCCATGCTAGTGGCCTCTGAAGATAAGTGAGTTCCTGTGCAAGGCACTGAGGACTCTGCACTGTGGAAGCTTGGTATTGAACTGCAATGGCTCCTCTTTACAATGCAGTGAATTCCTGGCCTTAGAGTGGAGCTGTTGTGTGTGGGCACAACGTGACAGTGACAGCTTTGCAGTGGTTATGGTCTTTCGGGAGATGGGAGGGTGGCAGTGTTACCAGGAAGGTTGGTGCCTCTTTCCTGATGCTTTTATGGAGTTTCTGACAATAGTTTAAGACACTTAATTTATAAATTTCTCAAGAGAGATTTTTACTTCCCAGAGGACTGAAGCATTTTGAGCTGATCACACTGAATTATTGGCCCCAGATGAAGATGAAACCATACAGCTGCCTGGACCATAATACTTGTATGAGAGGATGGACATGGCTGTCAAGGGAAGGCTCTGTCTAGGCCTATATCCTAAGGATCACAGCCCCAGCTGGGACCTGGCAAGAGTCCTTCCACCGAAGGAATTACAATTTACAATTGCTCCTACTAAAGCTACATTTGGCCTTTTATCTGACCTTCTTTGATCTTCTTCACAACCTCTGGCAGGTCTTCAGTGCATTCAGTTCTTTATATTAAAGTAATTAATCCAACATGCAACCAATTAGGTTCAGACATAGTTTGATGACCATAATATTGTACAGATGTTCTACCAAGTTTTCAACAAGTGAGGGTGGCTGCTACATGACACTTTCTAGTGACTGCAGTTCAGAAATATCCCAAGGAGAAAAACATATTCCAGAATTACCCTCCAAGCCCGAGTGTCCCACTTGCAGACAACATGCTGGCTTTGTGTACATACAATAGGGACTCAAACACTGCTCCTTCTTGTTGGGCACAGCATGCAGGGCAAGAATCTCACTAGACCTGTGTGAACAGGTTTGTCATCCAATAACCTCTCCACCTGTCGCTGTCATTGCTAGCAACCCACATCAAATATGTTTTGCTTATCAGAAGCAAAGAGGCAGCAGCACATGTAAAGTCTTTTAGCTTCATCCATTTTGCCCAGGTCCCTAAGGAGATGTGAAGGGCAGCTGGTACAAGAGAGCATTTGCTCCTACTGCTTTTGCTCTGAATACAGTGCAACCCTCATTGCTTCTCTCTCTGGTGCCGCTGTCCTGATGCAATGCAGTATCACCAACACTCACGGTATTACCTAAAGCTCCTCTTTGGGAAGACTTCAGTTAGTGAGGCATCCTCCATCTGGTCCTGGTGTCAAATAGGTCCTAGTTTTACATGGATGAAAAATGAGACTCCCTTCAGTTCGGATAACCCTGGAACTGCACAAGTCTTCCAAAATTCAGCAGAGGCATTGAAAGCATGTCACCACTGTCTCTTTTGACCTGTGGGATACAGGCTGTTGTCACTGGTATTTGTTGAAGTGTCCTAGAGTCTATTCACTTGGACTTTGCTCTGTTAGTGACAGAGAAGAGGCACATTTCCTTGTTGGGGTCATTTCCTTTCAGCAGAAGGAACCAGCGCTAATACCCAGTGCTAGTTTGTTTCCTGGCTCTCCTGCCAGGGAGAGAATTTCTTGTGTTTGGGAGCCTGACAGCAGCAAGAGCAACTGCAAGCTATTTCTCTCACACCTTGAGAGCTCTTTCAGAAGGATTGCTCATTTCTTCCTGCTCACACCTTGCCAAGGAGAAAGAGACACCCATGGGGATCTTCTAGGTCTTGTCATAGCACAAACGAGCAACAAGAAGCCCACAGGCAGCGGCATTACAGACCATGGTGCTGGCACTAGACTATTTGTAGAGTTTTTGTATTACAACAAAAGGTCTGGACAATTTGGCAATAGGAACTCTAATGGACTTCAGATGGAGAATTATCTAATGGAGTAGCTTTCCTCCAAAAATGCCATTCTATCACAATCAAAATGCTTGTGAAACTATCATTTTACCAACTATTTTTTTTTGGGAAAAAAAAGCCAACAATTTTTAAAATAAAACATTTAGAGTTCTTTATTTTATGTAATATATGCATTTTTAAAAGCTGTAATGATCTAAATAAGCCTAAACTATTTATTTTTGTGGAATTTTCCTTTGTGGAGAATTTCAACATTTTGAGGTTTTGTTTTGAATTGGAATGAAAACAAATTTCAAAATCTCAAAATCGTCTGTGAAACACAATTTCCATTCTCTGGCCAGCTCAAGTTTCAGGCTAGAGCATGTATAATACCTCCCCTGCAGGGAAGCTCTTTAGGAAAAATGTCTGAATGAATTTACTGGTGCAAACATATAGTTTTAAAGATTTGTCAATTTGTCGAAGCAGACATACCTGCTGAAAGCTCCTCCAAGTCAGAAGCCTCCACAAGTTCCTGAAAGATTTATTTCTGAAAGGCATTGCTAACTTCATACGATTGATGGTGGTCATTTCCTGGCATTGATATTAACCAGGCAGTAACACTTGTCACTTATTTGCAACAGACCACAGAATTGATACTGTAACTATTTTCTGAGTCAACTTCAGTTGGACTCCTTTTAATAGTTTTAACTGGAGATTAAGAGCTTTATATTACATTTTCAATGTAAGCCCTGTTTGTCCAGACTAAAATATTCAATAGAACAGAATTCATATTCTGCAATATTTAGATGAATTTAAATATTTGCAGCCTTAGCAAATAATTTTGCCTCAGAAAAACCCAAACAACTTGCACTTTCATGTGTAAGAAACAGAAACCTACCATAGGACAAATTAATTATTAGGAACATTCATGGAGACTTGCTGTAAGTTGTGTTTTCAAGTGAGTCACTTTGAATCTACAGTGACATAAATGAGATCATAGGCCAATCTGTTCACAGCAGCTTTATATATCATGAAGGTATGAAGCAGCCTAATACTGGAGTCCATTAACATAAAGAGCTTGTAAGTTAATCACACACTCTTTAAGATAAAAAACAAAAAAAACCCAAACAACAACAACAAACCACCCCTGCATGCCATAGGACTTTTTGCTGCCTTTTTCTAGCTGTGCTTTACTGAAGAGAAGTTGGTGTGCACTGTGCTGAGGTACTCCAGAGAGTGTCTTTGCTCCTCCAGAAAGCAAAGGCTTTGTGTCAAGGTGAAAGCTGAATCAAATACACACTCTGCAGTCAAAGTTTGTTTATAAGTCCTGACTCTGCTGGGTCAGTTATGTGGCAGTTTCACTAAACAAACAAGTAAAACACAGGTCAATGTCCAATACTGGAGTGCAGCTTATTTAAGCAGCTTCAACAGTCGGTAGAGGAGCAAAGCTGTACGTGGAAACAAACTGCCTCTGCAGTAAATATCAGGGAATGAAAGACAGTAGATCAAATCATGCCCAGGTCTGACCGAGGGTTTTTTTGAAGATGCCTTTGACCAACCAGTTCAGCTTGATGCAGGAAGTTATTGAAAGCACATTTGGCACTTGATGCATTTGTTGCAGAATCAGCAACACAAATCTTTCAATCCACTATCTTGAGTTGCTATATTATAAGGTGTGTGTTAAATCATCATGAAAGGAATCACCCTCTACAGGACTGGAGAGGGGAAACCAAACCAAAACTACATGGTAAATCTATCAAGGAATGACACAGAGGAGCACAGCCAGCTGAATCAGTACTGTATGTGTCTCTTTCCCATTCCTCAGTTCAGCAAGATATTTTCTATGATCCTACTGAGTTAACTGTTGACCTTGCATATATAAACCATCTCCTTTGCTAGACTGCCCGTCCTTTTTATACCCCTTAACATAGTTACACAATCCCTATATAAATCCCTCCCTCCTTACCTTGTATTGTCCAAGAAACATGTTAGCCTGCTTCCTACTTGGAGGCTGACTTTGCAAAAGCACTGCCAAGGCACCTTGTCACACCACCACCATGCAGCTCATCTCAACAGCAACTCTTTCCCTCTTGGAAGGGGAGCTGTTCCAGTTGGAAGTGAGAGGAAAGGGTCTAGCAGGGACTTGGCTCCTTGCTGGGAAGGACCTATTTATGGTTGTCCAGTGCTTGATAGTATTTCACTTGTTTGATATTAGCAAATTCATCAACTGGAGGCTTTTTCACTTTCCTCAGTGTAAAATTTCAACATAGAATCACAGAATATTCTGAGTTGGAAGGGACCCACAAAGATCATCAAGTCCAACTCTTAAGCAAATGTCACTCTGTCTCAGTTTGGTTCTGCTGTGCCTGTAGAACAGACTGCCTTTAACAAGAGTAAACATAAACTAGGGTTGTCTGGCTTTGAACACTCCAAACTGGAACAAAAGTAGAGAACATTTGCAAAATTAAAGCAACCTTACTTATGCAGAAAAGTAAGAGAAGTGAGCAGAGAATTGATCCCAGGAAGACTGCAATAGAGGAGTTCTTAGATTCCTAGACAAAACCTGTCTAAATAAGTTTGTGGTCAATACTTGAAGCAAGCAATTGACCTTCCCATCAGCTCTTTTGATAGAGCGATGGTGGCTGAGCTCCATGTGGCTGGCACAGGGAACTCCTTTGTGGCTTCTGCTGGCAGCCTGACATGTGAAGGTGTGCTAACATATTAACTGGGCACCACAGGATGGAAACCACTGCTTCTTTTGATTCTACCTGCAAATTTTTTCTACTCAGCATGTAAACATGTGGGCAAACAGGGACAATGGTTTAAAAAGCATCAAGCATGATAAAAATGCTTAAAGGAGAAGAAGATATTGTTCAACTGAGCAGAAGTGAGAGGGAGGCAACTGTCCAACTTGGAGAAACAAGGGATTTGTTTGGGGAGTCACAGAAACATTTGTCTGGAAGCCATGGGAGAAAATGAAGAAAAGGATGCTTTATAATAAATATCAAGACAATCTTGTATCATTAGGATTACCAGGCTAGGAAGTATTTTCTTTGGGAAAGCTCTGGCCTCCAAATCTAACAGAGATTTTCTAATAGCTAAAGAAGAAATACGTGCATGGAGTAATTAAAATAGCATTAGATTCCCAGGCAGAGCAGCAAGCATTACACAGGACTAAAAACCAGTGAGAGAAATCTAAATCACTGCCCCAAAGTCAGCCACCTATGGTCTTTGATCTGCAAATGTGTCAACAGGAAATAGTGGGAAAAATTAAATGCTGCAGTATAAAACCAATAATGAAGTAAAAGAAACACAAAACCTATGCCATAAAATCAGTATGTTC
This sequence comes from Coloeus monedula, assembly GCF_965178545.1. Classification (NCBI taxonomy): domain Eukaryota; kingdom Metazoa; phylum Chordata; class Aves; order Passeriformes; family Corvidae; genus Coloeus; species Coloeus monedula. The sequence goes on along the minus strand of NC_138793.1, from coordinate 626,953 downwards.
ACTCATTTTTTGTTGTCCAGCTCCGTTTACAACATACAAAAAGCTGGTCTGCAGTGCTACAGCACAAGAAAAGCTTACTGAAGGCTTTCTTGCAACTTTTTAAGCAAACACAATCACAAAGTCTATTTAACAACTCTATTCTATTAGTAATAGTACTAGAAGCATCAGTAGCAGTAATGGTGGTTGTGTTACAGTAGCCTTGAGAGCCATGAACTCTATCCCCTGGCCTGATGCAAAGGGCACTCTACAAGCATATAATAACAGATGGAAGAGTTTAAAACCTTGACATTACTTGTATGTAAAATTTTGATTTGATTTAAAATCTGCTCTGTTCCAGCAAAGATTTATTTGTGTGCTTTTCTCTACCACTGTGAGGAATGTGACTACTCACAGTGTGGAAAGCAAAGCACATGCAGGATGAAAATCAGACACAAGTAAGCAAAAGGGGGAGATGGAGAATATTATCACCCCTGAAGACTTTATTTGCCTTTGTGTCCATGAAATGTGAAGCTTTATTTTCTGCTGAGCCCTTTCACATTCAGAAAACATGGGTGAAGACTGAGAGCATACTTAGACTACCTTAAAGCTTTGGATATTTAAAAATGGCAACACAGTTTGGCTTCTCGTTTGGCATCTGGTTTCTGAGCCTTGTAATGCATTTGGATCACATTTTCCCCAGGCTTTCCCCTGTAACTGGAAGAATTAGAAATGTATTGTTACAAAAAAAAAAGTGAGAACATCATGTGATTGTGTGCTTCCAGAAGCTGAGACTTGAAGAAAAAGCCTACCCTAGACTCACAATAAAATCATGAGAATTGAAAACACCAGACTTAAGAAGCTTGTCCAAGATTTCTGCTGTGCATATGTAAAATCAGGGTGTTGTCAGGACTAGTTAGTTAATGTCATAAAGCACTCATAAGAACAACTTTAGTTTTATTTAAGAGGAAACCAAAGTGTAAAGTGCTTTACATATAAATCTGCCCTTTAGAAGAGCAATATTAAAAACGCAAGACTGAGCTCTGGATTACTGAAGGGTAATAAAGAGGTTTTAAACACAGCCATAACTCATTCTGCATGAAAATGACTCAGCAGTGCCTTGACCAAGTTGGAAACAGGACCTCTGGAAGTGATTAGGAGTGGACTGTCTCCCAACATGCCTTCCTCCACTAATCTGTTTGGGATGGCAGAAGTGCTGAGCAGCCCAGTGAAAGGAGCTAACCCCTGAGCTGAGCAGGGAGATGCTGGCTCTGCACCTCCACAGCCTTTGTCTCAGGAGCTGAGTGAAGCATGGTGGCAGTGGCTCTTCTGGAATGACAGGTTCTGCTGTGAAATACATCATGTGGCCATCTTGTGTCTCTATTGCAGTGATTTTGGTGGTTTCAGACTATCTGTAGTGTGGCTATGCAGACTGAACACGCCCCCAGTCACAGCCCATCTGGTGCACTCCTGAAGTGCTTTTGGGCAGAGCAATCCAGTTTGCACTGCTAAGACCATGCTGCCATGGAAGCAGATTTGGGTGAATGGAGACAACAGCAAGATTTCCTTCAAAAGCTACTTCGCCGCCGAGTCAACCCACTGCCACCCGCAGCTCAGCATGGCTGGTGTAAGGAACATAATCTCTAAGGGCAGAATTGAGCCTTCTGCAAAAAATATTTTGTGCTAAGTGTTTTTCTTCTTTGTCCACTTGTGGGTTCATAAAAATATTGCCAATAGGGGGTGAGGACTTGGTGACAGTAAATGCAAGCCTGCTGACAGAAGGCTTGCTTTTTCTTTCCACCTTTTGCAGACTCTTCAGAAGACCTTACTAGCCCAGACACCCCCAGCTAAGAATCACTAGTTTCAGTCTTTTGGACCAGATCTTTGAGCAGCAGAGATCTGTTCAGTTTGATGGCAGTAAAATAATTCACACATGTTGAAACACTCATTTCCTGGCTTTAGCTGCCTTAGAGCTGGACCTGTTTTACACACTACATAGCTGCTCAGAACCCACTGGTCTGCTCCCCTTGCAGATGCAACACGAAGGGAGTGCTGTTACTTTGTTAGAGAGAGTTTAAAACAAACAAGCCACCACCAACTGCAGTTCATGTATATGGGTATGATTTTAAATTGCAAACAGGAGGCTATTTGGCTTTGCATAGTAAGTATTGTCTGGCAGCAAATTGTCTCCTCTGATCTCTCTGAGCCTTGGATGGCTGTTGCGAGATTGTGTCACAACTAGTCATTAATTATTTCATCAAAAGCTTATTTTTCTCATTTCCTCATCATTATTTCCACCTAGTTTCTTTTAAATTGGATCCATTTATTGACAAGTCTTGTTTCTCCCCTAAGTGGAGTCTGGGCTTTGCAGAGAAGAACACTGACCTTAGAAAAAATGTATTGTTAACATATGTAGTTCACATGCATACATATGCATACACTGAGCAAGAAATTACTGTATGTGTGTATAAACATTGCTCTGGCCCTCTGACCGTCCTCTCATTCACTCTGGAAGCAAATTCCCCTTCTTTCTACCTACAGATTCCTCCCCTCTTCCTACCTGATAAATATGATAAGTGATAAAATATTGTGGGGAAAAAAAAATCTTGCAAAAAAAAAAGATGCTGTCATTCCCACCATGGGAATGAATAAACAAGGAAAAGCAAAAAGGAAAAAGGTGAGTGCAGCTCTCAGGAGATTCATGTCCTTGGGAGATACTTATTTTTCAAAAGTGCCACAGTGTTCCTGGAAAAATGGAGACCCCTCCTGGTAATACTAGCCCTGATAGGCAAGACAGGATAGCACTACTCATGGACATAATTACAACCAAAAGAGTACAACTACCGTGGAGGGACTACAGAGCCAAAGAAGTGGGGGAGGAGCAAGGCAGCCAAAACATCCAGTAGAGAGGCTCAGAAGTTCTCCTGTCTCCTCATTGCTGAGATGCAAGCAAAGAGAGAAATGGAAAGAACTGCCAGCACCTTCATCTCCCCCAGAGAACAAAAGCAGCTTCACAAGCACATTGTAGGCAACAGCCTGAAGAACAGAGGCTACAGGGCTACAGTGGGACAGAGGTGAGGGGAATGCCCCAGAGAGGCTCTCCAGGCAGTCCCAGCAACACACCCTGGATGCTAAACTCAAACATATTCTGTTAGACAGAAAGCTGCTGCTGCCAACCTTCCATAGCCTTAAGCTGGAGCAGCCTGTCTGCAGGAGACAGCAATTTGCTGTACCTATGTAAGAGTCATCTTGGTGAAGAGACTGGTTGTTTTTGGGAAATACAGTCTTTTCCTCACAGTCTGTTCAGCATGTTGTGTGCAAAGCAATGCAGAATGTCAGCAAGATCCCTTTGTGTCTGACTCAGCAATGGCACCATGATAACCATGGTTTGTCCTGCAGCTTGTGCTAAAGAGCGCGCAAGACTTACCACAAGGACTCCAACTCTTTCACAATACCAGAACACAAGAACAGAAAAGCAGCCACACTGGGCCAGGCCAAAGGTCCATCTAGTTCCTGTCTCCAACAGTGGGCAAAAGCCAAATGCCTGGGGAAAAGTATGAACACAGGGTAAGCACATACAATATTTCCCCTGAGTGCTCTCCCAGCCACCATCTTCAGATTAGAAAATTTTGGAGCCAAGGATGTTTGGATGTACTTAGAGCCCTTGCTTGCATCCTTCAACAGTCCTTGTTCTTTCTCTAATCCTTATGCTTTCTCAAGACTTACTCTTTCTGATGTCTTATTTATTTGCCCTTCAGATGCTCTTCATTGTCTTCATTCTGGATGTATGCCCCTCTATATAATTCATCTGTGTTTTCATGGAGTTTAGTCATACATGCTCCTCCTTTCTTCTCCATCCTTCAAACTTCACCACAACTCATGAAGAAGATGCCTAAAGCTCAAAGTCACCCACTGCGACTGTCCATCACTCGTAAGTTGCTACAAATCCTCAAAAGTTTTTGGTGCCATGAAACACATGTAGTTCCATATTTCCTCACCCACACAGTTTCTTTCTGACCCTTCACTTTTTGCAGTTCTTTGTCTAGGGCTGGTGCCCCTTTTTGAGGTTTACCTGTGGTCCCCCCCAAATCTCTGTGCATTATCAGAATTTCCCAAAACTGTTTGGCTTACTTGTAGCAGAACTGTTGATTAGAAGTGGACCAATTTTTTGGTGCTGTCACCTTGTGTAATCAAGCTTTGGCCACAGTGTGTGACACTCCTGGACTAGGTGGATGAAACATACATCAAATTTCTGCAGTGTGGAAAAGACAAAAGCCTTAGGTCTTTCCAGAAATGGCCATGCAATCTTTTTGGGGTCCTGCGAAAAACCTATTAAACTGTCTGCAAGTCCTTATTGACAAAGACCCCATTATGAGGGGACGTTACATGTAGTGGCTCAGCCTTAGTAATTCAGAACTGACAGTGAGGAGACGAGTCCCTGAGATCTGCACCATGTGGCTCATTCCCAGAAGCAGCAAGTCATTTTCAGTGCTACTACAGTCAGGGAAGGAGTTTATGTAAGAGATCACAGCTGTCCCTTCTGTCCTGGACTTCCTCAATGATGAATCACCTCTCCAAGAAAGCTGCTTCCATGAATGCAGTGGGTTCAAAAAACTGCCCTTGCATCCATGGTGATGAGTCAAGCCTCTGGTCTCTGTGTTTTCTGTTGGATTGTCATCAATGTTGACATGCAGAGCCCACTGTTCCTCTGCGTAGGGAAAAAAAAACTCAGGAGCTTCCTCAGTAGGGCTACAAGCTTTGAAATGACACTTTCTGTCTTTCTTCCTTCTGGGGAAGATGAACTAATCTGGTAAATCAAAGAAAGGCTGTTATTCCTCTCACCACACCTTTCTTATAGAAGAGGTCAGGGAAAGTCATGATTGTTCTTACTCTTTCCTCATCAGTAATCAGAGTGAAGGATTGAGGATCATGGGCCCTGGATAATTTTTTTCCCATCCACAGATATTCATTATATAGAGTTAATTTCTTGTCTGGCCTCTAATTTTGAAGGTTAAAGTCCATTGCTCATAGAAATGGTACACTCTGGGCAGAGTTCTCCACATTCCCCTGTGCTGACACCAAGGTGCAGAGACCATGCTTACATATCTGCAGGGAGCATGTTGGAATGTCCGTCAGCCTCGGGCTTCTCCCAGCCAGTAAGTGTGCATCATTTCAAGCAGTGTTCTTGTGAGTGCCTGAGTGGTACCCTGCCAGGAGACATCTTAATTTAGAAAAGCAAATAGTGAGGCAAGCTTCATCTTGCTGCACACACAAAGAAAGGAGAGGATGTACAAAAATGTGTAGCTTAACTCCTGGATGCTCATCACAAAGACTTGGCACAGGAGCCACTGCAGGACTTTTGGAGTGTCCAACTTCTGCCAAGTCAGCTATTCACCTCTGCAAATGGCATTGGGAAAATCTGTACATATTTTAACCCTGCAGCACACCATAACATCTGAAGCCATCTGAGCAGATGACCAGCTGCAAAACTGGAACTAGCTTCTGCCCTAGAAGGAGAACACAAAGTCCAGAGGAAAGCTATTATCAACATAAACAGAGCGTTATTTTGGCTTTGCCTGTTGTTGCCCATTTGTGTCTGGTGTGAAGTCATTGTCCTGCAACTAACAGCAGGCACATGCATGCATGACACTAACAAAGCAGAAGGAGATGTTGTCATTCTCCACTGGAATTAAAAATCTTACCAGGAAGAAGAAAGCAGATTTTTAAATATGGTGTTGCTACATTTCCATGACTCTACAGAGCAGGAAAATGGTTTAAGAATTCTTACTTAACATCTTTATCAATGTACACACAAAATAAGATTATTTTATAGCTAAGCTTTATCAGTTTAAAAATGCTAGGATAAAAAAGGATACTTAAACCCCAGTTAAAGTATATATATATAGACCAGCCTTAGATTGGAAATGTTTTCTTCAGTTCAGGGAAAAGAAGTTATTACAGCATTACCTCCACCCTCACTTTTATTCTACCTGTTCTTTTACCAGTATTTAAAATATTAAATATTTTTAATACTTGCTATATAGGGACTGAGTTCTTAGGGGCAGGACTTTTTTCCCCAACATCTAACACACCAAGGTTGTCCCCTGGCTAATAGCCAGGACATCTGTTCCCAAATAAATATTAATGCTACACCTCAGCATGCAGCCTCTGATAGTTGTCAGGACTGTAATTCACAACACACATCTCATTGAGAGATTTTTTCTGCATAGCATGCCAAAGCCCTAACAAGCTTTGAGCAGATGACAAAACAGTCTGGTAAGCTGGCAGTGATAGCAAAGATGGACATTTTTGCAGGAAACCCAGAGATTTATACAATGTGTTCTAAAACAGAAATACATAATGGCAACACTACACATCTGCATAATTGCACTCTACACAATGCTTTCTAATTTGTACGGCCCACTGTGCTGGAATATGTGCACTGATCCCCCAAGGTCCACCAGGCTCCATCTAAAACAGATTAGCACTAATCATAGCATCTTCTCACACTTCCTATGCAAGAATAAACAGCAGAAGGAATGAATTGCTCTGCCCCTCATGCACATGCAGGGACTATACAGCTCATTGTGTCCCACTCACAGCAGACCTGAGACTCAGCATGATATAGGTTATCTCCTTATGGAGGTAACATCACTATACACAGCCCACAGATTTAATTTTCAACAATCTGTCTGGTTTAATGGTAATTAGCCTCCTCTTTTAGGGCTTTATACTGAAACATGGACACCCCTAGACCAGACTAGCTCAGGCAAGCTGTTGTTATAGGGCCAATGCCAGCAGCCTGTCTCAGAAGCCCCTTTGGTCACAGACCCTTTTGCTCATCCTCCTGCTGTTCCATCAAATGTACTTCGGACACTTCTGAGCTCCAGCTGCCACCAAAGGACAAACATAACAGCAGTGGCATAGTTTGGTTCCAAACGTCAACCACAGTAGGTGGATCAGCTGCAAGAGCTCACGGGTGCCTCACATCCACAGCATGAACTGTCCCTGAGGCTGAGCTGTAGGCATCTCTGCAGCTTCTCTCAGTGTTGGCACCACTATACTGAGCTCTGAGCTTCTCATGTTAAAGAGCAACTGGGTCTCTCCTTCCCTCTTGCCTGTGTATCTCATGGACTCTAGCAGCAGCTGTACATGGGATAGTAGGGAGTGTAAGGGAGATTTAAATTAGTAAAAAGTTAGAGCTTGGCTAGGAAAGGCATACAGAAAGCAGAAAGCTAAAGGGACATCATGGTGCCAGTGCTGTTTCTGAGATAACTCATTTGAAAGGAAAAGGGGAATAATATATTTAAACTGAGGCAGAATTACACAATGAGAAGGGGCTGGGATATTACCCAGTTGAGACAGTCAGCAATAGAAGAGAGCCTTAGTCATGCATCAAGAGAGGAACTGGATACATTTTTGGAAGTGAAGCAAACTGAGGCATAAAGTCACTGGCCAAGGATAAATGAGTTGGAAAAGAAACTGATTTATATGCCCTGGGCTGCTAAGGGCAGGTCTTGCTATGCTTTCAAGGTAGACTTTCCCCACTTCTTAGTTTCTACGGTGCTCAAATACTTTGTTCATATTGATGAGATTAAATGTAATGACTTTGGAAGTGTGAAGGCATGATTGCTTTGAAACTAAATCAATGGGATAAATCCAGACTGCCAGTAGAAAAAGGCTGGACTTAAACCAGTTTGGCAAATATCAGTATTTGGCTCTTGAGAACATATAACATAACATAGCATAACATAACCAGCACTTGAGAATATATTGCTTATATCAGAGAAGGGATATTCTATCCTTCTCCACCATGAAATCAAAGTACATATGGACTGAAACACAAGCTGAAGTTTTACAGCTCCCATTGGTTCAGCATCTCTGAAAAGTCAGTGCTGTGCATATGCACAATCTCAGTGAGAAAATAAGGATGAAGCACCCCAGAGAGGAGAACAGCTCTTCCCTGGCTCACATTAAACATATCCATTCAAGCACGTGTATCACATCCACCACCACCACCAACAACAACTACTAAGTGGAAATTGAAATCCTTTAACCAAGGGGAGGGAGGAGGCGTATGGGGGTGTCTTCCCTCTAGACTTGGGAATGAGAATAAAAAGTTACGTCAGGTTTTCTCAGAAGCTAATCTGTGGCTTTCAGGCCCACACAGGTTGTTGCCGATGACTACTTGATTTCTGCATCAGCAGGTCACAGAGACCAGGTGGGGGCAGAGGGAGTGCATTTATCAGCCTAATGAGACAAGCCTGAGCTCCTTGTCCACTGTCTTCTTCTCCTACAGTTGGCATCTCCCTATCCTGAGACTGGGGGTGTGGGGTGGAAGTAGCCCTTTAAAAAACATAACCCAGCTGTTCTCAAAGGCAGCTGCTGGCCACCCCTGGCAGGCAGCTGTGGTGCTTCCTGGACAGTCAGGGGATTCTGTAAAGCCAAGTGATGAAATGACTGTGTAACATGCACGGTGTTTACTTCTAAAGGCTAGACAGATGAGGTAGTGGTTGTGATACCCATGCTAACAATACCACACTGATCTTCTTACAGCCACTGTGGGGCCAGCAGCTCAGGCCTCTTGCCTCCCGAGTTATTGTCCTCATGCACAGAGCTCTCCAAGTCCGCATGTCAGACTCTACATGAGGCCTAAGAATAGAAGCCACAGTGGCAAAGGGAGGAGCCACAGCAGCCTGATGGGGAGATGGGTGACATCACACTGGAGTGGCCAACCTGCTTCAGGTGAGTAGTGTGGACTCACCACACACACTGGCCTTGTTGAAAGTCTTCCCTGCTGGGTGGGCTTCTCTGCAAAAGCAGCTGAAATGGATGCAGGACCTATTTTGTCAGAAGGCAGCATTAGACAAGAGGCACCTACTGATGCAAAATGTGATGTAGGGTGTAAAATCTACATCCTGGCTCTTGGAGTCAAAAAATAGGAGAGAGGTGAGAGGAGGACAGGATCCATCTCGTATCAGCCTGGGATCCCGGCTATGCTGCAAACACACTGGGACATGAGGTCCAGCTACAGAGCCAGTTAATTCTGGGGCAATCTGAGGATATTTTTGGCCCTTCAGACTTGCACAGCATAACCTTTCCCAGCCTCTTCCCAGAGCCTGAGAGAGTTTGGCCTGATTTGTTCTGATGTCCTTGATTTTGGATCAAGCCCAGAAGGTATGAGTGTTTCAACAGAAGATGGTTAGGACCAAAGCTATTCAAAGAACCCTAAAAAAAGTCTGATAAAGGAACTTTTATTACATAGTCCCCATTTTATAAATGAAGCAGGAGATAAGAGGAGCTAACAGATTAGAGGACATAAACTCTCTACCTTCCTCTACCAGTTCATGAAACTGATCATGCCCAACTGGCTTTAGCCAAAGGACCTGAGACACTGCATGGTTGAGGCCTAAGTTAAAACATCATGAACTGAATATAGATCTCCTGGTTGTGGCCATGATTCCCAAATGATAAACACAATTTTCCTCACAATGAAACACTGGGTAGATAATAACAGCCTTAGATAAAATTTTTACAATAAACCACTGAAGTTTTATATTGAAATGTAGACATCTGGGATTGTGATTGGAATGAGGGAAGCAAGAACTTGCAGTGTCATGAAGGTATACCAATAGGTCATGGTTGAAGAAACATCAGAAGCAAGACTTGCTACTACCAGCCCAGGTTTAGACTCTGATGCTAACAACATAGAATTATAACTTCATTAGCAGAATTGCATGATTGTAGCATAAAAATAAGTTTTAAAAGCAGTTAGAAATTAGTGCATGCTAGCAGCAAACTAATGAATTTGCCTCATCTTCCTAATCTTAACGCATTTGGATGCTTCAGTTGTGGAAGTTGTACATTGGGTGCATTCCCAACTGGGGGGTCTAAGGCACTTGACTGAAGAAAATCTGCATTTCCTGACTTGCTCTTACTTTTCATACATCTTGGAATAATGTACAATAAGGTACATTTCCCTCTCAATCTTTAAACAAAACCAACCAGAAAAAGACAAAAAAGTGGCTTATAGCCAGGACTTTTTTCAAAACATCTGCTCTTCAGCTCAGTCAGGCTCTGTGCCCTGTGAAACTAGATTTTAATGAAGAAGGAAAGGAAGAGGAAGCAAAATAACCTGTGGGTTTTCTTCTGAAGAACTGGATGGTTACATTAGGCTTGCTTTAGCCTGGCTTTGAGCACAGGTGTTAACTAAAGAAAATGTGTTGCTTTCCTGAACTGCAGTCTTTAGTAATAGTAATGCATAGTGTGATAGGAAGGAGTCTGTTGCAAGTCAAGGAAGTTAATGGAGTATAAAATTCTCTTTCAGTTGCTACATTTTGAATTTATATACTATGTAGCATAAGTATGTTACTGGCTTTCACTGTTTCTACAAGCACAGCTGAGTCAAATTGGACCAACATGAATCTGAAAATGTCAAGAATTAGAACATTTAATATATGAACTGACAAACATTTCAGAAATTACTCTGTTTCACTAAATCTTAGCTAAATCCTCTTACATAACCTAAAGAACAGATCTCTTTTTGTTTTTAAAATGTACTCAGTGTTGTCTGGTTGGCTACCAGCTGCAGCTATCTGCCCGCTGTGGTTGGTAACTGTAAATGTGGGGGGCCATTTTGAAACCAAAAGATTAAAGACAAGAAGAGGAAGTCCAACAACTTGAAGATGCTATCATCAATCCACAGCTGGCCAGGAACAGGAAGCAAGGATGGCATACATAATATACAACCTCTATGGCACAAGGACAAACAAAAACTAAAGGCTGTAGAAATGGTAGAGATTATTTCTCTATGGGCATTGTTATTGCTTCAGGTCATTTGTGAATGAGGAGCAGGCACTTAGAGCATGGGCTCTCTCACGGTGCAGATGAGGGACAGTTTGTCCTACAGCACAAATGCTTTTATAGCTGGTTTAGAAAGGGAGAAGGGCAAAGCACGGAATAAAAAATAATGATCTGCAAGGGAATTTGAGGATCACACTTCATTCTCATGAGTGCTAGAACTTTGTATTGACCGCAGTGCAAGGGTATTCAGGACCTGAATGGTTTCATCACCAGTTTAATTACAGCAGATGAAATAAGACAAGAAACAGGACACAGCTTCACATACACAGCTACAGGGAAACATAATGTTATCATCAACTCAGGAGCCTGTGTGCAATGGAAAAGTTGCCATTAGGAGAAAGGGCATTTCAGGCCAAACATGAAAGAGCCAGATGTGGTAAGGCACAGCAGTCACTGAGAACAGGCCTGGAAAAGTGGGCGTGCTGGATATGCTGAACCACAAGAGCAGAAGTTGCAGCAGCGCTGCTCTGCTCCCTGGCAGTGCTCAGTCCAAGGTGAGGCCTCTGCTCAGGACTCGCAGGAGCACATTTGCTGGTGTGCTGTATCCACTTGGGGGGGGCAGATGTGTGTGCTTTGGCTGTGGCTTCCCTTGCACCTGGACCATGGCAAAGGGGCTGTCAGCAGCATGCCACACCATCCCTGCTGCAGCTGCGTGGAGGAAGGGGACCCACAAAGAGCCTACAATATTTTTCAATTCCTTATGATCCCTGAAGGCCAGTGTAAATGAGAAGAACTCTCATGCCTGTAAGGACCAAAGCACTAAGGCTAGTGCCAGGCACAGGACAGGGAAAGGAAAGCATTACATGCTGACTTACAGCCAGAGGACTTCAGCCAGCTCCAAGGATCTGACACACACAGCTCATTAAACACTTCACAGTGCAGTCCAAATCAGTTTTTAAGTTTTGTTAATGCCATGAAGTAAATTGTACCTGTAATGCATTTGCATAGGTAGCTTGCATCAGGTTGGATTAAGGTATAAAAAGTTTCTTAAGCACAAAAGTGCCCATTGTAAAAGCGCTGTCATTAATGACACTGTGCTCATTTAGAGCAGAGCCCAGGCACAGCCTACCTAGCGTCACTGTAGAGAAATCAAAGTGGGCACATTCAGCCTAAGCGCTAATACTCAGTATCTGCACCAGTGAGGTAATTACAATAATCCCTTAATTACTGGCACCAGGAGAGTTTGAGGAAAACCTGCCTGGCAAACAAGCTCACCCTATAAAAACCAAAGTTCACAGACCTGAGAAATGCTGAAAACATTCAAGTGGATGGTTATATCAGTACAAATAAAAGATAGTCAGAGAGTGAGACACATGAGAAAAAAAAGCAGAATCCACATTTTACACATAGCTTTCTGGTCTTTGCTGTTTGTTTCCCTTAGTCCTTTCCAGCAGAAACCCAGGATCCATTTAATAGACTTCACTGAGGTCCCTCAGTGCCCCAGCTCCTCATCCTTGGCACTTCACCTACTGCAAGAGCAAGAACATGGAAAGGTACAGGCAGGATGCACCAAAACACACGCTAGCTTGATCACAGTGCTGCAACCACTAGCTCCTGCTGGTCTCTGCACAGCAAACACACAGCGAGCAGCAGTCCCTGTGCTGTCCCAAATGGCATTAGGTGCTAACAGGAAACACAGAAAGACTAGATAAAAACTGAAAGGAAATGAGCAGCACCAGATGCAATGAATTTTACCAAGGACTAGCCTGTGCCTGAGCAGCTTGTCCTGAGTGAGGGGCTGTGTGTGGCTCTGCTGCCTCAAAAGAAAGAACGTGAACTGTTAGTCACCACTTGTTTCCTGTTCTTTCCTGCCTCTGCAATGGAGCAACTTGTGCTGGCAGTGCCAGCTACCCTTGCTGGGGCATCCAGCTTGGCACCCCTGCTCTGGGCTGCAAAGGAGAAGGGAGCATGTGGCACCAGCATACTCTGTGAGACTCCCATTACCCCTGCTTGGCTTGGGGAAGTCAAGGGTACCTCAGGTGTCATGTACAGCAAGTAGTGACACTGGCCTGGAAGCACAAGTCACAGCCCAGGCAAACTCCAAGGAACTGGCTTCGTCAGAGGAGAGGAAGGGTCTCGCATTCATTCCCCAAGACAGAAATCTCCTTGGAAAGATTTAAAAAACAGGATTATTCAACAATTTGGCATCTCAGGACACTGGAGTGCCTTGCTTGCACTGAATTTTCCCTCCTTGATTCCTAAGAGAGGTGACTACAGACTTTAGCTCCAAGAGGACTTGGTTCTGTGTTTTCAACATCAGAGCTCCAAAGGTGATGATGGGAAACATACCATGCTGAACTGCATACAAGGTCTACTTAGGCTCTGCAAATAGTGTAGTCAGGACTGTTTACTAATAGCAATTCACAAATATATCATAGCACACACTGTACTCAAACTACAAACCACTGTAAACTTACTAATGCAGATTTGTTAAAATAGAATAAAATAGGCCAAGCAAAGCACTGAACAAATTCTGCCACACCAATCTTCCCCTGTCAGGATGGTGCTTGTTCTTAATTTTCAGTCTTTGGCTGTAGCATATGCAACTGGCTAATATCAACTCATACAAAAATTCACAGGCAGTTTTGCCTTTTTTTTTAATTGCTAGAAGCATAGGCAAGACTGCATTGGGGTTCAGGCATGGGTTTAATTGATTAGCTGATAATTACACTACACTATTGCACTATGTGCAACAATACCAGTGGATAAAGCTTTAGGGAAATAAGAGTTTTATGAAGCAAATAAGTACATACCCCCACTATCATGGGGTACCATCACTACAGATTTCCAACTTCAAATGACCAGACCAGTTAGAGTATCCAGGGAGTCTGTTTCTCAGAGAGGAGGTATTGGGGAATACAGAAATGAGCACAAACCTAGTGGAAACTTCTAGTATTAATTAAACCAAAACCTGAGTCCAGCATCCTTTGTGACTTATGCTTTGAGAACAGTAGCATGCAACACTTTGCTTCAAATTGCGTTGTTCTGTGATCATAAAAAAGAAAACAAACACTTGAAGAATTGTTCTTATATTCACTCCTCCAACACCAAATATCAGGCCAAGTTTATAAGCTTCACTGACTTCAGTAAAGATACACCCAGACTAAATCTGGCTTGCTGAACTTTGTGCCTATTTAAATTTGGAGTAAATGTTATTAGTTGTGAAGACAATGGACTGAGCCAGACAGGGCAGGCACGTGCTGTGCAAGCTTCCCCACAAAAGTTCTGCTGATACAACACAATCCTGACCTGGCCAGGATTACTGGTTTCACAGTCTGCCTTTCTTAAAGAGAAACTGTTACCAATGTGACACTAGATACAATTGTTCTGTGACAATGAGCACATCTTTCCTAGGAATTAGACCAAACATACTTCATGGGTGACCCAAAGCAGCCTTGAATTCTGCTGTGGGTCTAGAAGAAAATAAAACCTAATTAAATCATCAGGGTAAAATCCTCCCCATCAGTTACACCAGAAGCCTGATGCTCAGGTTTCACCAAAGACCTCTCCAAACCTAGGTAAATCTACCAAAAGTCGAGCAAGCCACACTTGGCTAGCCATTTCCTGGAATGCCCTAGTAAGCTGGTAAAGGAGATAGGATAAAAGTGAACTATTTTCATGAAGATCCATTGAAGTTGTGTACATAACGAAGGATGTGTGTACCTTGCAGCACAGAAAGACACCAGCAAAGTTATTGGAGCAGATTCTGCCACTTTTTGTACCCTTGCTGTAATCTTGTTCTCTGACTTGCCCTCAGGCTTAATAATGAAGTGATTCTACATAATGGGCGGACTAGAGAGTTGTATATGTGCACTCTGCTTAATTGCCCATTGTGTGCTGTGGTTGATCATGCAATAACAATTAATCCATCATAATTAAATCTGAAAATTATTAAATTGATTCTATTTATACATACTGTCATCTTCCATAGGAGCTGCAAAAATCTGTTGTCTTTAATGAAATTGCATTAAAATTCTTGGGGCCCATTTGAAGTCATGTAAGGCAGAGTTTTACCTGTGGTAGTTATTCCTAGTGAAAACTGGGTAATTATTTTGTGTATAAATAAAGGCTCAAATTCACATTGTAATAATCAGGTTTGTTTGGCTTTTAATGTCAAAAATTAAGGACTTAACTTGTTTACTGCCTAACTATAGATCAGGTTTTGTGGAGATGTTTATAATGAAATTCAGCAGCAAGGGAGCAATATAAAAACCAAGGAACTGGAACCGATCTCAGGAATAGAAGTTCAGTATTGTCCTAATAATTATGCTGGCAGCTGCATTTGCATGAAACCATGCTTTTTCTGTAGTACTCAATTAAGGTTATTCAGCTGCCTTGATGTGTTTAGAAACAAAACCACTGGCATCCAAATAAGGCTAATAACAAAAACGCAATATGATGTTTCCCACTTCCAGCAAAGGGTAAGAGAACAGATGTTCCTTATGCTGCCATGTTTCACCAGCACAGGGGGGAGCTGAGAAAGTCTGCAATTCATAGTGACAGTGCCATTAAACTAATGTAGTGCAGAATGTGCCTGATGGAAGCATACCACTCTGAACAATCTGTTTGGGCACCCAGGAAAGGATGGGGAGAACTAGAATTGACCTTTCAGGTCAAAGAAGAAAACCAAACACTCTAGCCTCTCTTCACATATTGCACAGAGCCATCAGCCATTAGATAGGACTGCTGATGGTATTCCAGGCTCCTCTTGCTGTCTGGACATAGCCTGTGCTATGCTCTGTCACCCTTGTCTCACAAGGGAGTGTTGCAGACAGTGCTGCACAGGCAAGCTCTACTTCTGCAGCTGTCATGAGAGAGATGCCAGTGGAGGGGGCAGCCAGCAGTGTTCCACAGCTACCTTAGGCCATGTGGTGACCTCTTGGTCTCTCATAGGTAGCATATGTGCTGGTCTCTGCCAGGACGTGACACTGCCACAGCGCAGGATGGACAGACACAAGGTGGCAGTGCTCCCAGGAAATCGCCACAGAGTCTCCTCTGAGATCTGCCAGAGCCGGGGTGCTGCTGGTGCTTGGTACTTCGGTATGGCCAGGCCCCTCTGACCATGAGTCCCCTTGGTGCACTGGTGTGCCACAAAGCCTGCTGGCAAGGCTGGTGGCTGTCACAACAAAACGCCAGATCTTCCTTGGGATGTAATGTTCTCTGGGTCTATGGCTGCAGAGAGGCCTGTGGAGACCTTGCCTGTGGGGCAGGGACTGGGGGACTGCTGCAGGGTGGGAAAGCAGCCTTTGCTTCTCTGAACTGTTCATCCCTCTCCAGAGGCCTCCTGGTGGTGAATATTTGCCCCATCTGTCACACTCAAGGACACAAACAGAAGCTGTAGAGGAAAGCACCCCTGATTTGGACCTTGCACACAAGGCTCCCAGTCCCAGTGCCAAGCACAGCCTGTGCCATGAGGCTCACGTGGGCTCTGCTGGCAGGAGAGCTCGGCTCCCAGTGGCACTGGGGCTTTGGCACCACTGCACACAAGACAGGGTGACAACTAGTGGGACAAGTAACCATGAGCCCCAGGACTGCCTGTGTTCCCTAGGAAACACCTTTTGGAGCCATCCTCCATCCCCCCTTGGGCAGTACACCCAGTGACAGCTGAGCAGGGGGAGCCTTTCCCACTGGAAATCCCCAGAATGTGTTGACCAAACCATTGAGCAAACACATTCCCCCTGGGAGATCTCCCCTCCTGCACTCAAGTCATCCTAACATCCTGAGGACATAAACCCACGAGCAAAATACTGTATGACATGTTAGCACATTTTGGGGAGCAGGGACAGGAACCACAGACTGCATCCACTGTCTTCAAAGTCTCTGCCAGTGCCCAGTTAAATAGTTCAGGCTTGGCCACTTGGGCAGGCTGGGTGCCTGGATGTCAAGGCTGCTGGAAAACACACAGCATCAAGCAAAGGGTAGGTCTCCAGCGATGCAGATGAGATCAGGGCCACCAGCAGAGAAGGAGACACACAGAAACCAGTGGCCACCAAACCAAAGTCAAATGGACCCAATACTGTTTTTGCTTTATGTGCAAATTCCTTGGGAAGGCTGTGAGTGCCCACACTGCCTGAGCAGGCAGGTTGTGTTCCAGCCTGCTCCTGACTGACCACCGACTCAGAGAGGTGCTGACCACCTCCTCAACAGCAGCAGGACCTCAGCACTTTCCAGCATCAGCCCCTCAGACAGATCTGGAGTATTTTCACTGACCTTCCTCCAAATGTGTCTTGCCTTGCCTCATAATGCCAAAGTAAATAAATAAATAGACTAACAAGCAGAAATGCCTTTACCGGACATTATTCTGGGCTGATTGGTTGTGAAACTTTACTCAAAACCCCAAAACCACAAAAACTGCCAGTTTTCCAAGCCCTGTGTTTTTCATAGCTGTCATAGCATTCTGAATAGTTTGCATTTCAAACATAGTATAAATATATATTTAAGCTAGTTGGATTATTGACACAGATTAAAAAAAAAAAAAAAAGGCACTTAACTCCTTGTTCTGTTTCTTTTCCCCATGAAGTGAAATAAGAATTAACATCACTGAATTACACCTTGGACATTCACATTTACAGATGTAAAAGCTGACAACAGGTAGAGTGCCTGCAATGCATTAGTGCAAAATTAATTGAATAGGTGTACTTTAAATTAAAAACAAATCAAAACTCACCACTTATGTCTTTATGGCATTTACCCAGAGAAATCTATCATAATGATCCCAGGCACTTGCACTGTTTTCTTCACTGCATTATACACCACCATGTTCTTTAATGTTAGCACATCACCATAGTTCAGCTGAGCTCACTGTAACACGTTGGGCTCCAGTTACTCCTTTTTTACAAATGGAGTTACAGGTAATTTGGCCGGAACTGTGCTTAAGTCAGTGGCAGTGATAAGGAGTCTCAACCATCAACTCCCTACTCTTGTACTGCTCCTGAATTGTATTTAGTGGCCATGGACTTCTAAGGCCAGAGGTCTGCGGTAACACCTGGACGGGGCAGAACTGTATGAAGCATCAAGTGCTGGTGTCCATGCCACGCCCCAGCACACCACTCCTCTGAGCTCGTCCAGGGTGCACACTCAACCCCTGTCCAGGGTCACTCACAGCCGCAATGCCTGAGGGCAAAAAATATTTGAGCTGCTGATCCTCTGTTGGAAAATAAGGCACAGAAGACAATTTCTCCATTATTCCTTCAGAAAAGCTTTTATATTTCATATGGTAATAATGCCATAAACTCAACACACTGCCAAACAAAAGGGAACTCAAGGACAGGAGGACAGACATCTGGGAAAGAAAAACCAGTCAGTTATATTTGGAGGTCCTGCTCTAATGAGTAACCTTACACAGTTATTCAAATACAATGTCCGGGTAGCTAAAGTATCATATATGATTAAATCTCTGGAACAAATTACGTTAATATTGTTACTTCAAGAACACAAATTAATTTAAAAGTTACAAAATGTAGGCATGGGTATTACGTTGTCTAGAACCTGTATACACAGCTTCCCATTTCTTGCAATAGCTGGATGAATTACTGAAGTTGCAAGAAAATGAGAACCCACGCCAAGTAAAGTATTAGAGACTTCCAGAGCCTTCACTGATGTCTCCACTCTTTGAGAGCCTTCCTTCTTAGTATTCTTTGTGCACACGAGTGTGATATAGAGATATCCATAAAGGAACAGGAACAGTGTGTGTAATTTTTATAGTAAATGTAACTTTGAAATTATTTAAATTAAATAGTTTTTCTGGAAGAAAAAAAAAAGATCAGTGTGAGTTTCAGCACTTACCTCTTCCTTAGCATTTGTGCTGCTCTCTGGTTACAGGCAATGTAAATTGTTTTGGGTTTTTTTTTCAGCTTCAGATTTGTTTCTGACCTGCTTCATTCACTTGCCTAAACAGCTCTTAGGAGAACAAATGGCATTTGGGCAGTTGTTTAAAATCAGGAATTTACTTTAGAGCTATCAGGATAAGGAAGTGCTTTCCTGAAATGGCCCCTTGGTCCAAGTTTCATTTCTATTGAAAAAAAAAAAAAAAGCTTTCTTTAAAGCAGTAATAATTGAACAGTGAAAAGAAAGTAAATGCAAACAATTTCAGTTAAGCTTCAGTTGCTGCTATTTAAACAGAAACAACAAGAAAAAATCCCTCTCAGCTCCAGTTATACTCTGGGCCTAGGAGTGTCCAAGTGTTCACACAAACACACATCCTTCCTCTGGGACAAGAAGAGTGGATGCAAAGAGTCAGACACGACCCTGGTACACTGGAACTTCTGTGGAGAACAGGAACCAGAGATCCCAGGCAGACTGGCTGGAACTTATTGCATTCTGTACAGGTGCCTAACTAGGCAGGACAAGAGCCTGAAACAGTCTACTAAATCAGGTGAAACTGCAACAGACAGAGGAGCCAGGGCTGCTTTGCACTGAAGAGCCAAATGCCTTCAGGACTGCCTGAGTTTAATACAGAGCATGCAACCAAAAGTCTCTTATTTATTTCTTTGTTCTTCTGTGCTGAGGGAGGGATGCCATTTTTCTCTGCATGCTGCTGCAACACAGTCACCTATTAAAGTTATGTTTGTGCTCATTTCTGGAATTTGTAATGGACAGTAATTGTGCCTCTAATAGTAAAATTGCTCTCAGCTAGCCTTTAGCTTTGCTGTGATGCATTCTCCACTGTCACCCAAATTATGGGATAATAATGAGGTTGAGCTTTTATCACAGACAATAAAAACTGAATACAAAGTCTTGCTGAGAAACAAAGTAGAACACTTCCCATCTGATTATCAAAATGTAGTACATACAGGTTGTCCTAGTTACAGGGATAGGAGGCAGAGTTTACCATTATGTGACGGAGACCAAAACTGTGTATTCTACACTCCTCTACGTCATCTCTAGTGGATTGTCTTTTTAAGGCAGCAGGGGCAAGAGGAAGGGTGGCCAGTCTTCTCTGGCTCGGTGAAGGGAAGAGGTATGGGCTGCCCAGACCGCACCGCCGTCACCGCAGGTCCCCTGCTGGTCATTTTTTCCAGCCCCATGGAATCCAAGCCTTGAAAAGACAGCTCCTGTGCGGGAGGTTGCCACGGGAAACAGAGCACCAGGACAGTGGCAGTCCGGCCGAGCCACAGCCGAGCCGCGAGCAGCCAAAGCTTGCTGGGGCCCAGCCGCGTGTTGGTGCCGAGAGACAGAGACAAGAGAGAAAAAGAAAGAAAAGCATCCACTGCTGCTCGCCACAGCAGCTTTGCAGAAGAGTTCCTGGGTCGAACTAGCTCCCCAGGTTTTGTTTTGGCCCTGTTTTCCATTGTTGCCAGGCTGTGAGGAGGAGGAGGTTGAGCGGCAAAAGCCTCTCTGGCGTGCTGCCTTTGTTCTCCCCAGCTCCACGCGGCAGACAGCCTGGGGACAGCCACCATTTCGGTTTTGCCCTCGGTGGGGACCAGTCGATATCTTGCCTTTGTCAGTTAAACCATTTTATTTTTGTACAATCATTTATTACTATTATGTTTCTTGCGAGTCTCTGGAGTAAATTGTGACTGACTTCAGTCTCCCTTAGTATTTATTTCTCCATTATAGAAAAGGGGACAGCTTGAGCGGCCTTAATTTCCCCATTGAGTTTTTAAACTCCAGACACAGGTTATAGAAAGCACAAAGCACTTGGTGGCTAATTTCAGCATTAATTAAACTCAAGATACATCTATATAGTGGTGGAAAATAAAGTTAGGTCTGGCATCTCTCTTATTTAATCAAGGAATTACAGCAGTTCAACATCTTTCGAAAACATCACATGCCTTAAAAGAGATCTGCATTGCACAAATAAGTGTCATAAGGCTTTAAGTAAATCAACTGCTCCAGAACCAGCCCTGAGGAACAGTCTAGTAGCCCAGTGTTCACCAAATATGTAGAAGGCATTCAGAGGCATTGTTCCTAAACATGTTTTGGTCCTTATTTCTAGAGATGAGATTATTTACTTCTGCATCTTTACAGCAACTTTACTGACACTAATCTCCATTTTAGCTGCAAAGCTTTTGGACCCAGATTTGGGATGACCGCAAAATGGAAGTCGGCTAAGTCTAGGCTGCAAATTTGAGCTCTCGCATCTTTTCTGATATGGGATAATGGTATTTAATTGATCTCCTTCATGTAATAAAAATGTGCCAAGCTAGAAATTACTGATATTTTCTGAAACCTTCTGACATTTTTGTCAAAGGCTGGGTACAACCATCAACACATGGTACTACAGTCCACAAATAGTAGGACATAATTTCTGAGTGCTAATACATGCAAGAAGAATGGACGGCTCAAGAGATGAAATGTTGCCTGTCTCAGTATACCACTAACTTTAGCAATCATCCTCCCAGAAAAAAAAATTATAAAAAATGAGATTTGACACTGTTTCTACAGGTTTTTGGCTTAGGAACTGCAAGAAGAATCCATACGCACCTAGAGTTCATAACACTCCTTATATTTTCACTTTAATGCGTCAATGCTCTTCTTTCCCCAGGTCATTTTAAGAATGAATATGCCATGCATAATTCTCTCCTAAGCCTATTTCAATGGGAAACAATGGTGAAATGGCTTTGAAATAATGATGAATTGGGCATGTGGCACACGAATGTGTGCTTTGCCTGCAAGTGCCTTGTGGACACTGTGTCTCTGAAGCAAGTCTTACTCATATTCCATTATTATTGTTTTCAGCAAGGAATATCTCTTCTGCTAAGCATGGTCCTCCTCACCCTGGGTCCCTGTTCTGCATTTTATGGCAATTCTGTTTCCCAGTTCTGTTCCCATCCATTTTTACCCCACATTCTAAAATAGGAAGGACCCTGATATGGGTCTGCTGCTGTTACTTGGTGGCTATGTCAGAGTTTCCTATCACGGCATGTCTCAACAGCAGAAAATGCACATTGCAACAGCACAGAGCTGTGGCTTACGGCCAATCAACTGTTACGATTACGCTATCGCACAGAACTACTTTTGCATTTCTTGGCGAGGAAGCCTTTCAGAGGCCCTAACTATGTTTCATAACTTTTTCTGGTTTTACATGTCAGATGCATCTTACTCACTGGCCTCTTCCCCTACACAAGTCCTCCTTGGAATTCTCTGGGAGATGCTGATGGGGGCAGCAGAAAAATGGGCCCTTCATTGATGTGTACTGTTCCTTGAAGGCATGTTAAGAGGACATTGGTCAGGCCACTGATAGGGCCTGGGTGCCCAACTCCCTTTCAACAGGGAATCAGTACAAAACCCTGTGAGAATGCCTGCCCAACCTCCCAGATTTCTTTATAGGCATTGTACAGCCAGAACATACAAACCATATTGGGTTGTGTCAAGAGTAGAATCCTTTTGAAAGCTAATGGTTGAGTGCAAAGGTCCTGCTTTTGGCTTCTCAGGAATCATAAAATAAGATAACCTATGTACAGTACTAAATAAAAAATTTCAAAAGTGTGTGTGAAACTGTTCATAAGCAATTAAATCCTAACAGAATAATCTTCAAATACATTAATACTCGTATCAGCAGAAAGCCAGTAGTAACATACTTACAAAATGGAAAAAGCTGAGGAAAAGAATCAGCCTTGCGAAAGTAGGAAGAAATTGAAAAGCTGTAGGCCATGCCATTTTTATCTAGGTATACTAAAAATCCCTCATCTGCTTTATTCTCTCTTGCTATAACCAAGGAGAAATTTGGTAACAGGATCTATAAGACAATGTCTCGTAATAGATAGCACATTACTATGTTTATACTGATTGTGAACATATCTGTCTTTTATAGCTGAAAAATCTGGGAGGCAAACTCACTTCTTCCTGAGTTCAGCACAGTGCTCATCCTCACCAGCCACATATCAACCAGGCACTGAGCAGGTATTCAAAAGTCTTCATTTGCAGTGCACACTGTAGTCTATAATCATAGTAATCCTATAAGGCAGTGCTCCATGGCTGCCAAAAATTGATTAAAAAACTGGAAATATTACTTTTTTCCTTCCCAAATGATGCCCAAGGCAAAATGTGTTTCTTTGCCAGATACTTTCAGCTCTCTGTGAATTAGCTTCTCAGCAGGGGTAACCAGACACATTCCTAAATTGGCATTAAAGGTGTGGCCTCTGGTTTTCAGTTTTTCAGCCTGTCAAATATCTTCCAAATTTAAGAGACTACATACTGTGGACCACTGCTGAGTAGCAAGGGAAAAGTCTGTCAAGTAACCCTTCAGGTCTCTCTTCTTTTGGGTCACTTGTAGCTCTGGCTAGCACAGTTGGACAGACTAACACAGAATTAGGGCAAGGACTGGACTGTGCTTGGGTGCTTTCTGCTACAATGCTGGTGAAAACAGCCTTTGAGCTGAAGCGATCTCCATTTCCAAAAGGCAAACAAATCCACCATCTCAATGTAAAGACTGTTGTCACAGTCATCTTCAAACAGTGCCGCGCTACTCTGAAATGCAATTCACTGCTTAACAGCAGGGAAATTCAGTGCCCTGTAAATGCTTCCTCTCTGCATCACACCACAATTAAATGCCATAAATATGTAGGAGCCACTGAGGCATATAGAAAGGAATGCCCTCAGCAACGCTGGGAGTTTCCTGCAAGCCAGGGACAAGGTAGAAAAATGAAAGAAGTCCAAGTCTTATGAAAGAAAGCAGAAGGAGATACAATCTCTTTAAATGTGCAGGCCAAAGCTAAGGTTAGGAGTGGGGGCACACAACGGGGTTGGGCGGGTGGCTCTGAGCAGTGGTCTGATCCTGCTTTGAGCCACTGCTGCTGAGCACAACCAGCACAGAACTGCGATGTGCTTCAGTGCACCTCACGCCAGAGTTCTGCAGACACGTCTGGCCTTTTGGACTAGCAAACAGAGCTCTGCTGCTCCACTGGGACTTTATCACTCACTCCATTAGGATCTGGAAGGAATCCATCCTACAGCTTTGGACTCCAGCTGCTTATTTGTTATTTATTATTGTTTTTATTATGGTAGCCTTAAACGGCCCAAACATACCAAGGTACCACAGGGTTCAGCCTTGACGAGAAGCAGATGAGGAGGAAGACCCTGCCTACAGTAATAAAATGCAGAAAGCTGATGTAGCAATGCAAAAAGGCTTTTGTGTGGTTTCCTTCTCACTACCCTGTCTCTTGGTTCCTAGGGATGTAGGAGACAGAGTCCTGTACTACTTTGCAGTATTACTATTAGGAGGACATACTTTCAAGGCAGCAGAAACTGCAAGCAGCTTCTGCCTCCTTTGGCCAGAGACAGGTTCTAATAGTACTGCTGCATTCAGAGACACCTTGTATTACCAAGGTGATGGGATGTTCACAGGGCTGCTGCTCACACAAATATAAAATGAGAGGTATAAAGGTCTGGCACTAATCATCATTTATCCACAATTGCCTTGTTTGTGCCAGGTTTTAAACTTCACACTTCAGCCGTTTTGTGGGGAGGAAGATTTTTACCAGAGCTCTGTTCACAACAATTCAAATTTATGGTTCAATTTATGCAGGGAAATGTGTAAAAAGTTCTTCTCCCATACGCAGAAGTGACTGAAGAGATCTTGCTCAACCATAGTACAGAGTGCTGTACCCCACTGCACAAAAGAAGCCGAACTCAAGAAGTTTCAGCAAACAAAATTACACAGTTCAGGAAATTAGAAGCCTGCTAAAAGCAAGGATTGTAATGGAAAATATTTTTCAACCCTAACTCTAGCTGTTTCTAGAGAGATAAGGAGAGGATAGCCAAATTGAAATCCAGCTAAAACATCTGGACTAATTCTTCTGCAAAATGTGCCATAGAATTTTTATTAAAAACACAGGCAGTGCCCTTGACAGCCCAATGCATTATAAAAGCAATGTGAGTCTATTGACTCAAGCCACCTACAGAACTAGTAATACCACTTCCCTCAGCGTTTTCATTACTCCAAGAGGTTTCCCATTCAAATTCACATCAAAGCCAGCTCTGTTTTGCTGGTTAGCTCTGATGAAATTATATCAGGAGATCTGACTTAATGCTGATTTTAATAACCCTTTTTAATTTTTTTCTTTCTTTTTTTTTTTTTTTTCTTTGATGGAGGCAGAGACTGCCCTAAGTAGTATACTTTTAAGAAGTACCAGTATTAATAACATAAATACAGAAGTGACAGGTACATTTATAATTGCACAGCTCATCTGTGATATTGGCATGGCAGAAAATGCTTCAAACCTACAATACTGACAGTAAGAATGACTATAGGTAACCTGGGACTAGTTACTTCCTCTAAAATTGGAAATTGCTGAAATTACTCAAATTACCAGAGCTGTTCACCTATACACGTACCTTGTCCTATGTGCTGTTTGGGAATATATTAACCAATGGCAAATTATTTGGTCAGTTAGGTGATACACAGTTATGGACTATACCTAACTGTCTATTATTATATCAGACACAGTTTTTCATCTAAATCTTATTAAAAGACCATTTTTGTTTCCCATGTTTATAGAATACAGCAGATATGGATCTGAGTGATGTTATCTTTTCTAATAGATACAGGACACAAGGTAGTGTGGTATTAATAAAGGTTTGGGCCAAGATTTTCAAAAATAAGAGCCTAATTTTAAGATTCCGCCATCCATATTTAGTGTCAGAAATCAACAACCTTTCTTCACAGAGTTCCAGCAGCTCCTATTGAAATCAGTGGGTGTCTTGGAAGCTCTTGGAAGTTGAAGCACTAATTCAAGAATCCCAAGGGAGAGTTAAGAGCCAAGTTTTCTTCTCCTCATGTTTGAAAATCTGGGGATAAGATTCTGTGTGTACCAAAATTCCCATCCACTTCAATGAAGCCAGGATTTTTCTCTAATCTGGATCTGGTTCATGAGAAAATCAGGTTACCCTGAGAGGCACAACCAAAAGCGGGTGATGTAGGCCCTTCCAGCACACAAAAGCATAAGGTCATCCCAGAGGTGCCAGGAATTTTATAAAATAACTATTCTGCTATTTTAGGTTTTTTCTGACATTTTTTGAGAGGCTGGTTAGAATATTTATTGTTTTTAATTTTCCTATATTTTGAGCATTGTTACAGACATGAAAGTAAAAGATCATTTTTGCCTGTGGGAGGACATGCTCCAAATCGATACTGTACATATGTGATGCAATGGGAAAATGCAGAGACTTCTCATAGCTTATCAGCTTCCAAGACAGTTACATTACAGGCATGTTAAGGGAATGGAAATGCAGTTCAAGTGGTCTTGGAGCGAATTGATTTTTCTCTAATTACTATTCCTGAATGTCCCTCTAAATAGCTTTCTAGAAAGCACTTCTGCAACTATCACAGGCAGGAAGAGGGGCTTCTTGACAGCAGAGAAGTGAGGCAGGGAGTGCCATGCAAGACCCAAAGCTGGTCTCTGCCCTTTGCTCATCCCCTCCTTTTTGTGCCCATGGGGCACCTTGGAGATTGAGGTCTGCTTCCAGAGCTGCTGCTGGCAGGTGAGACTGCACTGCAATCAGGACATATTTATACACGTTCTAGCCTTATGGATGTGAAACTCTAGAAGATGGGCAGATTCACTCCCTACCTATGTCATCAAAAGCAGAGTTACGCCCAGTCAGGCCAGCAGCAAGCCCTTTGGCTCCATCTGTGGTGAATCATGCCAGCGTGGAACCTGATTCTTCAGGAGAGATAACATTGTAGCTCAAATATTTAATAAACAAGGCTGGGCTTGAGCTTCCTCTGGGTAAAACCACACAGGGTCCCTTTCAGTTTCAGGAGGTGAGAACCAAAATGATACTCTGCCTCCAAACAAAAGCTCACTTTTATCAGTTTCCAGGATTTTCCTAATGCCAATGTTGTGGTTCTCATTTTTCCACAAAAACACTGCTAGTAATGGAGCCATCTCTTGAAAACTTCCAGGATTTATAGCTGAACTGGCAGCATGTTCAAGATGTAATTGTTTTTTGGAACAATCATAATCTTATTAGTTGTTAGTCTCCCCTACCAAGATAAATTTAAAGGAAATCAATCTGATGACACTTCCCTGATAATTCTGGCAATTCTAACCTTTAAATTTAGCAGTTGCACGGAGTGTATACCTTGAGGGTGTGAAACCCTAAGGCTTCCAGTTAAGAATTAAACAGTTAACTACTAGCAGTGAACAAAGACCATTCACTGGCAAAAGCCCTGACTCTGTCCAGTCAGGATTACAGGAAGATATTGAAGCAACTTTGTCAACAAGTTCGAGCAAAGATTTAATGCAATTATCTGGATGGGTAACAAACATCAGAATGTCATTAGTAGAGTCATTTTATGCTGCTTCAAACAAGAAATACGTTGTATCCCCTGACCTTCTTCCCTAGGTCCTGTGGTGATAGAAGGAGGTTTCAAAGCATAAATTATCTGCACTTTGGGACTGGTAAAGGTTTTGAGTTATCTGGCTATGTTTGCAAAATACCCCTGCTTAGTGTTAGCTGGTTGTTTGGTTTTTTTTAGTGGAAATTCAACTGATCTGGCTGAAAATCAAATGCTGAATAACTATTTCTGTTCTTGAAATGCTAATCTTTGGGAGAATGAAAATCTTGCAATCAAAAATCCAATTTACCCCATAACATTAGATTAGTAATTATACTGCCAGCAGTGGCTAATGGTGAAAAAGTATTATTTTGGCTGCACAGTCATACACATCCAAATGAAGACCTGATATAAGCTCTCAACCATTTGTTTATGAAATTCGGCCCACTGAACACACACACATGAACGTATGAATTGAAAACATAAATATAGAGGTTAGATGTGACCAGAACACTTAAAGGTATTTGTGTGGTATGTTTATGTGCCATGCAGTGTGTGTTCAGTGCAGCACAGATGCTCGTGTGCTGTCACACCAGCCGTGGTCAGAGGGGTGAATAGGTGTGGGGCTCTGCAGCCAGCCTGGAGAGACCGGTCATGTCTCGGAGGGGCAAACCCTACAGATCACTCAAGATTTACAGGTGAGTCAGAATGAGGGTTAACCTCTCCCAAACGTCTAAATCCATGGCACTGAATGGCTGCATCCAACCTGATCTGCCGAGGTTCGACAGAATACTTTCCCGCGGTTACAGCTTGTTGCTATCTGGCCACTTTGTAACTTCTTTTCAGCTGTGCAATTATACAATGAATGCACAACATCTGTTTTCTGTTATGTTTGAAACACGCCTCATCAGTGTTTGAATGAGAGGATATGCTGGTGAACAGCTCTGGAAGGCTGATGCAGCAGCGGACAACACTGCCTTTCCACCGATAGCTCTGGCATTCTCGCAGCAGCCAATGTGGTCACAATGGTATGTGGCTGGCATTTACTGATTGGAATTTATTGATACAACTTGTTACAGAGGAGTTTATTTGAGAGTGCCCCCTCCTTACACTGGAATGTTTCACAACCAGGAAATATCACATCCTCAGCCAGTCTGGATCCCCACTACTGCTGGAGAACAGGGGATGGTGCAGCTGGCAGAGCTGATGGCACTTTGCAAAATGGCTGAAACTTGGCAGTAAGGAGGAGAAAATGGCCTGATTTTGTATTGTGTTCTCTTTTCCCAGCATAGTTTGGGACTTTTTTCCCCTTCCCTAGCTAAATCAAAGCTACAGCTCTCTGTAGGTACTCTGAAGGGGAGACACTGCAAGAGCTGTTGAAACTAAAAGAGAGCTAAAGAAAAACAGGTATAAAATATCCATTAATGTATTTGGGTTAGAAATCAAAGGAAACTTCTGGTCATGAGAGGATGAGAGAAAGAACTAGATTCTAATAAGAAAAGAGGAAAGAAAGAATTAATCTCATTTGTGAGTAGGATTAGAGCACACAGCTGACTGCAGAAGCTGGAACTAGGCTTGAAAAGTTTTCCCACCAACATTTTTCTGCCTCCTCCAGGAGATGGAAAACAGAGGCATTTTCCAGACATGGCTCAAAAGAATGGCTCTAGTTCTCTGGCTGCCTGATTACAACTGCAGCTCTGAATCCCAGATCTGTGATTTTAGGGTGACAATCTGGAGCCTGAACTGGTTATTTATACACATTCTTCGCAGCCTACGGATAACAAGCCCTTATTAAGGCATCAGGATGTGAAAATATGGGCCCCTGCATTGGTATGATACAACTTTGTGTATCATCTATTGCTCATGGTGGTGCTACTAAATGTCCCCTTCCCAGAGCTGCTCAGTCCAACTCATAACCCAACTCATAAAGGCACATCCTTTAGTCCACGTTCATATTATGAATTGTAATACTGAAAATTATTATCATCCTTCAGAACAAAATCATTACTTTCCATTTATGGATTTTGTCTTCTTCTCTTTCCCCCAGTAAAAAATACATTTTCTACAAAGACAGACATTTTCCCCCAACACTTCAACTGAACAGCAGATTTCTACTGAAAAACCATAGGCAGGCAATTTTTGAAGAACTGTTCTTAACTGACAGAAGAAATCCAGCGTGGTTTTCTTACCTTGCTAAAGAACATGAACTCATTTTTTCTTTTATGATCCTTTCTTTACACAATTCAGTATTAGAACCTGGATTTTGAACACTTGAAATCTTAATTGAACCTCCTCAGCAGAGATGAAATCACTGAAACACTGTTCATTGTATAAATAATGCTGGAGAAAATCAATCCTGAGCTAAGTACCAGTAACTATCATTAAGATTTAGATAGATCTTTTACAAAGTGTCATACTTCAGGATTTTGTAGTTAAAAATACTGTTTTATATCTCCAGACAAAATACAGAGCAATAATTAATCTCTACCCATATTCTTATCCATTTAAGTGAGTGATGACAGGTACTATATAAACATCAACATGTGTGATAAACCGAGTTGATTTTAATTCACTGATCTGACTGAAGAAGTTATTGTGCTGAAAGGTATTTTGAGAATCGGGCAAATACAGTGAATTGCCTGACTGGAGTGAGTCTTGCTCACCCTCTGGTGATTACAGTCTGCTCCTGACTGACCACACACGCTACTGAGCGATGTGCACAAGCAGCTGTTTGAGTCACGCCACTCAGCCAAGGTCCAGGTGTCTGCTGCCTTAAGATATTGTAAACTATGGCTTGTTATTCAAAGGAGTTTTTGTATCAGGAGGTTGCTCTGCCATGGCAGCTAAATCCCACTTATGAATGAAAACATTCACCAAGTTCCTCCTTGTGTCAGGTACTTTTCCCTCCGTTACATGTCCCATGCTAATTATAGAATTATCTGAAAGACTTTCTAAGTGAAAATGACTGTAAAACACAGTTCAGTTTTGCAATTACATTTCCTCTTTCTATCCTGTGAGGCTAAAGATTAACTGATTTCATTCTAACATGCTAGTTTTTTGATAACTTCATGTTTCCTCATCTCTGGCTAACTTCCAACTTATGAGTTAGCTGCTGTAAAATAGGTAACAAAATATCACGATGGACAACTTTTCAACAAAAACAGTGAGGGAGAAAGGCAGAGAAACAGAATATATAGAAACAACTCAGTTTTACTGTGATTCATAGGAATACCAGGCTACGTTATGGACTAGTTTTTACTATGAGAATACTCTTCATAATTTTTGATAACTTCTAACATATTTCAATGTCTTAATGTTTCAAAACTTCTATGCAAATATTTTGGGAATTAAATGTTCTTGCTTTCATTTGAAAACATTTTACCAAGGGGGAAAAGAATGTTTAAAAATATGAAGAGTCAATATCTAAATGATACTCAAATGCTTTTTTCTTTAATAAGCTACAAAACATAGCCACTTTTAGGTTGTCTCAGATTTGGGATGCTTGCTCTCAGCATTTTGATATTTTCAGAAAGAGAATATTGATTTCTGGGCAGGAAGTTGGCACCTGAATTTTAGGAACCAATGATGCCCACAAGCCAACTATGGGGTGGTCTTCATGCTCATTTCATTACTAAATTCTGCCTTTCAGACTCTTTCCAGTACCAGCACCCAATAAAGAGCATGTTCTTCTCTTTTTCCTCCTTGGAATTGTTGAGTGTCCAAGAATGAAAACAGCACTGCTACCTTCCCCTGGCTGCTGCAGGACCATTGATGGAGGAGCGTCGAGGCAGCTCGCTGTGCCGGGCTGCTCTGCATGGCTGCTGCTCTCCAAGGGAATCGGATCAACTGCATGTAGTAGAAACTCTCCCAGGCAAATTAGACAGCCCCACTGTGCCCATGTTGATTACCCCATTGTTCCTCACAGCGGCAGCCAGTCTGATGCCCCAGGACATGTTAGAGATGTGGTTCAAGTCCTGTAAGCTCTTCAGAGCATGAAAAGTAAATCTGACCTGTCCCAAAAGAATCTGAAAGAAGCTGGTGCATATGCATATATTTCTGTCCTAAGATTATTTGGGTCCATCCTCTGCTGTGTGAGATGTGGAGCAGGGACCCAGTGCAAGGACAGTTGAACTTTGAAGGATGCAGTTGAAATGGTATGTGAGTTCAGTGAATAACTTCTGGCAATTATGGATGGCGGTGGCCAATTAAGTGAAAGGGAGGGCAAAAAACATTATCATAAGCCCTGTACTGAGAAGGAACAAATGTTCTCAGTAGACTAATAACAGCATTGCCTTGCACTGCAGCATCCTCATTTATTCTGTCAGCCTGCTCCTGGTAAAATGGGACCCAACACCCAATAGTTACTTGTGCCTACGTTTTTCAGTATTGACTAAACTAGCTTTGACAAACACTCATTAATCCCATAACTGCCTTCCGTGACAGATCAGAGCATGCCCTGATTTGACTTATATTTGCTGCTGAAGATCATACACTGAGTCAGACACAAGTGGAATCCAGGAATCCTGCTTCTGTCTCCTGCATTACCCACCCAGAACTCCAGCTGGCAACTGATTTCATCAATCATTTCAGTGTTTAGGGGGTGCCAGTCAGCAGACTGCAGGGTCCAGGAGGAATAGTTACCTCAGTGCTTATGAAAACAGGAAGAACTGCATTCCCTGCGCATGGCTGTGGGTGCACACACATAGACTTTTTCAATAAACTTCTCATCAGATGACAGCCTCAGTCCTAAACAAAGGAGAAGGGCAGCTCTCTGATGCACTGAGCATGGCTTGTTTCCTTAGAAAACTCTGTAGAGATATATCAATAAAAATCCATTTAGACATTTTCATTAAATCTGCATTTTTCTAGACTTGCCAAATACTGCCCAGGTAGGAGCCATCACAGAAAAACTGCACAGGGTGCAATTAAAGACTGTAATTCTATTCAGATACACTGGGGACTTAAAGCTGTGCAGGTAATCTTAATTATGGCATGTGCTATCTGCTTTGTGTTTGACCTTGTAACCTAAATAATTTTCTCTTAATATAATTTTGGGAGGGTGTGGTATGCACTTCTGAAAGACTGTATAGCCTTCTTCATCCGCCACAGGCTTTTGGTAAGTAACTGGCAAATATTCAGCTAAATGAAGTCTCTCCAGCAGTCTGGATGAGGAACATATGTGCACTCAGGCCTGAGAATGTTCTTGGTGTTAGTCAATGCAGTAACCTTTGACCATGGATGACACAACCTCTGCCAGTGGCTTGCTGGCATTTGTGTCTGCCTGCATGTGATGGAAGGCCTGAAGTCTGGCTGGCTGTCTTTCTTTCATGCTGTTTTTATAAGCCGCCCACCATAGAATCCCTAAGCTCCCTCCATGATAATTGAAATATGCAGAAATTAAGATAACATAGTACCTGAAAATGCAAAATTCCCAAGTTCAATTGTGATTATGCCTGTGTCAAAATGGTAAGATTTGGTCTTACATGTTGATTATTAACAAGGGTCTCAACTTCCAGGTTGTTCTAAATTTTTATGTTGATTTAGCTATTTTGCACAATCAAACACTAGATGACCTCTTTCAAGCACAGATTTCATCAGCTGTCTGCCTTCTGTGTTTGAAAAGTCTCAGGAATAAATTCAGTCTTGCAAATATATAAACTGCTTTCTGTCACCTTAAAATAGACAGTGGTTCTGCCAGAGAGATGTGAAAAACAGATTACCAGTTGGACATTGTGGGGTTATTATCAATGCATCATTTTTTAAAATTGATTAATCAGAAAAGGAAGGTTAGGGATGGTTTTATACAAATGGTAGTTTGCTTCCTTTCTCATAAGGGTATGCTATAGGAAGCAATAGACCACAGAAAATGGCTACCCCCTTTGATTTTACTGCAGATCTGGCCACAGGAAATGTTGCACATTTGGATCAAGCAGGATAAACAGCAAGGACTTCCTCTTTTGTGAAATCATCTTTAAGCAGCACCTCTGCCCAGGAAAATAGGTTTTCCACTTTACATAATGTTGCACCAGCAGTGGTTTGTTCCTAAGTTTTTTTCTGGGTAGGTTATGAACTTTACAGCTCTGACCACAGATCAGTTATTTATCATAACAGGAAAGATGAGACCAAAGATATTTCGAGACCACAGATATTTCCTAACCTTCTCTTTGCAGATCAGAGAGAAGCAAGGCAACAAACATGAATGCTTCATAATCAACTGACAAAGATTATATAGAAATATTAATTCCTCTCTTCTAACCCTATTTGGTTGAATTCATCTGTAATTTTAAACAGCAAGAAGCAAATCAATAAACAGTTTCACTCAAATCTCTTCTCCAATGCAGTATGATCAGTCTTTCAAAAGTAGATATGCTAATACAAAAAGAATGATTTTATTTAGAGACAAACTAAGGAAGGCAGTAGAGAAATATCCCATTTCTGGAGAATACTCCTCCATTTGATATCTGTAACAGGTGTTCCCATGTATCTTGGCAGTATATAAAAAACATGAAAAATGTCTTTGACCTACTGTTGGAGACAAAAAACTTTTCCTCATCTAATACATTTGCCCCTCAAGAATTGCCCCTCCTCATCAGTGAGCCTGAAAACACTGAAATCTAATGGCAGAGCTAGCATATTCTGTATGCTGCAGCAGAAAATTACTAACTGTAGGAAAGTTGTGTTCCTACTTTACAGTGCCATATGACAAGTTGCACATAGCTGGGATTGCTCAAGCTACTGTACCACAAACCTAAAGTGCAGAGTGTATTTCATACAGGACCAGATTGCAGAACTTAACCACAGGGCTGCAATGTGCTGGTGCAGAACTGCGCTTTTGGAGGGGGAGGTAGGACAGATGCCAACCTCTCCAAAGCTAATTCAGAGCAGTCAGCAACAAGCATGCTTACAGGTAAAAGACTTAAGAAATGAGGGATTAGTCACAAGTACCTAAACATTTTACACCAGGCACCTTGGAGGAGTAGCATTGAGTCCCTCTTCAAACACTACTCCACATCGTCACACACATCAATTGCTCCAGTTCATGAGGAAAACCTGGAGTAAGCACCTTCACTCCACACTCGTCAGTGAAAGTGTCTGTGCCTGTTATGTTTGTCCTATGTCTAGGTAGCATTTTGCTACCAGTCCTGGAGATTTCAGGGTCATGGTCTCAACTTGCTTTTTCACCTAGCACTGTGTTCACACTATATTCAGGTGCCCTCAGCCTGTTTTAACAGGTTGCTTCTGGCATGTTCCTCAAGTATGCTGGTCACCACAAAATTAATGAAAAAAGAAAAACCAACTGCAGTCCTTTGCAACTCAGGAGACTGCCTTGGGAAGATCTTTCCTACTCAGTTGACGGAAATGCATTCAGACAAGCATTCAGAGGAGGTGAACATCATTGGTCACACTACAGAAGACACATCTGATCAAAAGGTTGAAGTCATGAGGCTCTAGCACTGGCTTCAGTAAACTTTGGATCAGATTCCTTATTAATTGGTTTTGTTTTGTTTTGACATCAGTCGGACACTTCCTAGTTCACATGAGCCTGAACACACAAACAGGACTCAGCATGTTGGAACTGAAAACCATACAAAGAAACCCTGCAAGCTTGAATTTGCTGAGGCTTGCCTCAAAATGAAACGTGGGTGATCTACAGTTTATGGAGCGTAAACCACAGGCTGCTGGCTGTAAAGAACACACTGCCACTTCTCCATGCCTGTGCATTAAACACCGCAGAGATATTGAAACACTATCTTGACTTTAATTCAAAACAATGCCCAACTCAACAAAAAGTTTCCAATTCTTTCCTTGCTGGAAACAACATCAAGAGAATATATGCAATTAGCACTTAAAAAAACTTTGAGTAGCTCTCAGCCAGCTCACCAGTGTATCTCAAGTAAGATTAACACTTCCAGATTGAGAAGTATGGTCTTTATGAGCCTGCCACTAAACTTTGTGCTTTATTCCTGCAGCCAAAACTAGCCTTAAAGGCTGTGGCCATCTTGCTGTGCTTAGAAAATCCTTTGTAATTCAGATAGATAGATAGATAGATAGATAGATGATCAGCAAATAAATTTAAATGCCATTGTTACTGAAATTACTGAATTTTCTCTGAATGCAAGCAATGAAAATCTGGCTGTTATGCAAATATACAAAATTTAGTCAGTTTGATTCTTTAACAGAAATTCTACTTTGTCTGGTGTCCTGGACAGGGTTTTGTGTTAATTTTTGCAGTAGCTGGAAGGGGGCATGTCCAGGACTCAGAGGTTATTCTACACTACCTCACATCACTGCAAGGGGTGGAAGAGGGAGTCTCTTCCAGGAAGAAGGGATTCCTTGCAGTCGAGCAAGCAAGTCAAGGCAGATGGAGCAGGAGGGTAACACTCGTCCTGAGCCAGAGAGAGTGAGTTGGATGATGCTGGACCCAAGGGAGAGGGAGCAGTTGGGGGGAGGTGGCTGTGTTCAGTTATTGTGTGTTGTTGGGGCTTTCCGTAGTGAGCAATAATGTTTCTTTTCTTGTACCCTCTGTCAGTATTGTTGTTTCTGTTACTGCTTGTTTTCTTATCTCATTGTTGTTTCCAGTAAATTGTTCTTATCTCAACCTGTGATCTTTACTTTTTGTGCCTCCAAGTCTCTTCTCCATCCCACCACAGGGGAGAGGGGGAAAGGGGAGGAGCAAGCAAGCAGCAGTGTGGTTTGGAGTCTCAGTGGGAGCACTAAACTGGGGAGTGCCATTCCTGAACAACAACATCTGGTAAAGAAAATTTGACTGATGCCGTTTTTGAAACAAGACCCTTCTGTTTAGGCAGAAATGGCATTTATAATAAATACAGTACTGGTGGAAGAAAGACAAATCTATTGTCTGAGAAGAACAAGCTATTTAAATTCCACAGTGACGGAAAAATTGAAGGGAAAGAGATGGCTGAGCGGCTTTGTGAGTCGCACAATGCCTCGAGTGCTGCAATGAGAGCAGAAAATAATAGTGATCTGCTTTAGAGATTGTGTCTGTTTCAAACACTCATCATTTCAAACAATGATGACAACTCTTCCAGTCTCATTTTAGTACTGTTGCTGTTATGGAAACTTTCTCTGTCCTCATCAGCTCGATTATGTGTCTTTACAACACTAATGAAACACAGCTGACACTTCCGGGACTCAGCCTCTTTTGAAGGTATTTGCTTCCTTCATAAGCTCTTTGGTCAAGTTTAAAAACTTATTTTCAGAGGCTGGGTGAACAGTATGAAGAGATTTTGAGGATTCATTGAGAAACAAGTGAAAACAGCAATGACTGTTTATGTATTGGTACTTCTACCACTGATACCTTTTTAAACTATGCCTTTAAATTTTTGAGAGGCAGTCAGATGTAGACAAAATGATAATAAATACAAATAAATAAAATTAATTCAGATTCCCTTGTCTGATATCTTGAGTGCCTATTAACTCCTTTGCTGGGGCTAAGCTTTTACGTCTCCTGATGAAAATTTGCTACAGGTACTCATAAGGGCTTAGGGCAAGTATTTCTTCTGGTGGTTAGGGGTACTCTTAGGCACTTGATCATTTAACCAATTTTGGAAAAAAGACTCACACTTCCAAGGATTAGATCCACCAAAGACCATTATAATGCTGACTTTTAAGAGCTCAGCCATCCAGGAGAACCTGTAACCCTGAATACAGCTTATTGTAAAAGACTCCAAGAAAGGATAAGTGTAGAAAAATCAATGATGTAAAATAGCCTTTAGTAAATGCCAAGAAGAGAGATATATCTATGCCCCTAACTATGTGCATGTTTTCCTCTGGACTGCAAAGACACCTTACCCACCACCCACATCCTTGCCTGTAGGCTGATATTCTAGCAGCACCAGTGTAATGGCTGTGTTAGATGGTAAAGTACCGTGACCTTCCCAAAAGCGTCCCCAGGAGGAAGCCGCTCAGTGCAGCCGCCACACTTGCACACACACGTACACACACACCCCGGACAGCTGGCAAAACAGTACAACAATGAAGGAGGAGAAAGGGTCTTTGCATGGGGCTCTACAGGAGAGATTTATTGCAGCCACACTGGTGCAAGGTTCCACAGAAACTCGACCCTAAGGGCTCTAGGGTTATATAGGGGAGCAGAGAGAGCATCAGGGACCAATGATCTGAGGGCAAGGGGCGGTACACAGGCGGGGCCAGGGTAAGAGAACCAGTAGAGAAACGCTGAGGGCTTATCAGGCAACAAGGGTTGTGGCGGCCAACAGAGCCAACCAGGGGAGCAGAACTGGGGTACATTAACATAACAGAACAGAGCATCTGGGGGACGCTTTTACAGTCACCATAAGCTAGAAAGGAACCTAGGACTTGTCCCACTGTAGGACTCCCTTTGTTCCTTGTTGAGCGGGTCTCTCAGTCCCCACACACCAGCCTTTTCTCCCAAACTTAGTAGGCGCAGTATCTGTTTTTCTCTTCAGGAGCTCAATGGTTACAGCATGTAGTCTGAGATGTGGGAGGCTGGAGTCTTTTTCTTTCCTCTGCCTGAAGGGAGTTGTCTTTGTGGGGGCACCCATCACCCACTTCTCAGGTGACTAAGGGAGCCTGGGAGGGCCTGCTGTGAGCTCAAGTGCAAAGGTGACTGTCTTGAGTGTAGGGTGTTGCACATGATCCAGAAGAGATGCTGCCAGAGTCAGCACATCTAGCCCTCTCCTCCCCCTCTCCTCCAGGGTGTCCTTTTAGCTGCAGGCTTCATAAGAAACAGCACCGTGCCTGTGCCAGGTAACACAGAAATACTGGGGAACTCACTACAGCTCTCACCTCTGCTAGCTAAAATAAGGGTACTTAAAGCTCCCAACACACCCTCCTGGCCAAAACAGCAGTGAGATGGTGGTGCCAAGGATGGATCATTCACTACAGTGGGATGGGATGGGATGGGATGGGATGGGATGGGATGGGATGGGATGGGATGGGATGGCAAAGCAAGGCAAGCAGTCTGCACAGCAGAGGGACAGTTCTGAGCAGTTCAAGCATGTGTAGTTTGACTGTAGCTCACTAATATACAACCCATTTCTGACTGCTAATGAATTCTCTTTCAGTATTTTTATAATTATTAGCCCTCCAGGAATTTTTACTGGAAATCACTGACAAACTCCTGTCACGGCACTTTTCCATCTAACTTGGTGTCCAATGGCAGAGTGTGGCTGACAGTTTTATTACACTCCTGAGCCAAACAATCAACTTCATTTAAAGCCAGATGACTCTCTTGTTGTACATCCATATGTGCTGTACAATACAACTGTAAACAACAGTGAAAACTTCAGCATGAAATCAGATTTGCAGGTTTCAGCTTTTAGAGGTTGGGCAAATTAATTTAATTATTTAGTGCTCATCAGTCACTGATGCATTTTGCATTAAACATTCCCAAGGACCTATGCAAAATGAGACACACAATGTGAGATTCAAAGTCCCACTGTCACCCTAATTTTCATTTTATTCAGTTTGAAACCTACTTCTAGCAAATCACCAAACATTGACTTATGGTTTTCATGAGCTCTAATGCCATGAAAATACACTTATTCATTAGCCTAAACATACAATGCGATGACAGAAAGGGCACAAGCAACAAACATGAATTTCATCTCAGTTTAACTATATGCCGTGAGCATTTTTCTTGGTAACATTCACCCAACGGATGAAGTTGTCCCCATAATTCAGTCTAAAGAACTACTTCCAACTCAGCATTTTGGAGTGTATTTCCCATTTCAATTAATTTCTTATTATTTGAACTCTAATGAGCTGTGGGGTACAACTCAGTGACATCTTCAAGGCACGCTGACTGTCCAGCTTTGTTACTTCATTCAAAGTCCTTTCTTTTCTCTTAAGGTTATTAGCTTGGATTACATTAGCATGTAAAGGGAAAAAGTAATATATATGAGGATTGAAAGTAAAAATCAGACATGCTTTTAAAAATCTATCCTCATGCAATTCAAACTACCAATGATGGCATGCATATAGTAGTAGCAGACGTCCTGTCTTGCACTTTTACTTTGTAGTAATCAGCACACAAACCTGGACCAGGTCAATTAAAGCAGTGAAAATTTAAAGTCCATTTAAAAGTGGAATTTGTGCTTTAGCTAAGGTTCCATCTGACTAGGCTCTTTAAAAGCTGGCTAGCCCCAGAAGACTGCTTCAAAAGATCCTGCAGGCAGATTTATACAAAATCCACAAAAATTACATTTAATTTCCAAATCGGTTTCAACTGCGACTTCTTTTCCTAAAGTCAGAGCCAGCGCACAGATCAGATTCAGAAACAGTAAAAAGAACAAAGTCATTCAACAAAGGTACTAATAACAACCCACAGCATACAGGAAGAGATGTCATGTAGTGCTTATACACTTGCAAAATAGTTTTCTAGCTTTAATAGTGAATCAGTTTAACAAGCATGTTCAAACAACAAGGAAACCCCACAAATAGTGTAAAACACTACTGGTGAACTTCTCTAATCAATGTGACTACAAGTTACCTACTTTCTCATATAATCACTGCCACGAGTCTTTGAGAAGCAGCTCCAGAATTAGGTATTTACATTTAAAAAAAATAAAGTCAGTTTGTCTGGAAATGGATTGTCCATGTACCCTGAAAGCTTTGTGACCTTTTGCATGTAACCTTAGGAGACCATTGTCAAAATGCCCCCTATCCAGGGGAAAAAAAGAAAACAAGGGCACTGGGAAGAATATGGCAAAGAGAGGGGAAAACTTGGTAAACTTTGAAATACTCTACAAGTGTAACTACTCTTTGCTAGAAAAGCTATGCAGCAGGAAAGATGTTGACTGCACACTTGTTTGGAGACAAAGCAAATTTTTAAAATAAAAGCGCTAGATGCTTGCATCACCTCTCAGGTAGCAACGTAACAGTGCTGATTTGGTGCTCCTCATACTGCTAATTCATCCAGTCCTGTAAGCTGTTCCCTGTCAACTGTTGCTTCCATGATCACGCAGCATTATTTTTAGTGCACCAGGCAGAAAGAAGACAGGCATGTAGCCAGAAGAAGAGATCTGATGGAAGGGTTTAACTTTTAAAATTAAGCAGTACATGCTGTTTTAAAAGCTGAAAGGGAGAACAGGGAAATTTAAGAACGGTGGGAAAAAGGAGAGGAAGAAAATTACTGCCCTTCTGTTGGTTCTTGGAAATACTTCACTTGTTCTATAACTAATGTGCAATCCAAGGTGTGGACTAAAGGAAAAGATATTCTCACTCCATCAGTGAGATTGCATCATTGCCTTGAAAACAGACCAGAATTCCTTCCCACGAAATATGCACTGGGATTTATTAATTCCCTCCCAAACTCAGATTACGATGAAGTCTTTACATGGGTTAAACTAGCAAGAACATAATTTCTCATTTTAGAGAGCACAGGAGAGCTGTAAAGTGGGGATTTGTATGGAAAATTCAGCTGTGGTGGAACATGTGAAGTTGTGCATATCCACTGTCCCTGCAGAGACTGAAAACAAACGAAGATTGGCAGGCAGTGAAGACAAAGTAGAGCAAATTCACACTTTGTGTCATCCTGAGAACTTCAGCATCACACAGAGCTGCCTATGGAAACAGCTGTATGGGATGTTTGGCTTCAACAAAGTAATGCCTGTATGAAAGAAGTGACACTCAGATCCTTGTAGCTGTGGCAGGTGGCAGGTGCACTTCAGACTCACTCTATTTCTTCCCTTCCAGGGCCAAAGGCAGTCCCAGTGCCTGTTCTCTTGGCCTTGGGCTGGCTGTACACACGCTTTGCCGCAGCCCTTCTTTGTGGGAGCCACAAGGATCTGCAGAACAATGTGCAGATCTGTTACTGATGGGCTGAAAAATCCTGCATGTTCTTGTAGCATTGAGGGTACACAGAGCATTTAAGACAGGAGCTATTTGTCTACTGCTTCACAGTGTCATATACAGGGGTTTTATTTCTTCCTCTTTAGCTGACTTGGGCCAGGGTCAGCCAAAGTGCAGCCTGCAGCTGCTCCTCTTTGATTATTGATAAGGATTAGGATTTATATTTTATATACATCTCTGTAGGTGTGCAAGACATTTAACACAAATATACAAGGACAGGGCTCTGAAGAGTTTATACAGCCCAAGCAAGTTGCAGCACAGCTAGGAAAGACACATGATTGAGGTAAGCTCCATGTGTATCTCACCAGGTGGACAAAATTTAGGATGCTTTGTGGGGCCTTTTTCTTAAGTGTCATTTTTATGAGTAACACTTCAGCCTTTTGTTATAGCAATCCGCTGTTTCAGAGCCTAGTTCATAGGACTCCAAGCTTGTATCCAAGTTTGGTGGGGTGATTGGCTTGAAAAATAGCTTGTGAAAGGTTTACTTCTCATTACCACTCAGGAAATGAACATTGTTGGGTTAAAAGCAGAAGATGGTCCTTTGCTTTTGCTTCAGAACAAGGACTGTTTACCCAGCCTTGCCTACAGGAAAAGCTGTAGCTATCTGCAAGCATGTGGGACTACTTTTCCAAGCTTTCTCATCCCTTTACTCTCCCAGAAGTAGTCCCAAAGGTTGGGCAAGCGGAACAACAGGATTTGCCCCAAAACACTGAGAAATAGTGCCCTTGTACTTAAAACAGAACCCCCCCCTCCAAAAAAAACCCCAAAAACAAACACAAAAACAAACAAACAAGCAACAATGAAAAAAGGAAACAAAATATTGTAGTATGCTTTCTTCTGTTGTTACCTCTCTGCTGCTGGCACCTCATTTAGGGTTACAGCTACATCCAGTGCCCTTCTGTGGCTCACAGCAGGTACCCACA
The DNA here is from genome assembly GCF_965178545.1 of Coloeus monedula. Taxonomy (NCBI): domain Eukaryota; kingdom Metazoa; phylum Chordata; class Aves; order Passeriformes; family Corvidae; genus Coloeus; species Coloeus monedula. Next base: position 585,115 of record NC_138793.1, on the reverse strand, counting down.
GTCATTGCATTTTTCTTTGCTTTCACTCTCAGTGATTAAAGGCTAGATCCAGAGACAGCCTCACACTGTTCATCCTCACACCATTCTCCATGCACCTTAACATGGAAAAACCTTCTGTAAACTTTAAAATATGTTTTTGCTGAGCTGGTTTTCTAACATTCACTTATCTATTTTATTGGCTGTGCCTTACCATGACACAGCATCTGAACCAAAACCTGCATAAAGGAATCAGAACCAAAACCTGCATAAAGGAATCATTCTCTTCATGCTTTAACAATGTGAATGAGTTTTAAATGGCAATGTTTTATCTACTTCTTAAGTAAGCCAATTACAATATTCCCTGAACAGGTGTGTATTGAAATGGATAAGATCAGCATGTTACACAGCTGTTCAAACACATGCTCTGACAGATGTCCTGAGGAGGGACATCTGAAGGACCACAGTTCTGGTTTCAGCTGCACTACATAGGTGTTGCATGGCAGGTAACTGAGGCTCAGATTTATGATTCTCCCTCAGCTTTGGGGCTCAGGCTTAGAGATACAGAGCCCTGTTTTCAGAGTTGGTAGGCAATGCCAGCAGGGAACAAAGCTCTGGAAAACAAGCTTACACTTCCTATCTGTCCTCACAGACAGTAGGAAGGAATTGTCACTTTATAAAGCTCTACCCTGAAGTGTCCCCAGTATGTACCAGTACATATTCCAGTATGCTGAAGAAGGATAATAAATTTCAGCCTCTAATATGTGTTTCAAAGAGTACTTTATGAGATTTGGGGATGATGGTGGTGGTTAGGATTTTTTTTCCTTTCTTTCTGGCATGGAATTTTGTCCCATTTGTTGCTACAAGACAAGATGTAGCCAAGAAGGAGGGGGAGGAGTGCAGTTGGCTGCACTCTCATAGCTGAGGGGTTTTCTCTTGGAAGGGCAGAGATACTGCGAGATTTTGGCCAGAGGGTGAGGGGCTGGGCTCAGCTCCTCTCGCTCTCTCTCACTCTCGGGATAGGAGGACAGTCAAGCTGTTGCTATTGTGGGAGGGTTTGCTGCTGCTGTGGAGTCCAGCCCGTTGCTGCTTCTCCTACCGTAGGTGAGCCTTTGCTCATAAGAGTAGCTGTTGCACTGGGATCTTCTTAACACCCGACCTCACTGGAAAGGACCCTCACCATCTACTCAGGTGCCTCAGGGGAAAACTTGGAACCCTGAGCCCCAAGCCCCTCCGAGGGAGCCTCTCCTGGCTATGTTTGGGAGCTGGGCTGCCACTTCCCGTCTCCACTGTTTTCTTCTTCTGCCGCTGCTCCAAGGTTTTTCGCTACACTTTAACCCAGCACTCCCTGCCCGCCAGGACACCCTGTGGCTCCTGCTGCAGCTGCAGAGTTTCTGTTACATTTGGTTACCATTCCGGGGTCTGCTTGCCCCTGCTGTTCCAGGCTGCCACTCTGAGGTTCCTGCTACAGCCCATTTCGCTCTCCGGAGGGGCACCGGGACCGGCTGCCCGCCGTGAATTTGTAGAGGAAGCCCCTTTTCCGTCTCTCCTGCCAGCTGAGCCAGCCATTAACCAGGTGCAGTGAGGCGGCCGAGCTGGCGCCACAGCGCCCCCTGCAGGCGCGGGGGAACCATCGCACCCGCCCTGCCCGGCCGGGAGCCACCAGCGCCCCTGGCGGCCGCGAGCGGAGCTGCACCCAGGGGAAAGGGCTGCGGCCGGGAGAGGCGGCACTGGGTTCCGGGGTTTGTTTGTTGCTGCTGCCACTGTTGTTGCTTTTTTGCCTTGTTATATATATATATATGTATATATGTCTTTTATATATATATGTTAGTAAAGAACTGTTATTCCTTTTCACATATCTTTGCCTGAAAGCCCCTCAGTTTTAAAGTTATAATAATTTGGAGGGAAGGGGGCCATATTTTCCATTACAAGGGAGGTTCCTGCCTTCCTTGGCAGACACCTGCCTTTCAAAGCAAGACAGATGAGTATGTTGTCAAAGCAAAATTCATGCTGAAGATAAAAAACACACGTAAGGATCCATAATGACGACTTCCACTGATCAGTGGAGCATGACTCCAGATGACTGCAAGACTTGAATGGTGAACACTAATACAAACCCTCATCAAGGTAATCCTCAGTACTCTGACAGAGATGAGCAAAAGTCAGAGGTTAACAATAAGCAGAAGAATCAACATAGGAATATTGAGAACTAACTTGGCATACCTGAAGCCCACTGAACAAGCAATGCTTACAATGCCTCTAACATTACTGAAGAAAATTACCATGAACCAGTTATACAAGGGATCCCAGATTAGACAATATAGCACAGCAATATTTTAAGCCAACATGAAGCAGCAGCTAACCAAGAGGACAGCTATATCTAAAGAATGCATCTGGCAAGATGGGACTTATGGACTCACTGCAAAATACACAGTGCTGTCCGTGATGGTTCAGCAAAACACTTCCTGATTCCTGCAGCCTTTAAGTCAGCAATACCTACTGTAAAGGATGCAAAACCAGATACCTTGAGTAGAAGTGAATTTGTGAAACAACCTTTCAGATAGGGAAAAAGGGCACTGATTAATAAGCTGGCATAAACAAGCACACTTTTTATTCCATTAACTTTACAGGTTGGCTTAAAGCCCCCAAAATTTTGCAAATGATTGCTCCTAGGGGACTGTCTCTGTCTGGTTAGTTTATTTGTTTGCATGTACATTTGGTAACTAAGGTCAAAAGTTTTATAGCAGCAACTGTCTCTGAACTATTACTTGGCTTTGATTTTTTAGCTATGGCACAGAGACTTTTATGCAATCTTGTTAATAATAGAAATGCACTTTGTTTTAGTTTTGACTAATTATAGATTTGCTTGATGCAGTACTTCATGTGCATGGGTAAAAGGTAATCTCAAGATTAAATTCTGCCTTTTATTACATAGATATCACTGGTGATGCAGAGGTTTCAGTGATGTTAGAATTAATTACAATTATAGTTTAGCTATGAGATTAGTCAAAATACTTAATGTCAAATCATAGTGACACAAATATGCTCTACAACTTTAGAAATTACTGTCTGGGCCTGAGTTGAACAAGTACTACAGTAGCACAGCAGAGTTCACACAAATATAGCTGATTCCAAGCTGCAAAATTCAAATCACTAAATTTGATCAGTGCAGGCACTCTGCAACCCAGTAACAAATTCAACATCACTCTTATTCCACTGAGTTTCAAGACCCTTATAGGGCATTTGACACAACTTGCATAAAAGAATTCTCTTCATGTAAATTTTAAGGAAACATTCAACAATAAAATTTCAGCCTATTTTGATTTTCTAAAGCAAGTGTTTATAAATTGATACAATTACTTGATATTATAATTTGCTTTAGTTATAGTATGGATACACAGGGCAAACACTGTCTATGAAATCTGGGATCAGAGCTGATGCCATCTATTTAAGTGACCCACCCTTTACAAATACTAAATGGAAGTAGCAAAAGTGTCAATTTGATCTTTTGTGGTAAATGTTCACAAATAACTAAGAAATAACATCTGCAGAAAGTGGGAGTTTCATGAACAGAAACATAGCTAACTCACTGTGCAAGGGATTTGCCGCTAGTATTGCAGACTTACTGATGTGTAGCTTTATTCAAAATTTCCACCAGTAAGCTGAGAGGGAGAAAAATACTCTTTAACACTAAAGAAAACGGACATTTTCACCTTTAATATAAACTACAAAAAGAGGCAACACCACAAGCATCTACAACAAAGGACCTCTCTGGGCATGATGCCATCATCACCATGGCTTTCCATTATCATTGAACATTTGGAAGAATTATGATGTTCAGGTTCCATCTTGAACTCCCATTCATCAGAGTGTATAAATTTGTCTTCTTTCATTTTTTTCAAACTGCATTTTGGCAGAGGAGTACTGGTGGGTGGGGAGCTTTTGGAAAGATTATTATTTTTAAAATTTGGTCTTCTCAAACTGTTCTAAATACAGCAGTGGGGAATGGGGAATATGCCCTGAGGAGCAATGCTGTTGCATGTCTCTCAGGGGAGGGGTATTGACAATTAGATATTGTCAGTTTCTTATTCAGTGCAAGAGGAAAACAAGCATTCGTGTTTCAGGCTAATTCATGGAAGGCCTCTGGGCCAGCAACAATGATGAGTTCAGGGTGATGCTGTGGGGCCAGTAGGCTGGAAGCTGTCCATCACGGCTTCCCAAGGGTGGTCTGTAGTCCTCTTGCAACACACAGGGCTTTTGTATGTGGCCTGCGCAGGATCTGGGGGTTGTGGCTGTCCTCCACAGAACCAGCTGATTGTCAGGCTGTAACTGTGGGGTCTCCTCCAGCAGCTCTGGGATGGGGTGAATGTCTGGGCACTGGAGATCTGTCAACCATTGGAAGCCTGGACCAGCCTGCCCCTCCACAGCAGTCAGGCATTTTGGCAAGTCCAACAGCTGTGTATTTCAGGCCCTTGGCTATTTCTCCAACCCTTCCTATGACTCCATATGACAACAAGAATCCTCTGCAAGAGCTGGCCCAAGAGTGCAATATTTCCAGACTCAAGATGAACTTCAAGCATAAGCCCTACACAGTCCAACTCATGGTGTTAGAGTTGAACACAGAGGTGGATAACAAATTCCCACTCCAACCAGGGGCCAAAGTGATGGATAGACTGACTCGAGGAGATGTGCTCCAGAGGGAATATCAGCAGTTAAATCTGAAAGAGGAATAGAGTGATAAGGAGTGATAATGAAGAATAGGGTTGAGGCAATTTAAACACCAATTTACAATGCTAATCGCCTGTTAGAATTTTTCTGAAAGCCTACCTGTCCTCACACACCAGCACATTACCTATTTTCTTCACCACAGAATCCCAGAAACCCCAAACACAGTCTGCTAGAAGGAGAGTAGTCTAGAAACAACGACCTTCCCTTCACTTTTGAATGCCATTTCACTTACAAATCATGTTTCTTCTTTTTTCTCCTTTTATGCCTGCCTGCACCAAAAGTTCCCAGAAGGAGTCTATAGATAATGTCAAAAGAAGTGAAAGTGTTTGCCAGGGGGCTGACACAGGACAGAAGTTGCTGTTACGAAAAGCTCAATGCACTTAGTTACATGCTGTGAGATATCAGTGTTGCCTGGACATTGCAGGGTGGTACAATGGTCTTAATTACTTTTGCCTGATGGAAATGTTCAAGACCAACTGGAAAGAATGGCTTTTGGATCAGGCCTTTATTCCTTAGTTTCCACACCTGCCTTCTTGCAAAACCCCAATGCTCATTCAGCCCAAGCCTAGAAAGATGTCAGAGATCTAGAGTTAATAACAAAACAGGGGTTTGAAATTCAGGACAGAAATTTTGAAAAACTTTGTTTCCAATTATTTTGAAGAATAGTGCATAAATTGATATTTCTGTAAATTTGTGCTGATTTGGATTGGATTATGGGGAACTCCTAATGCATGCTATATTCTGCAAGGTACCTTCACCCATCCATCTAAGAAAAAGATTCAAAAGATGCACAAATTGAAATGCTGGAAGATGATCCTTTCAGCCCTGAGAAAAAGTGATCATCTTCACACCTGCTAGTGTGTTACTGGATTCAGCAGATTTCCTCATTTGCATTTGCAAGACTGATTTATTTGGGTACCATTTTATAGCACATTTAATTTATCATCTACGCAGCAAATATAATACAATCACCTAACAAGAACATGTAAAAGACTAGGATATTACATTAAGCTATATTTATATCTCCTCCTAACTAATGCAATTACAAAGCTGTTTTGAGGACACACTATTGATAACCCCTTTATATAAAGAGAAGTTACTGGGAAGCTCTTATCACCTCCATCAGAAGAGCGTTCCTGGAAACAGGACAGTCTGTGGTTAGAGATAACACATCATGGAATCTTCTGCACCTGCTGGGCTGTACTGTCTGCCCTCGTGGTCCTGTGTAAGTTATGGTGATAGGAGATAGTAATTTCTGTCCCTATGCAGATCAACACACTCATTCCACAGAGCAGCAGTGGTAGCTAGCTGTGGTGGTTTCCATCTGCTCAAACAGCCTGAAACCCTTTAAGGGCCTGCTTTGGAGCTACATGCTTTTCAGTCAAATCATATAAACCTTGCAAAGAGAAGGTAACCTGTCTGTTTCTGGAAGTGTATTTCTAACGTGCAAAACAATAAGTACCTAGCTTATAGCTGTTGTTCTGAGGACAAATGTTTTAGGTTGGGACCAGGAGCTAATTAGTGATAATCACTCCTAATTCAAATTATGGACAACCTTTTACTGTATTATGTTCTTATTGGGAGCCAGCACTAGGCATGATTTATTTACAATACCCAAAGAGGAGCTGTTGCAGTCCTGGGAGAAATGTATCTTTTATGCTCATCTCTCCTTCCCTATTTCTAGTACACGGATGGCATATGTCTCTCTCAGCAGCTGCCTCGTCACCAAATTTTAGCTGAAGAAATCAGGTTTTTTAGTATATCATTGTCCAGGATGGCAACTGCCACATAAAATGTGCCATAATAGAGATGAAGGCATTGCTCACCATCAGTTGCCTTTGACCACCCTACTTCACTTGAACTACAATGAACTCAGCACTCCCTGCCTTGAAGAACTAGCAGGTCAAGCCCAATGATATGAGACCTACTGTAAGAACAGCTTTCAACCAAAAGTTAGGTGGTAAACAGGAGACATGAACCAAGTAGATATAGTTTTGTATTGTAGTATTTGTACTGCTGCTGCCTAGTCACTGTCAACACCCAGCATGGTACCCAGAACAATTTAAAAATTGATTTTTAAAATTAAAAATTAAAAAAATTAATTTTATAAAGGTAGGGAAATTGTGCAATGATTTCTTTAAATCTGGGCAAAAATAAATCCATCCCTGAATTATACATCTGTTCAGCTCCAAGGGCTGCCACCCTGCTGTTTTAATTACATGGAAAGTTAGGGCACTACTTCTGTTCTAACATTTATTTCCTGCATCCTTGCTTTATTTTTAACAGCTTACAACAGAAAAAACATGTTATCGCATGACTGTCTAAAGCAAATGTGCATTGTGGTTTTGGCCTTGGACACTTACTGTTGTCTAAGATGCTGAACTTCCCAGCAACAAGTACTGTTCGCTCTGTAGGGCACTTCTGGTAACTCATCTCTCCTAGTGAGAAGGAAAACTTAGTGAGCAAAAGAGCTAGTTGTTAGAGCCCTCCCAGCTGAGAAAAAGCAGATTACTTCAGATTGCAATTATTATACAAGATGTAATGCTGCACAGAAAGCAGCAGGCCTGACTGATTAACACCAACACTAGGCCTTGGATATCTGGGATATGGTCTGACCTGCTAGTGGTTACTGTACCTCCCTGGCCACTTTTCTGCACTTTGACTTCCCAGTCTGTGAAAATGAGTGTGCTGTGGTTTATATTCAAGCATTTCAGCAACTGACATACTGTACCTCGAATTCCTTAAATGGTAACATCATTTTCACTACTATGAAAAGCTGACTAAAACAGCATTTCAAAATCCCTCTCTATGTATTGTACTTACTGTTCGCAAGTCTGACTGTGATTTGACTTTTGGCATCTGAAATTTGGTCTACTGTGGTTGTTTGACTTGAGTCAGAAATTGCTAATGAATGTAGATCTTCTGTAGATTTGAATGGGTTGCATAATCAGGGGAAACAATCAGTGTAGCTTTAAACATTGGTCTATAACTTATTTGTGCAGGTCCTGTTTATAGTGGTTACTCCTTTGAGAATATTATTAAGAATGTATAAAAGTTAACAAGTGCCTTTTTCAGGTGCACCATTCATTTAGACCTCTTAAGAGAGAATTCTAAATCGACGAAGAATATGCATGTAAAATGCCAAAACCAAAATAAAACACTTTTAAGAAAAGCTGTACTTTCCATCCTTGTGAAAGACAACATATAGCCATGCTCAGACCTTGGGTTATTTGTTCATTATTGCCAGTTTAGTTAGAAGCTGGCAGGTCTGGTTTTGTTACCAAAAATGACTAGAACCTGGCAAATTATTTTGGTGACAAAATTATCTTCTGCATGATTTCCTCCCAATAGCTTGGGTTTTCTTAACAATATTTGATCTAAATTACATTAAAGTTACAAACTCATCAAATAAACCTGGTTTCTCTCTTCTCAGTTTTGCTGTGTTTCCTCAGCCTACTGCTGCACCCAGCCAGTCAGTGAGCTGCAAAACAGTGAGAAACGGGCTCCAGAGCAGCTGAGGCCACTGGTCACTGACTGCGAGGAGAGACGACAGGCAGGGGAGGAAGAGATTATTACAACATATACAGAGAGGAAAATGGCCAGGACTCAATTTAGGTCACTCTTGTGAAGTTAGCCCAGAAATACCAGACGCTGAGAACCACCACAACACTACCATGCACATATTTTAACAAGCAGAGTCAATGGGATGTTCAGTAGTCACAATACTGAGACAGCCTCTGTAGGCATGTACACTCCCGGTGCATAGGAAGAATGATTCGTATAATTCTGAGAGCTGATAAACACATTATAAAACCACTTTGCCAAGATAATAAGGAATCTTTATACTGCTGAAGCAAATCAATCTAATTCTAAATCTAATAGCATTACTAACATCATTGATTATTCATGCGGTCTCCTAAAGAAAGGCTAGATGGTTTATTCACATGGTTTGGATCCCCAGTTTTTAGCTTAAAAAATCTGGCCCACTAGTAAATGAACCAGAGGATCCATGCTATTAGCAATTCAGTAATGCTACAAGGAGGTAAGCAGTAGAACAACCTCATCTTCTGCAACTGAATGATGCTGGGAAGTCCAATGGACTGCAAAGATGTTATGTACTTTCCCTCAAAGGACCCATTATGCTAATTCAGCTAAATTCACTGGAACTCAAGTCAAACATCAGTCATTTTTCATCACCACCCACCCTCTTCTCCTACCTGGAGACCTTTGGTCAATGGATCTTTGACCCATTTCCTAAAGGCAGGTTGCTCTTCAATATCAGCAGTCTAGGATAAGCACCTGTTATGTGGATCTCACTAAAACCGGGCACAACCTGTCCTGTGTAAAAATATTCCCCATATGGGGCCCTATTACTCTAGCTCTAAAATCACATAAGTGAGGGGGCTTCAGTCACCGAAGACATCTTTCCTAAGCATTATTTCCAACTGTTCTGTAATTGAGCAGTTTTCTTGCTGCACCAGCTGTGGTGCCAGCTTATCTTTCAGCACTATTTCCTACTCTACCCTTCATCGCTGCATCTAGAGTCATGATTTTTCTCTACTACAGTTGATGTAATCCTACCATTGTCTAAGATGCTGATTTCAAATACAGTATCAGAACTATAGCAACAAATTTGTAGTAAAATGTGAAAATTAAGGAACTGAAAAGTTCCTTGAAAGTGTTATGTGAAAAAGTGGATCCTGCTCTTAATTATTTTCATTATTTGCATAGTTCTGTTACTGAAATCAGAACAAAGTCTTCCAGTAAAATCTGGTCAACTAAAGGACTCAAATGATTTCTGAAGTGATCATGGATTGCCTCTGAGCTACATCTAAGCTCACGGGAGTTCTCGTGTCCAAGGGTGGACAAGAAAAAAAGGGGAACTGAAAATGGCTGACTGTAAATATGGCTGTGTACTGCACTTCCTTATTCATACCAAAATAAAATAGAAAACATCATTAGCCATTTTAGAAGTTAAATGGTGCAGCCCCTGGAACTGAGAGCACCAGTAGACATGCATACAAGTGCATGCACTTCATTCATGCCCAGCTTGTGCACTAACCAGACATCACTCGCGTGCAAAAGGACTGCTGCATTCATCCAAGCCTTCACCCTGCATGCATGGCCTCTTTCAGCAGGCACAGGCAAGTGGGTGTTCTGCACACAGCCAGTCTGAGGCTTCCCATCATCCTGTTTACATCATCATTCAATTACTATCTCTGCCATATTTCCACTTTCAAGCCCAGTTAAAATGGAAGCTAATAGCCAAACATACCTACACAGTGAAAAACCCAGGCCAACCTTTTCAGGTGATTTAGCATGCACCAGTGTTGGTGCTCAGCTTTTAACACGTGACCTAAGCCTGTTTTTTGGGCACAAGTGAGCTTGCTTGTTGCAAGGTCTGGCAGGGAGAGCAAGCAGAAGAGGAGTCACCTCAGTCTTTTTCCACTTCCAAGGACCTGGGAGCTCACTGGTTCTTAGCAATGGCTTGCTCAGAGCCATCTTACAGGTCTAAAGTTCTAGATCTAAAAATAAAAGAACATAAGAACAGCACTGATTAAGCAATACATAAATGAAACTGTTTTTAAAGACAGACTATGAGTGACTGAGACAAATAGTGAACTTAGAAATGATGAAGTTTTCACAGAGGAAATCCTGCAGAAACTGCAGTGGAAGGGGAATGCACTGGTACGCCCTGTCTTCAAGAGGTAGAACATTTAGGGGAGTAGGAATTTGAAGGGTGATGTGCACTGGTCACAGCTTTAACAAGGAGATCATTGTGGTCCCTAAAGCAAAAACTACAGAGGACTGAATTCTGTGCAAACCCTGAATCCTTGTGCATTTTTTCATGTAGGGTAAAATCTATTGACTTCATTGGAACTGCTACATGATGAATGAGAGTAGACCTAAGCACAGAAAAGAAAAATACTGTGCTCAGAATTTTAGTGCCTGCATTTTCAATACAGATTTATGTTCTCACTCTTTTGAATGCCAATGAATATAATAAGGAGGAGCTTGAAAGAGCATGAGTTTGCTTTTTCGTTCCACATAGCCAAAGTTTCCTTCCTGCAGAATTTGAGCAATTAATATCACCAGCCAAAGCCTCTGTGGGAGGTAAGGGTCAACATGAAATACCTAATTTCCTGAAAAACAATGTTTTCCCTTTCTAAAATTCTGGAAGAAAAAGTCTGGGAAAAAAATTTAGGCCGTGCTACAAATCCTGCAGAGGAAGAATGACCCAAAGGTAAGTTTGCCTTCTTCCCAAGACATACCCTGGAGTAGGAGTTCTTACACATGAACCCCAGAGAACTATCAGACAGTACCACCATGAACAGAGCTAGCAACACAGGTGTTACTTTTACTACATCTCTCAGTCCTGTCGTGCAGCTGAAGGTTTTTTCTTCACATTTTACATTTATAGGAGAGAGCAACAGGCAGCTAAAAATAACACATGCACTGAAGCACAGAATAGAAGAAAATATAAAACAATAATAATAGAAGTTTCAAGTCATGGGAAAATCAGAATTGAATTATTTGTGTCTTCCCGAGAAGGAAAAAGGTACTTAAAATCCACCTGTTAAGGACACTTAAGGCCACATGGGCTTTCTCTTCCTGACCTTACTTAACCTCAACTTTTTCAATTTCTTGCTCAACTCTGAAATCATCTATTGTAATAAGGGGCAAAACTAACTCCTCTTCAGAACTAAAATCATGCAGAGGAAAATTATAGCTTCATTCCTTTGGAAAAACACTAGCAGATTTTTATCTTGACACTGATTATGAACAGCATCATGAACACTAAGGATAGGATGGAACTGTTTCTTCTACAACCTTACTGTAAGCCACACAGTCATAATCTACACAGTCCTGCATCCAAAGGAGTCTTTAAAAAGGGGCAAATAAGCATGGCTAGAGCAAGGTCAGGGCTGAAGCACAGACCCATGTTATAGCTGGAAACAAAAAGCATCAACCATTCACAAAGACACACTGGTCTAATTAAAATGAGTTCAAAGCTGATTCAGTGAGTGCATTTAAAGCTACTTAAAATTCACCCAACATCATGTACTATGGCAACCAACTAGATTCAGATTCACTGATATGGGCTGTTTTGCGTGAAGGATATCTAGGCTGGGAAAGAGAAAAGAGAACAGTGTTAGATCCATGCAGCAAATAGGACTTTTGAGTTTGACTTGAATGAGGGTCTCATGCACTCAAAGAGGTTTGTTTCCCATCTAAGCCTGCTTCCTGTGACTCACCTACTACAACATCTCTGTGCACAACTCAGGGTGGGCAAAGGGCGACTCTGATTTGGGAGCACAAGATCTTGTCCCATACAGCCAGGTGCAGATACAATATACTCCTTTAGAGGAGGTGGGCAAAGGAAATTTACACAGTATTCTGAGTTAGCCTCAGATTATAAGCTTTCACTCAACTTTCTTAAGCTGCCTGGAAAGACCATTGAGGGCTGTGCTGCATTTGGACAGTGCCAAAAGCAGCACATGGGAAGTGGTGGAGTATGTGGGGATGATGGGGGCTGCTGGCAGGCGGCCTGGAAATGCTGACACAAGTTGAAGGACATGGAAAGGTGTGTCCTATCTGTGCTTGCCTGTGGGGTATGCCCAGCCCCTGCCCTGGAAGGGGGCCTGCTGAGATGAAGAGATTGCATAACCTCCCAGCAGAATCCCCTTGGTGAGGGTGAGAGAAAACAAGAACCATGATCCTCTGGGAAACCCTATGTAGACTCCTTGTAACCCATTGGCTTCTACCCTCTCACACCCACCCTTGTATCCCTATAAGATCTACCCTTCTCCCCCTTCGAGTTCCGAGAGCTCGTCCCCTTTCGCGGGGTGTGGACTGATAAAGCTGCCTCATGCGGAACTGCTAAAGGAGCCTCTCGTCTCTGTCCTCTTGGTGCAGCCTGGGGTTTGCCTCGCAGAACAAGAGCTGAAATCCCTCTCACTGAATCCCTAGAGAGCTGGCAGCCTGCTGAGACAGGCACCCCTCTGCAGAGGCACCCCGGCAGCCGAGGGATCCCCGCAGAGCTCTGGGGTGCTGTCCCTTGCGGGACGCTCTCTCTGGTCGGTCACGGCTTCCTGGGTCTGGGCCACAGACCCCAACCCGGCCTCAATACTTGCCTATGTCCTGAAAGTGAAGGATAAGGGAGATGGACTCTGCATGTGGGTACTGTGAGTCCTGAGCCCTCAGTGGAGGGTATAAGGGCATGAACTACTCAGCTGCTGAGTGGTCTGAGCAGCATCAGACCAGAGGGCAAGAAGACATTTGAGAGAGGTGAAATCTTGGACCTGTATCCAAGAGGGTGGTGTACTCTTGGGCCTTGGAAGGAAAGTAATCCAAGTTTAGTTTGCCACCAGCTTCTGGCTCTGTGGTTTAATTGGGTGCTTAAAGACAGAGCAGTGTCTCTCACTTACACAGCTGGACAACCTAGGCTCAAGCTGAACAGTGCTGCACAAGGCACAGCAGCCATGTGCTTAAGGCAGCTGTGTGTGTGTGGAAAATGGTGAGATCCCAACTTTTTCTCTGTCTGTCCTCTTTCCCCTTTGCCCCCAGAGATGGAGCCACTTTTGGCACATTAGATTTATCAAGATAGCAGCCAGCAGTGTTGTCCCCAGTCTTGTCTGCTGCCACAGGGAATTTGCTTCTAAAAGCAGTCCAAAGACTTTTGGGGGTTGCTCAGAGCATGCAGAGTCTCTGCAGCATCATCAAACCTGGTACAGAGCAGGTGGGTCAAGCTCCTGCTCTGCTCCCCTCACACCACTGTCAGACCCAGCTATCCCCATTAGCAAAGTAGCAATGCTGTGCAGAACTAAACTTGCTTGTCAAAAGACATTAAAATTATCCCTCCCCACAGTACAGAAAGAAAGCAGTAGTAAGCCCTGCTTTGTCAAGAAATGAGCTGAAGTCAATGTAAACATCATAAAAGCAGCCATAGCTGGCTTGCACCACCCTTCTCTAGGAGCTCTGGCCTCCTCTAAAAGGCATCTGTAAAAGGCAACTAGCAGAGCTGAGTGAATCACCTCTCTCTGGCTCCCGTTGTAACGGCTTTGGAAACCTATCCCTTTTATTCCACACCTCCTTGCAAATCTCCTCTTAAGGATTAAGTTCTTTCCCAACCATTGGAAAATCCAGTTCCAGATGCCTGACCTACATGCACAGGCCCAGTCAATAGGGAGTGGAGGGGGACATCTCATTTATTTCTCAATTTATTGAAAGACCAAATGAAACTTGAATCAGACAAATCCCTTTGTTTCCTCACACTCCAATCCCTTTGCTTTGGGGAGCTCCAGCATGTTGGGAGGGGAGATGACATTTGGCAACAGCAAAGAGGAGTGTGCAGGAGAAGAAATAGGGAAGTCCACTCCCCCAAAATTGCTGTAAAATCTGACTCTCAAAGATAGGCTGGTGAAACTGGGAGGAAGTGGAAAATCGTCATGCCAGGAAGGCTCCATTTGCTAGTCAAGGAGCAAAAAAGCTGGTTACTGCTGGCAGATGTCTCCTGTTGTGTTATCTCTTCCTGTTGAGTTGCCCAATGGGAGGATGATTTAGTCAGCCCACGGCCTCTCCCTTTTCATATGCTGCCCCCTTGGAAGAACTCACTCGTTTTCAGCCTGGATAGTTTACCCTGTCACAGAGTTCGTGCAAGTGACTCCTGCAGCCCCCTGCAAGGCAACAGCAAGGGCACAGAGGGGTGTAGCCCAACACAAGCCATGTTCTGACAGGCCACAGTGGCCACTGGCACCTGGTCATGATTAGAGCAGCCCCCAAGATGCTGTAATATTGTCTCTAATATTACTCTGATCAGTGCTAGGGCCAGTTTGTCACCTGTCCTCAGATCAGGGAGCTATAATTGATTGGCTGCAGCTCCCTGTAGGATCCAGGCACAGATCACAGCCTTTGCAGTTTAACTTGAGGCTAATGCTTATCTGACTCTAACGTTGCTATATCAGGACTATTAGTGGTGCATGTTAAATAGAAAAGATATGAGGACAAAAGTATGTGAATGTCTCTGTTTTGACTACTGTTCAGGCAAATTTTAGTTGCCTGTTTACTTTTCTATGGTATGAAGGCCCTGCCTCAGTGAGGAACATATAGAACTTGGACCATATATAAATTAAACCCAAGCAGTGCAGAAAAAGTACAGTATGCATTTCTTCCATAAAGGTAACAGTAAATAATCTACTAAGTTAATGGTTCACTGATGCAACTCAGCTTAAGAGGCAGAACAAAACAGGGAGGTTTTATCTATGACCCTTGGCTTAGGTCTGAGATAAGTCTTAACTGAAGAACAAAGGTTAGCTGTAACAGAAAATGTGTGCATTACTAGAGTTTACAAGCCACATTTTGATTTTTTTTTTTTTTTTTTTTTTTTTTTTTTTTTTTGGTCAAAATGAAGACACCTTCTTTAGTTATGGCAACACAGCCACAAAAAGTTGATTGCAGAGAACTATTTGTCAGTGTTTCTCCAGAGTACCATGGAAGAAGAAGGCAGGAGTAGGTAGAAAGAGAAGCTTTGAGAAAGGGGGTAAATATTCACATTTGCTTGAAAACTGTGAAGAGAAGCAATAGTCAGGAGAGTTCTTTTTGATGGGAGTAGCATCCTTTTAGACAGAGCTAAACATGGTAAAATTCATGGTTTAAAAGGTGTGCCAAGGCACAGCTTCCAGTATGGGCTTGGTATCATCCTACCAGGCAGAGCATAAGCAAAGAAGCAAGATGCAAAAAAATTGGTCAAATAGTAGGAACTCTTCAAACAAATGTTGCTCTAGGGTAGCACAAAAATGTAAAGGAGAGCAGAACTGGCCTCAGCCCAGTGGCCACCCTTCTAAAATGCACCCGGGGGAAGATACATACATTTCCCAGCTGGAAATCTAACAAACCCAAGTCTGGAGGGAACTGCCATGGCTTTGTTTGACTGACAACTGCTGATAACTTGGGGCATGCTGAGGGGATGGAAACTACCTCCTAGCAGCTACAAACAGCAAGTCCCTGGCATTAACTGGTATTAGGATGCACCAGTGATGAACCAGTCAGCTTGCACAGAAATAGCATGAAAATAAAATGACAGTGAGGGCAGCATGAGCGACCAGCAAGCATCAAAAAATAAAAAAAAAAATTTAAAGCAGTCAGTCTCCACTAAGAGGAATTTTCATGTGGTTTTTCTGGCATTGTCTTTTGGAAAACACTGGGGGTTTACTACCCTTGCAGCTTCTGGAGTTCTCACAAAACCTCTAAACCAGGTCTTTATTTATAATGGGAATTTTGAAACTATTTTTTGCATTCTTTTAGACTCATTCAATTCTTGACCCCAATTATATTGAATAATGTGGTTACGACTAACATAAATATAGTTTTATTATAAATCAGGACATGTTTGCCCGGAGACAGCCCTTTTTCTTCCCCTTGTTCATGTTCTGCAGCTGTCCAAATACATCCTCACACTCCCTGGAACCTGCAGCACAGTCTCTCTGCCACAGCTGGTGAGGGCAGAGGTAAGGGGCTGCAGGCGTCTCTCCCTCTGTGCCCAGCCAGCAAGTCAATGTGTGCTCCAGTTTACACTGTGATGTTTAAAAGGCTGAAAGAAGATCATGTTCCTGTGAGGGGTATTTGATCTCCCTACCAGGGATGAGGGTTGTCTGTGTCAGTTTGATAAAGATTCAGCAGCTGGCTGGCTGAGTCCTTGAGGCACAATTCAGTCTTGGCTTAACTGGAGCAAACATCTTACTGCATCTCTGTGCAGAGAACAGATGATTCCAGGAATGCAACTATAATTGAGTATTCAAGACTTTCCAGAGACGGAAAATTATTAAAAAGACGGAAATTGTCATCAGATATCAGTGATACCACATTTGATTAGCATAGGAAATAAAATCTTTACTGATATTATCTGCTAGTTAATGCTGATCTAAACTGTCATGCTGCTCTGGTACATCAGGTGTCAACACCAGGACAGCTAGGGGAATTAGGAGCTCAAAAAAGCACTTTCATAATTCTGTCCTCCCCACCAAACAAAAGACTTGTCAGAAAGATTTTGCAATGAATTATACAAATATCAAGGGCAACAAACTGATGGAGAAAAATAAGACTCAGCCACCTTTACAGAACTGATTTCTCACCATGTTCCTTGTAATTCTGTTTTCATCTTCACCTCTTACTACCACTTTATAAAAAAAAAGCCAACAAAACCTTGAGTTGTCCCAGAATAAGAGGATCAGCTCAGCTTCTAACATTTTCAGACTACTCTGGAATCCAAAAGAACCAAAGTCCTCCCGAGAAAACCCATTCTTAGGGGGTTCCCACGCCAGTTCCCAATTCACTGGATGTCACCAAAGATAAGCATTGGTAAGCTTAATGAAACAGCAGTGTTGGAACCCTGGATTCAAAAAGTAATAAGCAGGATCCAACATCCACCTGCACTTACCATGCCAGTTCAGGATCCACTCCTTCAAAAGCGTATCCATGTTTAAACACCTGCTCAAGTCAGCAACACAGCACAATGTCCCAAGAAGAGAATCTTTGACATTTTGTGTAAGAGTTTTAAAAATATAAATTAATTTTCAAATTATCCTGAAACACCACCAAGCCTCTAAACTTTCATTTGCAAACATTGATCAGGTCAAAAATAAGGCAGCTTATCCTTCTGCCTACAATGAGGTCTAGAACTCAAATTTCACTATTTGTACCAATTTCTCAGATGTCCACACAGTTTTGCCACTGAGATATACAATAGCACAGTAAGTTGGTGATGCATCTATTCAATTAGGAGTCACATCAGGACTGAATTTAATGTTTTTATTCTGTTAATTTTATTACAATCAGGAAATCCTCTGTTTGATTCAACAAAACTTACTCTAACAATATGTTTGACAGAAAGAACTCACTGCCTGGAGACAAAAAAGACCCTAATCTTTAAAGTCCCAGCTGCTTTTGTCTGAATTGCCCATGCTAGTGTGCCTGATCTGGGCACAGGTAAGCCCCAAATCCGTGCAGCAGGTTCATAGGAACTGTCTCCATCTTCCTTATACTATTCAAGCAAGTAAGGAAC
The DNA here is from genome assembly GCF_965178545.1 of Coloeus monedula. NCBI lineage: Eukaryota > Metazoa > Chordata > Aves > Passeriformes > Corvidae > Coloeus > Coloeus monedula. Next base: position 567,351 of record NC_138793.1, on the reverse strand, counting down.
CTCAATGCTTCTTGCAGAGTGGTCTCCTCACAGAACGTGAGGTCATCTTCTAAGACCATTGGCTTCGGCCCACCCTTCACCAACAGCTCAGAGGCAAAAATTCACCCAAAAGGACAGTGTGGAAGGGAAATGGGTTTAATTCCCTTCTGTAATTGAGGGACATACCTGTTACCCCACTGATACTGGAAGAAGGACTTTCTCAGCTTTTTTGGGAGTCGCTGTTCAACTTTGCATTGAATCATTAGAGTGACTGAGCCAGAAAGAGGGGATGGTTCAGGGAAAGAGACTATTTCTCAACCTAAAGTGGAAAAAGCTACAAAAGTGAGGTGACCTACACAATATATCAACTCCTGTCTTCAGCTGCATCCCCAACTTTAGGACTTTAGCTAAGGTTCAGTAATTATGAAATGCACTGCCAAAAAATGTCCACTTACCCTGATCTATGACTGTGTAGTAATTATGGCTCCTTTCTGGATATTCCCTGTTCAGTGATGTTGAACTTAGAAATTATTTAATCAGCGGCAGATTCTGATGCATTAACACAGAAGAGGAGCTATTCCATGAATAGTACCACTGAGACAAACTGGACTTTCAGTTATACTGCCCGACTCCATACGTTTTCTCATCAAAACATTAACTGGGAGTAAAATACTAGAGGATTATTTTTATCCACTTGGGGTTTATTTCAAAATACCTCCATGCTTTCAGAACATTGAGTTTAGAAAGTTCACCCATTAGCATGCAGTACATTAGCATGAAGTGAAAGTTTGCAGCTACACATGATCCCGGAAACTCTGCAATACATGCTCAAGTGCTGTATCATAGTTTTGCAATGTAATTCACATTCTAAAAAAGAACTGACATAAACTAAGAAGTAGTTCTCCTACAATATGTCAAAGAACTAGGAAAATTTATATGAAGTTCGCAGACAGCTGCTTCCCAGCCTTTGGTTATTACCCTGGGCTTTAGCAACAGGGGAAAGAGGGTGCAGCAAGAAAACCATCTCTGGACACTTTGTAGTAAGTCACACTGGTGAAGATCTTATCATTAGTGTGAAATCCACCTCTTGGTACCTTGGGAAGCCTGCATGCATTCACAGTGCAAGGATCTAGTTTCACACAATGTACTGAAGGGTTACCTGCATTAACACTGAGCCAACATTGACCTTGAGATTAGTTCAGTTGGTTAGGGCATGGTGCTAACAATGCCAGTTTGTGGGTCCAATCCCTGCATGATTCATTCACTAAAGAGTTGGACTCGATGATCTTTGTGGGTCCCTTCCAACTCAGAAAGTTCTGTGATTCAGTGAAAAAACCTAAAACAACGTCATGGAGCTTCAAGGTGCACTAAGTGAGTGCTTCTGCTGCAAGGGGTAGGTCTAATCATGTTATCTCTTACCTTGTGCAAGAACTAATCCCTGTGTGACTGCACAGGGAGCTAGATCTGGGAACCCGTCAAATCAACCCAATGTATCACCTACCCTGTGCTCTCCACACCACTCTATCAGCACAGCTGGGGCAGTACAGCCAGTTAGACACCTTTCTCAGGAGGAACCCACACCTGGATTAGCACAAGGCAGTCATGATGCTGCAGGCTAAGAAACTCTGCTGTCACGCTAACCTCATGAAACAGCAGTCAGGGGGAATGACAGGACAAGTGCTGAGTGGATATCCACATGGCACATATCTGGTGTACAAGGGTTCAAATGGAAAATTAGGTTGCTCTTATATGCCATTGTGAAATTCTCCTGAATGTTTCACAAACACACATTTGCATCTTGAACACCTTTTAACATTTCTTCAGACACCCATGTTGAGCAAAGTGGATACATATGTTTTCTTTGTAAAGTTTCCAAACACAGTTGCCTCAACTCTTATTTCAGTGTCACTGGGAATCTAAGCTAGGTAAAAGAACTCAAGACAGGGCCCTTTGGGTAAAAGAATATTGCAAATTATTCATCCAAAAGATCTAGTATAATGTAATTTAATGCAATTTAATGTTTTGCAATGGCAGGCATTTCACATGCATCAATACTCCTATACTGATCGTGCAAGCCCATCACTCATGCACAAACTCATCCAAACAAAAGCCTGCAAAGGGCCTCAGTTCCCCCCAGTACCTGTCATGTAAGCATCACTGGAACCGCCAGACTTTTTGGCTGGCAGGGGTGACTTCAGCTCTGTGCAGGACTGCGCTTCAGACAGAGTTTCTGTGGTGCCCTTTGCTAGAAATAGGTGGGACCCTATACAGTTCACATGTCAAGGGCCACAGAATTGTCTTGTTCCCAACTCTTATATTTAGCTCCTCATTTTTTTACCTACTTCTGTGAGGAGGGACCAGAGAAGCAGTTGTATGATTCTAGGTCATTGCTATCCATATATATATTGTGATTTAGGTTATCAGAGCAATATGCATCTGGTAACATTAGCTCAAGTAATGGCAAACTGCTGCATAAATCCATGGTGGAAAATAATGAGGAGGTTGCTCAGGGCTTGGCAGCTGGAACACAAACCTTGGATCAACTACAGAGGTGTAAATCTTACTTCAGTGGGCTTAAAGAGACTCGCTTGGGAAAATTTACCCCCAAGATTGTCTCTTGCAAGATATGCCTTGCAAGAGCAGATTAAACATGCAAGCAGAAACAGTACATTGGGCTTTATTCCTACTTCCCTGGAATAATTCTATTGATACACCAGCAGATCCTCTTTTCTGGATGCAGCAGAGTGATTCTGCATCCCCTTGTTTAAAGCTGGCAGTTAGCTATGGCCTTACACCCACCTAACAGCAAGATTTGCTCTGCTGCCTTTTTGTTGAAATGTGACTACCCTTCCTCCATACCCTTCCTTCTCCTGTGCTGATGCCGACCACAAGGAAGACCACAATGACGAAGCTATTTTTTTTATTAGTCCATTTTTGTAAACAGTACTGAATGCACGAGCATAGCTCCTTGATGTGTGTTAAGTAATGGAAATCTCCACTCCGAGTTGAAGTCCTATTGAATAAACTTATGTTTCTTTAACTTGAAATGGGAATGTTACCTAGGTAAAGTTTTATCTAGAAAAATCTTTGAAAAATAAAAGGGAATTTAGGGGCAAAATTAATGCAGAATCAGCTCCTAATTGTTCCTATATTTACAATGTTATTTTTTCCTACTTCACTAGAGTATTTTTTTTGTTTGTTTTCATTCTCCTTTTATTTACTTCATTGAGTTATTGACACTCAGATAAAATATTAAAATATATCAAATGTATCTAGAAAGTAGGCCTGACTCATTAGACTGAGTCAATCTAACATATTTTCCAAATTATACTCATATAGTTGTAGCGGGTTGAGTTCGAAAACCGGGCGGAAACATCAATTAAGTGTAGTGGTTTGGGTTTAAAATATTCATTACTTACTTATTTTCCTTCTGTGAGATAAGAATTAGGAGAAAGCAAAGCAGGCACAAACCTTAAACAGTTGCAGTACAATGAAAGAGTTTTATTACTAATAGAATTAAAAGTAAAGAGAAAATAACAAGAAATTAAAGCAAATTCCCCCCCACCCCCTTTCCAGCACTTCTCTCCTTTTACCTAGCTCACACAAGGGATAACAGAACATGGGATGTTAGTCAGTGTTGCAGTTCTTGAAAAGTCTCTCTCTTATGCTTAAGGAAGAAAAGGGGTTTTCCTTCAGCTCCACGTGGTTCCCAAACTGCCACTAACAGCAGATCCGCCCGGAAACAATCAATCTGCTGTGGTATAAAGCATCTCTTCCATGAAAAAATCTCACAGTTCCTTCACACTGCAAAACATGGGCCATCACATGGGGTTATTAATCTTTTTAAGGATAAGTTATTTTGGCCGGCACACAAAGGCTTTTCTTTGCCACAAGTCTCTAAAAACCTCTCGCTGCTTTTATATAGGCTGGCATAGGCACTCTTCACAATCTTCACAGGCCACACGTGGATTCTCCATCCCCCCAGGTACTTCAAATGGATTAAAGAGACAAACAGTTTGTGGTATTACAGTTTCTTACCACGGCATGCAAGAAGGTTTTTTAAGCTACGCGCGAGAATCGCGGCACCGCCCTCTTTTCTCCCGTCGCCATTTCCAGCTCTGTCCCACAGGACTCGCTTTCTCTTTCTCTCTGACTCTGAAGCCGCCGTGTTGAAGAGTGTTCTTGTTCGGGCTTTACGGTGGAGAAAGCCTCGCTCCCTTTGTGCTGCTGGCTGTGTGGTGTCCTCTTCAGTACGAAGTGTGCTGGCTGCAGACAGGAGGCTCCGCCAGCTCCCGCTGGCTCCGCCGGCTCCGCGTGGAGAGGAGAAGGACCCGCCTGCCCCAGGGAGCCGCGCTGGATGGGTTTAGCTGTGAGCAGTCCATGGCTGGGTTTAGCTGTGTGACAGTCCATGGCTGGGTTTAGCTGTGAGCAGTCCATGGCTGGGTTTAGCTGTGAGCAGTCCATGGCTGGTTTAGCTGTGTGACAGTCCATGGCTGGGTTTAGCTGTGTGACAGTCCATGGCTGGTTTAGCTGTGTGACAGTCCATGGCTGGGTTTAGCTGTGAGCAGTCCATGGCTGGGTTTAGCTGTGAGCAGTCCATGGCTGGTTTAGCTGTGTGACAGTCCATGGCTGGGTTTAGCTGTGAGCAGTCCATGGCTGGTTTAGCTGTGTGACAGTCCATGGCTGGGTTTAGCTGTGTGACAGTCCATGGCTGGTTTAGCTGTGTGACAGTCCATGGCTGGGTTTAGCTGTGTGACAGTCCATGGCTGGTTTAGCTGTGTGACAGTCCATGGCTGGGTTTAGCTGTGAGCAGTCCATGGCTGGTTTAGCTGTGAGCAGTCCATGGCTGGGTTTAGCTGTGAGCAGTCCATGGCTGGTTTAGCTGTGAGTAGTCCATGGCTGGGTTTAGCTGTGAGCAGTCCATGGCTGGTTTAGCTGTGTGACAGTCCATGGCTGGGTTTAGCTGTGTGACAGTCCATGGCTGGTTTAGCTGTGAGCAGTCCATGGCTGGGTTTAGCTGTGAGCAGTCCATGGCTGGGTTTAGCTGTGAGCAGTCCATGGCTGGGTTTAGCTGTGGCAGTCCATGGCTGGTTCAGCTGTGAGCAGTCCATGGCTGGGTTTAGCTGTGAGCAGTCCATGGCTGGGTTTAGCTGTGTGACAGTCCATGGCTGGTTCAGCTGTGAGCAGTCCATGGCTGGGTTTAGCTGTGAGCAGTCCATGGCTGGGTTTAGCTGCCTGCAGCTCTGGGACAGTCCCCCCCAGTGACCCAGGGTCCGTGCCACAGCGTTGGGAAAAGGGGAGAGGGCAGGGGCCCTGGCAGGGCCCGGAGGCTCGGGGCCCCCCCCCACCCTCTGGCGGGCGAGCTGGAACGAAAGGCAATTCCCGCCTTTCCGTGTGGTTTAAATATGTAAATTGTGAGAAGCGTCATTAGTCTAAAAGACTGTCCATCAACTCAGGTTCAACCCACTACAACAGTCTAATTTTAAATCATTTTAATGTAATTTTAAAATGTTTCATATTTTGATAGAAACAAAGGCAGCTAGCAATGACAGAAGGGAGAAAACTATTTTGAGAAATACACTGTAAATGGCAAGGGACTAAATATCTACTATAATGAAACCAAATGGATTTTAAATAACTCAGCTAAACTGCTTATGTATTTTTAAACAAAAATAATTAACCATCTTACCAAACCAACACCTTCTTAAATACAAGGAACTTACAGAGGTCTTGAGTAGAAAAGCTTTCTACTGCTCTGGCTTGTGGAAGCAGCATACACAAAAGAAATTCTTCCCTCTAAAGCCACATCCTAACAAATGCCTTTTCTTCACACATTGCTCTGCAAATATTAGTAGCTGTTCTAAATAGAGATATGCAAAAAAACCCCCAAACCAACAACAACAAAACTACAAAAACAAACAAGCAAACAAAAACCAAAAAGGAAAAAAAAAGAAAAAAAAAGAGAGAGAAAAGCAAGAATACAGCAATCCTTTACCTCTCACTGTCAGAGGCAGTATTTTGGACTGATTATCAGATGAGCTGTCCTTACTAAATGGAAAAATATAGATGTTTTCAGAGATGCCTCTAATGGAAGAAATAAGAAGCAACCCCCATAAAATGCCTGGGGTTTTTGTCCTGAAAAGGGTATATTAAGAACAAGTATGATCTCTCTATTTGGTCTGTCCATAGAAAAGTACAGTAACTGGGACAAAACCAAGAAGGTTGAAAAGCAAAATATGTTCAACTGAAAATGAGAAACTCGATCTGGAAATCTGGTTAAACATGTCTCAAACATAGGCAAATGTCCCGGATAGGTTACATCTCCCATCAAGTACCTATGTCTCTCCTCTCTGCATGGATGAAAATTTGGTCACGGGAAACCCTTGCTGCAGGATGTCAGACGTGAAATAGCCTGGCTGGGGACATTGTCCTCTTGCCACAGATGTGCTCGCAAGAGCCTCTTCTTCAATTCCTGCTGTTAAAACACTCAGTCTTGATCTGGGGCTTTAGAAGACTTTTGGGTTTAGGAAGCACAAAAACCACTTGCTTTTCAGATGGGTATAAAAGATAGCTGTGTAAAAAGAAAAAGCTTTTGTGAAAGAAGAAAAAGTTTTTCTGGGTATTAGTGCAATGTAGCTACAGCCAGAGGAAATCTCTGTGAAAGAAAACTGACACATACAAGGCAAACAAACCTTAAGCACCTAAACACCTTCTGGCCCACAGCAGCAGGACTTGTCTGCTGTGTGATGTGACTGTGGAGGCTGAAGTAGGACAAGACAGAATCCTACAAGTGCCCACCCTCTGGGGTGCCATCAGCAGCTGCAGTACAGTGCAGTGGCCATGATTGCTGCTGTCACCTTGGAGGTCAGGTGCAGCTAGTCAGTGATTTGCAGAGCCACATGCTGCATCCTGCACATGAGCTACTGGATCAAGGACACTGCAGTGAGTGAGAGACAGGTCTAGTGCAGGACAGACATTCACAGCACCTTGTACACCACACGAGAGGCCTCTCTGGTCTGAATTAAGAATTAACCAGTAACAGATAGTCAATGTAGAAAACTGAGATGAGAGATATTTCAGTTAAAATCAGCAGCAAAACTGGCTGCAACTTACGAGTGTGATCCCTAGTGATGCAATGCTAGAACACCATCTTGCTAAACCTGCAGTCAGTAACAACAGTTATTTTGAATAGCTGCTCATCAGGATCAATGAGGACCCCAGTCCTACAAGGAGATCTGCAATGACTTGACTGCCACTGAAGCCAGTAAAAGAAACAATCTCTTTGCAAGATCAGGGCTAGAGAGTTTTAGTGCACAGGGCAGTCAGCTCTCCCTGTCTCCATTCCACAAAAAGGTGTGATGAAGAAAATGACCTAGCTGCATCCCCTTGTAAAACCTCACTGGTGGAGGCTTCAACAATCAGTGTGCTAGACATTTGCAGGAAAGTCATAACCTCATGCTCATCATAAGTCTTGTGTCTCTATTAATATCTTAACATCTCATCAGGAAAGTACACTCCTATGCACTCTGCTTCTGAGGGAGGGGCTGAACAGCCACACATGTGCTCAAAGGTGGAACTGCAATGGGAGGAGGTATCCCACACCAGAGACTCCTTAGGTTGGTTGCTGCTGACACGTGTCTGTCTCTCCTTTTCTTTTCTCAAGGCTGTTAGCTCCAGCCACCATGAGGCTTAGTGCCAGCACTCTCAGCAAGGAAGGACATCACAGCTCTCCAGCCACACTCACATCCTACACAAACATTTTGCACATCCTCTGTCCAGCCCCCAGCACAGTGTGGTTTCAGATGTTACCTCCAATAATGTAAATGATAAACAGTTTCTGGCACAAGCATAGACTCAATTTCAGCAGCAAAAAACCAAACTAGTACCAGGAGATGGTCTTAGTTGCTAAAATTTGTGGTAATTCCAACATGTAACTCCAAAATTACTGTGATGCGCACAATAAAAATTTATGAAAAAACAAATTGAAGGGTTAAAGAGATACAGCATTACAACTGACGAGATATTAGTATTGTGTGGTGTGGGTTTTTTCTTCATGATTCTGCCAAAACCAACCTATAATCACAGCATTCAATTTTTCAAGTGTATGTGCCTGAGGCAAGGCAAATTTTTGCACCTACACACGTGGGCTTTTTCCAGGCATGTATGTGGCTGTTTTGAGTGTTATTATCCTCCATTAAAAGTGATAGATCTTTAAGATAAATAGGCATGAATTACCATTCCCCAGCTGAGTCTGATCTATTACGTAAGTAGTCACCCAGTTTCTATAGTTCAGCTTTATAAACATAAACTGTATGTTCTTTCTCAATGTCTCTCATCACATTATAATTTCTCTTTACCTGGAATCCCTTGTAGTTTTTCAGAAACCAAAACAGTTTCTTACTAAATACTAGCCAAGTAATGAAAATACATGCATTAAACTGTGGAGTGTTAGTGCAACAAAATTAACTTAATTCCAAACCAGAAAGTTTTTCATCAGAAAATACTCTAGGTGTAATTACACACTCATGCAAGTTTGGTTTTTTTTTTTCAGTAAAGGCAATGTAGAATTTTCCTTCATTGAGAAAAATTCAGTAGTCACTTGCTGTGAGAAAGCTTGTCTGAAGTGATGATAGGTCAGCTGAATATACCAAAATGCATGGATACATCAGGATGAATGACAATTATTTTTTTTAAAGAACAAACCATATTGTCAAACATTAAACACAATCAGATTTTCACAGAAGTGGTAGTATTTGTTCAATGAGCTCACTTTTACTTTCTGTGTACAGCTAACCTCACTATCAGCTCCTTCCTTTATTTGTTGGCTGGACTGAAAGCTTCAAGCAAAGCTACTTAAATGGCTCTTTAAGTGTGTCCCAACATGCTGCAGATAGTCTAAATCCCTATGAATGAAGCCAATGCAGTGAAAGATGACAAGCAGGAAGACACAAGAAAATAGTACCTTAAGACTATTTACAGTGTAGAAAAACTGCCTAGTTCTTCTATATTTATCCACATGTGAAGTGCTCTGGTGTGTGGTTGATGTCCATGTGCAGCAGACAAGCAGCTAACTGCTGCACACCCATCCACAGAGCCCAAGGGACACTCAGTTATGGCTCTGCCTCCAAATGTTCATGTCCAAAGCCATGGCAAAGTCTGCTTCTCAGACCCTGGCTGAGTTTGCCATGTAGGGAATTAGGGCTGGCTTGAAAAGAGATATTCCATTTCAAGCAAAATAATTTCAGTGTTAGAAATTTGTCTTCAACATAATACAAAAGAAAACCAAAACCTCTCAAATATGCTGGGAGACCAAGCCCTGCATCCTCAACTCAATAGTCAGCAGGTTCAAGTCCCTACTTTGAACCAGGAAAACACTGACTTGAATATGGATCTCCCACATCTCAGATGAGTGTCCTAACCACTAAGCTTGGGTGGAGCTCTTCCTCTTTCTTTACCCCACCCTGGATCTGATGACACGTTTTACAGGAACAGATATATCTGTATGAAGAGAAAAAAAAGAAAAAAAAATCCCAAAATTCAGGAACAACTCTGATACAGAAAAATCACTTCTGGATATTTAGAATCTGCCAGAATCTGGGTTTATTCACTCATTTTAAAAATGGGTAAAAGCATGATACTTATCCTCTTTGAAGGACCCCATTAGCAAATACAAGACAGACCTATTCTGCACCAGGGGAGAAGTATTTGTCAAGTGAAAGAGGGAAAAATATCCATTGCAAATTTCAAAGTGCTCTGCAGGACTCACTGTGTAGCAGCCAGTGCAGGAGGACAAAGAGATGATGCCAAAGGTTTCAACAGAATATAGATCATCTCAGCACTGCTCCAGTCATGGAAAAGACAATGTAGGACCAAGAAGATATGTATGGAGGCTGCGTTGATCATCCCTGAGTCATGGAGAGCAGGACAAAGGGTAAACTGTATCTCTTCCTTTCAGGCCAGCCCTCTGAGGGTAGTACTAACTGGGCACTGGAGGGTGGGCTGAGAGCTTTTCAGATGAGGATGCCAAGCATTTCAGCTGGTGAATTAACCCAGAACCTTCATGCCTCACACAACAGCTAGATCCTATTATTTTCAGGGTAGTGGTTGAGCCTGCTGAGTACGGTCCCACTCCTATTTTTTGTACCATGAAAGCTCAATGAAAGAAGATTGCTGTGAAAACAGCATCAGTTCCAACAAAGCTGCTTGCTTTTCTCTTCAAGAGTGAATCATGACTGAGTTATACCAGTATTGGGGGGGAAGGATTTACTAAACTGTCTGAAAAACTGCCACAGATTTCACTAGGAAACATCCCAGGGAAGTTCCCACTGAATGGCCTTGCTTAGGGCTCAGTGACAGACTACTCTGTGGCCTTATTCTCTTCATTATTTCCTTTTCCTGATGGGTCTCTTAGCTGTTCCACAGATTTTTTTTCTCTATTTCTCTCCACCTAATTTGAGCATTACATTTCATTTCTAAAGTGCTCCTGAACTCTGAAGTCAAAACTGTTACAGAATTAATTAATATCACCTCCAAATCTCTACCTGAGTGCTAGTAACTAGCTCAGAACCAGTGAAGCTGATGTAGGTTTCCTATGCCTATCACTACACACTGAGGTCACAAAGGCTCTGCTAGTATACTGGAGTACAGAATGTATCCCATGAAGATCTGGCATCAGATACTGTAAGTATTTCAAGGTCTCTGTGTGATCCAGTTGGGTTTGTTAATCTCAAACATCAATTCAAGTCTTCTCTCAGCTTCTAGGGCTCCTCCCAGAGGGCTGTTCAATCCTTACATTAGATTGTACTATGTACTTTATAGAAGTGTGGGGAGTCTAAATTAATATTCAAGCTGTGGGAAAAGCAACAGGTCTCTTCTTAGCATCCATCCATTTCCCAAAAGATGTTCAAGTGCTAACACATCTGCATTTCACAGTGGCCTTGAGAGAACTCAGCACAATACATATTTGACACACATTTGTATATCTAATATTGAGGTAAGACCGTTTCCAAATAGCTGCTTTTTCTTACTGTAGTATTAAATCTTTCCCATTCAATCACTTCACAGAAGACAAGCATGCTTAATTTTAAAAAATTTGTTGCAAATTACAACACTGAGAATAAACATGACAGGGATTTTACAGCGTGTACCCTTCAATTTTGCCTACCTCTAACCAAAACATTTAAATGTGAGGGTATAATTAGATTCACTGTGCCAAAACCTTCTCTCTCAGCTATATTCCCAATACAGAGCATTGTCCTTTACCCTACATTTAACACAGGTGATGGAAAAGGATTCTAGTCAGTTCTATTCCCTAACCCACAGAAGATGTCCTGCCACAGTAATCTCTTTATCAAACCACCAGATTATTTTCTTGCTTAATATGACAGATACAATAAAACACTGGGGGCTTTGAGTTTCTTTCCAAAGTTCACAAGGTATGTTGGCTTGTACATACATGCTTTAATGAGAAGAGCTAAAACACACTTTAAAAATATGCAGCAGCATTGGAAGGGATCCAGGATGAGCAATATGATATTCAGTTTTACTAATTAGTGCAGAACATAGTTACTAAATTACCAATATCATTAACACATTGCATGCAACTTTGCATAATAGGCTGTAAACTAACCACATTGTAATTCCTGAGAACAGATAAGTACATTTGGTAGATAAGGTTCCCAAAGAAAACTCCCTTAGTCAGAACAGGATCCAACTCTTCTATTTTCCCTCCATGTAATTTTTTTAAGCAGATGAACTACCTGGCATAAATTTTTAATGTCTCGTGGGGGTTTTTCCCCCCAAAATTAGAGAATCTCATATGAATCTGTGCAAAGATGAGTGAATGTACTGGATAAAGCACAAAATCCAGGTCGCTTGGTCACTAATCATCTTTGTATATGCAAAACTCCACATCACATAGATAATAGAGGATAAAAGCCTGACAGACTCCCAGTTACCTTTTGTATCACATTATTTGTTTCAACTACATTTGACAAGAAAGGGTATGTAACCAAAACAAAGAGAAGGCTATAAAATTAGAGAAAGCATTATATTTTTTAGAAATTCAGGAATATCAAGAATTCTTTGGCTAACACCAAAACAAAGCCTCCACCTGGGTTAGCCTCCTCCGTGGTGGCTGCATTGTCAAATTTCACAGAATCACAGAATGGTTAGGGTTGGAAGGGACCTCTGGAGATTGTCTTGTCCAAACCCCAAATATGACCCAATAACTCTTAATCTGTAAATGGCCAAGAATCTCCCACAAGCTTCCACGCTCCATCACACTCTTTAGCATTGATGTGAGCCCCTCCCCTCCAAAACCATACAAATATCCTTTGGATTTCATAGTTACCTGTGTCCTATCTTATAGAATTCTGGGCTGGGAGGCTCTAGGACTCCTTTCCAGACAGCTGGTCCAGCTGCAGGAGAACTTGCCTGTCTTCCAAGAACACCATGGCAAAGTCATTGCAGGACTAATGGCTCTTGAGCGATTTAGTCTCACTGTAAGGTACACAAGTTCCAGTACACATTACAGGCAAATCTGGTCTAACACAGGCACACACTTCAGCAAAATTTGGTCTAAACCACTCTGATACCTAAATCAAGAAACTCTTGGAGGGATACCAGAGTTATGAATCCAACTAAGATCCATGTTGGCAGTGCAGCTTTGATGTACTCTGACTATGAAGTGCCTTGTGGGAAGTACTCCCTCCTCCTTGAGTTTGGCAAATATCCTCTATCTAGAAGACCTTTCACACCAGCATATAGAACCTGAGGAAAAGCTGGGAATCACCCACTTTCCCAGTCATAATCAGATGCCAGAAAGCACTTGTCTGAAAACATTTTTGGTCTCTTTCTACCTCCTTTCTCTCTGTCTCATCCCACACCCTTTGCTCAGGACAGCACTTTGTGATTTTCCTGCAGCAAGGTATATTCCTGACCAGTCTAGGACATGGAGATTCTTTAGTAAGGTGCCCTTTTCCAAATCCTCTGGCCCATAATTAGCTGGTGTTTAAATAAAGTCAGTTGGAGCTGAGGGTGTTGTCTGTAAACAATGTGAAGGGAGTGAAAGAGAGACAGTCAAGCCAAACAATTTGACATCCTGCCAGCCCAGCAGGCATCTGAAAGTAGGTTTCAATTTCACATCAACTTTTTTTCCAAGAAAAAAGAGAACTTGCACTCTATTTAAAAGCTGTTACAATTCTATATGCTGCTTGAAAAGGAGCATACTTCACCTAAACTCCTCGCATTTTATAAAATGTGTATTGACACAAATCAGGAGCTTCCATTTCTACCCATCAGCTCTTTTTGTCAAAGGCCTTAATATATTTTAGCCTACAGGAAGAGATTCAAACCTGCCGTTTAACCTGGTGAAATATGCTTGTAAGTTAGTGTGTAAGTTTCACCATTTAATATCATGCCACACTCTCCTTGCTTTTTATCCTGGACCACATGCTTTCATCTCTGTAAATTATGCCTGTAAAAGTTTGATTCATTTGTCAAATTTAAGAACTATCCAAGGGTGTTTTTTATTTATACTAATAAGTTGCAAATATGCATGTTGTTAAAAAGTAATCATATCTCAATTTTATTTCCACCACTGAAAGTTTTCAAGCCTGTGCCAAGCTAAGTAAAACTACTGGGTTCTAGAAGAAATTTCTGTAAGGCAATTTTACGTATACTTTCAAAATTTAGAATTTACAAACATCTGGCAAAACTTCTCTAATTACGTCTTCCTTTTTCATCAATTCTTGCAGTCAAGTTGATTAAATACCCTAAAACACATTCTCATATTTTAAATAAAATAATTAGTGTTTAAACAAAAAAGCCTCTAAATATTGTCTCTGTAACACTACTCCAACCTCCTAATGTGTTGTATCCACAGGAGATGCCTTCATAGATCAACATGCATGAGAATTTTCTGCTGGTTATCCTTGCTAGCCAGACATTACCTGAACTTTAGAAGCCATTTCACCAGTCATGAATCTGAGATGATAAATCTTGCTGATGAGGCAGGTATATAAGCATGGGCTTAGTACTGTGCTACTGTGTTTATACTCATATCCAGTCAGTTCAGTGCATAAGCAGAGAAACGTGTGAGCTTTTGTCTCTGGTAGACATATCCATTGCATTCTATAAAAACAGCACCTGTAACCTGCAGGTAACTATGCAGTGACATAGAAGCAATACCTGTCAAAACAGACTGAACATTTAGCATCCACAAATACTCCTATTGAAATAAGAAGTGCTATGAGACGGTAAGACTAGCTTATCTTCAAGAGTACAGTTAATCCAGGTAACACACACCATGTGCAATGCTATTTCACAGTCCCTACAGAGTTCACTTGCAGCATTTTCTTACGGGGGTTTTATGGCCTTTGAAAGAGCTCCAGGTACTCCACTCAACTTAGCAGCTTAGAAATTTTATGATCTCAGTGTGGTACACACCATATAGAAAGCAGCTGGGGTTTCCAACAGGTTCTCCTAATATTTCATATTCTGCCTGTTTTAGCTTTTTTTTCCCAGGAACTCCCAATTACTTTTTCACAACTGATCCTCCCCTGTGTCAGGCAACCAAATCTTCCACCTTTAAAATAAATACATTTCACGTTGTCTATAGATTATCATCTTTGCCTAGACTATCCCAAGTCTTCTTCTACACCAAAAATGCAATTTCTCAGGAGCCATGAAGTAAGGTAAATTGCTTGGTATTCACACATATAACATGCTAAATTAAGATGCCAGAGAATCTAGAATCTGTATGCTTCATCCTTTGAGGTTTTGGCTACAGAGTAAGCCACTAAAGCAGTCCTACCACCAGACAAATATGGTCTACAAGTATTTGGTGACCTCCAGAATTAGTCTACTAATGCCATCCTAGAATAGGTGAGATATTTTCCCTAAAAATAGAAGGTAATTGGGAAAAACACATGTGCTTTAAAAAGCATGCTCACATGAGGAAAGGTGAGTAGCAGCAGTGTAATGCTGCCATTGGTTAATGCCAATATGAAGAATGCCATCCTTCTGGCCACCAGGTCACAGCAATTAGATGAACTGTGGCTGTTGGTGTGAAAACAAATTGTGCACTAAGCTGCTGTCAGAAGACAGGGTAGGATCAGATATTCATAAAATGTAACAGGCTACCCAGTGAGGTTGTGGAATCTCCATCCTCGGAGATATTCAACAGATGTCTAGACATATACCGGGGAAACCTCTTCTAGGTGACCCTGCTTGAGTAGAGTGCTTGTACAAGATGACCTTCAGAGTTCCCTTCCTACTGCAACCATTCTGTGATTCTGGAATGACATGGCTCCTTTCCAGAGACATGAAGATAATATCCACTGCAGAACACTGACACTACTTCAAAGCAAAAACGAACTAATTATAAGGACAGAGGGAGAATCTGCAGTGCAGGTTTTTTTCACATTTTAGAAGTGCCACTTAGGAAGTCAGCATGCCACTCCCTCATCAGTTCCCTTTAGCCATCTGTCAGTGCTGATCCTTGCTGAGACAAGTTGCCTATTTGGCATTTTCTTGAGATGCCACTAACATAGGTGAACCTGTGCCAAACAAGACTCAGTGGAGAAGAGAGTCTCTTATGACACACCAATCTTCCTTCTCCCCTGGCAGGATAGCATGAGCAGCAGAACAGATACATAGATTAATCCGTGCAACCAAAGACCTACCTTGCACCAGGGAACATGAGGCTGGTAGTTCCCAGCCAGATTATTCTAAACTTCAATATTTGAATCTCACAAGGAAGCCATAGACAAAGTAAGACAAAGATGTGTTGGGTGTTTGTTTGTTTGCTTGTTTTTTTCTGTTTTGGTTTGTTTTTTAAATATAGACAAAACTGACAGGTTTGAGGAAAGGTTTTGGGGAGAAACAGAATGGAGAGCCTGACCTTCTAGACATAGTCTCAGGTGTAACTCTCTGGGCAGGTGTTTTGTACCGTTTCCCCCTCTGTTCCTCTGCTTGTCATAGAAGTAAAGACCTGAAGAACATCCTGTGCATCATTCCCCAAATCATGGCTACAACAGCATCAGTATAGCAACCCATCCTCAGCCCTGCTTCATCCATCTCAGATATCCCATGTTTTGCAGGACATAAGTCATGTTGATGCCAGAATACAGTTCATGCAAATATGAAACCTTGTCCTTTTATTGACTCAAGTTATTTACTGAAAGTAAAGAATCATTGGCCTGAGACTACACAGAGTTATTTCTATGGATGAGGTCTACAATGTTTTAAGATTTTGTCTCTGTGACTGGAGCTTGCCCCCACAGAAATGCTCTCCTAGCTACACGGTACAATTACACTGGTGTAGTTAAACCTCTGTAGTTATATTAGAATTATTTCTTTCTCTCTGTAATCACTCTTATTCCAGAACAAGCATGGGGTTTTATGTTTTATGTTTAACTACTTCCAACTACTGCATGGGATAAATAAACAAACAGACAAGGAAACAAACAAAAAGTCATTTTTGTATCAGAGTAACAGTGCCCAGACACAAGGCAAAATCCATACTGGTCCCTTAGGGTTTTTTTACAATTAATTCGATCTGAACATGGTCCACTTGCAGACAAGGCCCTTGCTGCTCTTGCATTGCACAGCTTTTCCCCAGCTGCTGGAGAAAAATCCACATGGAAGTCAAGGCCCTGCTGTGCACATACTGTGGGGCCCTGTGCTCGCTTTGAAGGTCCCCGAGGCAGCCCTCCTCACACCAAAAAACATTTTACTCCAGAAGCTGCCCTGTCAGAGTGGGAGCATTTTCTATGAAGAGTAAACATTTGCCAGTTCTCCAGATAGAGCTACTGTAGGACTCTTGACCTGTCCAGAGCCAGCCTGGAGCCGATGTCCAAAGCCTGCTCACTGACCGCCGTCCAGGCAGCCATGGAGAGGCAGTACTGCGCTGCAGCAACAGCACAGTAATCAACAACTTCGAAGAGGCGTTCAGCTTCAGGCCACTGAATTGAGGTGCCTTGGCCTCTCATGGTAACAGGTGTGCAATGCAGAGGCAATTGCACAGATACAACAGCTTACGGACCAAAACTCCAAGTGTATTTCAACATTATTGTTACTGTCCACATCAAGGGAACCTATAGCTCCCTCTCAGTCAAGTACTACACGGATAGCTCTGACTCAGCTTCACTCAGCTGTCTCCAAAGTAATTTTATAAACCCTTTTCCACAGGCATTCTTCCTGCCACCACTGTGGAAGGTGTCGGGGTCACAGCCACTATAGGAAAGCAGGAGCAGCTGCAATCAAACCTAAGATGAAATGACTGAGCCACAACTTCCCCCAAATACCGCAGCAAAGACAGATGTCCAAAAGGTGGCTCAGATGCCTTACCATAACCTGGGAGGGGCTGGGAAGTGCAGAAGTGGTGCACTCAACTCCCTGGAGGGAAGGTGAGCCTGGAATCACTCATCAAGAGGTTCCAAACCAATTAAGAAGAGACGCTCACAGGCTACACTGTATTTTCCTTTTAAGAAAATTTTTCTTAAAGGAAATTGCTGGGCCCCAGTATCAATGAACTCCTACCTCTTTTCTGGAATCACACGCACAAAATTATACAGAAAACGAACTAAATAAATAAAAAAATCCCCCCACAGATGTTCAGTGAACTTTTTCCACTGGCAAGAGCCCATTCCACAATTCTTGTTGACAAAAAACTCCAAAATTATCAGATCTGAGTAAAACTTCTCAAGCAAAAACATTTTCCCAGTACAAAACATTGTTTTACTGAAACCAAACCTTTTCCCTAGCAGTATACTTTATTTGTTAGCATTTAGCTATGACAACTCTCAAAGCAAATTTTTCTGCATTAATTTTAAAATTTCACTCTAAATAAAATTTCTTATACAGAAATGTCCTGACTTTTTTTTTTCTTTTTTAAACAGGAAGAACACCAAGAAACCCTCAACTTTCTAATAGTTGTTAAAAGTATCAGTTACACGTTAGAACTTGTTATAGGAAAAACACAAGGAAAAAGACAACACTGTGACTGTTTTGGGTTTATGTTACAGGTTAATATGCTATTAAAATGCTTCTGTCTTATTATGCACTTTAAAAATGTTAGTGCTTAATGTGCTCCGATTAGGGCTTAACAAGCCCTTTAAAATGTTACAATGTTAAACCACCAAATCACATTGTCTCCAAGGAGTAAGAGGCTTAAAAAATCTTCTCTTCTTCACAACCTAGCCCTTACATTAATAAAAATAAAATCCAGTCATAATAAGTTTATATCGTATATCAGAATGTTTTGACATCCTTAATGACTGGGAGTTAAAAAGTTGGCTTAACTCTGTGTGCTAGTGTGTGCTTGTTTGAGTGTAGGAGTGAAGGTTAGTGGTTTTCTGAAAGCCTTAAATAACAGAGATAATGGAGATGAATATTGTGCGTTTTTGCCATAACTGGTGTCTGGAATCCTATTGCCTAATTTAAAGGGCCAGTTATGTGACTGCAAATAGTCGAGAAAATATCCATTTAGCCTTATGGCTGTGCTGTAGTGGGCAGAATACTGAGGCAATGACACTCACAAACCTGGGCCAGGCTCTGCTACCTTGCTCAAACAAGTCACTATGACACGCAATGGCACTGGTGGTCATGCATTTCCAGTATTCGACAGTTCAGACAGTCACGCTCTATTAATAAACAATTTTTGTTACTATTAATCACTTGGGAAAAAAGCTCCACAGCAAAGGATGTCTATTGCAAACTTCAACATAACATGACCAACAATTAACTGGGTAATAATGTTGGCTTCACAAAACAGATGCAGTAACAGATGATAAAGTATTTGCAAATTGTGACATTCTAACTGGAGGAGGAATTGTTCTGGTTTGTATCATAAAGAACACCTGCACTGATGATCAGCAAACATCCCCTATCTATAGTTGTACATGAAAAGTCACAGCAGTAAACACGAGAGGCTGGTTTCTTTAGTCTGCTCTTCTAATTTAAATATATGTTACTCTGAAATTTGCATGATCACTCAGGCAAAATGTGTTCGCTTCAGTATATGTCCAGCCTTCTTGAAAACCATAAATATGGGAGATATCCACTTGCAGCTAAAAAAACCCACTTGAGTTATTTAGCTAATTACAGAGTGTGAAAGGTGAATTCTAAAGTAATAACCATGGCAAATAGTTCCCAAGGTGGAAATACACTTGCACACCCTATTCATTAATTCCAAATAAATAATTCCAAAAAATGCTCAATCTTCATGGATAATAGAAAAAGTGGTCTACGTAGCTCAATAAACTGTTTGCTGCAATTATGTCCACTAAGTTTTAAAAGGCCAATCTTCATGGCTACACTTTTCAAGAGGACTATTACAGCATTACTGAGTATTTTCCAGTGACATGGGATGTGTTTTTGACCTGGCTACTGTCACAAGGTGGATCATTTCAAGATATGGACATCACTGATATCTCTCCTTTTTATTTTCTCACCATAGATATCTCAAGCTTACATTATCAATGTAATTTATGCACACATCTGTGCCAATATACTACACTGCCATATTCAAGCCCCCAGTTGAGAAACTGGCTTGCTTTTACCTACTTATTTAAGTGTTATCTTATTCCTCATTAACTGGATCAAAATTTATTGCTAGATAACATGACACGGAGAATTTCTCTTGTCTTTGGTTTTACTTGTTCACTAACATCAGCCTATTGTGAAACAAACATGAAAAATGTTCAAAGGCTTAATAAGTTCTTTCCCTTTCACTGGAACTGTTGTGATCTGTTCAATTTAAATATGTGGTAAATTGATGATTTTTTAAAAATTTTCCATATTAATTTCCCCATGTTCCTTTGTATTAAAATAACTAACACAGAAAAATGATTCCATCTGCTCTGCACTCAGTTGCTTATGCCTTCAGAGATGCTGGGCTCTGTGCAGAGAGAAAAGAGAGTGTTTCAGAGCTGCTCCTCTCAGTTCAAATTTTCTCCAACCTCAAGCACCCAAAATCACAAAGTTATAAAACTCATCAAGTAACCCAGAAACACACCAAAAAACCCCCCAGTGCTTTAGCTTTCTTTTCATTTTCTTTCTACTCTCTGAACTTTTCTATTAAATACATAGTGGATTTTCAAAATCTTCTGTTTAACAATTAAAGCTTAAAACTTGTGTGTGAGAGACAGGAATCGGGGGAAGAACAAGGAGAGCAGTAAGGGAGAAAGAGAAGAGGGAGAAAGAGAAGAGAGAGAAAGACAACCACAGGATTGCTGACTCAGCAGGTATTCCTGGCCCAGGAGGGAACTGTGGTGGTACCAAGGCCAGAGATAAGTGCCTGGGCCAGCACCCGGCAGAGTGCCCCGACGCACCCAAACAGCAAGGTCAGCCTCCTGCATTCCCATTTTTTTGGGACATGTGGCTGTGGGAGGTTCATGAGCACAGGCACATGCCTGGGGCCAAGGACTCCCCAGGACAGCCCACAGGCAGATGTTCTCCACAATTGCCTGGGCATTTCCCCTCTGTGGACCCATAAAATACCCAGGCCTGTCTCCCTTCTTTCTTTTGTGCTCCTCTCTAACTCATTAACTTATTTCAACAAATAGGAATTGCTTTTTTCCTGTGTCAGCCCAGTCTTAGTGCTGCAGTTACAGCCGACCAAGACAGCAGCTTTGCAGGCAGGAGTTTGTGAAGAGGCACAGGGCACGGGGGCCCAGTGGAACGGACGTGCTCCTTTAGCTGGGTTCCATAAGCTGCTTCCCAGCTTCCTTCACTGGAAGGAACCGGTGTGATTGCTCCTTGTTTCATGCACAATTCACTCTGTGCCTGGGACACCAACCAAGGCTGGCAGCAGGCTACAAGCACAGGAGATTGCAAACACACGTGCTTGCAGTGCTGAGAAGTGTTTGCTGCCCTGCTTTCCCACAGTGCCATAGAAAGCAACATTTGCTGCAGTGGAGAAACTATGAAATTCAGATCCTCTTAATATTCCTTAATAGGCGAAAGGCAGAAGAGTGGGCGAAGAGAGCAAACAATGTGCAACAGTGTTTAAATTATAGTAAAATACATTAACAATAAATACTCCCCTGTCAAGAATATGTCATGTAATTATATTTACTGCACTGAACAGAGCTAACCAATGTTTTGAGAGGGTGGTTTTGCACTCCCAAGATGACTCTCCTTCAGGGACAGCATATGTGAATAATCATTCGGACATGGGATATCAGCTATGAAAAAACTACTCCAGTGCAGTGTGCCAGATGAAATGGCTAGAAAGTTAGCTCCCTCTCCTGGATTAGACCAGAAAATTAAAGTACATTGCACTGATCTAAACCAGTACTCAGGCATTCCTCGGTACTATTATTCTTTTTTTCCCTAGTCCTAGAAACTCAGTCAAGGGAAATCTAGGCTTCCTGAAGTACTGGGGTTTGCAGAGAGATACAGTATATCACCTAAGCAACAATGACAACAATCTCACTACAAACTTACTGCAACCCAGTTAAATTGCCATACAAATATATGCAAGAATGAAGAATACACATCTGCACACATCTGGAGAGCCCAAGCAATGTGACTTACTGTCATAAAGTGCCACAGTCCATAAAAATGTCATTGCAAACCAGACCTCTCTCATGGCTTTGACACTGTCCCTCAGCCTTTCCGCAAGCAGAAGGATCATTGCTGTGAGTAGCAATTTGGCCAATTTGGACAGAGTGAATGTAAGGACAGCAGGACTTACTGCATGAGCTGAGAATTTGAGAACTAAGGCTGATGTGAAGACAGTGAGCAGATCATAAAAATAAATTTTACTGGGGTTTTGAATATTTTTCTAAGTGTCTTGCGAATAGGCTGAAATACTGCACAGTTTCCAGACCACATGGGAACTCAAAGTTCTTTTACTTAGAGAATTACATCTTCAGTTTTCAGATCACAGAAGTTTGGAAAGCTAAGATGCAACTAGGAAAAGAATGAAAACATAGGTGTTCATAGCTTGCTCACCACTTGGGATTTGATCAGATTCAGATATAATCAATGGCGAAGAAGCTCCCTTTAAAATAGCTATATGAAACTGCACAAACAAAAGGTTAAATAAAGTTGTTTTCCTGTCTAACTGTAGATTTTATTAACTGCTAAATACAATCCTTTACTATTATATAAGATCTTTCATCCAAGAAACTGAAATTTCTTCACACTTTGAACATTACCCTTTTGAGAACATCATGCATTACTTATAAATAAGAAAACACGGCACAAAAAGTAAAATGAAATGCGCACGACAAGTGATTTGTTGCCTTGGTTTGAAAGACAGGTGTCTGCTAAGGAAGGCAGAAGCCTCCCTTGGAATGGCAGATGCAACCCCCTTCCCTCTGAGTTATTATAATTTTGAAATCAAGGGGGGCTTTTAGGCAAAGATGTGGGAAATAGGAATAACAGTTCTTTACTATTATATATCTATATGTGTATAACCAGTCAAACAAACAGCAATAACTCTGGCAGTAACAGCAAACAATCCCAAACCCAGTCCCAGCCTTCTCGGCTGTCAGGCCCTTTCCCCTCGGGTGCAGTTCCGCTCGCAGCCGGCAGGGGCGCTGGCGGCTCCCGGTGAGCAGGGCAGGTGCGATGGTTCCCCCGCGGCTGCAGGGGGCGCTCCGGAGCGAGCTCGGGGAGCACGCGGCACTGGCGGCCTGGGATCCCGGGAAGGGATGGAACAAAGGAGCTTCACAAACCCCTGGGCAGCTGATCCCGGTGTCCGGCCGGACCCTCGGGAACAGCAGGCTGGAACGGCAGGGACGAGCACAAATCCCGGATGACAGACGAGATGTATCCAAACAGGGAACCCCCTGGAGGTCTGGGCAGGCAGGGCGAGCAGGGCTACAGCACAGCGAAGGCTCGAAGCAGCGGCGGGGCAGGGCGGCCACAGCCCGGCTCCGAGCGGGGCAGGGAAAGCAGGCTTGGGATCCCGGGGCTGCTCTGGCAGAAGGAGAAGCAGCCAAAGAAAGCAGCCTCCCTCTCTGTCCAAACACCGGAGACCAACTGCCCACACATCCCGGTGAAACAAAAGAGTAGCCAGCTCTTTTGTTTTTCTTAAATACCCAGCCATTTGTCCCCCTAGCAACATGTATGGGGAAAACTGCTTTGACAGGAAAAAAAACCCAGGAGAGTTCCTAAAACCCCAATATTACCGCAGGCCTGGTTCCTACGGTATATCACCGTGTCCCGCAGCCATAGGGAGGAGGAGGAGGAGAAGATCCAGCAGGCAGGAATTGTGCAGCAAGATTGATTTATTTAATTATTTTACAAACTCTTTTATAGACTTTTTTCTTCATAGTCTAATTGGACAAAGGACCAGCCACCCCTTGGGAGTGACGGGCCAAAATCCCAAAACATCCATTGTCAAAATATTTTTCTACTATACCATAAACAAG
The DNA here is from genome assembly GCF_965178545.1 of Coloeus monedula. Taxonomy (NCBI): domain Eukaryota; kingdom Metazoa; phylum Chordata; class Aves; order Passeriformes; family Corvidae; genus Coloeus; species Coloeus monedula. Next base: position 543,982 of record NC_138793.1, on the reverse strand, counting down.
ACTTTTCAAGGTTGCAGGTGGCTTGGTTGTTTACATTCGCTGCTACCTCTTCTGTGAGAGAGAGAAGTCTCTCACGGACTTAGAAAATAGCAAGAAAATCCTCGCTAGCAGCATTTTTGTACCTACACCCCAACATTTGTCCAAACAGAAAACCATTATGATTAAAGCTCAGACTGTTCAATTGCTCTATTTCTGTTTTTACTACAAAAAGAGTCATTCGAAAAGGGAGACTTTTAAAAAGCAGTGACAAGAGAGAGACTTATCCATGGGCAATTCAACCTCCTCGAAGTTGGAATCACCTCCTGAAAGAGGCTTGCTCTTTCTACTGAGGAGTCAACTGCCTTCCCGCTCAGACACTCCAACTGGGTAGTTGGAGGCTTTTAAGAGCAATATTGTCAAGGAGTTTTAGAGCAAGCATGGGAATCTATGCCATAATAGGAGAGGTTATTCACTAGTGTATCACACTACCTGGGTAAGAAAAACAATCTTGTTACCCAAACTCAAAAGGTTTGGACTTGATATTACCATTATAAGTGCGTGTTCATACATACACACACAGTTGTCTCCAGGGATGTTGGTCCTGCGTAAACAATGAGTGAGCTTAGGTTACTCTAGTTCTGTTGCTTAGATAGGATGAACTCCCTAAAAAATTGTGAACCTCTCTGTTGCTGAGCTGGAGCCTCCTTAGCATCTCCCTCAAAGCTACTATTCAGTTGCAAATTTTGGGGGCTGTTTGAATAAGCTCCATTACTCTGAGGTTTCAACGTTTGCGAGAGTCCCTTACTGTCCGACAGCTTTTCCCAACAAGGGTGAGGTACAAATAGGATGGGTAGTGCCATGGACAATACCTGCACTGCCCCGCTCTACAGAACTGTTCGTTTGGACGACCTTCATAAGAGCCAAATGTATGCCAGCAGTTTTAATAATGGTAATTAAAAATCCTATTTTAAACCAGGGTATTTACCCAAAGAATTTCACTGGCAAAATTATATCTTCCTATTTAGTAAAAAAAAAGAAAAGCTTCTTCTACAATAAGCACACAACACACAAAACCATATAATTTTATTAACTATACATTTCAGCAATTATTTGCAGGCTACCATATTGAAAGACCCTCATAAAACATTCTACCCTAATACCACACAAATTAACAGCTAGACATGGGCTAGCTGGCCAATACTACAATTATATGAGATTACAAAAACATGTTCTCTTTGAAATAGCACAACATCACATACAGAACACCCATTTTACCCAGGAAAAGGTGCAGAACTTTCTGACTCCTGAAAAGATCAACAACTGTTGATTTTCACTCCTGGGGTCTAGATGAAGTTTGTCTGTGACCAGAGACAAGGCACTCATGAACACTCCCCAACTTTCAACTCAAATTGTACCGGACTTGTTAGGTTGAATAAACACTGGGGAGGAAAAGGGGAAGTAAGGCTAGTGACAGCTCCGTTCATTTTGAAGGAATTCGGTCCAGAAAGGAAGAAGACTGCCCACACGATGAAGCACAGAGATACATAAAAAACACACATATTGGAAACCTTCAAAGGGTCCAGCAAATAGCCTTTTGCACTTAAAACCTTGATTAACATCTGTAACATATATGTATCTTCCCAGACAGACATGTGTTTCCAAGCAAAAGAAGGACTCAAGTTGTCCTAGACTGTTTTCCCGGCTCTCTGCACAGCTGGTATCTGTAAAGGAATCTCAGGAGTAGTAGAGCTTGGAGTACTGAATCTCTCTGAGGACTCAAGCCAGTGACGTCATTTCCACGTCAGGAGGAACCTAAGTTGCCAGAGGATATTCTGGCTCCTCCAAATTCTACAGAACTCCTGGAAAAATAAAATATTCCCAAATCTTCATTTTGCAAAAGCTGTATCTTAAATTTGGCCCTATTTATGCCTCAGGATTGTACAGTCTGGCAGCATTTAAACACAAATAGTGTGTGCTGAGTGAAGAGCCATAACTAACAATACACCTGATCTTTTATTCTGAGTATTTGGTATAATAATATACAAGTTTGTATAATATTGCAGGGTTATAATGTTACACATCTTGTAGATTTACTGTAATTCCTATTGACATGAACAAAAAAACCCATTTTCTGAATGAGATATTGCAAGTTACTGAAGACTTTTATTTTCTGCTGCATAATCTGATTCATGTTCACCCTCAAACACCTACAAAAAAAAGTAGCAGCTTTACAAACTCTGAATTTCCTGCAGTGACTGTTGAACTCTTTTTAGGTAGCTTAAATTAAATGCAAAGTGTTTCTTTTATTTATGCACTCACGAAATGTGTATTTTTATGCTTGGCTTTTGAAATTACTCTAAAATAGATTTTTTTAAAACCTGAAAAAAAGACAGGGGAGTTATATTTGCCATAAACTCCCCCAACAGGTTCACTGCCAGTATTTTTGTTGCTATTCTCCATGGAAACCAATACAATGGCTTTCAAATCTGTTTCTTAGGAAGGACTATTCCAGACATCTTCCAGTCTCTGTAGATTTTCACTAATTGCTCAGATGTTCTGATGCTCAGTGATACAATTCAAGTAAGTGTCAAAACAGTGCTATTTTAAAATAATCCTTTTAAATACTATATGCACATTATTAAGAACTTGTCAAAAAGTGTCAAGAAATTATTATTTAATTTAAAATTTAAATTGAATATTTTACTTAAAGTTACAATAGAATTATTTACAATTTAAATACTTAAACTCAATCATTTTGGTATTCTTGACTTTTTGTTGCTTAATTTCTGAGCTCTCCTACTCCCTTTTGCTTCCACATCTCTGCAGTCATGGTATAATGGAAAAAGAAAACAATAAGAGGTGAGAAAACTCATTTTAAAAGCCTGATGAAGAAATTTTCTTCACATGAAGAAATTTTAATTTTTAACCAATTTAAAATAATTAACATCTATCTTTAAAAAAAAAATCAGAGGCATATACACACATGCAAACAAAGATCTAAATGGAGAGGTCACAGTTTGTATTTCTTTTAATTAGCATCCATGCAGATTGCTAGCACAGGCAGTGAGGTGCAAGTCAAGCACAAAGCATGTAAGGCTATTTAAAAACTCACAGCTGTAGTAATAGTAGAGTAGTAAGCTATAAAACCTGATTTTTTCAGAAAGAGATGAACAAATAATTCAGATTTTTTCTAATTTTCTTGGTAATTTGAATAAAATCAGAAACTCCCATCCCAAAATTACATCTTTAAGAACTTGAATTCCCAGTAAGGAATGAAAAGTCCAAGAGCTGTTTTTTTACAAATAATTACTTCCATGATCCATCTGTGAAAATAATCCTGACTTTCAGTGAAAAATAAGGAACCATTAAGCTAAAGTTAGAATATTAATGACAGCCAGTAATCACTTTAAAGCTTTACACACTGGGCCTGTTTACATGAGAGTCTATTTTTTCTGGTCTTTTTGACTGGAAGCAGATTCCCTTAATGTTGTCCTGCACACTTCAGTATGTTCTGCCACTCTTCTTCGCACATTCCCACTGTACTGAGAGAAAGCCAAATGCACCTGTCCTACCGTGAAAGCACGTAGCAGACAGAGAGGACTCGTTTAGGGACAGGATCACACTGGTCGGTGTCCATTCTTACATCCCAAAATGGTTGCTCAAAAGTCAAAGGACTATGCAGTGACTCAGTAAACTGCACTACAGTATTAATCCTAGACTCTCTGAGACCTGTGCAGAGTAACAGCCATTATTATGAGATTATGTTCTGTTAGCTAGGGAAGAGTGGCTTAATTCCTACTTAAATGAGCGTGCAAAACATGGGAGCTGATCAAGAGAGTGTCTATAGAAGAAGAGACTCTTACTCGGAGGATATTCAAGAGATACTTTGTCCTCCATGGAGACAATCACCATTGCTGAAGTAACTCAGCTGTTCCTCAGGACTCCTGTCAGTCTTGCCATTTCTGGCAAACAGGACACACTTTGCATTCTTGTTCTTTACTGTTTCTCAGTACTGCGCCAGGAATACCAGGAGCTCAGCAAGTGCTTCAATCAAACTAAATAATAGTGCCCTGTAGAGTGAACAGGAGATTTACTTTTTATTTCAACAAAGGCAAATCACAATGTAGGTCACTGCATTTCCTTCCTAACACATTGAATCCTAAGCAGTCAATTAATTCTTCTTAAAAGCTCATATATCTTCTCAGTTACTTTATATAGTCAGATGTATTTGAATATTTTTTTCATCTTATTCAACATTATGAAATTGCATGGGAAAAATGTCTGAAGTTCCTCTTTTATGGAGGGTATATCTCATACAGAAAGTGCTACTTTTATTATATCTTGAACTCTCTTTTTGTGACATATCTCCGTAGGGCAAGGGCTGTCCAGCAGTTGCTTTTACGAAGGACTCAGGAGCTAACTTACGAAGACCATAATGTCCCCCTCTTTGTTCACAGTTGCAGTTTTCAATTTACCTAGCTAACAGGTGATCTCAGTAAAACATTCACATCCTGCACAGGGTGAATTTCTGAACTATGAATGGTATCTACGCTATTGTTGATATACCCTTTCAGAATTTGTGGTGCACCAGTAAATGTGGTATTTCTGCCCAGGCATCATTGAATAACACCAGTGTATTTGTATAATGGCAGGAAGGGAAGCTAAAAACTGAAACCTAAGACGAAACTTGAAGAGATAATTATAGTTAAAGAATTTGTGTTTTATTACTGGTTTACATCTGGGAGTGTCCTATTGCACTCTCATATTAATACAGTCTTGGCAATCTGAGAACAACTGGGCAAAAGAAAAAACCCTATCATTCTGTACAGATGTGAATCAGCATAATTGTGTTTTCTCAACTGGGAAGTGGTTTAAACTTCCTTTTTCATCTCCCATTGTTTTTAGAAAATTGTCTTGTGATTGTTCTTCAGCTACACAAACTAAGCCACTCCCTGGATAGGCCCAGCATATGCTTTGATTTCATTACCAATTTGAAACAAAAACCAAGGGACCTAGCAGTATGATTAGATATGTAGCAGGAGATACAATACCATCTCCCTGGTACAAAGGGACTTTTGCCATTTTAAGCAATGCTGAACTTAGATTAAATGCAGTTAGCCAGGACATAATCTCTTGGCTTAAAGACAGAAATGCTTGCCCTCCATTCCTCCCTTGGCAGTACATACTTAGTACAAGATGAGTCTAAGCCACCCTTTGCTACTTCCCTTGCAAATTCCATTGCAGTGAACTGGAGATCGTATCTGCTAGTTCCAAGTCTCTGTGCAGATTCTGGGCCTCAGGTGTGCCTCGGATCTACATACACTGACATTCAGACATAGAGCGGGAGCTCTAAGTCTGAATGTAACAAAAAGAGTCTAACAAGGAGCTCTGTTCACCCTGATGCACCTTTGGCCAGAGTGCAACTCCCACTCTGAAGGATCACACATATTGGTTACTGCAGCAAGGCCTATGGTGCATCCATTGAAATGCTCACCACCACCACCACCACCACCTTCCCCAACCCCATTTTCTTTCACTGTCTCTTTCATAAGTGGAACTAACATAGAGAAAGAGATAAAAATGATAGAGGAAGAAGGCTTTCCTGTGGTCTGCTACTGGCACTGGCTTACAGTAACACCCTGCTTGAAGTTTTTTGCCTCATGACAAGCAAATGCATTCATCTTCATTTGATAACAGGGAATTGGTGCATTTTCAATTTTCTTCAGTAGTAGAATCGAGTTGGCTAAATACTTTAAACAAAAGAGAGATGAGCATTCAGAGCATCTAGCTAGGATCTGTGTCACTACCATGCCTGGCAAATCTGTCCAAGCAACAAATACTCCTCCTAATGGTCATCAGATCCTATCAAGATACTAGAAACATCCCAGGAGTAAATTCATGAGTGCTAACCAGATCAAGCTCATAAAACTACACTTGTCTCATTTGGGGCCACTAAAATTGTCCAATTATGGAAGAGAATTCATAGGTGACTGCATTTTGAAGGAGAGGGAGAGAGATTGCAGTGTGCAGCATTAATTCTGCAGGGGAGCTCCCAAAGGGGAGAATGGTGAAAACAGCAAGCAGCAGAGGCAGGAGGGAATCTGTGGGGTAAATAACACCTGTGCTTGCCTGCATTTTCTCTCTTCCCTCAGCATCTGCTTCTGGCCTTTAACAGAGACAGGGCACAGGAAAGAGGGAGATGAGGAAAGAGACTGAGGCAGAATCTTCAGGCACAGCAGCAATCATTAAATATCATGCAAATTATTTCTGTTGGTTTTGTTCCTGTTGAATTAAAAACTGTTAACTGGTTATAAATTTATCAAATATATATTATTTTTAAACTGGGGGAAAAAAGGTGAAATTTTAAACCAGAAAATTTTCTCTTGAACAAACTAAGGGAGAAGTGATTTCATGGCTGTTAACATCAGAGTAGTCAATTGCACAGAATTCACATTTCATTGTGAAAAAAAAGCAGATAAACAATTTCTTTCCATTGTTTGCAGTAATCGCAGACTGCTAAATGATTTCATGTCATTATTTGAGTTGTACAACAAATAAGGGAAATACCAAATGAAGTCTAAAGCTCCTTCTATGTGTTTTGTTCTTGTATTTAAAAATCTGTCCTTTTTCTTTATCCCATTTAAGGCATATCCACAGTTTATACATGAGGTATGTGAAAAGCGGACAGGCATACTTTTGCCAGAAAAAAAGTGCATCCCAAATCTGCTTCCCACAGAAATGGTGCACATTTATAAATTTAAGACTCCAATCCTCTCAATGCCATATAGAAGTGAGGCTGTGTAAAACCTGTTAAATCAAACTGTATTCCTCCAGCCAGTAAAACTAAAGCTTTCAAATTCGTAAGACTAAGAAGCCCTGGACACTTAACACGAAGGGAATAAAGGAAATCTGCATTATTCAGTAAAATTCTCACCTTGAGCTTGGTAATCTCCTTTAAAATAGATTGGTGGTTAGGGTACCTAGAAAGCTAAGAAAGTGAAACAAATTTTTAATTCGATTCATTCATTCTTATAGCACATACTATAAAATATACCCTATAGTTTTGGTTCTGTTCAAATAAAAAAGAAAAATAATCTCAGCTTAGAGGAGCTAATTAATGAAATGAATAGAGAAAGTCTAGCAGACTTGAGCTCTGCTTGCTCACCTTTAACATCCTTAATATATGCTCTAGGAGGGTGGCACTGCAAGATTGGTTTATACATCCACACCAAGATAATGGTTCTCCTTGTACAACTTGGTATTGATCCCTTACTGCTGACACAGATTAAAGGAGAATATTTTCAAATAGATCCTTTGTTTTGTTTTGTTTTCCAAAACCACATAGTAACTGTGAGCTCAAGTAGATGTTTTACCCGTGATCTCCTAAGCCCAAATTTAGAACCAATTTTAATGCAACATTTTAAAGACAGTTCAGAAAATTATTGGAAAGTCTCATATAATTTTGATGCCAACTTTGTATTGCCAACTGGTGGTAAGTATCTCATTGTTCATGAGTGCAGCACCTGCACACATGCAGAGTGACTGCTGAGTTGCGCGTTTCTCAGTGTGTGTGTAGGGAATGAGCAGGCAGAATAGAGAATGTATCTTTTAAAGCTATTTAGGTACAATGTGTACATCCTTCATTCACTGCAATGTCACAAGATGCTCTGCATACACTGTGTAAGTTCAGACAATACTACAAAACACCTGAAGCAGAAATAGGTTTGGGCAACCTGAACACCTAGAGTTGAATGGGATAACCTTGTGGTATCTTTGACTTGTTCTTACTAGTACACTGAAATTGTGTGACCGCATTCCCCAAGGACCACTCTGGAAAAGACAAGCGAAGGAATTATATGCCATGCTGCATCTTCCCCACAGATTCCATGTCTAAGTAGAACACTAGAGAGCCACTGAGTGTACAATTACTACGCTATCATCACAGAGCCAGGCAGATATGATGCTAGCTAAATGCAAAACAGTGCAGTCTTGACAGGAAAATGCTCTTCCAAGCTGAATTTAACTAAGTGGCCTACACAGCATGTTTCCTATCACTAAAGTCATTCATTTGGTGACCTCTCAGGTATAATGACACAACCATGAAGAGCTGTGTGTCCTAGTGACTTGGACCATAGAAATGGAACTTCAAAGAAAAGAGTAGAGTCACATTGGAAAGAAGGGGTGTACAGGCAACTCAAAAGAGCACATCAATGTGGAAGAATGTAGCCAGGAAAATGGAATATACAGAGGAGGAAGAAAGAATGGAGAGACACGATAAAGAAACAAGATGCACAAAGGAGTTAGCTCAGCAGTAGAGTGGACGAGGGTGACTGGGAAATGCTGCTTTAGTCATCCTGAAACTGTTAAGTGGTCAACTGGTTTCATCCAGAGAGAATTAGCAGGGGCACAGGGAGAGCAGATTCACAAAACGGCCTGAGGAAGTGGTAGTGTCAATCCCCTATTGCCAAAAACTTGGCTGTCAGCATACTGACTCTGGTTGTGTGGGATCAGTTGCCTTTTCTGGCTGATGACATCTGAACCAAGATTTCTGGAAGTGCCTTGCCCTAGAGCATTCAGGGGGGTGTACTGAGCAGGGAGGGAGGGAGGGAGGGAGGGATGCAGCAGCCTCATTAATGCTATTTCACTCTGTAAGATATACATTCATTCAGCATGTGTGAAAGATGAGGGAGTAAGGAGAAAATTACTCCATTACCGGGTTGTTGACAAGGCAGATATTGAAGTTGCGGAAGAGTAGGTATTTAAGAACTTCTGCAAAGTGACAGAGCAACAAAAGGATAGACTAAGGACAATCAAGGGAGCCCAGACTGCATCCCAGTGAGGGCAGCTGCATGCTCTCTTAGAAGATGCTGTTTTCCATTAGGCAGAATGGGAAACAAATTTCTGTAATCCAGAGCAATTTACTTAACTACAGGGTCACCAGATAAAAAAATGCTTACATGAAAACTGTTTGAAATGTTTGGAACAAAAGGAGAGTATCACCTGACAAATGGCAACAATTCACGTTGATAAAGAAAAACTGTAATAATTTTCAGGAAGTTATTATAACCATCATTATAATTTTTATTGTCTAGTTGGTGAACAAACCAAAAATTGATTTCTTGTACAGATGCAAAAAAAGAGACAGGAACAGAAACAGTGGTCTTTCAGCTGTGAGATAGTGGAAGTCCATGAAGAATTTGGGCATCAGCAAAGAGCAGTCAAAATCAAAGGCAAGAAAGCTGAAAATAAGGAAGAATGAGATACAAAGAGGAGGACCTAACCCCACCTTCTTCCTTCTGGCACCACAGGCATCCAGAGTCCATGACACATGATTTCTTCCACTCTGTTATGGGAGTAGGAGGATTCACTTGATTTCTACCACACCTGCTTCTTATCTACCATCTTCCACCTACATTTAAGATTCAGAATTGCCAGAATTCCGATTTTCTCTTTTGGCAACATTCTCTTGTCCCTCCCTCATTTCACTCTGAATGTGCTGGGTTTACCAGGGTTTGCTTTGATCCCTAACCAGATCTGAAGATATCTGCACAAGGACTGTTCAAGCTGTGAGCATGCCCTTAGGCTAAGCAGGTTCTTCAGCATTGCTCAGTTACTCCCTCACAACTGTGTATAAAAATATGTATTTCTCTTACAAAATAAAACCAAATGAACTAGGTAGATGCAAGCATGATTTCATTCATTCATCTCAGTCTTCATCCATACATAAGCTCAAAATCATTCAGTGTAAGTAACTGTAACAGTAAAACCATTCAGAGACTGCAGTGAAGTATCATTCAGAAAATACTTCAGTTGCTAACTTTAGGATCTTCTTCATATTTTTTAGTTTCTAATGTGGTTAAGACAACATCAATATTTCTAAACACAATTCAGTCTTGAGCCACACTGACTTACAGAAGTTCTGTTGAGTTTATCTGAAATGTACTCAAATGTTCTATTGAGTTAGTCATGGCTCTCAGTGTTAAAGTAAGGTTCTCTATCCAATAATCAAGAACACTTCAACTAAGGGACAGATGAACATGCTGAGGACCCAACCCCATTCAGCCTTATGCACATGAGCAGCCCAGGTAGTTCAAGAGGGCTAGCTGGGTGAGAGTGTGGATCTTTACATCTTTAATACTGTGAAGCTTCTGTGTGCAATGTAAAATGTCTTCAGGACTTAAAGACACCTCTACTCCTGAATATAGCAAACACAGATGATATTATGTATTGCTCTAAATCATCTCTTGCTTCTTTTACACCACCAGCAGAAAATAGGTATTTTTCTAGTTATTTATCCTTAATACATTTTAATGTCCTCCCTTGAAACACATCCCAGAGTGGTTTAACAGCGTACTGTTGGTGTGATCAGTAACAACCACACAGCTGAGGATTGCTTTGAGCCCTTTGCAGTACCCTATATTCATGTTCCTTCCATGGTAACCACTTAGGAAACATGGCATTTGTGTTGAGTTTTCAGGATAGCTTAAATAAGCCAAAAGTCATTGTGATTCCTTAAATTTAAATTAAAATAAAATTAAGTTCATTTTGCATGTCAATAGGATTGCTTATCCTGTGATAATTGTGCAGTTATAGTTACACTCATGAATTGCATAATTAACCTGTAACTTGAAAAGATAGATAGATAGATAGATAGATAGATGGATAGAGAGATAGATAGATGGATAGATAGATAGATAGATAGATAGATGGATGGATGGATGGATGAGTCAGCTGAAAAGAGGGATTCCTGTGGTACACAGCATTATGCACAATCACTGCACATACACATAATCTTAATTATTAATCTTTTGCACTTCCATAGTACTTTTCATCCATGAGCACTTTGAAAGCTGTATACAAAGAAAATCAATGAAAGCTCTAGAATCCTGAGGCAACAGCTCCCTGTCACAGGAAACATTCCGCAGATTGGAATAAAAGCCCTCAGCCACTTGCATCAAGACAAGCCCTGCCACAGAGGGAAAGTACCACAGGCTGTTTGAAATTCTTAGAGAAGCAGACAGAAGCTCTACTTTAACATTGAGAAAACTGAAACTTTTGCATTTGTCTTACTTGGAAGAATCTAATATTGAGATATCCTACAAACATTTTTCATACAGAATGACAGACATCTCATTTCATGCCTCAATTTGGTTTAAGAACACACAAACTTCTTAACTAAATTAGTTGCACACCTTTCCCAGTTTTTGCCATGTCACTTCCATACTGCCTCCTTTATGCTAAGAGCAGTTTTATTTTCCCTGTCTCTCTTATCCATGCTGTTCTGCCATCTTTTGTTCATTCAGATCCTTCCTCACAAAGGCTTGAGCAACACTAAAAACAACAGGTAAAATTTATGTGGCTCACTATCTACTTATGAATAAGATCTCTCTCACTTCCCCAGATGACAAATTGTAGAACAAGTTTTGTTCCTTTTTGTTTTTACTGCAATGGGCCAAGTAGTTTGTCATCTTGTAATAAATGTATTTTTAGGCCTGTGTAACAGCTAAAGTATACATATCTATTTGGTATTCAGAAAACATCAACTATTAGTCAATTAAATCAAAGTAACCTATAAGTGCTCAACTTGACAGGAACTCACCCAGCCATTTACAAAACCTTTTGTTCAGCCTCACCATTGTAATAACTTCTTTAAAATACCACAATAGATACCACAAGAATAGAATGGTTCTAATTTCAATACACGACATATAATCAGAAGACAGGTCCTGCTCAAGCACATCTGTATAGTGATGTATCAGTGAATCAGAGATGTTACACTCTGCTGGCATTCACTTCCTTCCAGGCAGTCAGCAGAAAACTGCCCAAAACAACTCCCACTTTCAAGTCATAGCCATGACACTATAGCATAATCAGACAGGAGCAAAAATGAATATATACATAAATATATAAATAAATATTGTCATTGCTGTCTCTTCACTCTTGTTTACATTTTAAAGAACTCTTCTAGTAATAACAGTTTCCTCCATTTCCAGAAAGCCAGCACTCCATAAATATTGAGTTGTACTCAATCTGCTGATGTACCAGTTTTCTATAAACAGAGAAAATCCAAACTTATCACTAGGCCTAGCTGTTGAAAAAGGTTAGCATAACTAAATAACAAAACAGGAATGTTGTTTACTTGTTAATGCTCTACTAATGAAAAAAAGCTGTTATGGCTTTGATTAATATAGACCATACTGGACACTTCTGGCATAACTTTCCTTAAAGAGTGACTATTGATTTCCTTTTCATTCTACACTTAGATACCACATATCTGGAATCTAGCCCAGGTTTCATAACTGCTACTATCTCCACATTAACAGCCTGTGCACGATTAGAAATAGCTTTTGAAGATATATGCAAGGGTGAGGCAATACAAGAATTTTCTCCATTTCCACAGGTTGAGCTTTTCCATCTGTCTGTGTAACAACCTTTAAGGAATTAAAGGTGTTTGTAAGCATGATCAAATTCACCAATTGCAATTAATGAATTATACCATTGCTTAATCTTTTAGCACTGCATTCTCTTCCCTTCCCTTCCCTTCCCTTCCCTTCCCTTCCCTTCCCTTCCCTTCCCTTCCCTTCCCTTCCCTTCCCTTCCCTTCCCTTCCCTTCCCTTCCCTTCCCTTCCCTTCCCTTCCCTTCCCTTCCCTTCCTTTCCCTTTTCTTTCTTCTCTGCCTGTATTTATAATATCTGGTGTAGACATGGTAATTACCAGATATTATGGGATCATACCAGTAAAAAATCTTTGTACTACTCCCCTCCCTCTCACAGTCTCCCTGATTATACTCTCTATCATTATTCTGTATTCTATCTCGAGCTTCCTTATTGATCTATACACACAAGACATAGCTTGTCCAAGAATTACAGGTTAGGTAAGTAGCTTTCAACTATGAAGATCAATGTGTTCAAAAGAGGCCACGATAATTTGCAAACAAGACAAATTAATTTTAAAGAAACATTTTTTAAAATTCAGTGTAGTGTATTTATTGCCTGGCACATGTGAGACAACGAAATGTATTCTAGTCCTTTCTAGAAACATGGAGCATAATAAGTGATATGGTATTCATGTCTCAGACAACTCTTCTTTGAGAGCTGATATCTTTTTCCATTTTACTTTCTCAAGTCACAGAATAGGTACACTAAAAATCCTATGTCTAGAAGTCCTAAGACACTGAGCCATGTGGTACCAGGTTAATAACCAAAGAACTGCAAAAATTAGGAGTTCATCCTAATGATGAACTAGGAGTTCATAATTTTCAACAACAAAGATTAGGACCTGGCCCATGGAATTATTATGGAGCAATAACACAATGCCAAAATTAAAGAGACAACTGTATTTCCAAAATGGATCAGGAAAGGTTCTTTCAGCCATTAGGAAATACTAATGCCACATAAAATGCTCCAGTCTAATTTATCAATGGAAGAAAATGAAAATCCTACCTTTTCTGTCAACTGTCAGCAACTGGCACAGGCAAAGGCAATGAGATTGCCATTCTTATAGAAATCTAGTTTATGGATCCCCTTTTAATAAAAATAATACTGCTAAAGTTGCTTTAAGTCTAAATAAATATAGAAGTCAAATGACCCAATACAGTAATAATAAATTGCTTAATACAAAAACAATGCTATGTAATTTTTTTTATACCCGTTGCTGCCACAGTCTGCTAGGTACTCAATACCACAAGGAAATTTTTTCTATCTGGGTTTCTGTTGGATGAAAACATGAGAAAATGAAGCTGTTATTCCAAAGAGAGACTTACTGTTACACAGCATCTTTATTATTTTGCTATTGCCATGAACTCCAAAAGGAGAAGATGGTTGACATGTGACAATGACTGTTAGACACAGAAAGAAAGCCTGGCAAGTGACAGGATGAAAGGGAATCTGAACAGCGGTCTGCTGTTGTAAAGTGAGCAATCATCAGGTTGAGAAGCCAGAAGAAACATTATGCAAAGAAAAGAAATTTACTTTTCCCTCCACCGACCCCCACCAGGGCTACTGGTACTCTATGCTACGGCTCTCTGCTCAGATGGGGAGCAAGGCAGGAATTCAACAACCGTAACACTCAGGGAGCTAGGAACTGTGATTTGTGCAGACAAAATGAAAGAACTAGAGCTGTCTCCAAATAACAGAAAATCAAGTACTAGGTAAGGAATTTTCAGGTCCATAAAAGATTCCTGCTTGGAAAAGTATCAAGAAATTTTGCAGCTCACTATTAGATAGTGCTCTCTAATGCAGAATAGGAGTGGAATGGAGTGACCTGCAGGCACTGGAGCTCCTTTGGGACAATTTACAGAGCTCTCTGTCTGAAAGGAGGAGAAATAAAAAAAAAAAAGGTCCTTGCCTTTCCTTTGTTTTTTTCCCCCATGTAATAACGATCTTAGTGCGTACAGGTTTTCTACTCTCATTATTGAAAGCACAGAAAAAGAGAGAAAGAGAAGCAAAGGCCCACTTTCAGCTTCCAATGACACTGAATGAAACAAGTAGCAGTATTTGCTTCATAGCCCTGAAAACACCAAGCCACACTCTGGATTTGGCTTCTCCCAGAGTTCTTTGCAGAAAAGGTAGGGGGACCATGGACTAGGCTTTTCTCACCATAATCTAGCGTGCTGAAAAGCTAAGAAAACATGCTGAACTGAGTTACTGAGATGTTTTCTTGTGTGGAAATCAAAGGTCATAGGCATGTGCTGTATTTTATTGAATATGCGCCCTGTTAGCAATGAGATCCAATTTCTATGCACAAAGCAGATTATTATGTTTCTTGATGACCAGTTGCATTCACATGAGGATCCACTTGAAAAACTGGAAAATTTGATTCCTGTATTTCCACTGGATATTACAGTAAGCACTACAGACAAATAACAGGATGCAAAGACAGCATATGTTTTAGACAGGCAAAATACATGCCATGCATTTTTAATAGGATACTGGTTTCCTGCAGGTATTGTTTGATGAAAGTCTTGGCCTTTGCCATACAGGTCAAAGCATTCCCTTCCAGCCCAAAGAATGTGATTAATGAGGGCAGTAACACAGTTTGTAAAGGACAGAACAAAGGTGGCCACTGGCAAAAGCAACAATTAATAAATAATAGTTTGCAACACTTTAACATAACCCTTCACATGTCCAATGTGATAACTAATTAATCACAGCAACAACTTTGTATTCTATGTTGCCTTTCATCCAGCACCTCAAAGTGCTTCACAAATGTTAATTAATATGTAGGCTGTACTTTGAGGAAAGATATTACGGCACTGGCCCCAGTCAATGTTAATTCATTCTTCAAGAGCACAGCTTTTGAAATCTGGTTGACTTTCCCAATGAAACATAAAATGTGCAAATCCTCCTGGCACAAATCTGAATATGTGTTTCTCCATTCCAATATAAGCTATCCCATTGTATTGCTGACAATATGGCATTCTCCACCCCTTCATGTTTTACTCCAGTACAACCTCACATAACACAGCATGGTTTAAATGTAAGAGGAGATTAGCTTTTGACAAGAAAATTGGATAACTGGTATTTTAGTCTGAACATCTGGCACATTTTTAGCTAAATCGTTTCTTAAAAAAGCTGGTTTTTTTTTTTTTTCAGTGCATTCACATACTACAAGCATTTGACTAACTTTAGCTCAACAGCTGAGACGAAAGCTAATATCTCTGCTGCAATGACTAGACTTGGGCTGCCCAAAAATGACTGGAGGTCAGCATATTTTAGAGTTATTCTAATTCCTCTATTTAGCATTGTAACCTTACCTGACATTTATATACATTCAACCATTTTCTGCTCATAAAATCAATCTCCTGGCTTCAGAAGGGTGTGTGCTTGAAGAAGACACACAGGATTTATCCAATATCCCCTTTTAAAAACCATAATAGATTGCTCTTTAAATTCTTTGAGTGTGCTCATACTGTGCACACATCCTGACCACAGAGATGCTGAAGCAAAAGTTTTGGGCCCCTATGATCAGAGTTTGAAAAAGCCAGCTAGTTTCCCTCTGTTACACAGGTTAAGCAGAAAACAGCTAATAGCTGGAAAGCTCTTACCAACTGTCACAACTTCTTTCTTCCAGTCTTCTTAAAATCTCATAATAGCATATCCAGAAAACCTTAAATTTACACTGCTAGAAAGCTCTATTTGACTTCTAGAATAATAAAGGAAGGATACCTTATTCAGGTTTTGAATCAAAAACATCTTTGCAAAGATATTTTAAATACACATGCACACATTTAGCTTGGTGGAGGGAAACGCTAAGGAGAAGCAACACCAAACTAATCTAATCACTAACACATTAACATCATAGAAAGGGCTGCCTACTATTCCGTCTTTAAACACTTAACATGTTTTGGGAACCACTGCCCATCTTCATGCCCTAGAAGAATACTAGCAGCGGAGGACAGAAAGAGAACTAGCCATCCTTACTTCTGAAATGAAAAGTGTACACAGCAGCACCAAGTTTCATCTTAAAGGTTGAGGCAGGGAAGGAAGAAAGAAAAGGGAAAAAAAAGGGTGTGAGAGAGAAAAGTACAAGAGCTATCATTGCACAGGTGTCTGCATAATAACAACATGAGTAGGACGAATAAACTTAATTTCAGCGAGCCTTGAAGTCAGTTGCAGGCTATTAAGAAAAACAGCATGTTAGCATTTCTGTGAGCAGGCTTACTAATAGTATTACACAAATAAGAAGTAATTTCTTTACATCTTGAGTGGTCATAACAAGCTAGGGCTTACAGCTTTCTTTTATCAATAAAGTGATTAAGACAATCCCAACAGCAACGTAAACTGACACACTTTGTGTACGACTCTGTACAATGTCTCCTGTACGTGTGTCTATGCGTGTGTAGCAACTGCTTATGAATTATGCAAAACATCTACCTGTGTTACCCTAATTGGTCTACAACTATAAAAGGAAGATGATGTAAACTGGAAAAAGATGAAAAACCTTTGCCTAATGACCAGTATCATGTTTCAATACATATATGAGGCATTCAAGGGGTACACTCATTATTAAGAAAGAGGAAGGAGTTGAAGAATCAAATTGTTGTTGGGATCATGAAGCAAGCAACCTTCTGCTGCTCTTTAATCATGATATATTTCAACTTCTCATTATTTCTCCCGTCCAGGGACCTGAGAAGCAACTCCCTAGCTATCAGTTGTCTTAAAAGAGAAAGACAGCATGTCCCAGGGGTATAGAGAACCTTTTGACACTTTTGGGAGTTCACACGTGATTCTTAACAAAAGTAAGAGCAATCTTTTTCACTTTGAGATAGTAAGGAACTTGTGAACGAATGAAACTTCCATCTAAACACATTTGAGTGTGTTGATACAGTATTTCTTTGAATTCTTAAGGGTACACAAACAGCAGCCTCCTGACTTCAGCAAAATGCTGCCTTTACGTCATTGAATTCAATGTCTCCTTCCAAAACTACATAATTTAAATTCATTTAGACTAAACATAAAGACTCCAAAACTTAGCATACATGGCATAGCTGGAGATAGTAGATGTCTCTGTTAAAACAAACTATTCTTCCATACATCTTTCATTTCACCAGAAATTCTGAAACTTCACAAAGAACCATGACTGCATCTGTTCGTGACACATTGCATTTCTGGTTACAATTTTTTCTTCTAAACCCATACTAGATACCCATTGTCAAGGTCAGGGATATTAAAAGTGATTTGTTAGATGCAAAATACTGTTTATTATAGTCTAAAGAGCAAGCCAGCTTGAAGTAATAAATTAGTGCCAGATAAAAAACTGCCAGAATTCTCTATTATACATGCATTTCCCTGGAAAGCATCCCAGATTTTTTTCTTGATAGGCTCTTTTACTAAAGACTCCCTGACTTATGGAGTGTGAGCAAAAGTTATAGCTTATAAAAGGGTCAGTAAGGAGCATTAAGGGGCTCTGAAAACAACAACAACAAACAAAACTCCTGTATAAACTCAGCTGTGGTTACAGCCTAAATAGTACAAACTGATGAACTGCAATAAAATGCTAAGAAAAACTTATGGAGTTTACCCACATAATTGCACTCGGTCAGATACTTGTAGCATCATCAGAAATCTGAAATCTGTGTGCAGGAAAAAACCTGAATTATTCTCCTCTTCCCTGCTGTTCTGCTCTTTTACAGACAAGACTCATCCCAAAGAAACAGGCACCTTGTTGAACTATGCATTTCATTCTTAATGTGAACTGATTTGGGAAGAACATAACTTGGAACTATAAAAGAGAAAAGCACTATTGATACCAGCAGGAACACTGGACTGCAATAGAAGATTGTTTTCTGTGCCAAGGTAAATGTTGCCAGGTATACTGCAAATCTGTTACTATTCTTCAATGGAAAAATAACATATTTCAAATTTATACTCTTTTTTGTAACTGTGAGAATAAGGAGAAATGGAAACATCAGCCTCTTTCTCTCTTTCTCATGCATGATTATTGATTTCACCACAATATGCTGAGAAAGCAGGGTGGGACCATTGATCACTGGAAGTGACTATTAACAGCAGGGGCATAAGGAAGTGCTTAATTCCAAGCAGCTGGCTGTGGCTGGGAACCTGGAGAGAGAAAAGGATGACGAGAATTTTCATTGTACATGTTGCAAGTACCATGTAGGTCCAGGTCTGTTGGCTTGCTGCATCATCACAAGCCAAAAGGTGCCCTCAAAAGCAGTCTGCCAGAAATAAAGTAACAAAGAGGCCCCCTCCAGAATGGTCAGTGCTGAAAATAAAAGTCATGTTATAAATGTTTACATGATGTAAGTTTGGAGTGTAGAGTCCAATAATTCTCTCTTGCTCTTCTCTCTCACTTCCGTTCTTGGCAGCTAGATAACAAGTTCAGCCAAGCAACTTACTTAAAATGTAGTGACATGAATCCCCATAGTGTAAATAACAGATCTTACCTATGAATGGTGATTATGTTCCTTTTATTCTTGAAAATACTGTCTTCCTAGCCTTTTAATGAAAATTGATTGTTTACATTCCTCATACAGTTTATAGTCTATAATCACAATACTGACTATTGCTGTTAATAACTAGAATGACATGGGTGCAAATCTAAGCCATGGAGCTGACACCCCAGAGCAGAGGGGAAGTTTGAATCTGAACATTTCATCTCCAGTCTGTCTCTATGGGAAATGAATGCACAAAGCAATAATAATACCATAAACAGCACTTAACGTGTTAGGGCTGATCTTGTCAACCCGCACTCCTCCAGCGCAAAAACTCTTGGCAGATCTCACACTGCTAAAGTCTCACTGGAACTCTAAATGGATCTTATGTGGGATTTACGAATCACACCATTGCCAAAGGGTGACATTAACCATTGCCTGTACCACTGAACTCAGTCATCATGCTGGCATAAGCAATACATGTTCTATACAAGTAGATCTATACATCACCTCTGCAAGAACACCAGTCATCAGATTTTTGTCATCCTCCCTTTTGGGATTTTATCACTAAGGCAGATAAATCTCACGAACAGAGAAGTCATGAAACAGATTTGGGTCACCTTCTGCAACATAACAACTGCTGTTGTCTGCTCTGCAGGATCAAATCCTTGTTGTTGACCATTTCTGCAGCTGACAGTTCCGTCCAGTCTGGCTGTACATCTGTCAGGGACTGGCCTGGAGGGTATCGTACAAACTGAGAAGGAAGCCAGCAAAGGCAAGTGCTCTGTTACTGGAGGAGGTGCAGACACACTGAACATATTGGAACAGTACAGCTCTGCTAGCTGAGATACGTCCCCTGTCCTCACACTACTGGCACTGGCTACAGTTTCATTCTCCAGCTGGCTACACGTATGTCTTCCACGACAGACCAGCATTATCCTCCTGAATACACGTACTTCTTGACTTCAGAATTTCTCTGCTGAGATTTTTCTTTTCTCCTAACACATCACAGAAATTCAAGTTTTGTCCATATCTTAATGCATTTTCTGAATATTAATTCCTGGAACAATTCTTTATCTTTTACTCTTCTACAACCTTCAATGAAAACATTAAAAATAAGAGCATAATGCAATTTTTTCAGGCAGTGAAGAATGCTGTCTGTGCAAAGAAAAAATTGGCATATGCAAATACCGCATATGGATAAGATTACCTGCAGGGACAGGTACCATAAAGGTACTTGCATAGACAAGTATACAAACATACATACTGTACCTGATTCTGTCACACAATGTTTGCACAAGAAATTCAGAGGTATGTCTGATTTATTTATTGCATCTACTATTAAACTACTGGATTTTTAATGTGTTTCTTCACTCTATTGTTAAACTGAACTTCCAGAGATTTGCCATGAAAGGAAATTGACTATTTAAAACCATGAAAATTGCCTCAATGACACTTAGTTATTATAATCTTTTAATCTAGGCAAGAATTAAAAGCTTAAAAATTAAAAAAAAAATAAATTAAAAAAAAATCTAAACACAGAGACACTCTTTTCAAGTTGAATGTGAAGAATGTCAAAAAGTAATACTCAGTTGCAACTGCCCTAGGAAACTTAGTTCAAGACGAGTCAGACTGACCTGGCATGGATTCTTTTCACTGCGACAAAGGAAAATCAGCAGTACAGATTGAGATCAACAGGGGTCCAGTAGTGTAAAAATCATCATGGACAGAGGAAGATAAACAGCACTCAGCTGGTATGGTACATGCTAACATCAAAGCTCAAGAACCTCCTTGGCACCAGCAGTCACAGGACTGATGTGACACAGGCTGCTGAGAAAGAACTGCTCTCTTTGTCATACTTAGCCCCTTATCTGCTCCAGGATACCAACCAGAAAACTTGTAACTGCAAGACAACAAAGTTGACAGTAAGGAGACGCAAGTTTGTATGTTTGAATGCTCATATACAAACACGGCTGATCTCTTTCCTCCTGACACATTCCCAACAGGGATTTGGAGCATACGTCACAGAATACATATAATGTGGGATGTATTTACTTGCTGCCTTAAGGCTTTCCTTAAGGTAACTTGAGAATAAAAGACTTTAAAGCTAACAAACTAAACCATGAAAAAACCCAAACATCTCAAATGGGATAACCCATGTCAGCAAAGATAGCTAACAGCTGACTGTCAAGAACAAGTAACCCATATCACTGAGGATAATATACAGAAGATGTACTTGGTAAAACATAGCTTCATGCTATATATATGATTTGAACAGTTGGAAGCCTTTCCTAGCAGAACTATAGCAGATAGCCATTAAAACTGCTGCTGGAACACAACAATACAGCAGATAAGCTTGGAACTCATCCTCTAACACACTGAGTGTTGCAGGTGACTTCTGCTTCCACTATCAGACAAAACTCTCAGAAAAGCACCTTTCTAACAAGCAGGTGAGCCATTACACCTTCCCTCACCATCCCTCAGCAAAAAAGCAACACAGCTTATGATAAATACATAAGTACTAGTTGTACAATCATATTGCCCATTACTTTTAATAATGTTACTTCCATTACATGTAATAATGTTTTCATTTGTTTCTGCTGTCTGGCAACCTCTGGCAATTTTCAAAATTAAGTCCTCTCTTCATACAGTGATGGAGAAACTGAAACACTACAGCACTATAATATTATTATAACTTCACTGCATCTGAAATAAATTTACCTGAACAGTGAAGATTTTTTGGGTGTATTTTCAGAGCTTGTATCTGAAGTGAGGTGGTCCCACAGTATGAACAGCAATTTATAAGATTTCCTTAGCAGTTATGTAGACCTTTTCATCCACAAATTTTTTGCCACAAAGCAGGGGGAAAATGTCTAGCTTTATTTCCCAGACAAGGGAAAAGACAGCAAACAAGTACCAACTCTGCAGAAGTACTGGTACTGAAACCCTGGTCTTCTCACATTTCCTGTTCCATGACTTACTCACTGGGACTATATTCCTTCCATTCTCTGGGCATCTTTCCACCTTTTCAATAACCTCAGTAGCAACCATTAACTTGCCTGGAATTACTAAAGAAAGGGGAACTGCAGGTCACCTGTGTTTTTGAGGAGATGGGCTAGAGGCCCACAGGCAATCTAATATCAGGCTCACTGCTGGCAGGGAGCATTGCCACGTGGTTCTTTCAAACCTTCTCTGGCAGCAGGAAGATACTGAAATGCAGACTACAGCCAGGAGTCATGAAGTCTAATGAAGAGCCAGAATGAATTCCTAGCCTTTTTCCACCTCAGTTCTACTGATACAATGAAGTGATTCCTAACAAGCAGCACAATCATTCCGAGTGCCAGAGCATGAATCAGCACATCGGTCCTCTCTGACCAAGGATCTTCCAATGGTTATCACACTATTTTGTAAGGCCTTTGCTCTGCTCAGATTTTCCATTGCCAACAAAATGAAAGCTTCCATGTTTTATTTGTAGGATCTGTCATAACACCTCATTCAGGGTAAAGAAGTCTCGCATTAACTTATTCTGCATGTTTCAGTCCTGTAAAGGCTCAAATTAATTCAGACACTAAAGAAATCCTACAAAATTTATCCTTAAGCACCAGTGGAACAATGTTAAAATGCTGTCAGGTACTGTAATTGAACACATGCTTTTCTCAGTTTCTGACAGTCAGTGTTCAGGGACTGTACCGTCATCATCTTGTATTTTTTCACACTTCCTTTTTGTCATGGTACAACTCTACCAAGAACCTTTCACTCAAGGCTTCGCAATAACTAAGTTAAAGGTATTTTGTGACCTGTCTATATTCTAATGGAACGGAAGTAAATTAAAGCAGTAGATACAAGCATTCCAAAGAAGATACCACTTTAGTTTACAAAAATATGTAGGGATCTAAGGATTAACTCACATGAAAGATGCAGGCAGGCATTTCACAGTATCATTTAGGAGGAAGGTGCCTTAATACAAAATTGTGATACCTGATACCTCAACTAGATACTAAGCAAGTGTGCAGACATACAAAACTGAGGGGAGCTGTCAACTCACTCAAAGGCAGGAAAGCCCTGCAGAGAGACCTCAACAAATTAGAGGACTGGGCAATCACCAACCATATGAAGTACAACAAGGGAAGTGCCCGATTCTGCACCTGGGACAGGGAAGCCAGGGACATACAGACAGACTGGGGAATGAGATACTGGAAAGAAGTGCCACAGAAAGGAACCTGGGGGTCCTGGTCAGTGGCCAGTTGGATCTGAGTCAGCAGTGCCCTGGCAGCCAGGAGGGACATCCCTGTCCTGGGGGCATCAGGCCCCAGCATTGCCAGCCAGACAAGGGTGGGGTTTGTCCAGCTCTGCTCTGGGCTTGGGCAGCCTCACCTTGAACACTGTGTGTAGTTTTGGTCAGTGCAATATAAAAGAGATATTAAACTATTAGAGAGCATCAAAAGAGGGCAACGAAGATGGTGAAGGGCCTTGAGGGGAAGCGATACGAGGAGCGGCTGAGGGCACTTGATGTGTTCAGCCTGGAGGAGACTGAGGGGACACCTCATTGCAATATCCAACTTGCTCATGACGGGGAGAGGAGGTGTAGACACTGTGTAGACACTGATCTCTTCTCTCTGGTGACCAGTGACAGGACCCGAAGGAACAGCCTGAAGTTGTGTCAGGGGAGTGTTAGGTTGGATATTAGATAAACGTTCTGCCCCCAGTGGGTGGGTGGGCACTGGAACAGGCTCCCCAGGTCAATGGTCACAGCACCAAGCCTGACAGAGCTCAAGGAGCATTTGGACAATACTCTTGGGCGCCTGGTGTGCCTCTTGGGGATGGTCCTCTGCAGGGACAGGATTTGGACTTGATGATCCTTGTGGACCCCTTACAACTCAGCATATTCTGTAATTCTGTGATATGCCCTAATTCCAGAGGAACCCTTAATTTTACAACAATATTGTCTTGTTCCTTGAGTTCTGCTCTGCATGTATACAACTGCTAACATGAATCAGGATGCAAGAATTCAGTGCCTGCCCATCAAAGTCTCTTGACCTGACAGATGGTCTCATGCCCGACAGTAATCAGAAGACCCCATTCTTTTAAAATGCAGTCACAGAGAACACTCTGTTAAAGTGCTGGTGTGCAAGAAGGAATTCAGAATTCACTGGACCAGAAAAGAAAGAGAGAGAAGCCAACAGGAACCTACGTCCCTAGCCAGGTGGCCAAAGAGCTCACCTGGGAACTGTTTTGAATTGGGACTAAACCCAGACTTCTGGTGTATTCCTTAGTCACTAACTGACGGATTCATTCCCTTCCTTGCACTCACTCTCTCATACTGCGTTGTATTCCTTAGAGGCAGTTGACACAGCTCTCCTCTGGGAGAAGAAAGATGACTGAAGACTCTCCTGCCTGAGGAGGCACTGAATATTGTCTTCCTCATTAAACTGCTGGACTATTATATATGAAAGTAGCTAAAATCACTTTTAAACCATATTATTTCTATTTAATTTTTAGAAAGAGTGAAGCCAGCATCTATCTGGCTTGGAAAGGTTGTCTAAGCTATGAATCCACAGCTCCTGCCTTATATGAGCGCACTGAACCACTTGCCTACATATCCCCAGCTAAAGATTCAGTACCCTGCACTCTTTCTGAAGGTTATTACACTATTTTCCATATCCAACCTAGCTTGTGCAGCAGTTGCCTTGGTGTCAGTGTACAGCCCTGTGCTGCTCCACACAGGGTTTAATAAGTCATCACTGCTTAGGAACTACACTCCTACTTGGATCTACCCTCCAAGTCTAAAAGCTCTAGACAAAGGACACGAATCAACAGTTACTAAGTACCCACATGAACACCAAATCTTGCATTTCCCTTCCAAACTGATCTAGCCATGATCCTTTGTAAACTGATCGATTCCTTGATTCTGTCCTCTATGCTGAAAAAGATGGCATGGCAGAATTTCAATTAGAACATGTAAGAACTGAAAGGATAAGGAGGGAATCCAAGCCTAGAATATGAAAGTGTCTACCTGAAGTAGACCTGTATCTTGAGTCAGCTGAGAGGAGACGGGGACAAACTCATCTGTCTTTAAGGTCAAAGACAGCTACATCACCCATCCATACAAACAGGGAACTTCTTTACTTCCTCAGAGCTGGAGTGCAGCATCTTGTAGAAGAAAACTGAGCCTTTCAGGGATGCAACATCAACTCAACTAGACTGAAAAACATGAAAACCTTTCTGTGTGTGTGATGTGTAGCAGTCATTGTCAGCTATTAGGAAACTAGTGGCCTTCTGCAATCACAAATCAATTCTGTACAAAATCTAGTGCAAAGCTACCTGAATCCAACTGTGACTGACCAATAGGAAAACCTGACAGTGCTTTCATTTTTTTCATATGCTGTGCTTCTGTAATGAAAAGATTAGGTGTATCTTTTAAAATAAGCATAAAATTTACACTAACATTGTGTGAATAGGGTGAAAACACTTAGACAAAGCCAAAATTCTGCAAGTAAAACTGGCAGACATTTTACAGTTTTACAGTGGTTATAGCCAGCACTTCTGCAACAAAGGGGAGTTTCAATTACTCTGGGGCACCAGGCACAGATATAAACTCATATTTCCTTATCTATTTAAAGTTGCTCAAATAAGCATAAAGCAGTGGTGTAATCAGAGAAGCTATTTCCATTAATCTTTACTTAGATTTTTTTAAAAATAGGCCATAAAGTTAGTTTATAGGGATGATCTTTCTTTGCATGCAATCTCACAATGCACACAATACCTGTGGGTTTACCCAGGCAGTATTCCCACTGAATCTATGGGGATTTTTTTCCTGATTATAGAGCACAGAGTAATTTCCAGTATTTTATATTAGTTATCTCTGAGATGAGTATTGCCAGTACTGGAGCAACTTTAAACAGAGAAGCAAGACTATAGCAGCTTTTGCCTGAATTCTGCTAACTGTAACATTTTAGAAGTCCAGAACCAGCTGTTATTAAGGTCCCTGGGTGCATGCTAGGGCAGCACAACTTTTGATATTCTACATTTAATTTGAACTTTAGCTGAAATATATTGATACAATAGTCAGGATAAAAGGTCTCCCTCCACTTCATTCAAAAGGCATTATACTCTCCAACACACATGTGAGAAAATTCTATTGTTGCAAATTCTAATTAGGAAAAAATAGAAAAACAATTCAATTACCTCAAAAGTATTCCTGTAAGTTACTCATACAGAGCACATGAATGCCGTATCTTCATTACAAATAGTACAGACATGCATTTATTCCTAATATACTAGCAATTGCAGTAGATGATGTAACATATTGTCATAGGTTAGTAATGAGTATTTTGGACCAAACCACTACACATATATAAAGCAGAATGCTAAGAGGAGAGACTCATTTGGTTAGTTTACCTGGAAATAGGAAAAAATGCACTAACCCAAGATACTCCCATTAACTTCAGCAGGCTTTGGATCAGGCTCTACTTGTCTGCCTAATTGGGGCTCTTCTGGCTTCCTGGCAGTGAATTTCCAACTGGCCACCCTGCCAAGAGCTCTCCTACTTGCTGCTGACTCTACTACTCCCTCTCCCCAAGGAGGTGGGGGTTCTACAGCACAGAAACCAAATACATCCTTTACTAAACTGCCAAAACATGTATGAATCCAAATGTGCAATCCAAAATTCAGTTCAGCTTTAACTATTTCCTTTGTCATATGGAAATTATTGCATGTTCTAGTCCAAGGAAAATAGAGATATCCCAAAGTCTTGCTCCAAAGTCCAGCTTTTAGCACTTTGAAGTAAGCTACAAGACTCGAAAGAGCTGGCGTTACCAGCCGTTTTATCCAATGGGGTTTAATTGCCATCTAGCGGGAATAATGTGCAACTCCGTCTCTCGACTTTTGTTACAGCCTTTCACAGAGAAGTCCTGCCCTCTCCATCCCAGAAGAACTTGTATATTTGCGGGACATAACTACCCAGAAGGTGTTTTCACTGGCTCGACTCACCTGGACAGAGAACCATTTTTTCTGGGCCGGGGGATGTCTATCAAAACAAAGTGGTGGTGATGCCCTTTTGTCCTCAAAGACAAAGCTATACCTAATCAGAATAAGCCTCACACTTCCCTGAGGTCTGAGAAAACAAGCTATTCCTGTATGTCACTCCCAATGTGAGGTTTTCAAAACTCTGGAAGGACTTAAACTAAAATACCCAAAGCCTAGACTAAGGCACTGGTAAGAAGATACTGCAGTGCTTGCAAATCATCATCAAATTCCAAGTACTTATAGGGAAAAAAAAAATACAATTCTTCACTTATAGGTTATTAAATCCTTAGAACTAACTCAATTAGTTGGATAACCCTAATTTACAAACATATAATCAAAAATCTTTTCTTATTTTCCAAGTGTAAAGCATTGAGCCTACCGGCAAACTCATAACACAAAAGCAATTTCCATTTATAAGAGCTTAGATTCAGCTTTCCAAATACCTCATTTCTATTCTTCCAATTAGCATGCCACATATGGAAGATATTATACCAGCTACCCTTCACCTTTTGTCCTCAAAGCTATGAGAAGGACCAAGTGTTCCTTATTTCCTGATGAATCCTTAATTACCTGCAATATGACATATTCCTCCTTTTTTTCTTTTTGATCTCCTACAATCTAAAAGGCAAAGCCAACAAGGCACAATGTCTTACTCTGACCCTTTCATTTATATATTTCCCAGTAACCGATTTTAAACAATAAGCACTTGCAAATGCATAGTACCCATCTGCATTTCCTTTCATTCTCTCAGTGTCTTCACAGACCTGGTAGTCTCTTTGTTAATGCCTCAGCTAAGTTCATGTCCTTGACCAGTTACTCCTCAAAGGGCAACAGAGATGTGCCAGACAGCAAATTGCTGTCTGCCCAATATGGTGCCAGACCCATCAGACCCCAGGCATCCAAGTGGTCACCAGGCATTACAGCACAATCAGCATTTAGTTGGTTACATGACATCAAGTCTCAAATCCCATGTGTTAATATAGGCACCACAGGCTGATACATACAGGAAGGGAGAAACAAGGAACTGCTGGAGTCATCAGATGTACCTGTGCCTAATCCCCGCTCTGAGAACATTTCAGTACCGTATCACTCCTGATAATAGCAAAGTATGTCAAATGACATTTTTTATCTAACGAGTCCTACAAAATCCATATGCCTTTCCACTTAGCATCCTATCCTACATATACACAAATTGCCAGGTAAACCAAAGACAAGATGCCTACTTGCAAAAGAATAGCCTGGAATTCCCATGTTAATGTACCTTAATCAGGGCTGGATTAGCATTTAAGATACACTTTTTGTGGAACCTTGGAATCTTGAAGTTACTACCTGGTCTATGCTGGCAAAGAACTCTTGCATAAAGTTGACCAAGCTCACATTGGCCAATACTATTCTACATCTGTCAGGATTATCAAAAGCTACTTTATACTTAGGACAGTGGAGACAATGACACAAGTAAGACTGCCACTCTGAAGGACTTTGCTCTAAAGTGGCTTTATTAAAGCAGAACAAATATGCAGCCTCAGTGGATGAGTTGGATCTGCATTTGGCTTAGGTAGTATTGTGGTATGCATTTGCATGCTGTACCTAGAAAGTGTAAAACAGCATAAACCTATTCATTTCATTTTTATGCTTTAACTTACTTTAGAATAGGATGGCACCAAAGCAGCTCAAGCAGTTTTCCAGTAAGAGTGTGTAAGAGCAAGGTAAGTTAGTTACATCAGTGGCCTTGACCGGCAGAGGCTGTCTCTCCAGACACATGTATCTAATCTCAATTAACACAGAAATCCTGTGTGTTACACAGTCATACTTTATAGCTCATGGCAAGTGAGGACAAAAAGAATGTAACCTGCTGATAAAACAATAACCTTATTGAAAGAAGTTCATTATCCCCAAATGATCTGATCTTATTTGTTAATACTGCCTTTCTATTTCAGGCTTCTGAAAGCTCAGCTACAAGAAAAGCCCAATCACATGCTTAAATCCATGTTAAAGTACAAGAACAGTTTATAACTCAACACTTTCTGAATTATTATGTCCTTGGGATATGGAGTTACTGCTACAGTCAGTTATTTTTATTTCTCATGTAGCCATGATTTCATCTGGAAACAACACAGTTACTTCGTATCCACCAAGACAGCGAGCTTCCCTGTGTTAGGTGTCATCCTCTCGTACCTTGGCTTTCCCTGGACTTCAGTGCTACAGCTGAAAATAAAAAAGGAGAAACAGTAGTGGCCTGTTGCATAAGGTATGCTCAGCTCCCCACAAGACTGGCAAACGTTAAAGTGGCACCAGGCACTGATTGCTAGAACAATTTTCTGAACGATTTCTCCACAATGTTGTCTGGGTCAAGCCTGACCAGCTACAAGGAAGCTATCAACAGGGACTTTGCAGGCTGTTATCACTGGGCTAATTAACTATATTTAGAAGCAATATGACCATCTTACACCTAAGTGAATGATTTAAGGTGCTCAAAGTATCCAAACAGCCAGATATTTTGTGACAATCTGCTAACAGTCATTAACATTCTCAAATAAAACCACCTCACATCTCAATGCCAATATTAGTTTAATTATTTACTGTGCTCATAGGGACTAACTTTATACCATACAAACAAAACCGAAAAGCAGCAAGTACCACAATTTGGGTTTGGTTTTTTTTTCCCCCCAAAACATGGTTAATAAAATAGTAATAATGTATCAGAAAAACACAGATGCAACATAATAATTATCCTTTGCACTTGAATAGCTTGTTTCATCTGAGAAACACAAGGTGCTTGAAGGAGTAAAATTAATTCTAATTAAACCTCACAGCATCCTATGTAGTTGTATGACATTTACAGAGTGGGAGGTGAGACTCAGAGGTTTGGTAAGTTGCACAGGATGATACAGTTTTTCACTGATGCAGTCAGTACAAAAATCAAGATCGGGGCTTCAAGTTGTATTTTAACTGCTAGGCTACCCTTCCTCTTTTGTCCAGCACCAGATTTTCTGCTATAGTAAAATGGCAGATGAGGCAAAGGGAAGAGCAAACTATTCATATTCCAAAATTGTGAGATTTAATGACGAGCTAAATTGTTTTAATAACTGACTATTTTCTTCAGGCTCTATATATGCTCCTCCATTCCCCAGTTTTTCATCTCATACGTAGTCTAAGCATGTTGAATCAAGCACTGTGAGGACAGAAATTACCTCCAGAAGGGAAAGGTTTTGTCTGTCCACACAAGATGCATTTTCCAAATCTAGAAAAATTTCAAAATACGTATCATAGCAGCAGCCATCACAAGCAGTGCTTTCCATTAGAAATACTTGTTAAAACATACATATTTAACTAACTGTATTTTAGTGAAACTTTTTCTTTTAATTATTATTCAGTTTCAGGAAAGGAAGAGGGAAACTGTAGAATACAGACAAGAGAAAAGATAGTGGGAGATGAAAAAGAAAGAAGGTGCTGATCAGATAATTGCTTAGACTAAAGATAAACACTTTCTAAAGCATTAGAATAACATTTCACATTACAAGAAATATAACATCTGTGAAAGAGAAGATTTTTTTGTCTTTTTTCTTAGCTTATAGTTATTTAAACTATAACGTAGGAAAGAAGTGCCTTTTTCAACTGGTGAATCTTGACAAATATCCCTCAAATCCATTATTTGAAAAATACCAGCAAACTTAATAATCACAGCAATTATTGGCAGGTCATCAAGGAAGAGATTTCATCTACAAGAACCAACTATTCTGGATGCTTGGTTTCATCAATGTAATTCAAAATGTCATTGATTTTCATTAAAAATATGATACCTAATGCGAACACTTGGGAAATGGGGAGAAAACTATTACTAACTCCCAAAGAAAATTCAACTTTCATGGTCCGATATATCCTCCATAATTCCCACTTGCCAAACAACTGAAGCTGACAGCGTTTACATGCACTTTAACACTATTGGTCCTTTCTACATGAAGGAAAGCAGGATAGAAAATTACAAATCTGATTGTAACCACCCATAAAAGTATGAGATCAAGGAAATTACAATGACAGGACAAACCATTATGCTTAAAATTATTAAAATACATAACACAGGATTAAGTCTATTTAAAAGTGTGCTGAATTTACCCATTTTTTTCATAGAAAAATTACATATTCTGATGCGTAGAAAACCATCTATTATTTTTGTATCACAGTATTTAAAAATCTGGTCCATAAGTCATTACTGGAACTAAGACATGCAGAATGAGATTCAGATCACAGAATAGCTGAGGCTGGAAGGGACTTCTGGAGACCCGTAGTCCAACCCCCTTGCTCAGCACAAAGCTAGCTGCAGCAGATTGGTCAAGGCTCAGTTTTTGAACACCCCAAGAGTAGTGACTGCCATCTCTTTGGGTGGCCTGTTCTAGCGTTGGACCACCACCCTAGTGAAAAAAAAAAAATTCTCATATCTGGTTGAAACACCTCGTTACAACATGTGACCATTGACCTTCTGGTTTGTTGCATGCCTCTGAGTAAAAAAGAATGGAGAAGTATTAAACAATTCCTTACCGAGCCTCCTTTTGCACAATGACATGACTAGTGTTTGGTTTCTGAACTCCTGGATCTTGCCCATATAACCCACAAAAGTAAGGATGTTTGGTTTTTTCTTTCTTCCTAAGTTTTTTTGAGCTGAAGACTAGGTATTTCATGTGGCTTATGAGGAAACTGTAATCAATTAAACTGAATAGCTGGAATCACCAACAGAAAAACCCTAGCATGCATTCCAGAATGAACAAGTAAACTAATGCACAAAACAACCAGATGGCAAAGTACTGCACCAATAAGAGGTCACTAATATCAAATACCTTGTGGCTACAGAATCCTCAGTTACTACCCAGACCATCATATAGAACTTCATTCTTTGCTGTTATTGTTTGGGTTCCAGGTACATAAGGTACACGGAAAAACTGTGATCCTGGAAGAACTCTGTGTTGGGATGGGGGGGAGGTGAGAGATGAAAGCTGCTATACTGCAGTAGCAGATCACATCTACCAATCTTTTCCTGAGGAAAACATCTTTCAGATGAATTTCTACTTCCTAATTTAGCAATAAAACCTTCCTCTTTCTTTTACTCTGCCAGCAACATCTCCCATTTAAAATATATTTTCCAATTTTGCTGAGTCTTTACATCAAGGGGGAAGGGGGTGGGGATAAATTTATTTTTTTAAGTGTAGAGTTTTTAACTGAAATGGTAGTGTTATGACAGTACAGGACACCATAAGGAGTAGGATAGGACACAATTCTACAAAGGCGACAAAATTGCTTGTTTGCCGCTTGTGCTTGCTACACCTGAACACTTGCATGACAGAGCTAATCCTATTTAATAAGCAGACACTCATTTTATGAGAGTTCTGCTTTTACAATCCTCAGTTTCTCAGAGTCTATAATCCAATTTTTATTCACTTCAACCTACAAAATAATTGAAACTTCCACACACTGGTTTTTGGTTTGGTTTAGTTTGGGTTTTTTTGATAGAGAGACAAGGAAAAAGAAGCACAAAACTCAATTCATTCCACTTGAAAAATCCTAGTTTTATTGACCAATGTTTCTGAGAGAAATCAAGATACAAAAAGCTTTTTTTTTTCTTTTCAATGTCAAAAACTGAGGGGATCAGAAAGGAAGCCATGTGATAGACTTCTGTTTTGCCACAAGGGCCTGCTCTATTACTTTCCATGTAGCCATTAACCTCTGAAGTAATGGATTGGCATGTCAATCATTTAACTGGAGCAACACGAGAAGAATGACTCTATGGTTAGCACAGAGCACTGAAAGGCAAAGAGAAAAGTTCCTGTTCATGCCTGATACATCAACAGTCTGGAAGAATCACAGGTAAATTTCATCAGTGTGAGGCTAAGATCCACAGAAATGTTAGGTCATGGTATCCTGCCCAAGACATCTAAACTCTGAGAGATGCTGAGCACCAACAGCTCCTTTGAAGAATACAGTGTTCCTGATTGTCCACCATGGTCATCATTATCATCCAAAGCTAGGCATTCAAATTTTCAAGAATTTAAAATTACTTTGCAAATATAAAGGCCTCAGTCTTTAGGACTCAAAAGTTGTGTTTGAAATGTTTACATGACTCTCAAGTTGATTTGATGTCACTGTGATGCTAGGATGCAAAATGTGTGATAGGATCAGAGGCCATTGGCTAAGTAATCCAGCAATAAGGGTAAACATGTTTCCTATAAAGACCTACTTGGTTCTCAGATGCTTTCAAATAAAAAAAAAAAAAAAATAAAAAAAAAAAAAAAACAAAAAAACAAAAAAAAAAAACAACATGATAGTGTTATGAAAGAAAAATAACCAAAGGCTCACTACAATAGGCATTTACAGATTCTACAGGTATATATTTATATATATATATATATCACACATGTGCAGCTTACAATATTGTGCAAGAAAACGATCCAGGAGGTTTTGATCTTTGTGCTGGTTTGGGCTGGCGTAGAGTTAATTTTCTTCCCAACGGCTAGTATGGGTCTATGTTTTAGTTTTGTGCTGAACACACGGTTGACAATATAGAGATGTTTTTGTTATTGCTGAGCAGGGCTTACACAGAGCCAAGGCCTTTTCTGATTTTTGCACTGCCACACTAGCAGGGACATTGTGGCTGGGGGGAGACACAGCTGGGACAGGTGACCCAAACTGACCAAAGGGATATTCCAGACCATGAGACACCATGCTCAGTGTATAAAGTGGGGGAAAGGAGGAGGAAAGGGGGATGTTTGGAAGATGGCGTTTTTCTTCCCAAGTCACCATTATGCAGGATGGGGCCCTGCTCTCCTGGAGATGGCTGAACACCTGCCTGCCCATGGGAAACAGTCAATCCCTTGTTTCGCTTTGCTTTTTGTGCAGTTTTCGCTTTCCCTATTAAACTGTCTTAACCCATAAGTTTTCTAGTTTCCACAGCTCCAATACTCTCTCAGATCCCACTGGTAGGAGAATGAGCAACTGGCTGCATGGGGCTTGGTTGCTGGCTGGGGTTAAACCACAACAACCTTCTATTTTAACTCTTAGCATTTTGCAAACAACCACAGATCATTTGTTACCAATTTGCTTTTGTACCAGTTTCCACTTTTCTATTGTGTAAAACACTATTTAGTGTATTTCTAACAGATATACTAACCTCAGTTCAATAAGGTCTCAAATACTCTTGTAGTATCAAACACTGAGCTGTTGCCCAGCCCTCCACACACCTATACGCAGCATGGCCAAGTGTGTCCCATTTCTGCTGGAGGGCGCAATGGAGCAGGTGAATAGAAAGAGATAGTTACTGAAAGATCCTAACAAGACTTTTTGTCCAAGCCACCAAGGTGTTTAAAAATAACAGCACTCCTTTGAGGACAAAAAGCAAGGGGATGAACAGAATTAGGCAAAGATAAACCTCCATTAACAAAATGCTCAAGATTTGAAAAAAAGAATCACCCTGCCCAGTCTGCTTGGATAGAAGCTCTCCTTGTTTGCAGGCCCAGACTCTGTCATTTTTTTAAATTCAGTGAAGATTCAAAAAGACTTTTTGCAGGAGTTGAATTAGTGGAAATAGATTTGTTTTGGAGCTTTTTAAACATGAAAACCATTTGTTGCCCATGAAGATATCCAACAGCCTGTTTCTTTTTCAGCTTTTCTTAAAACCAGATTTTGCAACATAATAGGATATCTCAGAATAAATAACACGAACCCTAGTGCAGGGTTAGAGCACCCAGACACTGCAGCAACAAAGCACTCACTGTTGAAAAGCCTCTATTAGATTACAAGAATTAGCTAACTAATATTACCATTTTGTTTTCAAATGGTTGGTCTCACAGATCTGCTTTCTGTACTTCCCAGCATATTTCTGACAATTTATTTCTTCCCTTACCACAAGTCTGTCCAACTCTCCAGTCTTGTCAGCATTTCACCTTAGAAAATGCACCAGACTCTTACCCCGCGAGAACTATTTCAGCTCTGGAGTTCAGAACACACCAGAATCCATGGTCTACGTGGGTCTTCTTAGACTCCCATCTTCACCCACATCCTCTCCACCAGAACAGAAAAAATGTTATACGCAATTTCTACACGAGATCATAAGTTCTTGCCTAACTCATCAGGTGACTCACTTAGAATTTATTAGCATTTTACTGATACCAAGTTGCAAATATTATCAAGGGGCAAGAAAAGAATTGCAAGAGCACTAGGCATTAAGCTTAGTTTCACATTTAAGATACATCTGGGATTACAAACTCAGAACCATCTTGTAGATCTCATTCAGAAAGCTCATTCTCAGATGCTAGAGCAGACTTACCAGACTGGACCTTGAAGAAGCCACATCTTAAAACAAACAAATATGGTACTGTTGCTGACCCTTCTATCCCATGAGTCCAGTGCACCAAAAATTTATCTGCAATGTAAGACATCCAGCACATGTAACCCTAGCCTGTGTGAGGGCCTGAGCTAGATATACCTTTAAAGGCATAAGCACCATTACATTCCACTGGACATTCAAAATATCATGCTCACAATATGATGCTCAAGAAATAAAGAATTAACCCTTAGCCAGTGGTTGCAGCATTAAATTGTCAAGAACAGCAAACTGAACAAGTTCAATAAAAGAAACTGGCAGTAACAGTGTGTCCTTGCCAAGCCAGCCAGGAGAGCACTACTGAGCACATTGTCCTTGCTGAATCATCCGCCCTTTTCATAGGGTGAAGGCCTTGATGTGTAAGGCAGGGTTATGGGGTTTCCAGCACAGGCAGTGCAGGAGGAGGCTGTCTTAGTTTATGGCTATGCACAGGAGCACAGGTGTGCAGAGGGCCTTCCACCTGCTGTCCATACAGGTTGTACATCACATCCCAGGCCAGGCACCCTGCCCCACGCACTGCAGCAGCCCTTCGTGAGTGCAGTAAATCAGAGCTGCCATGCAGAACCTGTGGAGCATAACCACAGCACATCATGGGCAATGGTCTCCAGTTACACATATAAAGACAGAGTAATTTTTGTGGACTTCATTCCAAGACTCTGAAAACATTGAATTAGGTTCAACCCATGTGAGATAAACCAACTCCTGGATCTGAACTTTTATTCAGAAGCATTCCAACTTTGTCTGTTCTGTCTATGTAATAAAAGTTCATTGGTCATGCCTCATCACCCAAAAGTAGCTGTTGGTTAAATATCTAGGATATAGAATACCAGAATGGATCCTGTCATTCCAAAACATTGCCACTTGTCCTCCTCATCTCTGTTCTGCTAGTTGTTTTTTGCCCCAGAATAGAAGTGAACAGAAATTTAAACAAAACCAGGTAACTTGAGAATTTCAGAGAGAAACCAGTCCTGTGTGGAGTATACATGTGTTTATGAGTACCAGAGTGATCTTCTTTATCCTTGGAGGCATAGAAGAAAATGAGTTTTTATTTTCTTCTAGTGCTGGCCTCCCTGATTCATGTTACCTTTTCACCCCAGTTAACATTCTTGTTGCAAGGAGCATGCAAAAATCAAAGAAACAACCATGTACAACTAGGGCTAGTGCCCTGTTTTACAACACAAAGCAGACGGCTGTAGGCATTCTTCAGAAATTGAAAAGCTAGGAAAAAAGGGTGTGTTGGGGTATATGAATTTTAACTTCATAATTACCCTGTTATTTAAAGCTAATGAATAATTACTACAGCAACCCTGCTGTCATACAGCACACACCTACTCACCCACAGCTCAAGATGAAACCAGAGAATCACATTTGGGGCCCAAATCCTCCAAATATATCTTACTGAGTTTAACACTTGGTTTGCCAGCATCTCATGGCATTATTCTCCACTTACCAACTCAGATCCTCCAGTGGCATTCATTGGTCTCAAAACAGTTTCATATCAGAAATCACATCAGGGGTGTTATACTTCAAAATTCTAGACATTCATGTTTACATTACATTCATCTTTCAATTCTTCCCTGGAATTACTTCTAGCATTTAAAACTTTTTAAGTGCTGAACTGTCCCTCCGAGGTGCTGCTGACAAGGAAAGAACAAACCCAAACCCCTTCATTTAGTACATGTGATCCACAGTAACTGAGGAATCCCAAAAATGAAAGTAAATCCAAGCAAGCTGTGATGGAAACTTTTGCAACCCTTACAACACTAGAACTTTGAAAAATTAAGGCACTGGAGGTCTATATTCTCCTCTGCAAATCTTACAATAGGGCCAGTAGTAAGAAAGTTAAAATGGCTCTCCTGTAAGCAAGCTTTATCTGCATTTGCCATTAAGTAAAACAGATTTTCTGACTACTGTGGGCTCCTGTATGGGAATCAGAGTAAAAACAAAGTTTGAAGAAAAAAAAGATAGAAAATACTAACGTCAAAGATGCTTTCCCCATATTATCCCCTATCCAAGGAAAATACAGGAGAGAGGCTGATTCTGGCAAAGAGTGGTGCAAGAACAGATGAAATCCCACTATGATTCTGGCTTACCAGGAAGGAATAAATACTGTATTACCCTAATGGAAAGCAGGTAGACATTATTCAGCTGCCTTATCAACAGTGAAATCACTGTTTTATACACCACAAAACCAGAAATAGGCTTGCTTTAGGAAAATGTGGGGTTTTGTAGGGGAAAGGGTTGGTTTTTTGTTTCAGGTTGATTGGTTTGTTTGTTTGAAAGACAAGCATGGAAGAGTGCAGGAAAAAAGTGCAAGCTGTCTCACATAGCAAAGTACTGACCCCAGCTCACTTCTGAGCAGAGGGAAAAGAATGTGTGCAGTGTCTCTCTTGTCAGAAGAGAGGAATAGGCCAGCCCTTCTCTTACCAGCACAGGAAGAGATGCAGAGAGACATAGTAAGGAGCAGAACCCAACATACAGACTTAAATTCGGCCCATTTTTTATGGTTCCTGTCATCACAATTGCAGAGTTCTGGCAAAACATGCCTCTTTGTGCATTATCACACAAGATAATCAGGGTGATCTAATTGTTACTACCACTAAAATTGAAATGTGGGTATTAACTAGGACTACCTATACTGTAAAAGAACTTAGGACTAATTCCTCACACCCACCACTTAGAATCTCTGTTCATTACTCATCCTTCTCCTCATCAACACTGTTTTGATGATACTTTTCAGCTAGAGTTACTGTCTGTAACTGGCATAATGTAAAAGAAAAATTATCAGCTATATATACACTGTACCAACATAAAGCACAGTCAGTTAAAAGATATGAGATTATATTGTTTTCTTGGCCAATCTCAGAAGTATTTTGATATTTCTAGTGTAACAAGCTCTCACAGAAGAGTTGCAAAAAATAGCCATTACTGACAGCACAGCAGCCTGCATCACCTGCATGTCATCATTTCCAAGGTGGTTTGCTCATTTTTAGCAATCTTTCTAGGATCACCTTGACACAGATGTCAAATTTTACACAAAAAATAATGACATATGATCCCCATTTTAATGCTGAGAAAGACATCTGAGAATATTTCCAGTGACCAGAAAGAGAACAAAGAGAAATAGGGCAAAGTTCCTAGACTACATTACTACCATTAAAACAATTCCCTTTAACAGCCAAATGTAGATCCAAACCTCCTCAGTTTTATTTCTCTAACAAGGTGAAGTACAGGCTAAATGCATGTACATGTTTGCCATCTTTGGAACTAAAACATTAAGCATGATTTCCTTTGGACATTGAATTTATTTGTTTCTCATACAACCTCAGTAATAAGAAAACTTTACCCTCAGAAGGCATTTCTTACCTGAAAGGTAAACTTACTATTATTTTAAACACCAGAAGTACATTTGACACTAAACAGAGTACATGAAGACAGGAAATACATGCATAATGGTAAGTCAACTGTCTGTTGAAACCTTTATTTTCTTAACCTCTGTGTTACAGAGTTTGAGTTCTCCACAATAACCTGACTGTTCACTGCTTTGCAGGTCTGAGCCCCAGGACAGGATCAGCCAGAATCAGCTGGACAGACACAAGCCTAAACCACTAAGGAATGATATGTATTTGGTATTTCCAGAATGCATAGCAGTAATTCTAAGTGGAAACATTTGTTCTAGCTGTCCTCCCTTGACAGTTTCATAAAGAGCATGAGCTGCATCTTGTCATCAGTTCTCAGTTACACACACTAAAATAAACCAAACTCCCTCTTTGTTGATTTCAGTTTCAAGCAACTAAAAATTCAGGAAAGGATTGAAGCCCCACCCCTTTAAGTGATATCACTTGTGATATGCTGAAGATGGCATACAGGTGCTAGCATGGAGATAGGCAAGAAGTCAGCCTAAGCCAAGCAACTTCACACATAAGTAGCACAAAAGCACAAGAACTGCCAGGTAGGCATCGGACACTGCTCTAGTCAGGCCTTCTGGTCACAGAACAGAAATGCACTCTTATGAACACAGCAGAATACATAGGCCACCAAAAAACACACAGGAGGAAAGGTCAGGGTGCTTTCTCAGGGGAACACAGTGAGGTAAGTTTACCACTCGAAGCTTCTTTCGCTTTTCAGAGAGCAAACAGTAAAACAAGTCATTATTAGGGTGGACACTGTTCTGCTCTTGGTCCCCTTTTAGGACTGCTTTCCCCCCTAGTCTAGGCATCACGCAGATGAGCAACAGGTCCAAATAAGAATCTGTCACACCACAGAGCTTCTCTGCTGGGTTCTGTGCTACCTCTTCCCCGGGAACTGTTGCAAAAAAATGTTTGTTGCTGTACAGGAGGATAGTGGAGTAACACAAGAAAGGCCCTGACAGTTGTCCTACTGTGTGGACTTCAGGAGGAGAAACACTGGGCATCTCTTCACACGCAACCTGATTTATCATGGTGTTAGTCCCCTCAGGGTTTTACCACCTCCTCCTCCCTTCCTAGTCAGGAAGAGGATGGAAATTATGAAGAAGAGAATAATGAATGTAAGTCACAAAGACAGCAAGAGAGCCTTTTCCATTGAAAGGGAAGGAGGAGGAGGAAGAGCACCCTGGGGGTGCAAGGAGCAGTCCAGAGCTTGTTTGCAGAGGAAGAAGGGTGAACTAAATGGGGAGAGTCAGCGCATAGATACCACTGACAATCAAATGCCTCTTTGAGGTGCTGTCTCAGGAATAAAACAGCACTGGTGTTTGTCACCTTACAATACACGCTTGGCTACCTTGCTTCCATTTGCTTCGGGCACTGACACTCTTTTGCATGTGTGATTCTCAGTGTTACTTGACTTACACACTAGGCTCTACTGAGATACCCTGCGGAGACATGGGGAAAGAGAGGCAAAGAAAGACCAGGCAACTGAAGACAGTGATTGTGCATCACAAGCTCTGGTTCCCAATTCACTTACAAGGGAAAAAATAGACAGTTGGATAGTACAAACATTGCTGAATCTTTGCTATTAAATGAAACTAACTTTCATTATTTCTGCACCTGCCTTGTAATTGTGACAAGCAGGGTAAATGCAAATGTATTCTAGTTAATTTTAGTTTTCTGAAACCACATAAAAATGAAACAAAATTTGGATTTGGGATATCCTCCATGTTGAAACAAAGCTTTTGAAACAGCTTTAAAGCTGTTGCTACATATCAAAACAATGAAAAGACAGCCCAGTGTGTGTTAATGTGGCAGTTTTACAGTACATTACACCTTTCAGCTATTTTTATAGATTTATAAGAACTGAATTTCCCAGTAGTTCTATCTTCCCACAGGCCCCACTGTCATAGATATAAGTCATTCACCCATTCACTGTATGCAAAATGTTAGCTACTGAGTGCCCAGGACCAGGACCAATTACTCACATAAAGAAAAGGACCATGAACAGCTTCCCTGTTCCCAGATTCAAAGCTATCATTTTCTTCCCTTAAAACACTTCCCTTAATACACTTCTTTTCAGAAAGGCAGAAGCTCTGACAAACCACAGAAACAGAAAGAATGAAGCAGCCAGTATTTCAGTTTCATAATATATCTTACAATAACTCAGTACCAAAAAAGGGTGGGCATTGGAGCTTGGATGAACATTTTCAAAATGCCACTAAGTAGAAGGGGCCTGTAGCAAGCCTTATGTTTGTACAGTGAGCAAATCCATTATTCAATATCCTGAAAAGAATATGCTAGATCTCATGGATTAGGAGTTTTTATGAAGTCTTTGTAATGTGCTTCCCTCAGCTCTATTTCTACCTGTCATTAGTTTTTGTTTCCATAGGAGCTCTCCAGACATTAGCCTTAGAAAATTCACCTGAATTACTGAAAAACAGGGAATAAAATACCCGCAGGGATTTCACAGCTGTGTCCAGGGATTTAAACTATCGTGTACATTATTTTCAGATGACTCTCAGTTTCCAAGCATTTGGTCCACATGGGGGTATCCTGTTGATCTATTGTGTCTTTCAAGAGCCAGTTCTTTGGTCTGTTGGGTTTTTTATTACCTGACAGGAACTTCTATTTATTTCCTAGCAGTGAAGCAGAAAATATCTCATGATTTAATGAGTCTATGGGTAAAATAATTTTAAAATATATGCCATCCTTGGAGATCAAGTAGACTTGCCACGGTTTAAGATCCTGCGTGGTTTATTAAGAAGAGAATAATACATGTCTCAAAAGACATTCAATAAACCAGAAGAATGCTATTTAAATGATTTGTGGATGGTCCGTCAGGGAACATTTAACGCATTTCTGATGATGGAGCATTATTTAATCCATGTTCAGAAACAGACAGAAATAGATATATAAAAAATCTACTGGGAAGTCATCCACCACCACGGAGTTGTTGGGTACCCTGTGAACAGAAAGTTTTCTGGCAGTAGAATTTTAGAGTAACAGAAGCCCACGATAAAAATATCTTTTTGAGTAGTGCCTCTATGAGAAAATTCAGAAAAAAAGCTACAGCAAATAAAGATTTTAGCATCCTCTCCCCATTGAGCAAATAGGAAGCCACCTTCTGACTCACCTGCTCCATCAGATCTTCAGGCTGTAGTCTCTGAAGCACCTGCTCTTTGAAAAGCCAAAAGAAATTAAGATGACCTAGATAAATGTGTGACAGGAATAGCAGAAAGTCCTGCAACAGAGGCAGATCTTGAATATCAGACTATTCCTAGAGCACAGGCAAAGGCTTGTGCTATTATCTGAGAAAGCAGAGACACATGGAAAGAAACAAAAGGCGATGGGGGTTGGGGGGGGGGGGGGGGGGGGGAAGTTGGAAACTGTAGCCAGAGGTGCACAAAGGAATTCTTTTGGTATGATGCCAAGCTCCAGGGTTGTATTGGTTCAGGACTCAGTTTCTGTACATTCAGCTACTTTTTAGGGTGAGATAAAATGGCACGGACTACGTGCTGTATTTTGAGCAAGGAGTCCTGGTACTGGTGTAATCCACAAGTATGATCTAAAATTGAAGATTAAAAGGAATTTCTCAAGCTTCAGTCAAGATACAAACACTTTAATTTACAAAGCCTGAGAAAGAAAAGGGCTCCTCCCCTTTCCCCAATCTACAGAGCCTAAATACTTAACAAAAACATGGTCTTGTAGAGTATTCCTTTTTAAATGGAAACAATCTACTTTTCTAATTAGTAAATATAAACAAGCCTTCTGCCTTTTACTTTCTTTTTCTTTCCCCCATCCAATCTCATCTTCTACCTCTTTGTGACTGAGGAAAATGTCTGACTTTGCTGGGGCAAAGCTGAAAACTTCTTTGCTTGACAAGGACAGTAGCTGTATCAGGAGTACCTGGAAAAACAGGCCAGAAGCTAGATATGGGACTTAAAGAGGACTTGATCTGCCCTCCTCTTCTGCAAACTTGTCAATTCTCCTTGTAACCCAGCTTGCTCCAGAAGGCTCTTGTACAGCAGCTGTGGTAAAGACTGAGGAATACTGAGGGCAAGGGAATGGATGCCAGCAAGGAACT
The DNA here is from genome assembly GCF_965178545.1 of Coloeus monedula. Classification (NCBI taxonomy): domain Eukaryota; kingdom Metazoa; phylum Chordata; class Aves; order Passeriformes; family Corvidae; genus Coloeus; species Coloeus monedula. The sequence goes on along the minus strand of NC_138793.1, from coordinate 501,223 downwards.
GTTCTTCTGTCTGTGCACTCTATTCCTTTCCCTTCAAGTTAATAGGGACTGGAGCAAACCCTTTTGTAATGAACGTAACAAAAGACGATGAGTTGGCCTCAAAGCAGTAATAAAAAAAAAAAAAGCGCTCTTATAATAAAAAATGCATTCATATAACTGGGTTTTATTATTTCCCACAGTTTTATTTTAATATATGACTCAGGGTGTGGAGATGAAGGTGTGATTCAGAGCAATAATGGGACTTTAAAAGCTAGTGCCACAGGGGTGGGCTAGGCCCTCTGGTTGTCATTTACAGGAAGCCTCTAGTCAAACAAAACTACATCCCAGGTTCACTTACACTTTGTCCATGTAAGATAAAATGCACATAAGGCATGGTGGGTATACTGGGAGGAATAGACAGAAGATATGTATATGAAGATAGAAAATAGAGTGACTAGAGACTAGCAGAAATGAAAGCACTAGTCTTTAGATGCTGTTAAGTGTCAGTAGCACTTAACATCAGGTACCAGAAAAAACACCTAGATACATGTTGGTTCTTAGACCTTGCGAAGTATTTAACCATGCCCTTTAGATTTTAGGAGCTGAGCACCCTGAAATCCTCCACCACACAATGCCATCACTGCTGGGTGACCAAAGAGAAGTAGGTAAAGCATGCAGCCATGGCAGCATGCAGGTGTTCATATTGGCTCTGGCCTTCTGCACACACCTGTGGTTGATTCACCAAGAATCACCAGCATAGCAGAAAATTATGCTTGCTCCCTTTCCTTCAAGAGGTCATCTTAGGAACTGTCAGTGAAAAGAAGCAGATGTTGTTTGTGCATTAAAAGGAATATATCAAGCCTCAGAAGCAAGCCTCAAGCAGCATTCAGCCACTACCAATTTAAACGAGATTCTTTGATTTGTCACTGGCTTCCCCAAAGCCCCAAAGGTTTGCTTTGAGCTCGGCTTGAAAGGCCAACAACTCAGGTAGAAAAACACCATTTTGTCTGAGTTGTCAGAAGCTTCCTGAGATATTCCTAAAACACTACAGGACTTGACTCAACAATTTGAGACTTTCCAGCTGAAAAGGTTCCATATGCCACAGTATGGACCATGGTTCCAGTTCAACAAAGCACTTAAGCACATTTCATTAACAGCGCTTGCTGAACAGCCTGTTATTCTATAGTTCCACAGGTGATACAAGGTCTAAATCACCAATATTTCCAACACTATGCACCATGTAGTGCCAGATTTCTGCACCTCAGTACTTTAGGACTAGCTGCTCTTGAACACTTTTGAGCAAGATTTCCCAAGAAAATGAGAATTTGCAGTCGTGCTATGTGTATGCCTGTCTGTCTACATCTTCTAAGTTTGAAAGGAGTATGAAGATGGTCAGGAGGCATGGAAGCATATATGCAGGGTATGAAGAAAGGAGTACTAAAGGCAGAATACTGAAGAGAGGCAGAAAGAAGCTGCTGAAATTAGGGTGAAAAAGCAGCAGCCTTTGCTCTGTTAACATACAGAATACTACTGGAAGACAGATCAGTGAGATTACCAGTAAAGGATGATTTCTAGATTCTGGTCCTCCTTTCTGTTAGGGACATAACCTTTCATAGTTCACAAACTCCCCTTCCATTTCCTTAGGGTGATGTGCAGACAGCATGTGAATACCAACACCCAGCCAAAACTGCATATTTCTATGAAGTTGATGTGATCACATGAAGGATCATTAGCCAAATGCACACACACAGAATAGCCCAGCTGCTTCCAACATAATCATCTTCTCTATTGGCGAGTTGCTCCAGAAAGAAGAAATGTGCTGCCTTGGAGGATCTTCTGCTTCTACTTGCATTTGTGCAGACTGCTCCCTATCTGGATTGAGGGCCCTCTGCACTCTCAGTAATCCTACAGAGAGGTGCAGCCAGAAAATCTCATTGCACCCACCCACCTCCTGAATTTCTTCAGGCAACACCCAAAGAGCCTAACTCCTTTCAAGGGAAAAGGGCAAGCAGGAGAAAAATCTGATGCTATCATCAAACATGTTTGTTACAATGCACTCCACAGCAAATCCTGTACCCCTGTGATGATACTGTCAAAGCCTAACACAAAGAAAAGGTGTCCTGTGATTCCTCTTCTTGAAAAAGTCCACCACTGATAATACCAAAGGATAATGTAATACATACAAGTCTCCAGCCAGATTGCAACAAGAAGGAAACATCTGGTTTAGAGGTAGGCAACCAAGTCCAGAGAGGTAAGACATTTGTCCTAGATCACATTATGTACCAGTATCTGAGGTTCATTCACTATTTTCTGGGCTGGTGTACATAGCAGATGTGAGTGAATCGGCTCACTGGCAATCCTACCTACGCATAGCATCCCTGCTCCCATGCAGATTCCCCTTAAACACAGATCATTCTTACTGGGAAGCACTCGCACTCAAGACTGACAGCTTAAAAATGGCCACCCAGAAGTGACAGAAAACCGATAGTGCTGCAGTATTCTTGCAGTCCATACTCTTCAAGCAGTGTGAGGAAAGAAAGGTCTGGTGGTGCTGGTCTAGTGCACTTGAATGGGACAGGTGTATAGCATTATCTACATCTCACTCCTGCTCTGCTTTATGTGTGAGCAAAAAAAGGAACAAAAAAGCTCAAAAGCAACCCAGTCTTTTTTGTCTGAGTGCACCCATACCCTGCAGCAACCAGAAAGGAGGGGTAGGTGGATGATCCAATGTACTTGCGAGAGCCTGTCATCTCTGTCTCAGCAAATTTTGGGGCCTGAGTTTGTCATTAGTGGGGAAGCCAAGCCCAGGTTTTAACTTCCTTGCAGCTCTGTTTTCCCTGTTTACCAGAGAAAATTATTTCATAAAAATTATTCCAGCAGGTTTGCAGTGTAGTTTCTGCGAACTCATTTAATAAGTAAGTACTGGAGGGGATATGTGTGAACTCTAAGCACAATGCACTTAAACCAAATACAGATTTCTGTCTGTAAGACAACTCTTCATCTTGCAGACAGATTTGGTCCTGGACAACAGGGGAATCTGCTTTACTTTTGGTTCTTTGTGCAAATATTCATCAATACATTAGGTGAAGAGCATGATACATGTTCTAACTTTGTTATTCTTCTCAAAAATGAAAATGTTGTACAGATAAAAAGTGTTATAATTTCCTTACTATTCCATGAGCCAGTAGATGCACCAGCTTATTAACAGATGTGAGAACAAAAAGCACTTTCGTATTTCAGAGGCTGCTAGAAAAGCTAGTGTGCCAAACTGCCTTCCCCGTTCTCTGAAGTACACAACAAAATAAGGCTCTACAATGGAGCCCCCACCCCAAGCAGCCCTGTAAAGCACATTGTGTGGTTCCACTGGACACCTTAGGCACAGGAATCTCATCTGTGCTGCACAGGTAAGGAGCACACCTTTGCAGGAAAAGTACAGCTGAGACATGACAGCTTGTTATTGAATTCCTCTGGTGGAACAGGCCATAGAAGCGTATCTTATCTCTTCCAGGGAAAGCAAACAGCCTAATATAAAGCCTCTCACCCAGGGCACACAGTTCACAGGCCTTTTAAAAAGTTGTTCCTTTCTGTTTCTCTGCTGTTAACACCTTACAGCTCAGTCCCAGTAACTGGCTGCGTAAGCACTTCTAGTCAGTTCTAGGGCAAAATCAAACAAGTTGGTTCAAACCACTGCCAGGTGGCTCAGCTAACTTGTTTTATTTTGTCCTGGAAGACACAGGAGTGTTCACAGGTCAGGAAGAGTTGAGAGGGAGCTCTAAAATCTTAGATGAATGAAGGTAACTGGCATCCTAAGCATTGCCCTTTGAAGGCAAAGCCAAGACAGGGTAAGTTAAGCACCACTGACTTTGCCTTAACACAATCAACTATCAGGAAGACAGTATCCAAAAAGGCAGGAGGCAGCAGTGCACCCCCCATCATGTCTCAGTGGTAAATCATTGAACCAGCAGTCTGGAGATTTCCTCTGGCAGCTGACTTGCCCCCTACATGCAGAAAGCTGCCCTGCCCAGCACCTTGAGTACAGGCCCACAACACAGCTACACAGACATGCCTTGGGCCCCATAGAAAGCAGCATCCAGACTCCACTTCCCAAACCATTGCAGGAGCCTACAGAGCACCCAGCACAAGCAGAATCAGTAGATCCAAGCTGTGGTCACATGATGCTATCAAAATGAATTAGTAGGTATGGTTTCAGGCAACTTAAATACCATCAGAAACAGAATTCCAGAGCTAATGCCATTAGCAAAACTAATGTTACTTGAAGTCTTTAGCGCAGACTATACCTCTTCTATGGACCTATGGATCATGGTAATAATGGTTGGTCTCATCAACCTTTGCGCCTTCATTCAAATTACATCTGAGCCACACTCAGAGTGGGCAAACACATGGCAGAATGATCGCCATCCTCTGCTCCTCCTGTTTTGCTTCTTCATGCATCAAACATGGATACACAAGTGCATCACACAGCCAACACTGGAACATGTCCCAGCTGCCCTCACAGAGCTGGATTACTCCCTCAATGGCATACCTAAAATTGTGCTTTACAAATGCATGCTGAAGGATTATTGGGCGGAGGGGAGGGAGTTAATGACAACATGAACCCAAACCCACTTACACAAGACTTTTACCGCTACAGTAATTTTAATCTTAAACTTAGATGCCAAACTTCATAAAGTAAGTACTTACAATAATCATGAGAGCAGGCAATTGAGATTGCATTTACTGTAAAATACTGAGTTACAGATCCAGAGTGCCATCTAGTGCGCTTCTCTGACAAGAGTTCGCAGAAAGAGGGCATAATGCGAGTTGTGGTTTTCATGTCTGATAGGGAACCCCTTGCAGTAGATAAACAGGAAGTGGTAGAGATGAACTAGCTTCCTTTAAACTAGAGCTTTTAACTCTGCCAAATGTGTTATGTTCATAAGCAAGAAGATATGAAATAAGAGCCAAGTTTTAATTGCAATGTTACCAGTGTAACTAGTTTTAAAAAATAGTAATAAAAAATCCTGTCCCTCTTGATGTAATTATTCAAAATGCACTGGCAAGCCAGAAAGAAATTTCTAAATTATTCCCCTGGAATCTATCCAGGGACCAATATAATTCACTTTCAGTGACCAAACAGAGACTAATAATGCATGGGTTCACCAAACGAAGAAGTGAGGGATACAATTTAGGACAATCTCAGCTGACTGGTGAAATGGTATAAAGTTAGGATGCTGATGTTCAGCTGAAAAAGTAGTGCAAGAAAGAAAGGATCTAGCATACCTATGCAGAATAGGGAAGGACAGGGTAGGTAGCAATAAAAAGGAAAAGGACCTGGTGGTTCTCCTTCTGTAAAGGATATGAAAAATTTCAGTGAAGCTCAAGCTCAATGCCTGAGTCAACAGGCACAATTTAGATTGGTGATATAAGAAAATCTTTTTGCTTTTTATAATGGTGAAACGTTGAAATACTACAGTGTTGTCAGAGAGCTTTTAAAAAATGCATAAAACAAGTGCTTATTCTGAAATTGATCATCCTTTCATTTCCTTTTGCCCTGCATTTCAAGGTACTCTGATAACACACCAAATGTACCAATGCTCAACTCAAACTAGGTTATTTCAATAAGTCTGCCTCCAGAAACCTCACTGATCAACAACCTACAAATAGCTTTTTACATAATTTATTTACACTCATCTGTTGGGGTGCCTCCCCCCCAGGGCCCCTCTCCCAGGCTCCATGGCAGGGGAGGGACCCCAACATCGTTTGTCGCAGCAGGGATTACTGCAACAAGCATATTTCAAACCAGGAGTCCCGTGGAAACTGAAGTATATATGGACAGATTCATGGTAGATGTTTCAGAGATGTTTATTTCTCCAGCCGCATGGCCGGGGCAGTGCCCCGGAACCCTGCAGTCACGGGACCCCAGGGTCCTTGGCCACCCCGGGGAACACAAACCAACCAATGGGGAATGAGACTGACCAGGGGCAGGGAGACCCCGTGTCTCCCCCCCAGGGCCCCTCTCCCAGGCTCCATGGCAGGGGAGGGACCCCAACATCTCACCCGTTTTATTTTAATAAAAGGAGAATGAAAATAAATGGATAAACATAACAAGAACAGTTTCAAGACAAAATAAGCCACCCTCCTGAGTCTTTAAATGTCCAAACAGATTCTGTGGAACATCTTAGGGCTGACAGAAGGGAGACAGAACTCTCCGGGCATGCTTTGTGAGGAAACTGAGGCAGGAGAGGGTTTAATTTCTTCCCTCCCTCTTTTCATCCCCCCCTCGGCATCGGAGAGGAATTGTAGGGAAATGGAATTGTATAGGGAAGCCATGGGGTGAAAAACAGATTAGGAATAAACTGGGGATAGGGTAAACTTAGGAAGGGGTTCATATTGGGTATAGGGTAATAGGGGGAAGTAGGCTGTGGGCAGGGAAGTTGCTGGGATGGATATTGTTTATAATTTTGTGCATAACGGCTGCCTTTGACTGGAATACCTCCAGGCCCAGTAACATTTGCTGCTTGTAAACCCTTCTTTCCTTGTACTATATCAAATTGTACAACCTCCCCATCTCCTACACTTTGCAGGTAATTTTTAGGGTTATTCCTTTTAATGGCAGTTCTATGGATGAATAAATCTTCCCCTGTATCATCTCGTGTTATAAATCCATAGTTGTTTTTTACATTGTACCATTTCACAGTTCCTGTGACTTTCGTTGCTATAACTTGTCCTATCACGTGCTTGCGTGTTCGTTGTGGCTGCTGGTCCCGCGTGGCCGCCGCCTCGCCGGCTCCAACGTCTCGGCCGGGCCCCCGCGTTGCGGCTGCTCCGCGCTCTCCGAGCGGCGCAGCTCCAGTGCGTGTCTGGGCTATGCGGGGCCCTGCATTGCCATCACTGCCAGCCCCGCGCCCTGTGAGTGGTTCCGCTCGGCCAACTCCACGCTGCTTTGGGAGCGGCCCCGTTCCGGCTCGGCGCTGCGCGGCTTCTCGTGTCGCTGTGGAAACCGCCGCTTCTCCCTCCTCAGGGCTCTCCGAGCCGTGTGCTCAGAGCGGCCTGCCACGCCGATGCCCGGTTCCTGGCTGCTTGTGGCCCACGGCACCTGCGGCACCTGCGGCATCGCTCCCTCACTCGCGGCCGCATGGCCGGGGACCCCAAGACAGGGATGGGGTCTGCGATAAGGCGCGCGCTCCCGAGGGGGCCGGGCGCATCCAGCACAGGCATCTCCACTGGCACGGCTGCAGTCATGTGCTCACGGGATGGCGGCCGCGCAGCCTCGGCCACAGGATAAGTATGATCTTCTGCTTTAGGGGTAATGGGACCATAGAAATGCTCCTCAAGAGCTTCCCTGATTATAAGGTATGCACGGAAAGCTTCTCTTTGATCTCATACTTTATCCCATATCTCGTCCCAGAAACACCCCTCACAAGATACAGGAGGTTCGATATCAAAAAGTAAGTCTCAAGAAATATAGGAGAACCTTTTGAAAAGCCAGATGAAAAAATGTTCTAGATTTCCCGGTTCCAATACTTTCTTGTTTTGTTCAAGGATTCCTTTTACTTCTAGATACATTTTTCTCTGTGGCTCAGAGAGCCCCAATTCCCACGATTCTTCCATAGTCCAGAGAGAATATCCAAACCAAGATGAGAAGAGAGAGGTCTAGAGTGGTTATTTTACTCACGAATCTTCCTCAGGGATCGGTATCTTGCCCGCATTCTCCACCAGTTTGTCGCAGCAGGGATTACTGCAACAAGCATATTTCAAACAAGGAGTCCCGTGGAAACCAAAGTATATATGGACAGATTCGTGGTAGATGTTTCAGAGATGTTTATTTCTCCAGCCGCATGGCCGGGGCAGTGCCCCGGAACCCTGCAGTCACGGGACCCCAGGGTCCTTGGCCACCCCGGGGAACACAAACCAACCAATGGGGAATGAGACTGACCAGGGGCAGGGAGACCCCGTGCCTCACCCCCAGAGCCCCTCTCCCAGGCTCCATGGCAGGGGAGGGACCCCAACACTCATCTACTTATGAGTTGTCATGAAAAGTCTTTGAAGGAATGATAGAATTTGAACATTAAATGACCCATTTCATGTAGATGGAAATTTAGAACACAGATATCTATGTGTCTAATGGTATCTAAGAGTCTAGCAGTTCATACCTGATGAATTACCTACCTAAAAGACAGCAAACACTTCAGTCACCAGAATATACAGATAAAAGCGTGCTGTTCAAAGGCAGTGAAGCAGCTGGCCCTGAATTTTCTGTACACTGTCAAGATACTGTCCTTTATAGAAGCTATGGAGTTATCAACACTAGGCAAGCCTCTACTGTGTATAAGACCCACATTTCTGCTAGAGGAGCAGAAAACAGAGTGACACTGCCTAAAGAATCTCCTGAGATTCCTAAACTCTGGAATTAAAGTTCCCAGATCCTGCAGAGGGTCATGGAATTGTGGCATCAGTCAGCCCAAACAGTCAACCTTTCCTATGGCTCTTCCCAATGCCCAACAAATGCAATACATAATAGAATTCAGAAGATACACACCATTGCCTGCCAGAGCCCAAGAAGCAATTGGACAATGCTCTCAGGCACATGGTGTGATTCTTGGAGGTGTTCTGTGCAAGGCCAGGAGTTGGACTCCAATGATCCTTTTGAGTCCCTTCCAACTCAGCATAGTCTATGATTCCATGAGCCCCTTTAAAACAACTGCAGAACAGGTCTACACTTCAGGGAACGTCTCTCTTGTTGCCCTTATTACAAGAGAAGAGTAGCTACCCACAAAAAAAGCTACTCTGGACATTTTCCTACTTTATTGAATTAGAGAAAAAGATTCTGCCTTTCCTTTTCAAATGTACATCCCCCATTTTCTTGTGTAGGTACAGGGGAGTCACACAGGAGTCACATACTTATGCGTCTTCCTCTACTACAGCTTTCTGAAAACAGATGTACAAGAGAAAATAGTATTAGAAATTCAAAGGACAGCATTTTCCACGTTTGTCTTATAGACTGAACACAATAGAGAAAGGTGATGGAGAGTAGGATGCTTTCAACAAGTAACTGATCCACCTGCACCTGGGCTTGATTTAGAGTTACCTGTTGGGACTCGTCCATATTAAGGTGGAAAGGCTTCCTATGAGTCCCTCCCACTGATGTCACTTCCCACTAATGGGTGGCCCAAATCGGTCATCAGCTGTAGGGGTGGCCAAACCCCTCTAACATGTACTTGTGCGGCGCACATCCAAAGGACAGTTAAAATCAGTCTCCCATATTTTGCATGAGCTTTCCGCAGACATTATACAATATGGAAAACCTTATTCACAAGTTTATTAGCAATTAAGAAACACTTTACAATCCCGTAACTCTCCAAATTTCCTTTTGCTAAACCAGCCAGCCCACTGCTTTATTTAACAATACACAACAAGATAGGTTATTCTTTCAAGTAACTATTTCCCAGCTGCTGTTCATGGATCCCATTAAATTCAAAGTTGAATTATGTTTTAATAACTATTGTATATTTTGGTTTTGTAGGGTTGGCTATATATTTAACCAGCAGAAATTTGTTTAGATGGCTACAAAAATGGAGTGAGACTGGGAAGCATATCTGCTACCATGGAGAATCTTTATATTTCTTTAACCTTGCTCCCTTTCCATATATCAAAGAACACGTTCATTTGAAAACTCAGTCACAGCATCCCTTCACAAATAGCATATTAAATTTCCTTTTTTCTTCCCAAAATGCAAAACTCAAACTGTATTATTTGCTTCTTTTTTTTTTAAAGCATAAGTAGCAATGAATGAAATAACTCATTCCAACAACTTCAACAATTTCTGTACATTTCAGAACATGAAGAAAATAAGGACAAAAATAGCAACAAAAGAGAACACATGCAAGCTTCACTGCATCCTCTCTATGCAGTTGCTATGCAGCAATTGCCTTCCGACAAAGAACTTTGGCTTTTTTGCTTTCTAACATTTCGTCACTCAAGTAGATACAGTATGTTCAGATCCAAAACAATTTAAAGGAGATTTTTGCTCTGAGTGTTGCCTCAGATAACTATTAATTAGAATGTACATGCCCTCTGATTTGCTCATTTTGAAATTATATTAACAATAGGACAAAATACACAACCTAAATAAGCCAACACTACCACAAACAGAGAAAAGTCCTCTCTTCACCCTCATGCAAAAACCACAGTGAAGCAGGCAGGCACTCAGCCTGAAAAAAAAAGAAAAAAAAAAAAAAAGAAAATAAAGCAAGAGCGTTTTTTGGCAGTTAATGTGGACAACCTTTGTCACTGCTGTCTTTTCCAACAGGTTTCTGGCTCACTGCTGTTTTACACTCCAGTGTTCTGCTATGGATGTGGGCATATTGAAAGCTTGTGTTGTAAACAGCCACCTGCTTAATCCTTCAGCAATAGTAAAACACTTAAAACTTTGAAAAGGAAAGTAAATTGTTATGCACACATTGGGAAAATAATCAGTAAATCAGTGTTCTTTATATGGATTTAGGGAAAGAATTTGTCCTGGGACAAATGAGAAAAATTAAGTTCTCTACAGGGGTCCAGGACTACAATCCTAAATTAAGTCACTAGTACAGACTTCTTGGCTGCACGGCCTTGCCCATAACCTTTAATCCATATGGTATGAAGTCAGTCTCATGTGGCAGGAAGGGACTGTGCTGCTGCTGCACAGCCACCATCCTCCATCAACAACACAGCTGCACCCAAAACTACATTTGCCCACCAAGTAACCAGGCAAAACTGCTCCCAAGCTTATGACTTGCATTAGAAAGAACACTCTAGCAGAGATACCACAAAGAAGCACCTATGAAAGTAATGCTAAGCATCTTGAGAAAAAGGTAAGTGTATACCTTTAATTCCACCTCTCAGAGGAAGGGTACAGGTCCCTTCAAAAGGACATTTTAAGATCCCTGCAGGCAGCTGAGCGTTGGGGTCTGCTGTGTCAGAAGCCCATGGAAGCACAGCTATCTAAACATAACTTCTGCTGTCTAAATATATAACTGGACACACCCTGCCCAGCCACAAAGGCTGCCTATTCCTTCTGGGAACAGCCCCACACAAAGGCAAGGGCACAATGCTGCCCTCAAGGATCAAACTCACAAACCAGCATCTGGTGCTGAAACTGTAAGGTGTAATAGATAATATCCTGCCATTCTAAGCTACAATGAGATGTGGCAGTACATTCATGTTTTTGCTGCAAAAGGTTTTACTGCGGCGCAGCTGAGATTTCACCCCATGGTTCTCCAGGGCCAGCTCTTTTAAAAGCCTTGTTCAACATGCACCCAATGTGAAACTGGATACCAAGACAAAGTGCTTTAAGGTTCCTCTGCTTTTCACAGCTTTACCGGTTTGTTGACTGCCTCTCCTAAGGAGATATTTCTGGTGCTTTTCTGTTAGGTTTTTCCTTTCTTATTAGCAGTGAAATCGGTATAGTCACTTAGTTGTTCCTCTTGGCTTTCAGTAAGGAGGAACAATTACAGAACAAAATATTTATATCAGCAGGCAGGTATGAATAACTACCACTTTCCCTGGCAAAGCCCTCTAAACTGGCCAGAATGTTTACAAAAAAAATCCTGCAGCTACTGATCAGTTGAGTTGAAGTAGATTACTAGAGTTAATTGAATTCTACTGTTCATTTTCATCATCCCATAGCCAGCATGCTCTGTTTCTCACTTATCTGCAGAAGAGGGCTGACTGGGATTTCTCTCTTCCTCACAATACCACAAAAATTATACACATATTTCAGAGCAAACAATCATTTTTACCACAGCCAAAGAAAACAAGTTCAGTGTTACCCTTCTAAGTATCATTCCTTTAACAGATTGTGTGGTTGTTCCGCAAAGGTTAATTGAGCCTAAATTTCATTAGGTTCTTGAAACTCAGTAGAGTTAGAAACACCATTCATTCACATATTTCTTGACTTTTCTACTTTTTAAATGACATTCAAAATAATTTTTTTAGCTTTTACTAAAGAAATAGACCATCATAGAAAACTTCCCCAAAATAAATTATAATGTCTGTATAAGGCTAACATGTAGAGACTTTCAGAGGTATCTACTAGAATATACGTGAGTTGCTACCAGTAAAAAACATAGCTATGAAGCAGACAATTAAGCCACCTAGAAGAAACACCTAATACATCAAGTTACTTTTGAACACCTGAAACTTTGTTTCCAGTCTTTGCATATATTTCCTATTCTTTAAAAGGAGAACAGTAGTACGGTTTACATAGTTCAAAAAGTAACTCTTCTTGTAAAGTTTCTTATAAAAATCACATAGTAATTCAATAAAAGGACATTTTAGAAGTGGTTAGTGATGCAGTTCGTACTGAAACATAGCAGTAGATCAGCTTAGGAAACAAGCCTCAGCCTCTGAAAATCAATAAGCCTTTCTATAACAGCAGCAGTATAAAGCAGCTTTATAAAGTAAAATCACTTACAATTTTCATCTTTCTAAGAACAGTCCACAGATTTTCTCAAAAGACTCACCAGCTGTCAGGTCACACTTCTCATTCTAAAGTCAAAGAAAATCAGGGTGATGTCACCACAGAAACTTCCTAACTTCCTTCACTGAGGTGAAGAACCAGACATTCCTTGTTTCACCCCACCACAACCAATTCCCACTGTCTCGCTGTTTGCCCCACTGATGCACGTTGTCAGTTACCACACAATCTTCTTACGAAAATTTTCTAACCTATGCATTTTCAGAATAGTCATTCACACAGGGGTCTTCTCTGAACAGAGAAATGCTCTCAGAAAGGTGTTCATCTTATAAACAAGTAACAAACTGGGGATTTCCATCACTAAACCCTTAGCTGTTACAACTTGATGGAAGAGCCCAGGTTCCCAAACTACGATTTAGCTTTTTGATGTCATATGAGAGCAGAGGAGACCTCACTCATTGACATTCTTGTGAAGGCAGCTTGTTCACAGAGCAAAAGATTTGCGAACACAGATCCCAACATTTAAGCTCCATCCCGTGCGAGGAAAGGAAACATACATTTCCTTAAGCTCCCCGGCAGATAACCCCAGCTGTAGCTCGTCAGCAGCCGCTGCCTGCCCAGCGAGCCCCGGGGGGCTGTGGGGGACACAGGAGGCAGCCCCGGCAGCCCCCTCAGCCCCCGCGGCTGCGAAGGAGCCGGTGCAGGCACGGGCTGCGGCTGGATCCCTTCGGAAGTGTGAAACACCGTGGGAAGAGTACAGAAACCAGCCAACCTTGGGCTGGTTTTAACTGCGCTAAACTGGCAGTACTGATGACAAGCAATTAAACGTTTGTTCTTTAGGTTATCGCACTAGCTCAATTAATAGGGCCCAACAGGAGGCGGCCGCCGCGGAGCCCGTGCGGGGCCGGCTCTGTCAGGGGTCGTGGCGCAGGGCAGGACCCGCTGCCCGACACACCAAATGTCCGAGCCCACCGCTCGGCGTTAAGCCCTCACCGCACAGCGCTGGCTCCGCTGTCCCTGCGGCTCCTGCGGCCACACCTGCAGGTGTCTGGGGGCGGCCGCGCCTCGAGTGACGCGCGACCCTCGGGCACCGCCACCCGTGAGGGCTCCGGGACACCTCCCGCCCCCCGGCGCGGCCCCCCGCCCACCGGCCCGCGGGGCGGCGCATGCGCGCGGGGCCGCGGGGCAGAGCAGCGCGGGCAGCGATGGCCGGCGGCGAGCAGCGCGTGCCCGGCGGCCCCGAGCGGGTGGCGCTGAAGAAGGAGATCGGGCTGGTGAGCGCCTGTGCCATCATCATCGGTAAGGGCATCGCGTCCCGCCTCTGCGCGCCCGCGGCAGTGCTGACAGCCTGTTTCGCTCGACTGTAGTGCTGCTGGGGCGGGGGCTCGGGACCGGCCGGCGCGGGGAGAGGCGGCGGTGTGGCGATGCACGGCTCCGCGGGCAGGTGTGCGGTACCGGGGAGGTGACAGCGTGCTCTCGCATGGTGCGGCGCGGCTCGTCCGGTGGCGAGCTGGGCGGCGAGTCCCTGTCGCTGTAGCACATGGTCTGTACGTCTGGAGTAAGCCCCTCTGCCTGCCCAGTTGTTCAGCTGAACGCAAAATCGTGAGGTTTCGTAAAGTCTTTTCCTGATGACGGATGAGCTGTTGAGGCTTCTGCGGCGCTTACTTCTAAGGCTAAACCAGTTTGATTCGTTTATCTGAGATCGGGGTTCTTCAAAGTGGCAGCGTGGGCTTTCAGAAGGCGCTTCCCGAGTGTCTCGGGACCCGCCGTGTGTGCTGCGGCAGCGGGCAGCGATGCTCTCCGCGTCCCGCAGCAGCCATCGCTGCAGAGCAGTCAGACAGCGGGGCTGACTTTGCTGCTCCCGTAATAGAGTCAAAACTGGGAAATTGGGGCAGGGTGTGCTCAGCACCGTCCCTCGGTGTGCTCCATCACTGTGGCGTTTGGGCTGGACATGTGGGGGCAAGCGTGGGGAAGGAAAATTTGCCCAGGTGAATACAAGCAGCCTGTACTAAGCCAGTGAGCCTCAAAACCCCGTAGGAAGACCCAGCCATTACCTTCACCAAGACCTGTGGAAAAGACTCGCAGTTACAGTTGAGTCAAGGTCCATGGCAGCACGGAGCGGTAACAGCAGGCACAGCAGGATCTGCTGCATCCATGGGAATACACTCTTCAGTAGCAGAATTGGCTGGGACACCCCGATGTGTCTCTGTGATTGATGTCACCAAGCTTGAGGAAGAATCACTGCATGCTTCCTGTAGGTGATCATAATGCCCTAGTGCAATTTAATGCTTTTAGTCATGTATGCCTTTATGTCCGATGTAGGTGGATATTGTGACCAAGGCTGTTATATGAAAGGAAAATATTTAATTCCATTCCCATAGTGAAACACTAAATTCTGTATCTGCAGTTTGTGGGAAGATGTGTTCTACATATACGAACATACATTTATTTTGAATCCCTCAGCACACTTAAGGGGGAAAGTCTAGGTTCTGGATCTCAGTGGAGCACAGATGACCTTGTGTTAGAGTGAAGTATTGAGTGCTGTACAGAGCTGTAGGTAAGGCACTTCCAGAGTTAGATGTTCCCTGAGTTGCTATTGGCCATAGGGAAGATTTATGACATCTCTATCATTTGTTAGGTATTAGAGAATGATATCTTGAGACTGCTACCCTTCTCTCCCAGTCAACCTTTCATCAACCTTATATGCAATATCTTGCAAGCAGAATTCATATATGTCATGCTTGTCCAAAATAAATCTTGTGAAGTAGCCTCTCATCTAATCAAGGACATTTTAGCAGGGAAAAGCACTGACATTTATTATAAACTGTATATTCTCAAGTGGTTTAAGTATTAGAGAAGGTAATCTGCTTTGCCACATAAAGCCTAAAAATTCTTCTGCAAATTCCCCCATATTTTCATAGAAGGCATTTGAAAAACAACCACAGGATCCTGGTTTTTTGTTTGATTTGTTTGTGTGCAGATGCATGAAATTACATCACGTATCAAAGTCTTCTGTGACAAAGTGGTATGTAGTAAGGGTTTAGTCTAGCTTTGTAGGTGTCACTGCATAAAACATGACAGTCTCAAATCAGAGGACAGTAATTACATCAGATCAGCTTGCAAGTCATTACTGGAGTTAACTAAGTGAAATCTTATTTAAGACTCCTTCAGGAAAAAAAATTACTAGTTGATCCGAATTGATACTAGGCAAACAGTTAACTCACAAATTTTCTGTTTGATAGAATTTAACATAGGCGGAAGACTTATTTCCAAGTGATTGAATGGCAGGGAAAAAATGGATGCAGTCAGTGTGTCAGAGCCTTCGGAACAGACCAAAGGACAGACCACGACTTTTATGTCAGTCATCATATTGGATTTCCTGCTTTTGAGTGGAGGAGGGAAACCCATTTCAAGGGTTTAGACATCAGATTCTGATGCATCCCACAGCAAAGTCATACTGCTTGACAACACCAAGAAAAACAGAAATTGCTTTTGAAAAAACCTCTTCTTGCTCTGTACAGACATGAAGATTATGCTTTCTTATTTTTCTTCAAATGTTCTTGCAGGTTATCTTTATTCAAACAGCATATGAAAATGCTGCAGATACACAAAACGTATGAGCATATTTTTATATTATCAAATAGAAGTTTGATGCTGTGATCTGCCAACATTACACCAAATGTTCTGGTTTAGCTGACTGTTCTACAATTCTAATCAGCTGCAGGATGGATATAGAGAATTATAATCTTCTAGTAATTAAGAAGAGGAAACATGAGGGAGTATTTGAAAAATACTGTAAATATGATCTTATAAATATGTGGTTGCCTTCTATACACTAATTCTGCTTATTTAAAATAAGGCATTATGTGAGCTGCAGAGCTGGGGAGTCGGATTGTGCCAGGGAGCACTCAGAAAGACACAACATGAGGTGAAAGAGAAGGCTTGGGGGTGGGAGCACCTTTATCACCATTATAACTGTATTTGAGAGTATTCCAGTAATGGCAGGATCTCTCGATATTTTGTAGTCTGTTAGTAGCCCATCACATTTGCAACCAAGAGAATAAAAACAACATTTACAAGTACATCACGTCATCCAGGTTAAACATGCCATGCCTCTACCTGTTAGAGCTGAGGAGGGGCTCAGCCTCCCCTGTGAATACGGGGCACCTACTGGTTCAGGGAGCAAGGAGGGCACAGACAGCCTGTATCTTGACAGTTGTCCTGAAGCTCCCGTACTCTGTGCTAATTCCCTGGAAAACTGGTCTTCCTTTTTAATCTTCTTGACATGTTTTGAATTATAGGGCAATTTTCTTACTACTTTTACAACCAAGGTATTTATCAACACAATAAATTGCTATGCTGTCTTAATGCACTTCCAAAACTCATCCTTTGAAATTTTTACCCTCCTTTTATAGAGATTTGAAAGATTTTGCCATAAGAAATACCAGTTCATCTAACAAAAAATATTCACAAAAAACAGCATAATAAACTACATCAAATTAGGAATATGTCTGTTCTATATCCATCCCATAGAACAGTCTCCTGATCTCTTCCAGCAGCCTAGCTTTCGTACAACTTTATCCTTCAGTAATTAGTTTATAGTTTTTAACTTGCTTACAAATAAGCCTGATTACAGAGAAGGCTGTTTCCAAATTTTATTTCATGCTGAGGCAGAAGACACCTCTTCTGAGCATCTTAATGCAAATGCAGGTACTGAATACAAAACCTTTTAACTCTAAAAAGAGACTGGTAGTTAATGACTGTAAAACTGAACAGTGTTTAGTAGTAGTAACAAATCTTTCTGGCAATTCATCTCTGCCACAGAAGGAGCGCTTTTGCAAAGTGCTTGAGACTTGCTGTAGAAGCACCCAAACTGCTCTGTCTCAAACATGGTTACGTACAGTGAAAACAAATCTCTCATGGGCTCCAGACATTAATAATCTTCTAATGCACTCTAATACACCACAAATCAAGCTTGCCAATACTTAGATGGAGTGATACAGCTTAAAAAGTAGTGACATACATGCGTTATTATCTCCTAGATAATAACTCATAGATACTGTATAATTGTTTGAAATCCACACTAGATTTTATTTAGCAGACACAGAAATCAATGCTGTATTTAATTGAACAGTTCTTTCATGCACATACACATAGCTAGCTTTACATCTCGTTTGTAGAACTGTGTATGTAATTAAGATTATTGCATGTGTGTTTTCTTTGAGCACAGGAATATTAGCTATACAGTGCCTTCCTTGGAGTTTTGCCTGTGTAGATGAGAAGCTAAGTAAGAAGCTCCATGACTTGTCTCTGTGTAATTTCTACCACATTCCGCTGTTCTGTAGAAAAGTACAAGAACTAGAAAGTGCAGACTGATTAATGTCCAATACCAGCCTGGTTCTTTGGGTTGAAAAAACAAAATACACCATTCTTACGTTAGAAATGTATATTTAACTGTATACACAAATTGCATATGTAACACATGCAAAAAGGGTTGTTTGACTGTTTAATACGGATCAAGTAATGTTATATAATACAAACACTTAAATATCTCTTAAAACCTTTATTTATGTGGTTGTAAAACTGCATGAAAGTAGCCATAGGGTAATACTTGCATTATCATGAAGTCTGTTGTATACTCATGAATGATTTAATATCAGGCTATATAAAACCTGCTAGAAGACTTAGAAATTCAGCTACAGTAAAATATGCCAGCTAAAACGAAATACATCTTGTTTTGCTGAGCACAGGTAGTCAAGTTATCTGCATCAGCTGACTTGGCATTGATTGAAAAATGCTTGCAGTACTTATTCTACTCACACACAAATTTGATGTAAGATCCCTTATAAACTGGTTCCTGATTAAGGTCCAATGATAATAACAAAACAATGTTCAGCTGAGCAGTATGTTCAGTTATTGCTAGTTCTGAAAGTAACTTTCTGGAATTTATCTGTCTGCATTGCCCAGACAACAGCACACGCTTACTTTCACCCGTAGCTGACATCAGTCAGCCACCCAGTGGATGGTCTCAGCAGAATGCCTACAAGCTGAAAAGCCTCCTTACATCAGAGATGCTTCCTTATGTCAGGGTTGTCCCAGTATGTAGTGCAAGATACTGCCCACACCATGATAATCTGTCAAGGGAACAACTGAGTTGCCTTGGTTGTCATTATATCTGCCTGGCATCGTACTTACATACAAATAATTGCATGTGTGTAGACTGGGAAGTTTTTATTTGCGTAAATATCACTTCCAAGTGCAGGACTCCAATGTGATTTTTCCTCCTTGTCATTAACAGAGGACTGTTTGCCAGCCTTTCTGTGTGTCAATTAGCTGTCTCCTTACTGCTGTGCCTTTTGCCATTCTAACATCCCTTAAAATCCCACAGGTAGTCTTTATCGGCAGAAACCTAGCACAGGATTCAGCAAGCTACTGGCTTAACACTGGGGAAAGGGAGCACATGGAACAGGGAATAGCCTTCATATTCACCTTTTGTAAGTGGAAATGGCTAGGTATTAATGCCCAGTGCTTGCTGTATCCTCTCTGGGCATGTTTCATGTGCTGCCATTGCTTAAGTGGACTGGGTTTTGGTCATTGAATCCGATCCATCTGTTTATCGAGTAACATATCAAATCATTAGGAGATCATTCCTAGTCAGACCCAATGGACTTCACTGGAGTAGTACACAAGTTACAGACTGCAGCAGAAAGAAAGATGTATGAAAAGAACAGAAAAAATCCCCACACATATCACTGGATGATTTTTCCTAATTTCTGTGATCCTACCTGGGCTCAGAGAAAACAGTGGTGTTGCAACAAGAATTTTCTCCCTCTGAATCTGTGCGAGAGCATTTCACTTTTATAGCTAACTGAAGTTTCAGGACACGCTTTTGTTCACTGACTTGTGAGAGTAATACAGATTACAATTCAATGGTTCTCTCTCTCAAAAAAAAAACGTGTTTCTAAACACTTTAGAAAGAAGTCAGCCTTCCTTATCTGTCACACACCTTGCTAACTAATATTTTGAGCATTTAGTTCCACATGGCACTTACTGACGTAACACACAAAGTACTTAGAAATGCATAACTGGTTTTTTTTCATGATCAAGCTCTGGACTGCAGAGAAGTGTAATTCAGTATCTTGTCCTCTCATAAATGCAAATTATGTTTTAGTAAAGTCAGCAGTCAATTTTTGTTCAAGATAAGTGGCACATATTCCTTATTAGTGAGAAACCACAACGACACTTTTGAGGAACTTGTGAATGTTTTTTCCATATAGCCCAGAGGCTTAGGCTCAGATTCAAAACTATTGAAAATTACATGTCCAGGTTCCATATGTGCATTTAAGCTGATAGGTATCCATAATTTGGTATGGTACCCAATAGGAAAAAAGATTCATACTACTGAGAAAGATCCGATCCTGCATTTGGAAAAAATGGAAGCTAGAGATGCCCATCCAAAATGCAAGTTATATTTATGGCATGATATTTTAGGGGTGATACCATGTTCCCACATTCTTCAAGACTGTTCCAATATACAGTTCTCCAAGAGAATTGTTTGGGGTAGCCTTTCACTTGAGTTTAGGGAGCTGAAAACAAGCTGCAGTTTCACTTGATAGTAAAAACCATGGCTAAATTCAAATTAAGCTTGGTAAAAATTCAGGGAGATTCTGCAGCTTCTCCAGGGTAGCAGCTTACTTCTGAGATTAAACTTACTTACAGAGGAAGTCTAAAAAGGAGCTGTAATTAGAAATTCCTGGTGGAGAAGGGGGGGAAAAAAAGGGTCTTAAAAGCCTTAACTTTATATTTTTCTCTACTGAATACTTCTGGACAAAGAAAAGGGTTTTATTTGTCCACAGATGTGCCTTTCTGCTGCAGCCTATATCAAGGAGAATTCAGCATGTGAAGTCCCACATGTACAACATGAAGAGGAAAAAACAAAAGCTAAATTTGTACTTTTCTGCAACAATTGCCACACAATTCTGTTTCCAAGTCATTAGCTATCAAGTATTCATTGACTGATGGTTTTGGTTTGAGTGGGTTTACTTTGGGTGAGTTTTGGTCGTTTTTGGGGGGTTTTTACCCTCCTACCATCTAAAAAAGTAGAAAATTCTGATTGGGACACAGTGATCACAAGGCTTATATGAGCTCTCTACCATGAATGCCAGTAGTTTAGATACCCTACAACAGAAACTGCTTCCTTGATAGATGAGCTAACAAAGGTAACATCCTTTGGTAAGTGTCTCACTCCTCATCTGGCAGTACAGTGCCTGCTTTCAGCAGTGCCATAAATCTCCACTCGTGTTCCCTTTTCCTGTGCCTTGCAGCTCATTTCCTTCTAGCATAATGTAGCCTTTTCTGTTGAGAAAGTCTGTTCTGCTTTGGCAGGCTTACAGCAAGCAGAAGTGGTTTGGTGGAGGTTTAGCTTTTTTTTGTTTGCAGCTTTTCATGTGCCAAACTTTTCCTTTTGAGACCCTGTTTTTTGTTGTACTGTGGGGGCCTTTCTACTAGCTGCCACACTTTTTTGTCATCTTGATTGCAACATGATAAAATGAGAAGGCATTTGTCAGTACTGAAGTGCCCCAAATATAAAACATCCTAACAGTGTTGGTTTTTTCTGCTGGTCCTGAAAAACCCAGAAGTCTTCCAAAGAGTTCTTCAGCAGATGTTCCTTGGCAAAGAGAAGGGAGCCAGCAATCCAACACTGACTGAGCATCTCAACACCCTAATTCCTTTTTAAATGCTTGTATCCCCCTCTGTATAGAGAGAAAGCATAGAGAATATGCAAGCCCTGTTGTCCTGCAGAGGAAAAACATGTATAGTGGTAAATACATTTATTCACGTCAGCCTCCGCAAAATCTCTTTATGCAGTATTAGTTTATTCTCCTCATGTTTTCTTCCAGCACTGGCCTTTGCAAGTCAGGGTTGAAAAGCAAGATTGGAAGAGTGATTGTCTACAAATTGTTCCCATCTTCAGGAACTTGCAGATTCTGTTCTTCTGATTGCAGAGTAATATATGAACCAATCATAGGGTGAGCTGTTTAAATTCTTGCTCCTAAGCATGGTTCATCATCTCTTTCAGGCAATAGAGACAAATTCCATTGGATCTCAGAGCAAGAAAAGTGATGGTTAAGCCTGAGGAATTTCTGTATCATTGGGTAATGGAATAACCCCCAGAGCTGAATTGCTCTGATTCATTTAACACGTTCTTTAGAATAGTACCAACTTACAGAAAACTAAAATTTTTTTTCATCTAAAAATTAAGTTGAATTTTTTTTATCTGATCCTTAAATAATGCTGTAATAACACTTCAAATGTGGGACTAGAATATCAATAGTGTAAAACATATCATTTAAAATCAGTAAAACTTTAGAAAGGTTACTTTTAACTCCAAGAAATAGGTCAGTGATCTGGATGCGTGGCAGTTTTTCTGCTGTGAAAAACAATAGCTCTTTCATCAGTTACATGAAGCCACTTAGTCTAGATCAGGCCAAACGTCTTAATATAGTATACTACAAAAAATTATGTTTGAACAATATAAGAACCTTATTTACATCCACAAATACCAGGAGAAATCAAATTAAGGAAGAATCTCATTCTTTTGAATACACTGGGTCAGAGAGCTAAAATCCACAATATTCATGTAATCTATGGCAATGAATGTCACAAGGCTGCCCATCACAAAATTTCTAATTCACTGGTCAGTGCATAGGCACGTTAATTATTGTACATTAACTCTGGGTTAGAAAATCACACAGGGATGAGCAGCAGTCAGTATAAAAAGTTGCTCTCTTATAGAGGTGCATGCAGACAGTGGAGTACAAAAGTTGAGGTCTTAATATTGAAATGCCTTCTCTGTAACACAAGGAGTTCTGTAAAAAGGCCATTGCACTTGTGTGCATGTGCATGACATTAGATGGTACAGGTCTGACAAGAAAAAACATCCTTTCTTGGCTAGTCTCCCAGTTCCTTAGTGTCTTCCATCTTTTTGCTGTTAAAATTGTGCAACCGTCCTGAGAGAAGGAGAAAAAACTATGAACAGGTGCCATAGATGATCGGTTTTAAATAGTATTGTGCTGTGAGGTTGCTCCTGGTCAGGCCCACAAAGGCTGATGAATCCAGAAGAATGTTTCTTGCCTCCCTGCCCACCTGTGCCTTGGAAAGGATCAATATGTTCTTCTCCATAAACCTGAAGGTAATGACTGCCAAGGAATGAGGACTTACAGCTTTTAAGTGTGTGCTTTTATATCATAAAAATTCATCCTTTTGTACAAAACACCCAAGGGATCATTTTTTCTTAGGGAGTTGCTAGAAAAGGACTGACAAGAATGAAATTGTCGGGTTGAGTTCCTTGTCTGGAGTTTTTCAAAATTCTTTAGCAGCTCTCCTGACAGCTTAGTAAGACAGGATTTACTTGCTTGTTTTAAGGGAGGTCACCTCAGACTATATTTCCTTTGGCTTATTTCCCCATGGCTTATTTTTTTCTCTGCACAGATTTTGTCCTGTTTTGATAGCAGACTTATTCTTTGGTATCTGGGGTGTCAAGCCTTGTTTTATCTCTAATTTAAAACAACGCAGACAGTTCTGAGGTCCTGAAAGGGATAAGAAACTGTAACAGAAATGTCATTCTAAATCTCCATAAATACAAGTTTCTTTTTTCTGGTACTTTAAAATGCAGTCTGAAAACTTGAAAAGCCATACATTTTGGAAACATACATAATCAATTCTTTTTATAAGTGTCTTGAAAACAGTAATAGCCTTAGTTAGTACAAAAGAGCAGAGAATATGCAAGCTTGTTAAGCTTCCAAACACTGTACTTAGACTCAAGTAAATTTAAAAATAGCTGAATCAGTATTTTAAAGAATAAAGGAAAGAAGTGTTTGATTCTGGTGGTGTCCTCACATGCCTAGCCTTCAGCTTGAAAGGGATTTCCATGTGTGTGATAGAATTAAAATATTTGTAATTTAAAAAAAAAAAATGCTGACAAATTACCTTTTTTGTACTCCTGCTAGTAGATCTTGTTGCAATAAAGGCATTTCTTATGGTAACTCTGCCAGAAACCAGTAGGACACAATGTCTCCATGTTTTTTGGTTGTGGACACGGCCAGTTCCCTAGCAACACAGTAAGATTTAAGCAGACTAATACAAAAGGTGCTCAATCCTGTACATATTACGAGTGCGTACAGAAGAAATAGCTCTCCTTCACATGCTCGTGCTCCTGACAGAAAATGAAAGACCCTTTCCTTAACTAGTCCCAAGTCCCTCAAATCCTCCTGAAGGCAACAAGAGCAGAGGACTTCATTGCCTCATAGGATCAGGCTTTAAATTAAATTAAAGCAGCTAGGTACAAAACACTTTAATTCTTTATTGCCCACATACCTGAGCAACATTGGCAGTTGGCAGTGAAGCAGGTGAGAATGAACCTTACTGTGTTCAGGTTGCGCAGCAGAGAGTAATGCCAACAAATGTAATCTGTTCTCATTAATTGAAGTTACTGGGGGCCAGTCCCATTCACTCATTTTACCACAGATCTGAAAATGAACACACTTGTCATTGACCAAACACGGTCAGGGGATGGGAGCAGCATCCTGGCTGCCCTTTGCAGCAGGTAGGGATCATCCTCTGTATTTCAGACAGGGAAAGTGGCACACAAAGGCCAAAAGGAGCAAATTCGCTTCTAGCCATCAACTCACAGAACCTCCCTGAAGACAGGTCTATGAATATACCATATTGAAATCCATCTGTTTCCCTTTGAGGCCTTCCAAAATAGTCTGAGGAATTTTTGGCTGAGATTAGCTGCTCAGAAGCACCAGAACTGAAAAACCCAAAACCAAGGAGAAAACTTCTGTAAGGTGACATTTATAAAGAACATGCTTCAAACGTAAGTCTCTTACTTTAGGAAACTAGGAAAGAAGAACAAGACAGATCTCTGATCTCTTGCAAAACTGCTACCCAGTGGAACAGAAAGTATGTATTATAACCAGGGTCCTATACACTGCTATGGCAGGGGTGTTCAAGTCTGTGTTAATATGTATTTTGCAGGATTAGCTAATTTAATTCTATGTTTCTGTGTACTCCAACCATTCTATGAACAAGTTTTTCTATTCAGGGGCAGGAGCAACATTCTTTTGATGAATTTTTTTATACAGCTGGTCAACTGCTTAGATAAACTTGATATAAAAAGACATCAGTGAGAACATGAAGTCTCATAATTCTGAAGATACTTAATTTCAAAAGACAGTTGTGATATTTGCAAATACAAGATACATACATGCGTAAGAATGTTATATAGTAATATTGCTAACTCTTGAGATCATATTACAACAGGTACTTAAATTCCCAGATCATGGATATTTAAGAACTGCAAGAAAAGCTGCCATTTCTTTTGGAAATGCAGGAGTTTCTAGTTCTCCTCAGTAAAATTCTGTAAACATGTTCTTTAAAAATAAATTACGTATTTAAAAATAAAGTCAAGATACAAGTCAGCACTGGTTTCTTAATACATGAGAACAGCAACACAGCATCATAAGTGGTGTCTGTCAAAGTGTATACTGAGCTGACAGATGTTTGTAAATCTCATTTAAACTCACGTTGAGCTAGTAACCAAACTGCACTTTGAGTTAAGTGCAAGCTTTAAGTCAAATATCATTGTGCAATAGTGGTACACACCCCAGGAAGCATAAATACAATTTTTTTTCTTTTAAATTCCACCTCAGTTCATTGACCATAGCCTATCTTTGTATTCTTTGATAAAACAGAGATAAAGCCACTTAGAGATGTGAATGAGAGATGTAAATGCTGAGATTACCATGCTGAGAGGTAAAACTAACTACACAGAATATGCTAACACAGATTTACAGCCAGAAGAATGTAAATTTGAGAGATTGAATGATTTCTGATCAAGGAGGTGTGAAACCAGCAATAACCACAAACTAAGAAGTTCATGTCTTGTTTACATCTGCATCCAGAATAAGGTTGTGTAAGATCCTAGGCAATGGCTGTAGACCTTATAGGAGATTCTAAATCAATCTTTCTTCTCAATAACATGACCTGAGCTATAACACAACAGTTGATGTATTTGGATGATTTGTTACTGCCATTTTCATATAACTTTGTTTTAAATATGTATTGCCTGGAACTTCAGTTCAGGAAGGCCCTTTGAACACTTTAGCCTTTTACTATTCAGAGTAATATTGAAGAATAAACCTTACCTTAAAAGTTTAGTATACTGAAGTTCCCATTATACCCCTTCAGAAGTCAAGGATTAAGTGATGCCTAGTTGAGATGCTCTTAATGGTTCCCAAGTTTGCAGAAGGTGTGTAAGCACAGTCCAAAATTCACCAACTGACCTGAGTCTGAGGACACTTTTGCAGGGCTCATCTTTGTGGGACCAGAGCAGAAGGCATAAAACCCAGTAATTTGAGAGAAAATCGGAGGCAAGAGTGGGATTTAGGTTTTGCTTTATTTTGTAATTGAGCAATCAAGTTGAAGCTGTGCCTTTTCTCCAGACCTGCTCATTCCTGTAGTGCTGCACCATAAGTCCCTTGGCTAGTGCAGAGCACACATGGGTTTTTGGTAGCCACCGCTAAGGGTTGCAAGGACACCAATACGTGTAAACAAAGTTTTTAATTTGCAAGGAGGAACATTTTTCACAGCAAAAAGCTGCAGAGATGCTGTGCGAGGTAAGCAGGGAGTGTGGAGCAGTGTGGGGGTCAGAGAGATGGTGCCAACTTCCAGGCTGGTTTCTTCTGCTAGAGCCCAGAGTTGTGTAACAAAAAAATCCTTCTGTGTAACTCTAGAAATTGCATACTGATGTTTTATTTCGATTTGGGCAATGACACATCCATGAGGACTGACAGCTTTCAGGAATGGACAGCAGGAGGCTTTCCCACTGGGCAGCAGTTGCTGATGAATTTTCCAGACTGAATAATCTGTTCACCATGATCAATCACAATGAGCAAAAAGAATAGAGTTAGGGGAAGAAAAAAGGGAAAAACTCCAGCATTTTCCATTAAACAAATTATACTTCAAGGCTGGTGCAGGGGTCTTTACCATTGGCATGAGTAGTGCTGAAGAGTGGGCTGCCAAAAACCTGTGTCTGTCATACTGTCCTTGTCTGACCCACAGCACTCCCCAACATAGCTGAACTCTTTGGCTGTTTTTATAGCTGAGTTGGTGAGCTTTACAGCAGCATTTTGTAACTGCTTTTCTTCTTGGTAAAGACTGAAGAATCATTGCAGGTATAGAGGGCCCTGTGAGAGTGCTCCCAGAAGTGCAGCTATCACTTGAGGGGTTTCTCAGCCGAGGGACAAACATTAAATCAGCTGAATGGGCTGGCATCTGCCCCTTGAGCTGCTACAGATGGACCAATCTCCACTATCAGTTGCTTTCCTTAAAATCAGAATTTATCTGTTAGTAATCAGTCACACAATGTCCTAGAGAAGACCCCCATGTCTTCCAGCATGCTTGCAGGGCAGAGCTTTACACACTGCCCATTTCTACATCAGGGGATTTAATGACAGGTTTCTGCCATTTGCAGGAAAAATTCCAAGTTGGGATATTGAGATCCAGAGAACAGAAACCAGATGTTGGACAGTTAACAAGGGCCAATACAACAAAAATCTGCACTATTTATAGAGAGCAGCCAGTGTGCAATGCTGCACTTTCGTACCAGGACAATGCAGGCATTTTAGGAACATCACAGGGCTTTCCTCCACATCCCTCTCACAGCATCAGGGTAGGTTTGGCATTCAGTTTCTCTTTGGAAATTAGTAGGAGGGTTGAAGCACTCTCTCCTTTGCCTCAAGGGTCATAGTAGCTCCTTTATGTGCTGAAGTCCCATAGTCAAGGGGGAAGCTCGAGCCTCTGTTCCCCATAGACCCATGCACTGCTGCCAGTGGGGATGCAGTGGGGACCACCAAAAATCTGCTCTACAGCTCTCTGTGGGCTTCCCTCATCCTCACCTGGCAGCACTGCCCTGCAATAAACCCTGCTCAAGGTCCCTGATGTCAGGGAATAAGGCAGAAGAGGAAGGTGCAATATGAAGGTCAGCAAAAGTGGCTGGTTGTAATCCCCTCCTGGACACAGCTGTACTGCTGCATAGGCTGCTTTGAGTGTGGCAGTGCGTGGGAACTCACTTTGAGAATATCCCACTGAAAATGTCACCTAGTCCCTAGGAGAAGGCTTTTCCTGATATTTCTGCCTTATCGTTGCAGCGTACAGAGGAAGGGCATGGGAGGCTGAGGTTTCCTCTTCATGGTAATGAAATGCAGCCCACATATCCCAACGCTGGCAAGAGAAGAGGAGAGCAAGTCAGAAGTTAAGGAAGTAGAGAAGTCAGACCAAGTACAAGAGTCAGAACAGAGGAGCAGGAAATAAAGCAGTGGACTGTGTGCCTGAAAAGAGCAGACAGAGCCTGCAGCCTGTGAAAAGATTAACAGAATAAAAGGAGTTTCAATTTAGAACAACAAAATCCTATCACGCAGGCTTTAACTTCTCCTTTGAAATAAACGCACTGTAACACTGTTACTCAAATAAAACTGAATCAAACCATGTTCTTGCAGACATCTGCCATCTTCTTTATTATTTCACATGCTCCTAAGAGGCCTGATCCCCAAGCACCTCCTGGCCATTTATCTGCCTTAGTGCAGATCTGTCCTCTGCATGCATCATCCAAATATTTGGTCTCCAGCAGGTCAGGGCTGATGTGATAGGGACAACCAGGTTGCCCACACTGACCCAGCTCGGAGGAGGAGAGAGACCACACCTACAGAAGGACTCTGAAATCTTCCCAGGTTTCTCTCCACAGCAAGAGGTTTTATTATTCAGCATTATTATTCTCTTCCTGTGTGTTTGTTAAATAAACAGGTTTTTTATCTCTTTCACTTTCCTCTGAGGAAAATTTCTTTTTTCGTGAACCTGGGTGGGGGAGGGATGGTCGTAACCTGCCTTCTGTCAGAGGATATTTTCCTCCAAATTTGTCTCAAACTGGCACACCTTCTCAATTAGGCCCTGCAATTTTGGACAAAATGATTTGTAAATTCATCTATCATACCTAGTGTATACCCACATACATACTCAAGAGAGCATGATGCTTGCAAGCCAGAGAACTGGAACAGAGGTTCCAGTGCTGTTTTTGGTTAATGGAACATTTGCATTGACTCAAGTACTATAATGAGAATATCCCCACATTGTATCTCTTGTAGTGAGGTCTTTACGGTACAGATGTGCCCTTCTTACAAGTAGTCAGCACATGCCAATGGACCCTCCTTTAAATGCTTTTGAAGCAGCAGATTATTTTGTGACCGCTGTGTTACTGAAACAGACACTTAAAAGCTTTCTTGATGAAGTTTCTCTTGGTTAACCTGCTCCTGCAGAAGAAAAGTATTGACAAATTATCACTTATTTTACAAAAAGGTAGAAATTTTAAACCACCATGTTTTTGTGGGTTTAAGCTGTTGGGTATTTTGGCAGAGGTTGTACTACTAATAGCCTGCACATGGCCAGTCTCCTGTGGCAAGCAGCAGGTTTCAGATGTATAGCAAAGCACTGAAGTCCCATAAATGCGTCTTGCAGGATTTGAGTACTGCTTTCCTTTAAGGCTGCCTTCCACAACTGGTGGAAAGGGATTCCAAACAAGCCATCATCATTAAGCAGTTTATATACCTTAAGCCAGAGCCAAATGTGCAGCTTACTACTTTTAAAGAACTATTCAAATGGCCCCAGATTTATTAAAGGTCCTGTGAAGACTGAGGTTAGCACAAATTTGCCTTGATTGCTCTTCTCTAGATTGTGATTTTTTCATCTAATTGAAACACAGCTGCCTAACCACACTCCCAAAATTACCACAATGCAGCTGGCACATACAAGTTTTACCCACTTGCAAGTTCTGTTCATCAGTGGTCTTTGCAATTTAATCAGTCTTACATTTTCTTAAAATAACAGATAAGAAGGCAGAGGTTATTCTCTCTCTGGGGAAGGATACATGCCATCATCCTGCAGACTGGTTGGTTACTGGGGAGAACAGCAACCCAAAAATTTGGCACCCACAGTAACATTCCCTAAAATTCAGGATAGGAATGATATTCCATCCTTGCTGCAGCTCTTCAAGTTCATCAGATAACAGACACTTCCAGCCTGTTTTCCACCAGATGGGCAGGTCAGCCTTTTCCCTGCCCTTTATGCAGCTGGGCAGGGCACAGCTGTGCCCTGCTGAGCAGGTATTGATTTTTAATATATTCAATTAAAATTATTTACAGATCTCCACAGTACCTCGTGCGGTAGCAAAATCTAACCCTTATCACTGAAACAGACTGTTGCACACCCTGTAAGGCTGCATCAGGTATTATTAGTGAAGCTATGCCTGAAATATTTACTTTCCTTAACTTATTTTTCTGTTCTATCCACACCTTCATAGTTAGAAAACTTTGGTTCTTTAAGTCCTCAGGGACTACACCTGCATATTAGTGCTCAGAAGGCAAATAATCTTCTTTATACATCTATCGGAAGTCAAGGAAAACACTTCTGTCAGTATTTGAAGCAGCCCTATTTTTAAAATCTTTAAAGTTGGGTGTAGTTTAATCAGATTATAAATTCTTAACCCAGTAAAATCCAGTTGGAATGCTGGAATAGCAGTTTATAATGGCCAGTCATGTTCTTGCTTGCTAGGAATTTTAACATAAATATTTGAACTCAAGTCAGGTTTTAAGATTGTTTAATTTTGTTAAATACTAATCCCTGTAGACATTAAATTATCTATGTTATTTTTATAGCCATTTTTGAGGGGGGTTTTTTTGCAAGCATATTAGCAGAGCAGCCATAATTCATTTTCTACTATACAGAAGTTCCATTTTTTTACTTGCATATGAAGTTAAATGGCTATTATTTTAATGCCAGGCTTTATAGATCCTTTTATTCTTCATCCATTCTTCATTAAGAGTTTTCTGAATGCTATTTAAAAGCAAAAAACTCCAGGAAATTGCATTAAATACCTTAACTGCCACATAGCCTAAATTCGTGTTTGTCTAGAGGTTAAGAAAATGCACTTGAAGTGCATTTTTTTGCTAGTTTTAATTCTGTTGAGTCCCTACAGCCTAGTAATTTTTTTGACCTGTTTTCTTGATTCAGAATTTCATTCAGTCTTTGTGTTTTAATGGGGGAAGGAGGGGACACTTACAATCTTTTGCATTAGATGCTACACTTGTGTTAATAAGCTGGAGAGGAGCAGGGCAAAGCCTGAGCAGCACCTTGTGCCTGGCCGTGTCGTTGGCAGCCACAGCACAGCTGTGGTGCATGGCAGCCACCTCTCCCAGCACTGCCAGCACGTGGCTAAGCTGGAGCTTGAGTTCAGCCAGGGCAGAGAGCAGCCAGTTTATTTACTGTGAATAGAGTCATCGGGTCTTCTGTGCTGCCACAAAATTTCCAGTTTACATCAAAATTATGAGCTGTATATTTTACTTCTTGACTGGTTTTGTAGCTGTGTCATGCCCTGAGTTCACAAACAGGCAGTGACAGTCACTAACATCCTCAGTTGGGAGTGTTTAACTCCTGGGAGCCAATTAACTGACAATTAGCTGCACCAGGCTGCTTCATTTATAAATAAATATCCATGATGAGTTATGTCATCACCATTATTGTCATAATCCACTTCATATTTAATTTGGATTTAAACAGTTTGCAAAGCACAATTCCTTTTGATTAAGCTTTTTTGCTGTTGTTGCCAAACAGGATTCTCAATTCTTTACAATATTTTCTACGGAAAAAAGATATATTTGTTTATAATTCCTAGGCAGGATGCAAAGCTTCAGCATTTGTTTATAAGAGAACTGTTTTAAGCAGTGACACAGACTGTCATCCTGTTGGCCAGAGCAATGTCAACATAGATGTGGAAGTCCTGAGAGGATGGGAGAACTTTTTGATTATTATTCTATTCTAAGTGAAAACTGCCTGTATCTGCTGTTGATACCAATATATCAAGAGAGAGCTGTACCTGAAATCAGGTTGGTCTCAAACATTTAATTTAAAAGAAAAAAAAAATCCCATTTTCTACAGCTTCCGCACATTGACACTGAGAAGAGGGTTCCAGACTTGCCCTTCATTGTCAATATACCCAGACACAGACCATCTGTCACAACTGTAGTGATGAAACACCCACTATACAGTTGGGATTATAATCTTTGGTGATGCTTACTACTGTGATTGACTACTGTTTTACTAATTCCTATTCTGATTCAATAAACATGGGATGCACCTCCACAACAATGCTGAAGGAAGCAGGACACCCAGTTAACACAGGCATTTGCTCTGCCTGCCTTTGGACATCACACCTCCCCACCTCATTACCTGCAATGTGCACTGAGTGCTGCGTGACCCACCTTGAGTGTGGAGTGCCATCTTCTGAGGACAGCAAATGGCACTTGATGAAGGCAGGAGTCTGGCAGGATTCATATTCGTGAACCATGCACATTTTTTTTAGCAATGTTGCCTGCAATAATACTTCACTAAACAACTAGTCACAAACAGAATTACCTGACTGTGGCCAAAAAACACCAAAAGAGCACCAAATTTTTGTTGTTAATACTTTACTTTGTAGGGGAAAGGGCTGTTTAGACAAATTACTGACCCGTTCTGAATTTCAGATGTACAACAGATCTTTAAAGAAATGTGCATGCAATAAAAAGGCATGAGTTATATTTTTCTTCGCTAACTACACAGGAAATTGCTTGGTTTTCTCCAAGCAAGACCAAATATGGTCTCTACATATAAAAAGTAAGTCCATTCTTACAGAACTGATGGATACTTTCAACAGGCTGCAAGATCCATTCTTTTTATAATCTATGTGGATTGTGTGCTGCAGATAAATAAAAGATGCCCTAGGGATTTGTCTTGGTTTGAAAGACAGGTTCTGCTAAGGAAGGTAGAAGCCTCCCTTGGAATGGCAGATGCAACCCCCTTCCCTCCGAGTTATTATAATTTTGAAATCAAGGGGGGCTTTTAGGCAAAGATGTGGGAAATAGGAATAACAGTTCTTCACTATTATATATTTATATGTGTATAACCAGTCAAACAAACAGCAATAACTCTGGCAGTAACAGCAAACAATCCCAGACCCAGTCCCAGCCTTCTCGGCTGTCAGGCCCTTTCCCCTCGGGTGCAGTTCCGCTCGCAGCCGGCAGGGGCGCTGGCGGCTCCCGGTGAGCAGGGCAGGTGCGATGGTTCCCCCGCGGCTGCAGGGGGCGCTCCGGAGCGAGCTCGGGGAGCACGCGGCACCGGTGCCCTGGGATCCCGGGAAGGGATGGAACAAAGGCTTCACAAACCCCTGGGCAGCCGATCCCGGTGTCCGGCCGGACCCTCGGGAACAGCAGGCTGGAACAGCAGTCTGGAACGGCAGGGACGAGCACAAATCCCGGATGGCAGATGAGGTGTATCCAAACGGGGAACCTTCCGGAGGTCTGGGCAGGCAGGGCGAGCAGGGCTACAACGTAGTGAAGGCTCGAAGCAGCAGTGGGGCAGGGCGGCCACAGCGCGGCTCTGAGCGGGGCAGGGAAGGTGGGCCGGGGAGTGTTTTCTCCAGCAGAAAGAAAAGCGGCCATAGGAAAAAACAGCTTCCTCTCTCTCTGGACACCAAGACCCAACTGCCCCCACACCCAGGTGAAACAAAAGAGTAGCCAGGCGCACCCCACCCCCAGTGGGTAGCTCTTTGTCTTCCTTAAGTACCCAGCGATTAGCAACAGTATGGGGGAAAATTCCTTTAACAGAAAAAAACTAGAACTCTTAAATCCCCAACATTATCCACCCCAAATTTTTCCCATACTAACATGTTATATGAAACTTAACCTTTTTAACCATATAAATACATGCATCACCCAAATTATATACATATATACATGCTGATACTGATACGAGTACAGAGCCATGGGTAGTTCACCCTAAAACAAGGTCCCCTTGAGATATGCATTGGGTCTCTCCATCACTTTGCATCACCCACCAGGCACAGCCTGGTCCTTGAGCAAAAACAACACCACGGATGGGTTTGTCTTTGCTCAAGGCAGACTTTACCCAAACAGTTTTTCCAAGCATACCTCTCATGTGCACCACTGGAACCTCATCCCTGTCTGTTGTTTGTAGGGGTTCGGATTGGGCAGGGCCTGCTCGGCTGGTGGAGCCTTGGGTGTTAACTAACCAGGTGGCTCTTGCTAAATGCATCTCCCAGTTTTTGAAAGTCCCCCCACCCAGTGCCTTCAAGGTGGTTTTAAGCAGTCCATTACACCGCTCAACCTTCCCAGCTGCTGGTGCATGGTAAGGGATGTGGTACACCCACTCAATGCCATGTTCTCTAGCCCAGGTGTTTATAAGGCTGTTCTTGAATCCCATTATCAGACTCGATTCTCTCAGGGGTGCCATGCCTCCAAAGGACTTGCTTTTCCAGGCCCAGGATGGTGTTCCGGGCTGTAGCGTGAGGCACAGGATAGGTCTCCAGCCATCCTGTGGTGGCTTCTACCATTGTGAGCACATAGCGCTTGCCTGGGCGGGTTTGAGGCAGTGTGATGTAATCAATCTGCCAGGCCTCCCCATACTTGTATTTGGACCATCGCCCACCATACCACAGGGGCTTCACCCGCTTGGCCTGCTTGATCGCAGCGCATGTCTCACAGTCATGGATAACCTGGGAGATACTGTCCATGGTTAGATCCACCCCTCAATCTCGTGCCCACTTATAGGTGGCATCTCTGCCCTGATGACCTGAGGCATCATGGGCCCATCAAGCTAGGAACAGTTCTCCTTTATGTTGCCAATCCAAGTCTATCTGGGACACCTCTATTTTCGCAGCCTGATCTACCTGTTTGTTGTTACGATGTTCTTCGTTAGCCTAGCTCTTGGGGACGTGAGCATCTACATGATGGACCTTCACGGATAGCTTCTCTACCCGAGTGGCAATGCCTTTCCACTCCTCAGCAGCCCAGATTGGTTTTCCTCTGCGCTGCCAGTTTGCCTTATTCCACCTTTCCAGCCAACCCCACAGAGCATTGGCTACCATCCATGAATCAGTGTAGAGGTAGAGCTTTGGCCACTTCTCTCTTTCAGCTATGCCCAGAGCTAATTGAACAGCTTTGAGTTCAGCAAATTGGCTCGATCCACCTTCTCCTTCAGTAGCCTGTGCAACTTGTCGTGTGGGGCTCCATACAGCGACTCCATTTCCAGCTAGCGCCTACAATTCAGCAGGAACCATCAGTGAAGAGGGCGTATTGTCTTTCACTCTCCAGTAGCTCATTATATGGTGGGGCTTCTTCGGCACGCGTCACTTACCCCTCTTCTTCTTCAGAAGATAACCCAAAAGTCTCACCTTCCGGCCAGTTCATAATTATTTCCAAGATCCCAGGGCGACTTGGGTTTCCAATTCGGGCGCGCTGCGTGATGAGGGCGATCCATTTGCTCCAAGTAGCGTCGGTGGCGTGATGTGTGGTAGGAACCTTTCCTTTGAACATCCACCCCAGCACCGGTAGTCGGGGTGCCAGGAGGAGTTGTGCCTCTGTGCCGATTACTTCTGAGGCAGCCTGGACTCCTTCATAGGCTGCCAAGATCTCTTTCTCTGTGGGACTGTAGTTGGCTTTGAACCCTCTGTAGCTTCGGCTCCAGAATCCCAGTGGTCGGCCCCGAGTCTCACCAGGCACCTTCTGCCAGAGGCTCCACTACAGACCATTGTTCCCAGCTGCAGAGTAGAGCACGTTCTTCACCTCTGGTCCTGTCCTGACTGGGCCAAGGGCTACGGCATGAGAGATTTCCTGTTTGATCTGGGTGAAGGCTTGTTGCTGTTCAGGGCCCCAGTGGAAATCATTCTTCTTGTGGGTAACCAGGTAGAGAGGACTCACGATCTGGCTGTACTCGGGAATGTGCATTCTCCAGAAACCTATAGCGTCTAGGAAAGCTTGTGTTTCCTTCTTGTTGGTCGGTGGAGACATTGCTGTGATCTTATTGATGACCTCAGTGGGAATCTGATGTCGTCCATCTTGCCACTTTACTCCCAGGAAGTGGATCTCCCGGGCAGATCCCTTGACTTTGCTCTTCTTGATGGCAAAGCCAGCTTCCAGGAGAATTTGGATAATTTTCTCTCCCTTCTCAAATACCTCTGTTGCCGTGTTCCCCCACACAATGATGTCATCAATGTACTGCAGATGTTCTGGGGCCTCACCCTTTTCCAGTGCAGCCTGGATCAGCCCATGGCAGATGGTGGGACTGTGCTTCCACCCCCGGGGCAGTCGGTTCCAGGTGTATTGCACAAGCCTCCAGGTGAAGGCAAACTGGGGCCTGCACTCTGCTACCAGAGGAATGGAGAAGAATGCATTAGCAATGTCAATAGTGGCATACCACTTTGCTGCCTTGGACTCCAGCTCGTACTGGAGCTCCAGCATGTCTGGCACGGCAGCACTCAGCGGTGGAGTCACTTCATTTAAGCCATGATAGTCCACAGTCAACCTCCATTCCCCATCAGACTTGCGTACAGGCCAGATGGGGCTGTTGAAGGGTGAGTGGGTCTTGCTGACCAGGTCTTGCTGACCACCCCGTGGCTCTCCAGCTTACGGATCATCTTGTGGATGGGGATCACAGCATCTAGATTTCTCTGATACTGCTGGTGGTGCACTGTCAAGGTAGCAATTGGGACACATTGCTCTTCCACCTTCAGAAGCCCAACTGCAGTAGGATTTTCTGATCATCCAGGCAAGGTGCTCAACTGCCTAATGCCTTCTGCCTCCACAACAGCTATTCCAAACACCCACCTGAGTCCTTTTGGGTCTTTGTAATAGCCATTCCGGAGGAAGTCTATGCCCAGAATACATGGGGCCTCTGGGCGAGTCACAGTCAGATGCTTTTGCCAGTCAGGCTCACCTCAGCTTCCAAAAGGGTCAACTGCTGCGATCCCTCTGTCACCCCAGCCATGCATGTCCCGATGGCATTAGGGTAGACTGTGCCCCAGTATCAACCAATGCATGATATTTTTGTGGCTCTGATGTGCCAGGCCATCGAATCCACACCGTCCAGAAAACCCGGTTCTCCCATGCCTCTTCCTGGCTAGAGGCAGGGCCCCTCTAGCCCTGGTTATCATTCTTTCCCTGGGCGTACATGCTCAAGGTACCTTCAAGGGGATCCGACATACCATCCTCCCTTCTGTAATACCTGGCAGCTCGGTCACGGGAGGCTGAGGCTGCTTTCACCTTAGCGGAACCCCCTTGGTTAGTGCCTCCCTCCTTGAGTTCACGCACCCGCGCTGCCAGGACAGAGGTGGGTTTCCCATCCCACCTTCTCATGTCTTCCCCATGCTCGCACAGAAAAAACCACAGCTCAGCTCGTGGGGTGTACCCTCTCTCTCTAGCTGGGGGACGATGGGCTCTGACTTGGGGGCCTGTGACTTGCACCGGTGCCACACTGATCTTCCTCATCTCCTCCCTCATCTCCTTCATCTCCTCTTTGAGGTCCTGGACCACAGCAGAGACATCAGCTTTCAGTGGGCCATTGACCATACTGTCATAATTCCTGAGCTTGTTGGCAACAGAGCCCACTGTTTCTCGGTTATTGTCAGCATCAATTGTTGCAATGAAGGTGGTGTATTGCGATGGCCCTAGCCTTGCCATGTTCCACATCGTCTGTCCTGTGCACCTGACTTTTTCGGGGTCATTATCATGCTGTCCATCTTTCCCAAAGAGTACCTCTAATACTGCCACCTCTCTTAGCTGTTGGATCCGTTCCTCAAGTGTCTTCCACTGCATTCTATGATGGTACTCCTGCATTCTTTCTTTTTGAATGAACCTTTCTCTCACACTCGTTAAGAGCCACTCCCAGAGAGAAAGGGGCCCTGGCTCCCTCACGAATTATCTGGTCCACACCTGGGTCCTGGGTCAGCGATCCCAGATACCTTGCCTCACCACTATCCAGTTGCACACCTGTGCCCATAAGGTCCCAAACCCGAAGCAGCCAGGTGGTATAAGGCTCACACCCCCTTCGCACAATGTCGTTTCGCATACCACGGAGACTGTCGTATGACAGGGCCTCAGTGATGATTTCTGGCTCTGGCTCTCCTGCTGGTTGTGAGGGCCCTGGTTGCCCATCATCATTAACTGGTCGTACTGATTTGGTCTTACACTTCCTCCTCTGCACAGGGGCAACTGCTGCTGGCTGTGGTTGTCCTTGTGGTTCAGCTGAAACCTGGATGGTTGTAGCATCCATGGGTTCCACTGCTGCACCATCGGACTCACCCTCTTTGGCGCAGGGAGAGGGTTTCCCACTAGCTGAGGAGGTGTATTCCCTTAGCACTTGGCATATCCCCTGGCGCACCTGGCCCATCTCCTGGATCCCCTTCACCAGTACCCCCACCCAGTTCGTGTAATCCATTTCTGAGGTGGGCTGTTGGGCGGTATCAGGCTGTGGGGCAGGGTCTCAGGCAGTGTGGGGCTGTGCCAGGCTCTGGGGCTGGATCAGGCTTTGGGGTAGGTTCTCTAGTGTCTCGGGCCGTGTCAGGTTCTGGGGCAGGATCAGGTTCTGGGGCAGGATCTCTAGTCTCTGGGGCTGGAGTCTGGGTAGTTATCTAAGCCAATCTTAATTTATCCTTGAGTGATAAATAGAGTAGGCCTACCAGCACCAGTTGGTTAGTACTCAGAGGGAATCTAAACCCTTCGAAAATTGATGGGGTGAGCCCAAAGAACTGGTTGAGGGGTTGGGAGAAAACTTCCCCTGGTGTCATTTCCTCACAGAAGGTACCATTTTTAACATAACCCCAAAAACATGCACTTAGTGTGTGATAGTTTTTATCCACGTGCCCACATTCTGGAGGAAGTTAAAAGCCCATGAATTCCTCACCTTCTCGACCCATAGTGCAAACTGGATAACAGCAATAGTAGCCTTAGTCAGAGGACCCATGTTTAGGTAAGGAGCTGCAAAGGGGAAGAATATAGCCATGACCACCTGCCACCCAAACCAGGGTAAACTAGACCACATAGTGCTGCCTAGCAAGATTCCTATATCCAGCACACAAAATTAAGTTATCCAGGAACTGTTATTCCTTTTTCACCTCTCTCTCTTAATGCCCTCAGGCCCCATGTTGGGCGCCAAGATCTGTCTTGATTTGAAAGACAGGTGTCTGCTAAGGAAGGCAGAAGCCTCCCTTGGAATGGCAGATGCAACCCCCTTCCCTCTGAGTTATTATAATTTTGAAATCAAGGGGGCCTTTTAGGCAAAGATGTGGGAAATAGGAATAACAGTTCTTCACTATTATATATTTATATGTGTATAACCAGTCAAACAAACAACAATAACTCTGGCAGTAACAGCAAACAATCCCAAACCCAGTCCCAGCCTTCTCGGCTGTCAGGCCCTTTCCCCTCGGGTGCAGTTCCGCTCGCAGCCGGCAGGGGCGCTGGCGGCTCCCGGTGAGCAGGGCAGGTGCGATGGTTCCCCCGCGGCTGCAGGGGGCGCTCCGGAGCGAGCTCGGGGAGCACGCGGCACCGGTGCCCTGGAATCCCGGGAAGGGATGGAACAAAGGAGCTTCACAAACCCCTGGGCAGCCGATCCCGGTGTCCGGCCGGACCCTCGGGAACAGCAGGCTTGAACAGCAGGCTGGGATGGCAGGGACGAGCACAAATCCCGGATGGCAGATGAGGTGTATCCAAACGGGGAACCCCCCGGAGGTCTGGGCAGGCAGGGCGAGCAGGGCTACAACGCAGCGAAGGCTCGAAGCAGCGGCGGGGCAGGGCAGCCACAGCCTGGCTCCGAGCGGGGCAGGGAAGGTGGGCTTGGGATCCCGGTGTTTTCTCCAGCAGAAAGAAAAGTGGCCATAGGAAAAAACAGCTTCCTCTCTCTCTGGACGCCCCCACACCCAGGTGAAACAAAAGAGTAGCCAGGCGCACCCCACCCCCAGTGGGTAGCTCTTTGTCTTCCTTACGTACTCAGCGATTAGCAACAGTATGGGGGGAAATTCCTTTAACAGAAAAAAAACTAGAACTCTTAAAACCCCAACAGGATTTTGCATACTAAGTGAATACACCAAGTATTACCAAGTTCCTTTATTTTCTCACAAGCACAGTGATACTGTTTTCCTTCAAAGTGCAGTTCTTGAAGTGTTTTGGTGAGAATTCAGCTTTCATTTAAGAGGTGAGTTTCAGTTCTCATAGTTATATTAAAAAACATCAAAACCCCATATCTGACCCCAAATGAACTCCCATAGTTCAAAAGCCAGAGGCAAAGTGAAAATATTGGATTTTTCAATAAGCCCCATGTCCTAATTTTCACATCATTACCACAGTTCCCAAATGGTTTAGCCCTACATGAGGTGCTGACCTCAGAGCAAAACTACATGCGTGTGTGTGCCTGGTCTGGGAAACCCATTCCAGGGCTAGGTCACAAAAGATCCTAAACATAATTAGAAAAACAACCGGAGATTTGAAAGGATGAGCGGGTTGGCATTCTCTTCACAGAAAACCATGTTTGGGACCCACTTCCACTAAGTCAGAGATGGAGCATGGCTCATAGGAAAGGCTGGACCCACTTCACACTCATGTTGCAACAGCTGGTTTGGGTTCACCCAACCCGGGGCCTGGCAAGTGTGGCCACTTGGGTTGAGCATGTGCTCACAGAGGACAGGCTGGGCTCCTCGTCTGCAGCTCTGAGCTGTTTGTTTAAGGAGAATACTTTCTGGGTGCAACTATCTGAAGGACAAGGACCAGACAGCCTTCTGGATGGTTCTTTCATACAAACATTCTACTGCTTTTACTAGCAGCACTGCCGGATGTGTTACTTGACTGGAGAAATAAAAAGACACAGACATTTCTTCCTTTGGTTTTTTTATTCTCCTGCCCTGTTTCCTGTTTTTCTAGGATGTGGAAACTGCTCTCAACATTGTCCAAAAAAAAAATAATCATGACACTGGATAAGATCTCAGAAGTGATATATATATTTCAGGATATTTTAGTTGCCTTCTGTGTTTTGTAATTTTCTAAAATGACTCATAGGGGTTAGTAACAATTTTTAAACAAAAGCTGAGATTGTCATGGGATTGTCATACCAGCTATTCCATATTATTGTGAAAAGGAGAAAAAAAGGCAACAAACACCAAGAAACAAGAGATGACAAAATATCATGCTATGAAAATGTGCATCATGCTATGAAATAGTGCTTATTGCATTTTCTCACCCCAGAGCTGCTCACCAAATTCCCTCCAGTTCCTGCTGACCAAGACCTCCTGAAAACGGCTTCTCATCAGGCAGTTTCTGACAGCTCATTTTCTGGAGCATTTCAGTATCTCCACCATATCTATTTTTAAACATATCCTATGCCAAGTGAAGTGAAGGCACTTTTTTGGGCACATTTACCATATTCATAGGCACATAGGCAGGTTTCCCTAAGAACATTCTATTGTCAGAAGGGGTGTGGCACTTCCATTCCTACGGATATGGCTTTTGCACCTGTTGTAAGTGCAAAATAATAGGAAATCTGTAATGAACTTGGAAGATAATTTTGTCTTTTTTTTTATTCATTCATTAATTTAAAATTAATTACATTTGTAAAAATATGATTAGCTGCTTAATTTACAAAAAAAATCCTGTGACTGTTTGTATGAAAGAACCATCCAGAAGGCAGGCTGGTCCTTGTCCTGCTCCTTCAAGATAGTTGCACCCAGAAAGTATTCTCCTTAGACAAAGAAAGTTCTGGCTGTTTCCAGCTCAGACAGAGTTGTGGACGAGGAGGATTGCTTTGGCAGTCTTACCATAACAGGAGGCCATCATTCTAAGCCACGGACCCCTTCTCCCTGCAGCCATTTGGATTTAAGAAAGAGCCCCACTGCCAATGCCCCTCACTGCCCATCATCCAGGCTGCCAGAGATGAGCCATGCCCCTTCCTGGAGGCAGAAAGACGAAGCACAGAGAGCTTCAGAGCTTTGACGATGCCAAGTGCAAGCATTTAAAAAACACATCAGCGACTGTTTATTTATACTGCACTAGGGCACTGCTGTGCCAGATCACTGCTGCCACCTTCTCTCTGCAGTTACACCTCACCAGGACTTAGCTCTCTCTTCCCTGGGTTCCTCACAAAATGGCCAGATCATGCTGCTTCCCATGGTGCTGCTGAAGCTTCTCTCTCCACTTCCCCACCCTTCCCACCCCACGGCAGGTCTGTCCGTCACACCTCAGCAGTTGAGTGGGTACAGAAAACCAGGTGTGCCATCAGCTCACCCCCTCGCCAGCACAAAGCCACAGTGGAGATCAGGGAAGCACCCTGCCAGCACCACGCAGCACAGCTCTGCAGAGACATGCTGTAACATTGGATTTCCTGTCCATTATCAGTCTGAGGGATGCCATGCTGTGTTTGGATTGTATCCTTTCTTCATGTACTGACAAAATGGAAAGGTGACCCAAGGGATAGGGGTGGAAACTGGCAGCCTGCTGAAGGACGGGCATTTTCATCTGGTCTTTGCTGCCAAAAATACCAGCAAGCCTGAGCTAAAGTGAACAAGGGTAGTGAGCAGGAGGAGGTGGCATGAAAGGAGTCAGAGGACCCCTTAGCAGTTATTCTGTCTTTGGGCATTTGTTCAGTACTGGAATGGCCAGAAAGGAGTATGGTTCCATCCCAAAGAGGCAGTGGAAACCTACAGATCTATCTTGGTAAAAAACACTATGTCTAAACTTTAGTGTGCTCCCCAAAATACCACCAGCTCCTCCCAAAAGTGTAGTGTTTTCAGGTACGTTGACCTGTGAAAAATGGAGATACACAGCTATGTATGCTGGCAGGTAGCAGATCATTTTTAAGGGGCTTTTTTAACTTAAGGCCTTTCTCCGTATGTGCGAGTACAACCCTTAGAACACAGCAGTACCAAAGACTCATAAGGCTTTTCCTCCAGACCCTTCCCCATCCTCGTGGTCTCCTTTGGATGCTTTCTAATAGCATAATGTCTTTTTTGTATTGTGGTGCCCAAAACTGCCCCCAGCACTCGAGGTGAGGCCACCCCAGCCCAGAGTGGAGCAGGACAATCCCCTTCCTGGCCTGGCTGGCAGTGCTGGGCCTGATGCCCCCAGGACAGGGATGTCCCTCCTGGCTGCCAGGGCACTGCTGACTCAGATCCAACTGGCCATGGACCAGGACCCCCAGGTCCCTTCCCACAGCTGCTCTCCAGCCTCTCATTCCCAGTCCATCCACACAGCCAGAGGTGCCCCCTCCCAGGTGCAGAATCCAGCACTTGCCTGTGTTCAAACTTCACATGGTTGGGGATTCTCCATCTCTCTCATTTGTCTGGGTCTCTCTGCAGGGCCTCTCTGCCCTCAAAGGAGTCAACAACTGCTCCTAATTTAGTGTCACCAGCAAAGCTCCTTAGTGTTCATTTTGACCTGGGTCCAAGTTGTTAATGAAGATACTGAAGAGCACAGGGCTGAGGATGGAGCCCTGTGGAACCCCACTAGTGACAGGTCACAATCCTGATGTCACCCCATTCACTACAACTCTTTGTGCCCAACCTGTGAGCTAGTTGCTCACCCATCATGTAACACACCCTG
Organism: Coloeus monedula; assembly: GCF_965178545.1. Taxonomy (NCBI): domain Eukaryota; kingdom Metazoa; phylum Chordata; class Aves; order Passeriformes; family Corvidae; genus Coloeus; species Coloeus monedula. The sequence goes on along the minus strand of NC_138793.1, from coordinate 458,260 downwards.
GCCCCACATGAAAAAAGAGCACCTGTGGTATCCAGCACTCCTCTTCTATACCAAGCACTGCCTCAACTCACATCATCTCAATTGTCTTATATTGTCTAATATTTTAGTCATAGCACATTACAACTTTAAAATGTATGGCTGATGACTAAGTAGCACAGGTATTGCAAGTACAAAATGTTAATGGATTTCTAGTATTTCAGACTTTGAGATTGGCTTTTCAAGCATAATCTTAAATCCATCCTTGGTGGACAAGCACACCTTTTGGGCTCATCATTATAGACAGTGCTACTCTCTTGTTTCTTGACCTCCTGACCTCCCTGGAAATGGGCCTTAACTTGTTCAAATTCCTCTTAGGAGTGGATAAAAAATTTTCATTACAAAGTCACTTCTAACTCCTTTCAATAATACACTTATGCATGGCAGGTGAGAGCAGACAGTTGTGCAAGCTGAGCGAGTTCGTGCCAGAAAACTCACGGATCCTCAGCTGAGACTTACCAGCAGAGCTGAGCACACACTTACCGTCCTTGATTGCTGATAAATGGCAACACTTTTGCCAGGCTGTAATCAGAAAAAGTGCAGTCATGGAAAATCTGAAAAGGGGGTGGCACAGCTGTCTTTTTTGGTTGAGTGGGGGCTTTGGGCTTGTTTGCCTTTTTTTGAATAAATAGAAGAAAAATATTTACTTTCTTTTACCTCACTGCTAACCTATTTTTCTTTCCAGGTAATATAATTGGTTCTGGGATCTTTATTTCACCGAAAGGAGTTTTGGAGCACGCCGGCTCAGTGGGACTTGCTCTCATTATTTGGGTGCTTGGCGGCGGTGTGGCTGCCCTTGGCTCGCTGTGTTACGCTGAACTGGGAGTCACCATCCCCAAGTCAGGAGGGGATTATTCCTATGTCACAGAGATTTTTGGTGGGTTAGCCGGGTAAGTACCCTATCTCTATAAACTAATTTGAAAACACATTTATATTATGTATTTGGTGTGGGAAAGCCATCTGACAACATTTATCAATAAAAATACTTTAGCAAAATCAATCTTTCTGTTCTCTGTTAGAAATACCAAATTGCCCCTACACAGACCTCTTGGTGCTGCTTTGCAAGGAAAGGTGACAGATGCTTTCACTTCCCTCACTGACTCAGTCAAGTCCATGACAGAAAAGAGTGATGCTGTGTCCGGGTGATAATTCCTGTGTGCCAGTCATGAATGATCAGTGCCTTGTGTTGAAGAGCTTTACCCATCAGGGAGGCCAGGCTGGAGCTACTTACCAGAAATAAAGCAAAGCTGCTTCACTTACTGCAGCTGTACAGAATAACCAAGTGCTGTAAATACAGAGGGGGGAGGAATGCTAACTCAGGAAGTGATTTCTCTTTGAAAAGATTACTAATGGGGTAGTGTGGCTAAGGGAGGAAGGGACAAGTGAGAGGAGGTTATCTTTTTTATTTGAGTGTACACTTTTTCATGTATTCAACGCAAGAAATTAAGCTGTCATCCTACAGGCTACTAGAGAAGCAGCAGAATGTTCTGACCAGCTCTCTTATTGGAAGTAGAGAGGCCGTACCATGTACTGGTGGTTTAGTTAAGAAATTAGCATCAGTAGAGAAAACTAGAGAAAGAGTAAGGAAAATAAAAAAACCACCAAACCAGAGTATTCCTTCTCATGTGAGATGGAAAATTAGCTCATAACAGTTGAGCTGGCTGCTGAGCAAGGACAAATCAGAACAGGCATAACACAGGCAGTCTGTCACCCTATCCCACAGGCTGTCCTCTCATGCCTGCCTCAGCTCAGTGCCACACAGGCACTGGGCACAGCATTACAGACATCCTTGGTCACAAGGTACATTTCTGATGCTTTTTAGACTTAAGCCATTGCCTTATGCTGGTTCACAAAGTCTGTGTTTCTTCAGCTGATGGAATCTCTTCTCTGACTGCTGTCCTGTTTTGCACAGAAAATTACACTGACACCACAGAACAGATTGAGATAACAACAACATTGGCTTGGTTAACCAAATCTCAACTCCACTGAGGTTTTTTCTTTCATGAGGGCAGGAGCTGCACAGCAAAGTTCCTGCTTCCCCAGGGCACTGCAGCAGGCAGGCAGCAGCTTCCCCATTGCCTACTCACAGGAACAGTGTCTGCAAGCAGGGACCAGGGAAATGAGAGTATAGAGCCCCACAAACAGTCACAAGTCCCATCCCTGGAACATCACTTTGAAGGAGGCCAGAAACATCAGAGTTCCACAAAACCAAAAGAATTGTGCTTTCTAGGGCAGAAAATGAAACTACTTAGAAATCAAGTACAACTAAACCCAGCTTTAAATTGTTCCTCAGCTCACTATTCCACATTCAGAGAACTTGCCTGGTTCCTGCAAACACCAAGCTATGCTACTGCTGTAACAAACCACACACCAGTTGATTGATCACTGCCCAGCATGTACCTGGGGACAGTCTCACCTTCCAAGGTGGGAAGTTCTGCTTGGGCAGCACTTACTTGGTGTCCAGGTTTCTAATGCACAAGCAGTATCAAAAAAGCACAACCTGTCCCCTGAAGGGAAGCAGTGCTCCCGTTCTTGCTGTGTAGAGACTTTAGCTCTTCTCTCAAGAAAAGAAGTAGTCCCACTAGGATGACAAAGTGTTGCATTAGGCAAAAGCCTTCAGGTAGATTTTGGTGTAAAAAGGGGGGATTCAGTCATATTTTCCAGTAAAGCCAAACTGGATTATGCCCTGCTGCACTTTGCTGAGCCACCACCTAAAGCCTGCAGCTTTGGGGAACTCTTAAAAGCACCTTCAGCTCCCCACTTGGGAAGTGCCCGTTCACCACTGGCAGTTGCACACAGGGTCCGAGCTTAAAGGGGTCTGCACTGTGCCTCCCTGAGATAAAAACCACTGCTTCTCTCTTTTGATTTAATCCTTCTACAGCAAAGTACATCAAACTCAGCACACAAAGCTTTAGTGCATCTGCCTTTCAAGTGCATCTGATTTTCCCAATGACCAATTGGATGGTCTATTCACACAAAGATGTTTGTTATAAGAGCACATGCTGTACCTACCCAGACCACAACAGCTCCACTTCTGTAGTCTTGTCCCTGTCTCCCAAAATCCTCCCATTTATTATGTTTTACTCCATGGATATAAGGCACAAAGAAATACTATTTGATTATAACAGTCATTGGAGTACTACATGCCCCAGCTTCTGTGTCTAGCAGTATCGATCGCTGGTTGCATAACTTTTAATTTAAAAAGCCACATTGCTGGTGTGATTCAAGTAGGTGAATGGAATAACGGAGGCAGGGCAGGGCCATCTCCTGAGCTGGCAGGAGCTATGGCTGCAGACCAGCAGCCCTGCTCTGAGTCCAGGTCAAGGACAGCATGAAACACTGCTGAACAGTGGTGGTGATGGCAAACCTTGGTTGGAGACAACCCTGAGCAGAGACACTCCCCAGTTCCTCTGGCCAGGGGAGAAGGACGAGGTGAGGAAGGGTTCCAGTATTACTAGGCTCTGGTCTGGTACCAGAGAAAGACTCCTGATTTCATCTCTATTTAGAAATCATTTTGGTCTTAAATAGCATCTGTGTGCAAGCACACAAACTGCAGGGAATGTGTCACAGCCTGTGCTATAGGAGCCATCTGAGCACAGCTCTTCTTACATGCATATGGGCTTGCAAATCTGTACGGGTCAGAAAAATAACATTACCCCAAATAGTAAATAAAAGGCTTAATATGTATTCTTGCAGAAGATAATGAATAAATTCAGCTTCATGGAAAACCCTCCAGTGCATTTCTGATCAGTACAACTTCTTCTGAATGCTCAGCAATAATGCTGCAGCTAACACAGCTGCTTCACCAGCAGAGACCAGTGACTGGACATATGTCCTTATTAAAATCAGTCAGCAGAGAGTTTTCGGCCAAAGCTTTGATAAGTGTCACTCTAAACTGCAAGTATAATATGCTTCAAATATACTTCCATGTTTCTTTTTTGTTATTGCAAAAATCTGAATCTTCCAAAGGCAGTAAGTGTTTCAGCAATGTAGGATAGCATTATTAGTATTCAAACTGGCTCCAACTTACTTCAACCAGTTCAGTTTTTCCTGAGCTGTACTAAGGTGAGTTGTACTATAGCAGCTGCTTCAAACTGTTTCCTTTTGCTAATGATGCACAAGTAGGGTACAATGGAATTTTATATTTTCACAGGCTGCTTTGAATCCATAACATTTAATATCTATGTGAGATCCTTGTGGGAGTACATGCACATCCCAAATAGATGTTTGAGAACTGATTTCACCAAGTCCACTAGACTCTTTAAGTCCCAGATCAAACCATGTTGTTTATTTCTTTCCAAAGGTGAGGAAATTTGTATGCAGAGATATCTGCAAAAAAATTCAGTTTTAGTCCAGGGATGACTGGCACTTCACACAAATACCATACCTTCCCAAGAGTAGCACATGGCACCACATACTCCAGCCTGTTTCTAAAATGGGGGGATGGGCTCTAATTAGACATTGTCTCATTCGTGTACACACTGATGGGAGTGTGTGCCATTAACTTCAATGAACTTTGGATCAGACTCAACAACCAAACACAGGGGAGGCCATCCAGCCAGTAGCTAGAATACAGGCAGGAATACAGGTAGGGAGGTTATTTTACCAGCCCTTTCACCACCAGCACGTGTAGGAGCTCAAATTTCCCATGCAAACTCTGATGTTCAGAAAAAAAAACCCAACCAAACAACCAAAACCCCAAAACCAACAAAACATCTTCCTTTTTCTTTACATTCAGCTGTCTCAAGCCTGTTATAAAGATCTCATCACTTCTCAGACAGCAACAAAAGAAGATTTAACTTCTGGTATTCTTGTAATCACAGTTACAGAGAAACTTTGCAAGGCTGTAGGGTGGAGTTCCACCTCCCAACATTCTCAGTGCCATAGCTCAGCCCTCAGGACAAAAATTCCACCACTTTCCATCTGAGGAACAAAGTAATTCCAGGTATGCCTTGCTGTGGTCTCCCTGCCTCGAGCAAACACCCCCTCTCCACAAGCCATTTTACTCAGGAACAGCCATTCCCAGCCAGCTGGGCCTTCAGGTCCTCATCCTGCCCTGGCAGCCGCTGGCACTATGAGAACAAGGTGCATGCCAGCGATGCACCCTGGCCCCCACAGCTGGTTGTTTGGGGATGTGAATGTGATCTGAGTGACCAGTGTGAAGATCTTTTTCTCAGAAGTGGGTTTTGATTAAAACTTACCTGTAGAAATGAGATAAAAGTGGCCTTACACCTTAGGCAATCTTCCTTCTTGTTTTACTGCCATCTCTCTTTTGAGCTTCACATTTGACAGTGCTAAAATTATGCACTTGCTTTAATTTGCACTATCAGTCCTGCATTTCAATTCCATGACTGTCATAAGTAATCCATTCCCATTAAACCATATTCTACCCAATACCAGCTATACCACACTCCATATTACAACACAGAAACAAGGGCCAATTTTGCCTGAAATAATGTTTTCAGAGTCATTCTCCCCACTGAATGTTTTACACAGTTCTTGGCCTACATAATTTGTATGGGTGAAGGTAAACATAACAGGGAAAAACCTGTAGCCTCTGCAAAGGCCCTGCCAGTTGGCAGCCATACAAACCAACTTGACCTCAGTCAGAACCATCAGTATCCTAATCATATTCAGCAAATTGTTATTGCAGTCTTTAGGTCCTATTTATTCTTCAATGTGGACCAGCTGAGTTAACTCAGCAAGCAGGATCTGCAGAGCTGTCCCAAGCTGGGTGCATCATCAACACCACCAAATATCACAAAGCAATCGCTGGAGAAAACTGCTCTGAACCACAATGAAAAACATGAGAAGTTGGGGGGGCGGAGGGGGCGGAGTCACACAACAAAATAAAGAGAAAGAAAAAAAACCTGCTGAGTTTATTGTAAAAATCTACAGTGCCAGTTAGGAAGGCACCCAGTTCTTGCATCAGTTTGGTTTGCCAGATTAACTCTGATAGCTAATAATTGCCCCATACTTCTCAGAAATAAGAAGGCGAAGTGAAGGATGAGACTGAGAGACATTTACCACCTCAGCTGAGGAGCACCCAGCAAGCAGTACTCCCTCCAGGTTAATGGCACAGAGAGGGGCTCCCTCAGCTGTGCCAGATCTACAGGCCTGCAAGCAGGGAACACAGTGGGTGGGTGCAGCCCCTTAAAGAGCAACCCACGTAATATAGAAATTATACTGTCTTATTTGGAAATATCTTTTCCAATCCTCATTTGTGTCGGGCATCCCTGCGCATTACATTTGTGCATGTATGTGAACAAATGACTGTGTGTGTATCTGTGTGTGCATACACATGGCAAGAAAAATTTCACATTCTTGCAATGACTACTTCTCACTATAGAAATAATAATACTTCAAATATTTTTAAAGACTAACCAGATCAACTGCTGCTTTTTAACTTTTTTTTCCTTTGCACAGAATGAGAAACCAAAATATCTCACACTTCCTATTTGCACAGATACCTTGTTGGGTGCAATCACCTTAAGCCACAGCTGGAGGCAACCAGCCAGCCCAGTGGACCCCAGCTGTGTGATCCATCACAAAATACTGCAGCACTTACCTGCCCTGGCCCGGGTCAGAGAGCCAACACCAGCAGTGACAAGAAACCCCCCTGCTGACCAGCAGGGAACTGGTAGCAGCCCTAAGAGTGCAGCCACTGCCTGTAGCCCTGCCAAAAGCCTTTAGAGGTGCCTTCAGCGGAGGGACTGCTCCTCTGTGGTACGTGTCAGTCCTGTCCACGGTACCACAGTTCCTGTCTGCTGTGGTAATGTGTCAGTCCAGCAGCAACAGAGATCCTTTCATCTGGACACACAGTTAAATCAAAACATGCCTGCTGCTCATAATCCTTGCTCTTCCACACATTCCTAAACCATGCTTGTTTCATTTAAAATCTAGATTGTGCTAAGAACATGGGAAAAGGGATAAGGAGAGTCACAAGTAAGTGACTGTTATGTGTGACCAGGACGAAGTTGCTCAGCTCTGATGCGTCATGCACAGCTGAGCGTGAGTTATCTCCTCGAGCATAGCACCAGCACTGCTTTCTTGTGCTTTTCCTTGTCTTTCCAGGTTTCTGCTGCTGTGGAGCGCAGTGCTTATCATGTACCCAACTAGTCTGGCTGTCATTGCACTGACCTTCTCAAACTATGTCCTGCAACCCGTCTTCCCTAACTGTATTCCCCCCTATAATGCCTCTAGGATCCTCTCCATGGTGTGTTTACGTGAGTATTTGCTTCTTGCACACACACAAATCTTGCCCTGGTTTTACAAGGGACTACTTGAGGGGCCACTCCAGCCAGGCTGGAGTCAGGGCCACAACTCCAAAGGCTGGTGGGGAGGCCCCAGGAGAGGCACTGTGACCAGTGTGGGATATTCTGTCCCTTTCCACTTGCCTGCAGCAAATCTAGTGGCCTGGAGTGAGGCAGAAAGGCACCTGAATCCCTGTGGGTCCAGGGAAAGTAGAGGCAGGTGAGCATGTGGGAGGGGACACAGAGGCATAGGCACCTGTGACCCACCACCATTTGAGCCTTTCCCCTTCCCAGTCTTCTTTCACATTTACAAACTTGAGTGTGCAGAAGGCAGCGTGCAGCCGGCTCTGCATTAATTACTTCTGGAGCCAGCGAAAGCCAACCCAAGCTCCAGGACTGAAGACATTCACTGTTTCTGTGAGGAGGCAATGATCCCTGCACGCTGAGCACTACTCAGGCACAGTTATTGGAGCTGGGGAGAGCCTCAAGGCAGCAGCCAAGGGGTGAAGGCTGATGGCTGCCAGGGATGCCCCTGCAGCTGGGAGCATCCTTGGGAAAGGCGATTGTCCTCTTCACCCTCGTTCCTGGCCGCGCTAGAGCTCCCTGCAGGAACATGTGTGTGTTTTTCAATACTTTGACTGTATTTTCTTAAATAAACATAATTTCATTTCACTGAATTCAGTCTTTTGCTCTCCAGTCCTCCTGACCTGGGTGAACAGCTCCAGTGTGCGATGGGCAACGCGCATTCAGGATATATTTACAGCAGGAAAACTCTTAGCCCTGACCCTTATCATTATTGTGGGCTTCATACAGATCTTTAAAGGTACTCTGTGAGACAGCTCTAATACTGGTATGGTACTGTTGACAGACTTATTTTTCCCACTTACTGCACTGTTTCCTCCTTACAAACTGACCTGAAGGTGTGCTGGGTTTTGCTGAGCTGTGGAGTTGCATACTGACACAGCTGTGGAAAGTATAACACAAGGGAGAAATCAGCTGTATCCCCTTAAAAAAGTCTCTTTCAAGTTTACCTTGTAGGATTTGATAGAATAAAGGAGAGCAGCTCACAGTGTTTCGGAATAGTTACTTAAAATTTTTAATCTATTGTGCATTCCTTGAATTTGAAATGCTCTGGGTGTAAAACGAATAAGCAATACTTTGCCTAGGGCAGGAAGATATTTGCTTCATTTCAGGCACTAGTCCAATTTCCTACAAAAAGTGACTTACAAGATTAAACACAGGCAAAAAATGTCTCATTGATTCACCAATTATTGGAAAGCAGAAAGCACAAAAGACTGATATTTTTATCATGTATATGATGAGTCTTATAAAGGACGAAGAAATATCACATTTACAGGGAGCAGAAAACGTTTTCTCAGTGGTAATAGTCCTATAGTCTTGACAAATCTTTCAGTCCCATAGGCATTTTATTTTCAAGGATTTCTACTAAACAACACCAAACTTTAAAAGAAAATTGCATTAAGAACAGATAGGAATTTATACTGCCAAGGATCCACCCTCAGACAGTGCAGGTTGACAAAGGGTCTCATGAGTTGCTGTGGCACAGATGGTGGTGAAGGGTGCCTGTACAGCACGAGCTGCCCCACCAGGACACGGTCCTGCAGAAAGCACTGCAATTGCTATGTCAGCCCATGGTGACATGAAGAGCATGAAGTCTCAGTTCCAATAAAGACTAAAAAGTGAAAGCTTACCTATTTTAAAGTGTGTGAGGAAGGTAGGCGTGGCTTAACATCTTGCTTGCGCTCTCTATGCAGGAAACTACAAAGAGTTGACACCAAGCAACGCATTCAATTTTTGGATGACTCCATCTGTGGGGCATTTAGCATTAGCTTTTCTTCAAGGGTCCTTTGCATTCAGTGGCTGGAACTTCTTGAACTATGTAACAGAAGAGCTGGTTGATCCCCGCAGGCAAGTATCCATTTCCATGACACTTCTTGAAGAGGCTGAGACAGTGGAGCTGTCTGATAGTACTACTCATTTCATTAGATGCTGCAATGTCATTCCATGTCTGTGGGACTGGTCTTTCTAAAGGAGAAAGATTTTTCTTTAGAACAGACAGCAGGCAAGTTACAGAAACACTGAAATTAAAAAAATATTGCACAAGGTATTAACTGAATCAAAGCAGCCTACAGACAAGGCAGTATCTTTATGTTACTATTCAATCATAGTCAATTTTCCATAGCAGAAGATTGACCATAAATGAGATACCACACAAGTATCTACAGGGAGAATCTTCGTTGTCATAAAAAGATGAATTATCCTGGAAGTTGCTTTGCTTTTTCACCCAAAGGTCTCCCACAAACACCTGAAGGAGAAGATTAGTTTTGCAGTGAAAGTGGCACTCTCTGCCCCAGCACAGCTGTGGGCACCAGCCTGCCAAGGCAACTTACATTGGGTCACTGCAGATCCAGGGTACACAAAGGGGCTTGGAAATGATTTATTACAAGCAGCCTGAGAAGGCTGGAGGGAAAGGGAATTTTAGTTCAGCAAAGTTCAAATGTTTCAACATTTCTGAGTTAATAAAGTGGAATGACAAATGTCAAGAGCAGCTCTTGGAGCATGAGTTATTTCTGGGCACCCAATGCACACAGCAATTAAGCAAGAAGAAATTTAAGCTATTACAGCTTGGATGGGAATGACTTAAAGCTAAAGCCTTATGAGCATCTCTGCACACCAGTGAGTGGCAAAGTGCATGTCCAGAAATCTCGTCAGGAATAAAGAAAGTGTGGTAATGTGTTTCCTTAATAAACAACAATATTTTAATGGATGACCACAATTTCAACGATAATAATAAAAAATTTATTATTTAAATAAGGTAAATATGGCCTTAGTTGAGAAATAAAGAGAGAATGGAGTGAATGGTGCTTTTTTATTTTTACATATTGTTGCAGCCTTAGAGGAGAAATTAAAGTATAAAAAGAATTGGATAACCAAAACCACTTCCTACTTTTCCTAAATCTGTTCAAATTCACAAGGTTAAACGTGCTTTCTAAAATCTTTTTTCCAAATCTGACACACAGAGAAAAATGCATTATGTTAGATACAGAACAGTTCAGATATCCACCTCTAAGAAGGTCTCTGGATTCAAGTACATCTGTACTACTGTAAGTTGCCACGGTATTGTATGACCAGACCAGGTTTATGGTACACAATGGCCCAAGGCAGCAGCTGAACAACAGGATCCCCTTTCTTTTCAGAGCAGGCGAAGGTAAAGCAAAGCAAGACATTTTATCCCACCACGGTGCCTCTACATAGGGCTTTTGGGAAACGGATGTTTCATTTTTCAGTAACAGTCTGTCCCAATCCCAATAAAGTGCCCAAACGGAGCTCGTGGTACCTTTGTACCAGGAAACTCCCTGCAGACACAGCATTTCATAGCACTTTTAGCCTTCTCCAATGTGCAGTGAGTCAGAGAGCTGATGGAAGCACTGCTTCTCTCCAAAGGAACAGCCAATGAACCCACCCAGCTGGGTGACCATCCCCGGGCCGTACACAGCTGTTGTGACCTCACTGTGCATGATTTTAATTTCTTGTCTACCCTCCTAATTCTTTTATTAGGAACCTACCTCGTGCCATATTCATATCCATCCCATTGGTGACATTTGTGTATACGTTCACCAACATTGCATATTTCACTGCCATGTCACCCCAAGAGCTCTTGTCCTCCAACGCTGTGGCGGTAGTAAGTAAACCATTCCCTGCATGTCTAAAATACACTTTGATTTCAGTACTGTGCTTTGCAGTGTATTTCAGTTTCTCTGCCTTCTGTTGCTTTAGACATTTGGTGAAAAGTTACTGGGCTATTTTTCCTGGGTTATGCCAGTCTCAGTGGCTCTATCTACATTTGGAGGAATAAATGGATACCTTTTTACCTCATCAAGGTTAGATGGAGTACAATTTTATGAACATTATCTAATTTGGGGAGGGGCTGTTTTAATTGCATTTGCTAAAGAAATGCTAGCTAGACATTTTGGATGTTGTAGAGCATGAGGTTGTTGTTGGGTGTGTTGGATACAATCAGTTATGAATTATTCTGTTTCAAATTAGCAAAAGTAATATTAAATCATGAAATTTCTTGCAAATTAATCCTCATGAGTTATTGAAAGTGTTTGCAGATGTGGAATAACTCGCAGTAAGATCCAAACACAGCTTTAGCATGAAACCAAAGTAATTTTTTATCAATAAAGTTCCAGTAGCTCCCAGCTAAACTGTGCTTTGCTCAAAGAGGAGTTTTGGGGCCTGGTGCTGTACTCAGTCACAGGCATTTTCATGCCCATGCTGGAAAATCACCTTTCAAGCAAGATACGTTGCATGGAAACTGCTGATAGTTGGGCCAGAATCTGTAAAGTCTGTAAGATTGCAATCAATAAAGCCTGTTTATAATAATTGACCTGTCTGAATTTAATTTGAAAGCTATAAAGTTTTTTTGAGGAAACTGCTCAAGTACCTTGGGAAAGTTATTTATCACAGCACTTTCATGGGTATGATATGCAACAAATGGAAGAGCATATGTAACAGGGTATACACTTAAAAGTGAAATGCTAAGGCATGTTAAACCTTATCCAAAACCTTTTGAAACTGTAAATACCCACACAACCTGCAGAGTATTCATCCCTCACTGGGTAAAGAGACAACGCTGGCCAGCAGAGAGTCCTCAGAGGTATTTCGGCATCTCAGAGCAGGTTTTTCCCAGGTGACTTTAGCTGTTGAAGGCCTTGTATACTGAAGAGTTTAGTTTAAATACCTTTCCCCAGGGTTCACAGTCTCTAGTTGTCTCTGCAGTGGCAGCCACAGCTCCCTTCCATGAGAAGACCAAAGCAGGTGGTTGAGATAAGAGGTGTTATATGACTAGGGACTGGAGAGGCTGTTGCATACCCAGTGGATTCATCATTACTCTTCTTATTTCCAGGTTATGTTTCTCTGGTGCTCGAGAAGGCCATTTGCCAAGTTTGCTTGCCATGATCCACGTCAAGCACTGCACACCCATTCCTGCCCTTCTTGTCTGCGTAAGTGCTACTATCCCTCCTCTGTCACCATGTAACCTGCTTTTAGAAACACTAAATCACAGAGAAAAGAGCTGGGAAAACACTTGAGTGGTGGTTTTACCCCAGAAGAGGAGCAGTGGGTCAACCTTAATTGCAGCTGGTAGGTGCCAGCTGAGCAGCTCCTACTGCCCCAGAGAGACGCAGCCTTCAGCCTCAGAAATAATTCCTCCTTCTCCCAATCCCCTGACACCTGAAGGGTTTCCCTCATAACCTGCGTTGCAGTGTAAGCTCATTAACTCTTGTCCTGCAGCAAGAGGTAGGGACTGGCTTTTGAAACAGAGATACTTCATTTAAGAAAAGACGAGCTCCTTAGACCAATTTTGCCTGCTTCCCACAAGCATTTGGAAATCTCCATGGTCACTGCTAATCCCACTCAGGCAAGGCTGCTTTAGGTCCTGCCACCAAAGCCAGAGTTATGGTGGGTCCCAGGGAAAGGACAAAATGCTCCTATAATTACTTTCAACAACCAAGACATCTTGTGAGGGATGATCAGGCAGTTCTCTGAGGGCCACAGGTATTTCTTTCACAGGCCAAAAAATTAAGTAGGGACAATGATTACAGTGGCCCTGAGTAATGTGTCTGCTGAATGGTACATCAGGCAGACAACAGGTCACCTGCAAAGATCAGACACCAACGGGCCAGCTGTTAGGAGTGTCAGGGGCTGGTCCAGTTGCTGATGTGCTCCCATGGGAAAAAGATTCCCCTCACTTTTTAGACAGTGTAAATTTCCACAGTAGTAATGACTTAGGGAAGTTATTATTTGAAACAAAGAGCTTCATATGCTTTTATCAACAGTGAAACTAGAATGTGTGATGGGTTTTACAGCAGCATAGAAGATGATTAAGAAGAAAATGATTCGCACTGCTGCTGTACAAGGCTGCAGGGCCCAAGCAAAGGAATTCCCCAAAGGGCATTTGCTTGAAATCTTGGCTGTATCAATGGCTGCCAACTGCAGATTTGCCATTGATATCAAAACCACGAGGGGTTGACCCCAGATGCATTAGAAAGATGCATGTTTACATGTCTCCCAGCTCTAACAGCAACCCTGGCACAATATACCCATACAAACTTCACTGAATAAGCCTCCTCCTCATTCCCCTTTTATGACAAAATATGCATCTTGCTTAGGTTTTACAGCATTCCTGGGGCTTAGTGCCCCATCACAAACATCTTGCCTACTGCCCACTGAAGGTTTGGGGTAAACTGTCCTGGGCACCCATCATGGAATCCTGTGTTCCGCTGGGGCCCATGAGGCAGAACTCCTTGGTCCTTAAAAACACATCAGCTGAAACAACACACTGAGTCTCAGAGGGGCTGTTTCTCTGTGGAACAGCACCAACAAGAGCAAGCTGCCTGTCGAGCTGACTGATCCATGCCACACCATCCCCCTTGAATCACAGTGCAAGTCACAGAACAAGCATGGCATATCAATTCATCATTTGAAGGTGTTTTAATCCAGCTCAGTGCACATCAAATGCAGCTCGGAAATATTTATCTCTTAAGAAAGATAATAATAGTATAGTGTAGGCAGCTACAACAGCAAACAGGGCTACACTTTAGGCAAACCTAATTGATACATCAGATTCCTTTTCTCTTCCATTGAATCACACCTAGATCTCTGCATGGAGAGGTTTGTTTGTTCATGGAGAACAGCTAATTCAACACTACCAGTGAGACCTTTATTTTTACTGATTTACTATTTTACTTCCAAAAATCAAGGGGCCAAGCTAAATGTAAAATAAACAGACTTGGGTTTTTTTGCAAGACGGTGGGGAGTAGCTGGCCCTCCTGCCAGCCATGTGGCTATGACCAGGCCATCGGGAGGGCAGCACCCCCTCTTCAGCCATGAGCCACTGGGGATGACACCTGCACTGTGAGCAGATCTGACACATCAGTGTCACCTACACATGGAATCTTGCCACTCTGAGCGACATCACTGCAAAGCCCACCAGTGGCAGTAGAGAGGTGTACACACATATGACACAGTGCACACTTCAGGGGAGAGCAGCAACCATGTTATATATCAGCGATATGAGATCGTGTCCAATTTTAAACCCATTTTGTGGTGAAACTGTTCAAGGTGTTGAAATCCCCCTGCCAAGCCTGCAAGGCTTTGAATAGGGGAACAGAGGAACCAATGGGGCATTCGGTTGTGGTGGTGCTTAATTCCCAGTGCTGGAGGTGCAGAAACCTTCCCTCCTGGAAGGAATTTACTATCGAAATGGCTGATTAAGAAAAAAGGGACAAAAAGCAAAAAGGGAGCCCAGATAAACACAGACCAAAATCTTGAGCACTCTCTGGAGGAATTTGGATATTTAGTTTCCCTCCGGCTCTGGGCCCCAACAGAGTGTTCACTGGACTGCTATTTGGTGCAGGTGAGTGCTGAGCCCCTGTGGTACCAAAGAGCAGGGTGGGGGGCTTGAGGAGCAGCACCCTGCCCCCCAAGTCAGCTCTCCTGGCTCTACAGTATTGATGGCTTTTTGCTGGTTGTAAAATCACAAGATAGACACACTTAGGTGATAAAAAGGGTTACCTTTATAAGGATCCTTAGGTGCACAACTGGCTAGGTGGAAAGTGCTGAAGATGCACACATAATATAAAATGCATACAATTTTTATATGTTTAGCAAGTTAGCATAATTGACAAGAATCCCCAATTAGAGACATAAACAATGAGGTAATTCCCCCTCAGTTCAACCCTTTCTGAATCTCCCACCTCCCCCCCCCCGCCCCCCTCCCCACTTAGATAGGAACTAAACTTTTTAATTAAAATGTGTCTTGGAGAGCTAGTTTCAACCTTGGCTTCCAGATAATCTAACCTTGGACCCCACCTTGGAGCCACTGGGAATTTATTTTGTCTTTCTGTCTAATAGAGTAGGTAAAAAGCTAGCTACAAATACTGTAATAGGCTGCAGCGCTACAAATGTATGTGTAAAGAATATAGAGAATATATAAAAGCAAAAAAGGTGAAAATCAATTCGGTATCAGTATTAGGCAGATGTAGAGTTCAAAAAAGCAAGCAAAAGCTTGGGAATTTCCACCATCCATCTGCCAGTTTCCAAACATTAGTAATGCTCAAAAGATTGATGATGCTGATCAGCTGTGGCATGAGCCAGCAGCAGAAAGGACAAACCTCTATTTCTTTATAATATACAGAGCACCTGCAACAACATAGTGCCTGAAACACAACATGTTATGTCTAAGAAATCCTTTCACCTGGAGTCCTCACCATAACATTCAATAGCTTTTAAAACACTTAACAGAAATAGGTGGAGTGGGAACTTTGCCAGCCTTCCCAGCCCTGCCTGCCTAGCCATGGGCAGCAGAGATACCTATGCCAGCACCCCAGGGTATTTATAAACAGACCCTCTAGTCTCTGACTTCAGCATGCCCCAAATCACCCAAAATACCCATTTAGCCCCAGCCCTGGTGGCACAGCTTGGGGATAAGGCACAGAGCCACAGGAGGCAGCACATGCCCAGCAGGTGCCATAAACAAAAGGGTTTTTAATGCTTTAATGGGAATTTTGCTTGGTTTTGTTGTTTTTAAGCTATCTTTTCTAGTAATGGCTCAAGAAGGCTATGCTCCTCTCTTTGCAGTGTTTGGCCACACTTATCATCATGCTTGTTGGAGACACATACACGCTAATCAACTACGTGTCATTTATTAACTACCTCTGCTATGGAGTGACAATTATAGGCCTGATTGTTTTACGCTGGAAGAAACCCAAAATCTTCAGACCTATCAAGGTGACACTGTTAAAGCTAAATTTCTTGGTTGCAATAGTGATGCAAAGGGTGGGATGGGAACACCTCCCAAACCATGTCCCAAAGTGCCATTAGTGCAAAAGAGGGATACACAGGCAGATCTCTTGTGAACTTGTTGGGATGGGCAGAGAGGACAACAGCAGTAGAGGGAAGGGGGACACAACTTATGGGGGGCCTGAAGCCTGCACTGCCTGCAGCCCACCACAACCAGTCAGCCACTGCTCTTGCTCTGCACAGCCGTGCTCTGCTCTGCTTTCTCCTGGTAGGTGAACCTCCTCATCCCCATCACTTATCTGGCGTTTTGGGCATTTCTGCTGATCTTCAGCTTATACTCTGAGCCGATCGTCTGTGGGGTTGGACTAATTATCATTTTAACCGGAGTGCCAGTGTTTTTCCTTGGAGTCTACTGGAGAAATAAACCAAAGTGTGTAAATAGGCTGATAGGTAAGCCAGCACTATGTGCCTTGCTGCCCTCCCTGCTTAAACTCTGACACACTGGCACCAAAACAGCCAGGAAACTGCCTGTATGAGACCAGCCACCACTCTCAGCCACTGGCAGCGCCTGGGCATGAAGTTGCCAGGCAGTGCTTTCCTCTGGGCAAATGTTTTGCTCACTGCTGGGTACGTTTGCCTCCTCTCATGCCTCTGTGCCCATCCACTCAGCTTGCTCACAGCAGCCTGTCCTGTGGCAAATACACCAGGGTGTCACTTGATGCACATGGAGACCAAATGAGCAATCACACAGGGACCGAGGAGTTTCTCACCCTTGCCCTGCCTTCTCCCTCTGTTCCACCAGCACGTCATGTCACACAAGCCCTGTGTGACATGATGAACTATCTCATACTCAAAAGTTTCTTACAAAGCCTTACATTATCCCTCATATAAAATTAAAACTGCAAATAAGTCTTTTATGTTTTGGTTGTGTTTGATTTTTAATCACTTTGCTCCAAGGTGAGGACTTTCAAACAAGCACACTGCAGCCCTCTGCTCTGACTGGAGGGTTTTCATCAGCTGCAGTGGGCTCTGCTGCCAGCAGCTCCCCAAGGCCAGTGGTCACTGCAGCTGGGCTGACACAGTGCCAGGAGGGCTGGCAGTCATCCCATCCCATCCCATCCCATCCCATCCCATCCCATCCCATCCCATCCCATCCCATCCCATCCCATCCCATCCCAATCCTGACAGCCTGCCATGGGCAGCACTGGCAGCTCTGTGAGGGGCTGCGGAAAGGTATTCCTAAAGCTGTTCAATCTTAATCTGCCCCTGCTTCACAAACACTCTTTGATCACTGAGCTGGAGCTGAGAAGGGTTGGAAGGGGCAGTCAGTGGGGCAGCAGGGCTGTGCAGCCTCCTTCCCATGTGGCACTGCTCCAGCATCACATATTTGTTTAGAAGAGCTCAAGCATCCCCATTAACCACCCATTAACCACTGGCCATTTGCTCCTTGCAGAGTCCATGACGTGCTGGGGGCAGAAGCTGTGTTTTGTGGTGTACCCTCAGTGTGGAAGTGCCGAGGAGGAGGCCTCCTCGGCCCACTCTTGGCAGCCGGTGAGCGGGACAGCAGTGAGGAAATAACAGCGTGGCCTTTGAGGCTGAAGTGGCTTCTTGTTTACATGCTGATTTTTGAAAAAAGTTTTTCTGGAAAAAAAAATGGTTTTAGAGCTCCAATAGTGAGGCCCATAAAATGAGCTACACCCTTTATGGCCTCTGTAGCTTTTAGTTATTCCCTAAGGAAAAAAAAAAAAAAAAAAAAAGAAGAAAAAAAAGAAAAGAAATAAAGTGTAAAATAAGGTGCTGGTTGGGGTTTTTTTCTGTCAGCATTCTTGCTCAGCAGGGGAAAGCAGCACAGACACAGCTCTGGAATATTGATTTTAGTCACCACGAGGGTCCACCAGAGACATACAAATTTAGGCATTTCAAAACTAGGGCAGTTCCCAACACAAAATCGAAGTACAGAAATCAAGAGAAAGCAAGGAGACTTCTTGCTGCCCCTGGGTGTGGTGAATGCCCACATAACATGAGGCATCAAAGTTACAATCCAAGGGATCACCCCTTCACAGAGCTGGAGGAGCACAGCATCTCCATCCCAGCTCCAAAGACCAGCGCAGCTGGGGCAGGGTGACTGCACTGAGCACGGACCGCAGAGTAAAAGCTACAGCACCAACAATCATCTGGACAGTTCCAGCATCATTTTGTGACACAGAAAAAAGATACAGAAGTAGTGATCTAAAATCTCAAGTATCTCAGTTTTGAAGCATTGTTGTAAAGGTGGAGGGGGGCTCCTGCATCCCAGATGGGACAGGGCTCACTGCAGCACCCAGGAACTCCTGCGTGAAGCTCAGCAGGATCCAGGTGCCAGCTGGGGAGGATGGAGACATGGAGAGGTCTGCAGTGGGATCAGCAGTGGGAACTCAAAGGAAACATGGGAAAGGAGCCTGATGTTCCTCCTGTCTTTTGAGGTGTCAGGTGGTGCCACGTTGCTTCAGAGACCAATTCCCCATTTCAGCTGTGCTCAACCAAGTAACGAGCCTAAATTACTCGCACATCAGATGCTCCTTAGAAAGTGTTTTGCATATTTTATTTGTGCCATGCACTAGGAAAAAAATCTCATTTGTGCACTTAATTAATATATGGAGATTTGCTGCTGTAGCAATATGGCCACTTTTACAACAGGGAATCTTCTGAAAATGCAAAATGTGAGAACAGCTCTTAGCTACTACTCTTTCACAGTTTTTGAAAACAAAAACTATCACATTCAGTAGCCTTGGTAACAGCCATCTGAGTGTAATTTAAAAGTATCTTTCTATAGTCCTGGCACAAAAATTACAGATTCATTATCTCTTAGTTAATTATTCAGAAATACTTTTGTTTTTAAATAATAATAATAATAATAGTAATATCTATATATTAAAATTCTATTCATCTCTCTCCAAAATTTCAGATGGTAGACACTAAAAAGGAACACAGCTTACATTCTTCTCTTTGTATAAAGCTGTTAACTATAAGAGATCAAAATATATATTTAGCTAGAAAAAAAAGTGTGGTTTTATGTGTATATATGCACACATGTAAAGAAAGATACCACATTTGAAATAATAGTATGAATATACAGTTTGCTAATGGAAATCATAAATATTCAGCTTGCTTTAACAAAAAAAAAATTCAGAGCAGACCTCTCTGTGGCTAAGCAGCACCTGAACTTTAAGTAATGTCAGAGGCTCTCATGGCTAAGTCTCCTTTTCCATAGCTCAAAATCCACTTTCTGTGGTATAATTCCAACAGATTAACTCCTTCAATACCTTTATTAGCTAGTGGGAAAACTAAATGTATTACAGCATCAGCAATACTGATTGCTTTCAGAACTGCTAAGTTTTGGCGTGGGTTTATTTTTGTTTAAAAAATTAAGGTAAGGAAATGAGCTAGCATGGAAAATTTGCAGCTCTTGAGACAAGTCTGTATGGTAATGAGAAAGGTAGTAATAATAGTAATAGTAGTAATGCTGCAACAGCTACGAAGGCTTTTCCTGGCTGTTGTATAAGGAAATCAGAAGCAAAATTAAAGAACAAATTCCTCTTAATTGTCAATTGAGTTTAGCTCAAATTTTCCCTGATTATACTCACACGCTTTAAAAGTAATAACATTTGGCCTTAAATCAGAAGGCTCAATTTAGAACAGCATTATTTACTAGACTTCATCTTTGAATTAGATACCAATCCCCAAAAAGTGTTCCACAATGTTTCATTTTTAGGAATAGCTTCATCTCTGCTCACAGTGTCACATACAATAAAGGCTTTGCAAATGTTAGTGCCTAACGTGTAGAATTTCTACCCATAGAAATCAATGTACAAAATTAGAAAGATAAATTCATATGCTAAATGAAATTTAGCAGCACACAATCCATATAAGAGAGATTTTTCCTAAAGACAAAGCAACTAGCCTCAAAGGAGACATAATTACTAATATTTTAAAGCCCACTGAACAAAAGGAAAACCTTGAAACAGCTGACAATATCAGCATGCTGAGAATATTGTGATACTTGATACAGAGAAGCAAGTTGTTTCCAACAGAAAGGAGTTTAAATAAAACTTGAATAGCAGCACAATACCATATAAGCCTATAAATTATGTGCTATTATATTTATGTAGCATAAAATATTAGAGGCTGTAATGCAGAAAAATACTCCGGGGAGTATCACCTGTAAGTCAGCCTACAGCAAAGTCAATAAAAAAGGATTGGATTATTCTTATCTTATTTTCACAGTATTGAAAAAGCAGCAACAGATATGTCATCACTGCTAAATGCTTTGCAAGACAGAAGTGGAGAAGATAAAATTCCAGGAGTCGAGTGGGCACTGTTGGGAAGCAGGAGAATGAGGCAGAGGTACTTCTGATGGCTTGGCTACCCTCAAGCATTTTCAAAAACTTGATAAAGGAATCAATTTTTTCCATTCACATTAGTACATAAACCAGAAAAGTTTGATCTCAGAAGGGTCAAGGGAAGAGACTCACAGAATCACAGAATATTTTGAGTTGGAAGGGACCCACAAGGAACATCGAATCCAGCTCTTAAGAAACTGACCCATATGGGGACTGAACCTTGGGTTCAGCACCATGCTGTTTCAGTTCAAAGCTTTCCTCCAACTCAAGAAGGACAGATGAGTCCCTGTGTATTTAATAATACATTTGACTTGGAAGCATCTTTACAAAACATGTATCCAAAAACATGCAGAAAAGATTTCATTAGCCATTCTCCATCACTTCTGAAAGCACAAGCCCTGATGCAGCCATCGACCTTGGGACAGGGGCTGGAGGCCCCAGGGGAGCAGCACATTTGTCTGGCGAGGTGCTGTGGTGGGTTGGGAGCCCAGGACAGAGCCTCTGGCACAGCCCACCTCCAAACAAGCTAATGCTGTGAGAGAAACGTGCTGGAGAGTTGAAGTTAAACAAAATCATTCATCTTCAAAGGAAAGACACCAACCAACCAACCAATCAGCCCCCAGCAGACATGCTGTCCCACACTTCATATTCAGAAGCCTTTGTCAAGGTACTTCTCACGTTTCGCTTATTGTTAATTTGTTAAACCTTGGGAAAAAAAATTTGGTTTCCAGCCCCTTTGTACCAAGAACCAAATCAGAAATTGTTAGCTGTTACTCAGCTGCTGAGGAGTTCTATGAGAGATATTGAAAGAAAAATAAAGGGTAAACTTTGCTTAGAATTTGTCTTTTCCTAAAGCTTTAGAGTTCAGACAGTTGCAAACCAAACTCTGGTTTTTAAACCTCCTCTCCTTGGTCCTTGACACCTCTCAAGAGTGCTCTATCTTCAAATAGAAACTTCTGCACTTGGACAAATGGAAAAGGAAAATCCAAGAAAAAGGATTAGAAAGTGAGTAAGATGCTGAGGCCAAAACCAAATTTGTCTTAGAGTCTTACAGCAAGACACAGCGATAGAAGGAAGATCCAGAAGGCATCATAAAGCAGGGAACACATAGAATGAAATAATAAAACACATAGGATAAAATGTAAATCACCACCACTCACCTCAGTCTTGGTAACCATTTAATCCCTGTAGCCAAGATCACAAGAGAGAGAATCTGAAAAGGGAAAAATGGCTCACTGAACTGTTTGCTAGGGTGACAAACTGACAAAGGACAGGACACGAGGTGTGCTGCCTGCAAGGTTCAGGTTCAGACACATATTTGTACTAGATTTTAAATCCTAGCACCTGCCTGGGAGATTAAAACTCAATTTCTGGCCAAGTCCAAAAATCTTAAATAAGCAAAAGCAGTTTTTCCTCTCAAAGAAAGGGTCTGATTAGAAAGTACCAAATTCCCTCCAGGCTTGCCCCTTGGTTTGTTGTAAGACATATCTATTGTACTGCACAGGCTGTCAAAAGACTTGCAAACACTCAGGTATCATTTATTACTCTATTTCCATTTCATGGGTTATTCTCATTTCAGCCTCACCTCAGGGTATGGTTTGAAACATTAGTGCTCCTGCCACTGCCACTGTAGCTGAATGAGCATTTCATGACAAAGCAAAGCGAAGCAAAGCAAACCAAAGCAAACATTTCCTGCTAGGCTAGAAGGTATTATCCCTCTGCATCCAGCTGTGTCCTTCCATCCTTCATGGCTACAGATAAATCTGGGATCACCATGAAATCTGTCCAGTTCTCTTCAATACAAATAAAGACTTCCAAGTCTGCAGAACACTGTCAACACAAAGTTACTCAGCCTTCACCTTCTTCTGAAAAAGAGCAAGACAGAGCCAGCAGTACCTCAAAGAGACAGGGAAGGAGAAGCATCACCATCAGCATCAGCAAAACAAGCACTGGCCTCAGGAATGGGAGAGGCAGTACTTCAGAAACTGTGTTTTTAACTACCCTAATAGTCATACACTTCAGGGCTTCTTTTTTTTCAGCTGGGATATACGCATACATACATTTTAAAGGCAGCTGTATGCAACAGTGAATTGCTAGTGCCAAGATTTCACATGTACTATTTAAAAAGTGATATCCTTTCCACTAGCTTCAGCCAGAAAAGATAGCAGATGATAAAAAACCCCCAAAGGTACAAAACCAAACCAAAACACACCCCCTCCCCTTCACATTCATGTCAACACAGGGAGTCATGGGTTGGCACGTAAGAGTCAGAGTCAAACAAAGACTGTGGGAGTACAATTTAGGAATCCTTGAGCTTTGGTGTTAAGAGTGATGGTCAGAAACCCACAGGCTCTGGGCACGTGAAATTTTATTAAAAATTAAGAGATCCAAAGCAAGGCAAGGTACGATGATGCCAGCATCTTTCTTGCTTAGTGTCTTGCTCAGTCCAGGAAGCAGTAGTAGATACTGGTAAACACAACACCATACCTGAACCATATGCCTGTACACACACTATGGTAAAATGTTGTAGCTAAATTAATATATACAACAAATTAAAAACAAACAAACAAAAAAGTCACAAAGCAGAGAACAGAAATAGAGAACAAGTACGTTTAAGGGATGTTGCAGAGTAATAGACAAGTTGGAAGGTACCAGAATTCCTAACAGAAATATTCCCTGCTTTAATAGCAGCAGAGAAAAATATTAAGGGAATCACTTTTCCCCTTTATGCTGCCTATGAGCTTGCATTCTTTTTAAACCAGTAAGTATTCTTCTCTATTCAGAGAGATTTCTGGAAGGGAGGTTTTTTGGAAGGAGGGTTTTTTTTGCTTGTTTGGACAGGGGAGCTGTGTATCTTAAAAAACCAAAGCCAAACAAACAAACAATTTGCTTCCGGTCTACAAAAATCTTTAGAGTGCAGAAAAGCATTATTAAAGTAACAAAATATTTAACAAATGTACTAGCTGATTAACTTAAGGTTGTATAGCCTTTAAAGTGTTGCATTTCCACTTTCTTCCTTTTTTCTAATTTTAAGAAGTTCTGAATACAAGGAGGCAGTTTATATGAATCAGAACCAAGGTACCTTCAAGGATGATTGATTCCCTGTTTAATGCTTACAAGAGATGGAGGAAGGGCAGACATTACACTAAAGCAGACTTTATGATTTATCCAGGTATTGACATTCCAGGGCACTGCACTGCACCTCTTTGTGCTCATAGTGCAAACACAGAGATTTCTTTTGTAAAACTAACAGTGAACTTACGGCTCTTCCCTTCCAGGGGGTGAGCTAGGAGAGAAAACTGCCCTGCAGAATACAGAAGTTAGTGCTTACAAAGAGCACCAGGCTTGTATTTCTCATTGATGCAGCACTGTATAGTCCAGTCATGAGGGTTGTGAACACTTCTGTATGCTTCAACATCAAATTTTCATTAACCTGGACTTTTTTTAAAGTTTCTCAAAGTAAAACTTTCCCAGTGAAATTTTCACTGAGTTACTAAATGCATAAGTACACAAAATATGTATGATACATGTAAGAAATTATGTGAAGTTACACATCTTAAAGTAGTGTTAGCTGTTCAGGGTTGTTCCCAAAATATAGCAGTATTCCAGAGTACGTATTTCAACTTTATGAGCCTTATAATGGTGATGGTTTAAGGCATGGCATGATTAGCATTGTTTTATTACAGAAATATTTTTCTGTAACAGAAATAAAAACTAAAACTAAAACCTGTAGCCTTTGATGCAAACAACTACTCTGGAGTGCAATGACTACAGTACATGGCCTTGCAAAGGTGGAATGTACCCAAAATGTTTACAAATGCTATGAAAGCAAGATCTCTTTCAAAACTACATTTTCTTTGATGAAATGAGTTCTGATCACAGAAGAACTTGGAAAAAATGACTGAGCAGTATTTATTTAACGCAACTACAACTCTTGTTATGCATTTTGCAACAAGCCCTTCCTGGTATTAATGCCCTTAAAGAATTTGAATCTTCTAACTCTGGAATGCACAGTATGAAACCAATTTGCAACAGAAAAGGAAAAAAAATCACTTCTATTTAATTCTTCCATATTACATTTTAGTAGGCCAAAGTTCCTTGTTCTTTTCAAGGCACTCCCCCAAAGGGAGTCCTAGTGAAAGATCCAGGACTAAATATAACCCATTTAAAGGAAAAAATCTTTGACACTTTGATGTAAACTTAACTGTTCACTGCAGAAGCCTGTTTGCCTTTACAGCCAGGAAAGTCCTGTGGGCAGCAGAGCTCAGGCCTGCAGATGTCAAAGACCCCAATTTCACAAGTTCAGTTAATAACTCTGGACAACTTGAATTCCTACAACAACAAACAGGTTTTGGAGCACTCGAATGTTTACAGAGCAGCAGCATCAACTTCCTTGTTAACTCCTTTATAAAGCATTTTTGTTTGTCACTGTGTCATGGGGGAATTGAAGCAGAGCTCTTGTTAGAGTAGCAAGAGTCTGGCCACCACCCCAGCCATCACAACAGGACCAAGCTATCACACAGCAGAGTTCTGTCATTCTGCAGGAACTCCTCTTCTGCAATGCCACCTTCTTAAAAGTAAATAACTTGCCTACTTTTACTTACACTCTAAAAAACCAAAAAGGCACCAGTTTACATTTAAGTGTGTACAATCCACACAGTGTCAGCTTTGAAAACGGCACTGATCTATTTCAGCTCTTCAAAGAACAAAAAGCAAATAAAAATAAAAAAAAGCAAAATAACATCCTCTAAAAATAAAAGATTAATAAAATTCCTGGTTTATACATCTGCACTTACGTAGCAGATTTACAAGCAAACTTGTGAGACAGATTTTATTTCAAAATAAAACTGAAGTCTGATCCTGACCAAGTGCTCAGTGCTTCCCAGTGCAGCCCCCAGGAGCTGTAAAGCCTCAGTGTCCTTCAGGCACCCTCAAAGTGGTATCAGCATAGAGTCCCTGGAAACACGAGGAGAGGAAAAAGAGGGTAGAGAAGGAGGAAATAATTCTGCAACAATCACAACATCACTATGAAGAAAATGCAACACATGACAATGTAAAAAAGAAATATTGCTGCAACTAGAATTCAATGCACTCCACTTAACACTGAACACTGCTATACTCTCATTACAAAGCTTTAGTAGCTAAGACACCTGGTTTCATTCTGAGTATACAATACAGAAACTTTGGATTTAGTGGATGCTTCAAGGTACACATGGCCATCAAAACATTTCTGAAGGGACCAAAAGAAGTGAGCAGTTTCTATAAAGGGGAAGCTACAGGGGATTTGAATTCCTCCTACATATTTGTAATTAAAATTATTAACTTTTATTTAAATTATTATGCCTAAAAAGACAACAATGTTACTTGCTGTCAGTTAGTACTCAGAATTACAATGACCGGTGTCTGCCCCAGGTTCCAACAGAGTTCTCTAGTTAAGGAAGACCAATGAAAGGCAAAGAAACACTGAATGCAGAGTGAGTAAAAAGTACAGAAGAACTACCAGAGGATGGAGATGCCTCCAAACTGCAGTGACACATTCCTGTTCTCCTAGCCCCTGACATCACATAGTGGCCTACTTCTGCCCCACTGGAGTTTCAGGAATAGCAATGGTGACATAAACTTGTCCTATTTAGTTTTGTACTGCACTCACTGTGGAATTAAAGCACACTCATTTGAAGAGAGAAAGTTGGGAGCACAAACATACCACCTATCATCAAAGTGCATTGAAGTAACAATGAAGTTATAAAATTTACATGGACAAACCAAAAATTTTTATTAGCAAACAAGTAAAGATTCATCATCACTGGTATTGTTTTCGGAGAGGGAAGTAGATGACTGTAACATTGGCACTTCCACAGAATGGCAACAAGCCGCATGAACATCCAAAGGCTCCTCCTGGTATGAGTTAGGGCAACAGTGGTTTTGTCCATCCACTTGGATATGAACATTCATAGGGCTGTCTGGATAACCAGACTCCCACTTTTTTAAGGGTAATCTACATGGATCTTCACTCAGTGGATGACTTCCACTTAAACTATTGTCCTCTGGGACGGTCCTCCTGGATACTGACCCACCATGGATCGTTTCTGTAACACTTTCAGATAAAGGATCTCTGAAAGCCTTTCCTGTATCTACTTTACTGGACTGCTTAAGCTCTCTGTCAGAGTCAGCATTTAAGGATTTATCAGTGTATCCAGCCTCAGGCTCTGCATGTGCTGCTGTGCAAGTATTTGGGTGTAAGATGTTGGAAGGCGATGGCTCTGTAATTTCAGTCTCTGGCTGCAAGCTGCTACATCCAGCTTCCTGTGGGCCCCTGGCTTGGCCATTTGCCTCTAAACTAGGTCCTTCCGGGGAAGGTGCAGGACTCCGAACAGTCCCATCAGCACTGCTGATGATTCCATCACCCAGTGTAGTCTGTGAGGTGCGGGCAGGAGTCAGGAGTGGGATCTGTCCTCTCACCCGAGGTCTGTGAAAGAGTCTGTTCCAGAGCCTGCCCAAGCGCCGCCGAGATGAGGTCCGTCTTGACGAGTGTCGTCTCATCTGCCTCCTCATGGCTGTTCGAAGGTTCTGCAGCACAGAAGCCTGTAACACAGAGGTTACTAGCATTTCACACATACTCAAAAGACTTCTAAACCCCGTTCTCCCCAGGAATATCTCCACTTTACCACAATACTCAGACTTGATCCCTGTGCTTCCTTGTTAAATGCGTATTTTCTAACAAAATATTTGAGAACACCAAAGACAGCTCTGCCTGTACCAGAAGACTCTCATAGGTTCATAGAATGGTTCGGCTTGCAAGGGACCTTAAAGATCATCTAATTCCAAATTCCCTGCTGTGAACACCTCCCACTAGATCAGGCTGGTCAATGCCCCATTCAACCTGGCCTTGAACACTGCCAGGGAAGGGCAGCCACAACTTCCATCCCTTACAGTGTTTCCTTTATGAGTTTAAGCTCTACTTGTCTACCCAGGAAGTTAATTTTCCACTGGAGTAGCAAACTACAAGTGCATTATCACACTAGGAACTATATCTCAGCTGAATACTTCTGACAGGGTACAAGAGCTTTTGAGTACTCAGCAATGAAATAGAATGACATAATGGCTTGCCAGTGTAATTTATCTGTAAATGAAAAACAATCATTTTGGAAAATCAAGAATTTTCCAAAAATACTGCTAGAGACTTTCTTATCATTTCAGGTGCATTTACAGTTTCAGCTTCAAAAGCCTTTCTTTTTCTATTTACTTTCTGACCTTTCTCTCTGACTTTATTAATTCTGTCTTGACATACAGCAAAAGTGCTTTTCTCACTGCTGTTCCCCAACAAATACATTTAATGCATTCAAAACTACCCAGAGCACCGGAGGAAATGTGGGTATACACATTTTTATATTACTTCAATATAATTAGCACAGCCACGGAAATACAGTTCCAGATGGATTTTATCTAATTTATAGTAGTTTGGCAGCTGAAATATTCATTAGCACTTGTGTCTGCATACTTGTGATGCATTGTATACAGGGAAGTCTTCAACTGGGGGAATAAGTCCTTGTGCAATCAGCTGTCCATAGGAAGGTGGAGCTTCCCGCCGCACAAACTCTGCTTCCAGTCGCGTCATCTGAGTCTCAAATGCTCTGGAAACAGAACCAGAGAGAAAACATGGAAGAGAAGGAACAGTTTATCCTGCCTCCCTGACATTAATGAGCACTGCCATTAATGAGCACTGCCAATGAGCTCGCACTAGGAGTAAAACCACAAACCTTCCACTAAGCTCCATGAAAACCTTACCAGGATGTTAAAACAAACAAAAGGACTAAGAGTACAGGGTATAAGTATGAATGAATCAAACCAGCAAACTCTCTAGCGCAGTCTCAGGCTGGACACTGTGGCAACCGAAGTTTTTTCAACCAGCCAGTAGCTGTTGTGCCAGTAACAGCAGTAACTTCTTCAGCACGGGCCCAAAGGTTTTTTTTTTTTGAAAAGACTTTTAAGACTCCATTAAGAATTGGAAACAATCACACAACAGGGGCAGCTTGCAGTTGCAGAGAGGTTTGGCAGTCCTGACAGAACAGAGACACTGAGATTCACACTTTAGCAACAGCAGTTCTTTTGCAGGTTCTTAATCATGCAGATTTGATCAGGAGAGAATGTAAAGCACACTGTTTAAAACAGTGTCAGCAGCATAGCACAGAGCTGGTGCACATGACAAGAGATGGGAACCAGAAAGTCCCTTATGACTGCCTCCTACAAAGCAGAACCCCATTTGCACATACATGTAACACACAGGCAAAGAAACACACACACTACACCTAAAATGAGGTTTATAGGACCAGGGTAAAGGAGCACAGGCTATACCGTGGACAGCTCCCACTCAGAAGAGGCCCCACCATAGCAGGACATGGCTTTTAGCAGAACTAAGAACTAGCGTATTTGGGGAGGGGGTGAAAGGTTATTCAATTCAGATTCAGTGAAGACTTCACTGTAGCAGTTCAGCATTCAGTTTTTGGCAGGGGCAAGGGGTTTGTAGCAAGGGGAGGAGAAGGAAAAGGAAACTGCTCAAGACAGATTAGGTTAGATACAGATTCTGCCATGCCGCACAATAAACATGTACTTCTCACACATCACAGATATTCCCCTCACTACTCCCAGAAATCTTCTCTAAGCCTAATGCAGTGACTACTATTTAGCTGCCATCAAGTCCTTGGATTCGATTTCACAGTATTTTGCAAATTCTCTGGTTAAGAATCAACTTTTTCTTCCTTTAAACAAAACAGAAAAAATCACCACAGCTATGAAAACATCAACAAAGCAAGACACTTAACCTGTATTCCCTGGTCCTCAGAGAATATAATTTAAATGCACAACCCAGTGCTATCACTAGCAGCAAGCCACACACGAGACTCCCAATCAGAGCAGCTGTGATGACCTTCCTGGGAACGATCACCAGGCAGTTATGTTCATCACTTCCATCCTGGCAGTCTTCTTGGCCATCACAGCGCCAAGTCTCAAAGATGCACAGATTTGTCCCACAATGGAAGTTTCCTGGCTGGCAAGTAAAGCAGTTTTTTTCATCTGAGCCATCTGGACAGTTCTTCTGGTTATTACAGCGGTCAAGTATTGAGTAACAAAGCCCACTGTTTCCTTCACATGGGTATTCGTTCTTCTGGCAAGCAGGACAATTCTCCTCATCCTTGCCATTTGGACAATGCCACCAGCCATCACAATGCTGCTTATCCGTGAAACACTCCTCATCACTTCCACAAGGGTGTTCCCAAGGAAGGCAATAGCCTTTCACCTGATACGTTGCATTGAATCCATGGCCAGTGCTCTTGGAGCGGGCATGATACGAGACAGTGAGTTGGCCCTTTGATGACTCCACGCTCACTGAATGCCTATTGTTGTGGTGCGAAAATGTCTGCATTAATTTATCACCTCTCTCTCCAATGCCATCATACACCTTTACATAGTCATTGTAGCCTAACTGCAAATCGAGCTGCAACAGAACATGCCGATTATCCTGTGTGTCCACATACCACGTGCAACGAAGGTCTGATCTGCTGTGATCAGCACGGAATAAGTCTGGGGAAGCAAAAGATCCGTAAAAATTACCCAGCCTTTTGCCACAGGAAAGGTCAGGACAATTATCTTCATCCGAACCATCACCACAGTCTTTAACTGAATTACATCTCAGCTCGTTCATCAAACATTTGGTGGAGTGGGCTGCGCTGCACTGAAACATTCCTGAGGGACAGATGCTGGATGGAGGGTCTGTTGGAGGGACAGTGCAATTTTTCTCATCGGAGTTATCACCACACTCATCCATGGAATTACACTTCCAAGTACTGGGAATACACTTCCCATTTGCACAATGGAATTCATCTGACTGGCACACAGACTGACCTATCTTTCCTGCGAAAGAGAACAAGGAGAAAAAAATCAGTATCAAAATTTTCAGAACTATCTGATATAACTTTTCCACATCTACTAGCCTGCATGTCATAAGTCAATCAGTCAGGTCAGTACACTTCAGGAATACTGTTAAAAACCCACATGCAAATAATATCAGTGTTACCACACCAATACTTTATAGTCATCAATGGCCCAAGACACCTGTCGAATAAAAAGTACTACTGTCTTCCAAGTTTTGCCAGAGCGAGTATAAAGTGAAGCCAACAAAACTGTAAGATTTTACCTCTAATATAAGAAAGGCGAAATCCCTGAGCCTGTCCTGAGCTTGATGCATCTGAGTGAAAAAATATCCACACATGGTCCCTTGCAGAGATGAAAGACGGAGGTATGGAAGATCCACACACTTTGTACTCCTCCCTCTTGGAAGACGGGCCAATCATCAACCAGTCTACTGCACACTTCTGAGAGTCTTCCAAATCAAAGTTCTTAAAACTGTTAAGAACAAAAGAAAGCACAAGTTACAAAGAGGACATGTATCTGGAACAAAGCCTAACAGAGAAAGAACAGACTCTAACAGCTGACTTTCTGCACCAAGCAGTGCTGACATAAAGATATCACATTCAAAGATAATGAAACATCTACCTTCTATATACTACTTTGAGTATACAGAAACAAAGCACATCCCCCAATTTGGAAAAGCACCCATCTCACAAGCACAAACATCACACCAAAATAGCTCCAACAGCGAAAGAATGATTCCTCTTTTACTCACTCCTTAAATAAAACTGCTTCCTAAAATACATATATGAGGAAAAGCAAAATTCCAGAATACATTTTACAGAAGGTAGATTAATTTCAGCAGTCAGTTCCAACCGTAAAAGCTATGAAACTAGGGATGTCAGGGGTGACTAGTGTCTTGGCAAAAGAACAATAGGAAGCAGTACAAAGTAGCCTAAAGGACGAAGTATGAGAGACAGAAATCCACTCTTCGAGCCATGGATGGGCAAGGAGAGAACAAGAGAATAAGGGTGGAAATGGAACCTAAAATCTAACACCATTATCTCTTAATTCAAAGATTAAAATATTCCCCTTCTGAGAGTGCAAATGCAGAGCAAATAAGACTATAACCTTTTACAGTCAAATTTCTAGCCCTTCTGCTGACACAAGCCCAGTGATGATTCAATAGTAGCTTATCTGGTACAAAGAGGTGCCCTGACTGTTTGCAGAACACTGAACACAACCAGATTATACTCCCTAACCAGTGGCTCAGAAACCATATGTGGTATTTGTCCTCTGATGAAACAGATAGCATTTGTATTCAGCAATCTGCAATGACAATAGCAGATTGCAGACGGCACAGAAAAGCATACTCATTAGGAAAAAAACACACTTAGAAATGAATTTTCATCTCTTTTATGTAACTCAGCTACACCAAATTGATGTAGTAGAAGTTTGTGCATACTCCATGCAGATATCTAGACAGAATTTTCAGAAAGGCAGAAAAGCTGCTGTGAGATACAGATCTCCTTCCATAAAGGCTTTTTCATAAACAAATTCTTTGAAAAAGATAAATGGAAAGATAATTTTCTGATATCAATGTGAATTTACAAAAGGCTGTCAATGCCTGCCAGATCTTGACCTTTGAAGCTGAAAGGGAAAGAACAGTAACTATGTAAACTTGCTAATTCATTTAAGCAGGAGACTCAGCCTACCCACAGCTGTAGGTTCTGCCAAACACATTGGCTTAATAACTCTCAAAAAAATAATTTATCAGCAAGAGCATGAGAAGTAAGAGAGCACTGAAAGTGGTAAGTTAAAATAGAAATTTAGAGATGACAAACAACATATGTGCAAGGACAATCCACCCAGAAATATCTCCTTCCTCTTCTAACTCTTCCTCTCCCACCAACCTCTGTGTGTCTTCCCAGTTGTGAAGAAATATTCCCACAGCACTTAATTCTTCACTATAAGCAATCTCACCAAGCTTCTGAAACTAGCATATTTTGCAAGGAAGTTTTAGGTAACTGTGCAGCCAAAATAAAAATATTTAAGTACTCAGTCATTCAAAGATAAACTAGAGTATTTCTGTTACAGGTATTACGCATAAAATGTTTTAATGACCAAGAAAGCGAACAGCCACTGCATCGTGAAGAGGAATTATCCAAAGCATCAGGGAAGCTATAGGTACTCACATAAAGTTTGTTTGTTACATGAGATGTGAGCATCACAGATGGCTACCACATCATTGTTCTCTTTAACTAATTTTGGCACCACACATCATGTAGAGTTTCTATCATCTACTTGGAGGATTGTTAATAGGATTTTTTTAATGAAACCTTTTGGACTAAGTGTGAGAAATACCTATCTTCCCAACAACAAAAGTTTTTAAGAAAATCTAAGTCACTAAATCAAGAAATGGAAACACAAAACTGGGAAGGATGGGGGGGTAGAAATTACTAGAAAAACTTCTGTTTGTGTGATACAAACAAGTTCATTTACTAAATCTTTTGATCGTTTACTTACGTAATTATTTTAGATGTACCAGGATCAACCTTAAAGAGGAAAACAAATTGTTCTCCTATCTCACCCAGTTCCCACCACTCCAACTGGGTCCCACAGCCACTCGTTTTCCCCCCTCTGGTGAAAAGAGCTACTTTTGTCTATCAAGTAAATGATTCAGCCATAGTGTGGTTACACAAGACAGACTGCACAAATCCAGGAGAGAATTTGCCTATGCAATAAGCTGCCTATAACCTACTTTAAAATGAATTTCTTTCTAGAAAGAAAAGAAAAATATTTAACACTTTTAAAGATTCACACAAAGGAAGAGTAAAGAAAAGTCAGCTGCATGCACATACCTTGTTTACAAACTCCTTTGCAGATGACAGCAACACATCTCAAGAGCCTGCATTCATGTATAATTAATATCTTTTACTTGAACCTTGAAGATCTGGTATTGTACATTGCTAATAAACAGCTTTTTTTGGTTGTGGAAGAGGAATAACCTTTAGTTTCAGCTTCCAATGCAGAAGACCAGGCATACAGAAGATAATTGATTTTCCTGAGTGTCAGTTGTGGATCCCAGATTCAGAGCAGAATCCCACACTTCCCCACTAACAAATCCAAACTTTGGCCACAGAGTACAAGGGTCATGAGGCAGAACAGACTTGCAAGGAAGCACCACATTCAACAGACTCCCTGAGAACACCGTGCCTCTTGGAGATACACAAGCTACTGAAAAAAATGCCTTGGTATTCAAAAAGGGCAATACAGAACATTCACAAGAGCAAACTCTTTTACAAAAACAAACATCTTAATCCCAAGTGCCTAGGAGTTTCAAACACAATTTCTCTGAAATATGTTCTAGTTCCAACATGAAATTTTATATGTAATAGATATACCACAGCAGTTTTAAAGTTTCTTCTGCTAAGGGCCAAAGCAAAGTCAAAGCAATTATGTTCCACCTTATGCAAATTAATCAACAGGTGTATTTTCAACAATTTTTCCTTTGATTAAGGCATTGCCAGTCTATTTCAGAACCCTTTTAAGTTATATTCCCTCTACTAGAAGCAAATTTTTCCTCATTTACGTTGATGGTGATTTTACACAAGACCAAAAGCATTATATACTTGAACAAGCCCTCACCATAAAAAACAGTACCTTGCAAAGAAATATGAAAACAATATGAATACATGTTTGCACTTTAAAGTATATAAAATTTGGCTTCACTTTATAAGGCATTTATGACAACAAGGTTTTGTGCAGAAGTTTCTGCCATACTACTCTGACAACAAGTAGCCAACTGATTTATTTTAGCCAAGAGTCCCGAATACTGCACTCAGCCTCTACTACTTCACTTCTTTCTTCATCTGTAATTAGATCTAGAGCTGCTCTGTTACAGTCCTCTGAAGAATAATTTAATCCTGCTACCCACAAAACATTTATTTATTCAGCTGAGCTTTCTCAAACTGGAATGCAAATTTTTCTATCAAAAGGATTAGTCCAGTGGTTGAATGTGTATTGGTATACAGTGGAAATACAGGGCAAAGACTTGTGCTTGTACTGCTTGTAGGACTATACAGACATTGTATGGTCTTTGGAGAAGTACTGAAGTCTGTAGTTACTGTTCTCGAGGGAAGTCTCAGACCCTTTGTATCAAAAAGCTACATCATTTTTTGTGACTTAAACAAAAAAACAGGAGCCATATGGAAACAGAGAGTACTCATGTATAACATCATCCATATCTCATGCAGCACCAGTCAGTACTGCAGTATTTTTAAATATCTTGGGCAGGGAAGCACAGGATTTGAGAGGAAAACCAGAAGACAGGTCTGCTCAGTCACTAATCTTCTCCAGCAAAGCCCTCCAACAGTTCTGAAGCACAGGAACGTGGACCCAAAGGTCCATCCTACCATGCAAGCTGTAGTGCACAGTGGCGCTAAACTCCAGCCCTGGCACTCCTCAACTACAGCCTTCCCCCCTGTACCCCACCTGCTCCACACATCTCCCTCCACCCAAGAGCTTCACTTCTAGGG
Source organism: Coloeus monedula (assembly GCF_965178545.1). Classification (NCBI taxonomy): domain Eukaryota; kingdom Metazoa; phylum Chordata; class Aves; order Passeriformes; family Corvidae; genus Coloeus; species Coloeus monedula. Next base: position 423,325 of record NC_138793.1, on the reverse strand, counting down.
CAATGCTCCCCTGCTTTGGTATCTTGGCACTTGGTGATAAAGGGAAGGAGAATGTGGCTTTCCTCCAGGTTTTTTTTCCTCTCCAGAACCAGAGCACACAGCCTAGTTCACGGGGCAGGGAAAGGAAAAGCAGTCAAACATTGGTATTTCAAGTACTAGAACTACAGTGTTAACAAAATACAACACCCACCACAGAACATCCTTTAAAATGGTCTGGCCCTTAGGCTGTTCTCACTGCTACCTGTGGATCTCCAAAACAATACAGGAGTATAGAAGGAGACTAATGTACAGTATCAAAATTATTGGACCAAATTTTGCAGGTTTTGTCTCTCCTGAAAGATGCTATTGTCTTGTTCTTGGAATGTCTCTTCCATATTTTTATAGAAAAGTACAACAATAGCCTATTAAACATTGAAAGTATTCAGAATCTGAGGATCAGAACAACTCAGTGTGAACTGAGAAATGCAGCACTAAATCTTGTTTTTACTGAATTCTGCAGAAATCAGTAAATGAATCTGATTATTTTTTCAGTGGCATGATACTGAAAAAGAGGTTACCTCCAACAGTGAGCAGAACTCCAGGAGTTTACAGAAAATTACACGGTTGGTCATATATATCAGTTCTCACCTATGTACTCACATGAAGTAACAGCCTACAATGGTATCTTCCTGTTAACTGACAAGTATTTTTATGTTGCTGGAAAGTACTTCATTAAACCAGATTATCATAAACACACATTAACAGTCTATATGTATGAGAAAAATGTGCTTCCTGCAAAACTAATGCTTAGCAGAGCTTAGGTTTTTTCCATCTGCACTGAAAGGAACAGCAGCAGCTAGAAAAAAAAGTACTTCTATAAATAATGTAGGGGATTCTCTACAACCCTTTCAGTAATTTAGGCACGAGGGACTACAGATTAAAGAAAAAGAAAGCTTTCTTAGTAACTGGAAAAGGACACACATGAGATGCAAAATCTGAATGAAAGCAATTAGTAAATAAATAAAAAAGTAAATGTCCAATTTGGCCCTCTAAACTCATTTTAAAAATTGGAAATAAATATTATGGATAGGTCAGTAGAGCACAGTCCCAAAATAAAATCAACCAGCCAATTAAGTAAGAAAAGTTACTTCTATTTGCCAGCTTCACAGGAAGTGTAGACTGAACAACTGATGACTTAACTGGCTCATTAAAAACTTCTGCTTAACCACTGAAGCAAAAGGATCCAAGTCAGGAAAGCCCTATTCTCCTCCCAGCTCCCAAGCACCAGCTAACTGCATAAACTTAGGCAAGAGACACTGAGACTGTTTCTTCAAAAGCTGAGCAAGTAAATGGCTATTATGAGGCTTTTTCCAATTAATGTCAAATTCTGAAACACTACGAGTTTGGTAAATAGACTGTGAAGCAGTCCCTTTAACTCTTCACACAATTACAGATCAGCAAGCATACATGAACAGACCTCAATTTTATGCAGAAATTGAAACTCAAATGGTACCTGACAACTTCTTTTTCCAAAGCCAGTGTCATGAATCACTGAAGTAAAAGCCAATGAAGGTGATCCCCTCACCTCAATTAATAAGAGACAGCTTGAGTGGGTCACTAAGTAGATCAGTTTTCAATACTCCTATCTTGAATTCTGAATATGGAGAACATCTTACTCTTAATCACCTAAATTCCAATAATAAAATAATAAATTTATACTCTACCTACACCAGGGTTAATTACAACCATCAGCAGTTGCTGATACAGTTTTTTTAGCAACTGCTAAACAAAAATTTTTTCGTCTTTTTCTCAGATATGAGGAAACATAAACCTATAAAGCCTGTAAATGATGGTACAAAGGCAGTTACTGCATATGACATCTTTATCTGATCTTACATGATTTTATGTAATCCTCCGTGGAAAAAAAGCATAAAAATGGAGAAAATGGGTGGAAAAATCAGGTAGTTTCCAAAACAATAACTAGCAACTGAATTTCCTGAATTACCTGAATTTAAAGAGACATAACATACTCCTGGAAAACAGTGGCTACAGACTTGCTCCCAGGTCTTGCTCCCAGAACATTCCATCAGACACACTAACTTGAAAGAAAGTATTGAAGTGTGCATATAGAGTGGTATAAGCACAAAGAACATACACTTTCTGTTCACGGGAAAGCTCCCTCAAGGATTTCTAAAAAGTAAACTATAAAGCAAAACAATAAGCATGGAAATGTGAGGATATGAAGAAAATCAATATACACATGAAAGACAGACATTGAGACATAGTTTCTAAAGGACATGGCCATAGAAGCCAGCATCTTACATCCACATGTAGATCTGGTCACTGTTCTACTGAAAACTGATGAAAAACAGGTTTATAAAAAATAAGGACCAAGTGCAAACAGTTTAGAAATAAAAAATACTTTCAATTGCAATTTTATCCCTTAATGACTCCTGCTGTATCTCATTATATATATCTCTCACATAACGCTGCTGTCTTATTGTCAATGAGAATTCAAGATCAAAGGAAGTGCACACTGTGTAAAACAACACAAAGGAGATGGGCTTTTTTGAAACCTTTAAAAATCCAGATGTTAGCACAAGAACTGTGTTAGAATTTCCTAGGAAAATTTTAAAAGGTACTCTTATACCCTTACCAACACACTGTTGGAATAAGAAGCATATCCAACTGGTAAGCAGAAAACAGGTTTGTATTTGAAACCTCTTAGGCAAGTGAGCTCCTTCTTTTACATCCTTTGCATTACAAGGGCAACAGCCTTGTAAAGAAATCCTCAGATGCTGTAACATTTTGCATTTCATACACTGGAGTGAGTCATTCCAAGTACATTTATAGTCAGAAACATAACACCACAACACTAGTCCCTGGGATGTAAACACATAGTTTCTATTGTTTGCATGTGCAGAGGAGGGCAGGATATGGCTGTGTATTCAGTGATAGAAAACAAACCCATTAAGAAGAAATTTTTCAAGTCATATTGCCGTGCATACATCTAAACTGTACACACATTATTACCAGTTTCCACACCTCACATTCCTTTACTTCTTTAGCCTCTGTTACACTCATACTTGCAGAGGAGAGTCCTAATTCTAACTGGAGCTCTGAGACATTTTCATAGCATAATTATTTCATAGCAGCATTATTCTCTAGAGTCAAGTCCTGCGTCTCATTTGCATGCCTTCTCAGTTTCCAACAATCTCTGCTTTGAAACAAATTCCCCAAGTCTCATGTAATGTAATGGGGTTTAAAAGCGTGTTCCTATTTATGAATTTCAAATGCTGGCAGGTATTTACTTCATTACTTTTGGTGAGTAGTTCCTGTTTTGAACTACAGATGGTGAAGCCTTCCTCTTGTTCTATCTGTGGCAGATTTGTTTTCAATTTCTGAGCATCTGCAGTTGAAGAGGTTTTGCAGTCCTTTTAAGCAGCTGAGCAAAGAATGAACAGATGGTGTCAAATAGTACTAAACCCTCCCAAAAAACTTCTCTTAGGTTTTATTTTTAAGTAAGAAATTCTTGGTTCATGAAGGATTCTACCATTAGCCCAGAGAAATTAAGCACGTTCAAAGTATGCTCATATTAAACCCTAAACATTCTTAACAAACCATTTGCAATATATTTTAGTCTTTATTGAACAGCATTTTTCTAGAATCGAGCTGAAATTGTACCACAAATGCTAACTATTGTTTGATTTGTTGGAAAAAATTATTAAGCAGAAAAGCATGTGTCTTTTGGCAAACAAGTAACAATAAGCAATAATTATCTTCAACTGTCTATTAAACATAGCACCATTTCAAGATTTTTTCTCTAAGAATTTTACATACCACTGAGGCTGTTCCAGGTTTTATAACCTTCACCTAATCCTATTTATAAGCAATGAAGGAAAATGGGACTATTTAATGTGAGTAAATATATTGCTGTTTCCCACTCTCTCATCTGTCAGAGGTATATGACATCTCACACAGGCATTGTGAAGATAAATACATTAAAAGACTACAAGTGACTTGTGTAATAATGGATGTCAGAAGTAGCCTACAGAAACAAGACACAGTGAAGCATTTTTAAAAAGAGAGAGGTGCCCAACCTGCAGCCATGCTCCCGTGCAACCAATTTCACTTTTCTTCAATCATCCAGTAGCTCTGAAGAGAGCCTCACATTGGTGTATCAGGTAAGAACTCACGTTTTGTTTTATTTCAGCAAAGCAATCCTTTACCTCCACATATATCAAACCATACCTAATTGTTATCATGTCTCCATGATCTCCTTGAATGTACCAGCTGCAGTTTACAGCTGGAGGATAGTTCGATGGCCAAGAAGGACTATAGATGACTCCCCGTCTCTCTGTGTGCTGTTCCAGTTCTCCACTGCAAGCAGCTGTTAATAAGGGGAGAAAAATAATATTGTTAATGCTTTGCCTAATCAACAATTCATATTAGCTTCAAGAGATTTCATCAGTTTCTGGAGACTGCAGACATATGAGAGTCAACAGTTTTATCCTCTTACTGGTTTCTTCCCTGCCCTGTTTTTTAATTAGGACACCCACACCAAGTGTAGGAAAGCATAACCTGCATTTCAATGCAGGACCAATCGATAATCTTGTATGAATCTACCACAGGCTACAATCAATATTACTGCATGGATCTGCCAAGAGAATGTAATACAGAAATCCTTCTTACCAGCTTCCCAAAGCCTAGGTAGGTCACCCAGCAAGTAAAGAAGATCCATATTAACTGTAAAGTAGCTAGTAGTTCATATTGTTGTAACATGTTCCTGGACACGTTGTTTATTCTCTTAACCATATGACAGACCTGAAGAGTTTTTAAGGCTTAAAAAAATACCACCACCCACCACACTCCCGCCCCTCCCACAAAAATGTAAACTGGAGTCCAATGTTAAATATTTTCACTGAACACTAGTAAATTCCTTCTGAACTCACATAGATGGGAAAAATTTTCAAGAGAGAGAAAGGAGCAAACAAGGCCAAATAAAGCTCAGCATTTTCAAAGCACATTTAGTTCTTCCTATGGAAAACAGCGGGCTAAACCAAATACTACTAATTCGTAATTAAGCAATTCAAAAATGAAAATTAAATGATCCAAGGACAAGTTGAAAAGCTGTTCTGATAAGAAAACGTACTCTTAGCAGACTACAAGAGGGAAGATTCTCTGTAATGCAATAGCTATTCTAAACATTCTCCAAAAATATTATTTAAACTATTTTCAAAACAAATTACTATCTAGAGCATGACTTGTGGACTGCAGCTGAATATTCCAGTTTCTGACAGAAGCTTACATTCTTGTAGCTGAAAAACGCAGCAAAGGAAAGAAAAAGTTGCCTATACCTTGTCGCCTCATACACATATGCATCCAAATACATAAATGAGACATTCATGATATTGCTTGAAAACAAGCCACGTAAATACATCATTTTCAGTTCCCAGTCAAGATCAGATTTAGCTGCATTGGAGGGATGGAAGGAAGGAGCACCAGCAAAGCTACTTGGCTGCAGTCAAGTCAGGTGGCACGGCTGCCTGCAGAGCTCCTGGTTGGGGCTGGGCTGCAGCACGTCCCCTCCAGGAAACCTAGGCCTGGGACTATTCTGTTTGTTCACAGTAAGCGCTTTTGAAGTGAGAGCCACAGGAATACAAAAAGCATGAGGCGAGTAACTTACCAGAGGCAAAATATAAAAATGCTGTTATTTATACTCTCCAGGTACAGCATTCCACTGAAATACATGCATATAACTCCTACTAGTTTCAAAGGCCACAAAAACATACAGAACACTTAAATACATGAAAACATCTGTTTCCAAACAAATATTTTGCAGTAATGCAGTTACAAAAACAGGAACATTTTTGTTATCACATTTCTAAAACCAGAGCGGCTCCATGCTATATGCTGGAAAATACTGAGATCCAGTTGCAATTACAGAATTATAAAAGCAAATTTAAGATCCACAAGACATTCCAACTCTAGTTCTCAGTTTCTTTAGGTCTATAAATGTGATCCTTCATATACTTGTTACTGCATCAACATATCACAGCAGCAAAAGAGGACCAAGAGCTAGCAAACACAAAAAGGAGCTGGAAAGGCTGCATTTCTTAACTGCCAGGTTAGTAACACTTCAAAATGGGAAGGAGACAGAATGCACAAAGTGAAAGAACAAATACACCAGACAGCACTATCCAGAGGCTTCCAGTAACACCTGTGCAAATATTTCTGCTGCCCTTGTAGCAAATAATGTTCTGGATTAATATCCCTTATTCATAGTGTTTGCAATAGAACAGAATCAAAATTACGCAAAACTTATTTAGTTCCATTCTGAGGAAGTCCCATTGACAGGCTGATGGCTCTGCATGATCACTTCCATTCACACATTCATCAGTGTAGTTAGTGGAGCTATTATTCTCCCAAGTACTTGTTTCTCAGTTTTAGGAAGTAATTACAAAGACTCTGAGCAATAGTTACTTAAGTATCCCAGCTTTTTTGAAGTAATATCACTGCATTTTTTCTTCTGGAATAATGTACAGTTTCCTAATGTACACAATCAGCTGTAACATCTGTTGGAGTTTTAGGAGTTCTCCTTCTGTTTTCTTTTTCTCTTAAAGAATTTTCCCCATACATGTTGCCAGGGGGACAAATTACTGGGTGCTTAAGAAAAACAAAAGACCTGGCCACAAGAGCAGGGGTGCATCTGCCTACTCTCTTTTACCTGGGCTTGTGGGCTGTGAGTTGCTGGCATTTGGACGTAGAGAGAGGCTGGAAGGAATTCGTCAGCTCTGGAGACTTCTGCTTTTTCGGCTGCCTTCCTTCCGTCTACCAGAGAAACCCCGGGATTCCCAAGCCCGCTTTTCCATGCCCGGCTGGGAACCAGGCTGCAGCCACCCTGCCCCCGCTGCTGCTTTGAGCCTTCACTACTCTGTAGCCCCGCACGTCCCGCCTGCCCAGACCTCCAGAGGGTTCCCACCACAGCTCCGGAGTTTGGATACATCTCCGACACCTGGGATTTGTGCTCGTCCCTGCCGTTCCAGCCTGCTGTTCCCGAGGGTCCGGCCGGACACCGGGATCAGCTGCCCAGGGGTTTGTGAAGCCTTTGTTCCATCCCTTCCCAGGATCCCAGGGCACCGGTGCCGCGTGCTCCCCGAGCTCGCTCCGGAGTGCCCCGAACTGCACCCGAGGGGAAAGGGCCTGACAGCCGAGAAGGCTGGCACTGGGTTTGGGATTGTTTGCTGTTACTGCCAGAGTTATTGCTGTTTGTTTGACTGGTTATACACATAGAGATATATAATAGCAAAGAACTGTTATTCCTATTTCCCACATCTTTGCCTAAAAGCCCCCCTTGAGGGAAGGGGGTTGCATCTGCCATTCCAAGGGAGGCTTCTGCCTTCCTTAGCAGACACCTGTCTTTCAAATCAAGACAGATCTTGGTGCCCAACATGGGGCCTGAGGGCATTAAGAGAGAGAGGTGAAAAAGGAATAACAGTTCCTGGATAACTTAATTTTGTGTGCTGGATATAGGAATCTTGCTAGGCAGCACTATGTGGTCTAGTTTACCCTGGTTTGGGTGGCAGGTGGTCATGGCTATATTCTTCCCCTTTGCAGCTCCTTACCTAAACATGGGTCCTCTGACTAAGGCTACTATTGCTGTTATCCAGTTTGCACTACAGGTCGAGAAGGTGAGGAATTCATGGGCTTTTAACTTCCTCCAGAATGTGGGCACATGGATAAAGAACTATCACACACTAAGTGCATGTTTTTGGGGTTATGTTAAAAATGGTACCTTCTGTGAGGAAATGACACCAGGGGAAGTTTTCCTCCAACCCCTCAACCAGTTTTTTGGGCCCACCCCACCCCACCCACTTTTGAAGGGTTTAGATTTCCTCTGGATACTAACCAACTGGTGCTGATAGGCCTACTCTATTTAGCACTCATTGATAAGTTGAGATTGACTTGGATAACTACACAGACACCAGCCCCAGAGATTAGAGATCCAGCCCCAGAGCCTGATCCTGCCCCAGAACCTGACACGGCCCCAGAGACTAGAGATCTGGCCACAGAGCTTAACACAGCCCCAGACACTAGAGACCCTGCCCCACAGCCTGATACTGCCCAACAGCCCACCCTAGAAATGAACCACCAAGATTTAGTGGGGGCACTGGTGAAGGAGGTGCGCAAGATGCGCCAGGTGCTGAAGGAATACACCTCCTCAGCTAGTGAAAAACCCTCTCCCTGCCCCAAAGGGGGAGAGTCCGATGGTGCAGCAGTGGAACCCATGGATGCTACAACCATCCAGCAGCAGTCGCCCCTGAGCAAAGGAGGAAGTGTAAAACCAAATCAGTATGACCAGTTAATGATGGTGGGGAACCAGGGCCCTTACAACCAGCAGGAGAGCCAGAGCCAGAAATCATCACTGAGTCCCTGTCATACGACAGTCTCCGTGGTATGCGAAACGACATTGTGCGAAGGGGGTGTGAGCCTTATACCACCTGGCTGCTTCGGGTTTGGGACCTTATGGGCACAAGTGTGCAACTGGATAGTGGTGAGGCAAGGTATCTGGGATCGCTGACCCAGGACCCAGGTGTGGACCAGATATTTGTGAGGGAGCCAGGGCCCCTTTCTCTCTGGGAGTGGCTCTTAATGAGTGTGAGAGAAAGGTTCATTCAAAAAGAAAGAATGCAGGAGTACCATCATAGAATGCAGTGGAAGACACTTGAGGAACGGATCCAACAGCTAAGAGAAGTGGCAGTATTAGAGGTACTCTTTGGGAAAGATGGTCAGCATGATAATGACCCCGATAAGGTCAGGTGTACAGGACAGATGATGTGGAACTTGGCAAAGCTAGGGCCATCGCAATACACCACCTTCACTGCAACAATTAATGCCAAGGACAACCAAGAAACAGTGGGTTCCGTCGCCAACAAGCTCAGAAATTATGAGAGTATGGTCAGTGGCCCACTGAAAGCTCATGTCTCTGCTGTGGTTAAGGACCTCAAAGAGTAATTTAAAGAAGAGATTAGGGGGATGAGGGAGGAGATGAGGAAGATCAGTGTGGCACCGGTGCAAGTCACAGGCCCCCAAGTCAGAGCCCATCGTCCCCCAGCTAGAGAGAGAGGGTACACCCCACGAGCTGAGCTGTGGTTTTTCCTGTGCGAGCATGGGGAAGACATGAGAAGGTGGGATGGGAAACCCACCTCTGTCCTGGCAGCGCGGGTGCGTGAACTCAAGGAGGGAGGCACTAACCGAGGGGGTTCCGCTAAGGTGAAAGCAGCCTCAGCCTCCCGTGACCGAGCTACCAGGTATTACAGAAGGGAGGATGGTATGTCGGATCCCCTTGAAGGTACCTTGAGCATGTACGCCCAGGGAAAGAATGATAACCAGGGCTAGAGGGGCCCTGCCTCTAGCCAGGAAGAGGCATGGGAGAACCGGGTTTTCTGGACGGTGTGGATTCGATGGCCTGGCACATCAGAGCCACAAAAATATCATGCATTGGTTGATACTGGGGCACAGTCTACCCTAATGCCATCGGGACATGCATGGCTGGGGTGACAGAGGGATCGCAGCAGTTGACCCTTTTGGAAGCTGAGGTGAGCCTGACTGGCAAAAGCATCTGACTGTGACTCGCCCAGAGGCCCCATGTATTCTGGGCATAGACTTCCTCCGGAATGGCTATTACAAAGACCCAAAAGGACTCAGGTGGGTGTTTGGAATAGCTGTTGTGGAGGCAGAAGGCATTAGGCAGTTGAGCACCTTGCCTGGATGATCAGAAAATCCTACTGCAGTTGGGCTTCTGAAGGTGGAAGAGCAATGTGTCCCAATTGCTACCTTGACAGTGCACCACCAGCAGTATCAGAGAAATCTAGATGCTGTGATCCCCATCCACAAGATGATCCGTGAGCTGGAGAGCCACGGGGTGGTCAGCAAGACCTGGTCAGCAAGACCCACTCACCCTTCAACAGCCCCATCTGGCCTGTACGCAAGTCTGATGGGGAATGGAGGTTGACTGTGGACTATCATGGCTTAAATGAAGTGACTCCACCGCTGAGTGCTGCCGTGCCAGACATGCTGGAGCTCCAGTACGAGCTGGAGTCCAAGGCAGCAAAGTGGTATGCCACTATTGACATTGCTAATGCATTTTTCTCCATTCCTCTGGCACCAGAGTGCAGGCCTCAGTTTGCCTTCACCTGTAGGGGCGTGCAGTACACCTGGAAGCGACTGCCCCAGGGGTGGAAGCACAGTCCCACCATCTGCCATGGACTGATCCAGGCTGCACTGGAAAAGGGTGAGGCCCCAAAACATCTGCAGTACATTGATGACATCATTGTGTGGGGGAACACGGCAACAGAGGTATTTGAGAAGGGAGAGAAAATTATCCAAATTCTCCTGGAAGCTGGCTTTGCCATCAAGAAGAGCAAAGTCAAGGGATCTGCCCGGGAGATCCACTTCCTGGGAGTAAAGTGGCAAGATGGACGACGTCAGATTCCCACTGAGGTCATCAATAAGATCACAGCAATGTCTCCACCGACCAACAAGAAGGAAACACAAGCTTTCCTAGGCGCTATAGGTTTCTGGAGAATGCACATTCCCGAGTACAGCCAGATCATGAGCCCTCTCTACCTGGTTACCCGCAAGAAGAATGACTTCCACTGGGGTCCTGAACAGCAGCAAGCCTTCACCCAGATCAAACAGGAAATCGCTCACGCCGTAGCCCTTGGCCCAGTCAGGACAGGACCAGAGGTGAAGAACGTGCTCTACTCTGCAGCCGGGAGCAATGGTCTGTCCTGGAGCCTCTGGCAGAAGGTGCCTGGTGAGACTCAGGGCCAACCACTGGGATTCTGGAGCCGAAGCTACAGAGGGTTCAAAGCCAACTACACTCGCACAGAGAAAGAGATCTTGGCAGCTTACGAAGGAGTCCAAGCTGCCTCAGAAGTAATCGGCACAGAGGCACAACTCCTCCTGGCACCCCGACTACCGGTGCTGGGGTGGATGTTCAAAGGAAAGGTTCCTTCCACGCACCACGCCACCGATGCTACTTGGAGCAAATGGATCGCCCTCATCACGCAGTGCACCTGAATTGGAAACCCAAGTCACCCTGGGATCTTGGAAATAATTATGAAATGGCCGGAAGGTGAGACTTTTGGGTTATCTTCTGAAGAAGAAGAGGAGTAAGTGACACGTGCCGAAGAAGCCCCACCATATAACGAGCTACTGGAGAGTGAAAGACAATACGCCCTCTTCACTGATGGTTCCTGCTGAATTGTAGGCGCTAGCCGGAAATGGAAAGCCGCTGTATGGAGCCCCACACGACAAGTTGCACAGGCTACTGAAGGAGAAGGTGGATCGAGCCAATTTGCTGAGCTCAAACCGTTCAATTAGCTCTGGACATAGCTGAAAGAGAGAAGTGGCCAAAGCTCTACCTCTACACTGATTCATGGATGGTAGCCATGGGGTTGGCTGGAAAGGTGGAAGAAGGCAAACTGGCAGCGCAGAGGAAAACCAATCTGGGCTGCTGAGGAGTGGAAAGGCATTGCCACTCGGGTAGAGAAGCAATCCGTGAAGGTCCGTCATGTAGATGTTCACGTCCCCAAGAGCTGGGCTAACGAAGAACATCGTAACAACAAACAGGTAGATCAGGCTGCGAAAATAGAGGTGTCCCAGATAGACTTGGATTGGCAACATAAAGGAGAACTGTTCCTAGCTTGATGGGCCCATGATGCCTCAGGCCATCAGGGCAGAGATGCCACCTATAGGTGGGCACAAGATTGAGGGGTGGATCTAATCATGGACAGTATCTCCCAGGTGATCCATGACTGTGAGACATGCGCTGCGATCAAGCAGGCCAAGCGGGTGAAGCCCCTGTGGTATGGTGGGCGATGGTCCAAATACAAGTATGGGGAGGCCTGGCAGATTGATTACATCACACTGCCTCAAACCCGCCCAGGCAAGCACTATGTGCTCACAATGGTAGAAGCCACCACAGGATGGCTGGAGACCTATCCTGTGCCTCACGCTACAGCCCGGAACACCATCCTGGGCCTGGAAAAGCAAGTCCTTTGGAGGCATGGCACCCCTGAGGGAATCAAGTCTGATGATGGGACTCATTTCAAGAACAGCCTTATAAACACCTGGGCTAGAGAACATGGCATTGAGTGGGTGTACCACATCCCTTACCATGCATCAGCAGCTGGGAAGGTTGAGCGGTGTAATGGATTGCTTAAAACCACCTTGAAGGCACTGGGTGTGGGTACTTTCAAAAACTGGGAGATGCATTTAGCAAGAGCCACCTGGTTAGTTAACACCTGAGGCTCCACCAGCTGAGCAGGCCCTGCCCAATCTGAACCCCTACAAACAACAGACAGGGATGAGGTTCCAGTGGTGCACATGAGAGGTATGCTTGGAAAAACTGTTTGGGTAAAGTCTGCCTTGAGCAAAGACAAACCCATCCATGGAGTTGTTTTTGCTCAGGGACCAGGTTGCACCTGGTGGGTGATGCAAAGGGATGGAGAGAACCGATGCATACCTCAAGGGGACCTTGTTTTAGGGTGAACTACCCATGGCTCTGTACTCGTATCAGTATCAGCATGTATATATGTATATAATTTGGGTGATGCATGTATTTATATGGTTAAAAGGGTTAAGCTTCATGTAACATGTTAGTATGGGAAAAAATTCGGGGTGGATAATGTTGGGGTTTTAAGAGGTCTAGGTTTTTTTCTGTTAAAGGAATTTTCCTCCATTCTGTTACTAAGACGATAAATCGCTGGGTGCTTAAGAGAAAACAAAAGACCTGGCTACTCCTTTTGTTTCACCTGGGTGTGTGGTCAGTTCACTCTCGAGGAGAGAGAGGCTGCTGCTTCTTTTTTCGGCCACTTTTCATTCTGCTGGAAACAACACCGGGATCCCAAAGCCGCCTTCCCTGCCCCGCTGGAGGCTGGGCCGTGGCCGCCCTGCCCTGCCGTTGCTTCAAGCCTTCACTACGTTGTAGCCCTGCTCACCCTGCCTGCCCAGATCTCTGGGGGGTTCCCCGCTTGGATATATCACTTCTGCCACCCGGGATTTGTGCTCGTCCCTGCCGTTCAAGCCTGCCACTCCAGCCTGCCGCTCCAGCCTGCCGTTCCCAAGGGTCCGGCCAGGGGTTTGTGAAGCCTTTGTTCCATCCCTTCCCGGGATCCCAGGGCACCGGTGCCGCGTGCTCCCCGAGCTCGCTCCAGAGCGCCCCCTGCAGCCGCGGGGGAACCATCGCACCTGCCCTGCTCACCGGGAGCCGCCAGCGCCCCTGCCGGCTGCGAGCGGAACTGCACCCGAGGGGAAAGGGCCCGACAGCCGAGAAGGCTGGCACTGGGTTTGGGATTGTTTGCTGTTACTGCCATAGTTATTGCTGTTTGTTTGACTGGTTATACACATATAGATATATAATAGTAAAGAACTGTTATTCCTATTTCCCACATCTTTGCCTAAAAGCCCTTGGTTTCAAAATTATAATAATTCGGAGGGAAGGGGGTTACATCTGCCACTTCAAGGGAGGCTTCTGCCTTCCTTAGCAGACACCTGTCTTTCAAAACCAAGACACACACAAAGGCAGAATTTTATACTGTTGTGGCTTAAGTATCAATAAAAGGGTCCCACTTCCCTCCTCAGCTCCTGGCCATGAAGTCTGCAAAATCACACACATACCTAAGTCCTGTGTTATTAAGCTGGGCTTCAGCTTGACATTGTGATTCCTTAAGGAAAATAAACAAGGGCCTGTTTAAATTGCCAAAACATCTAAAGGAAAGAGAAGTTCCTAAATAGAAAGGTGCAGTCCTGGATTCTGAAGGCCTTATCAGTGACAACACAGAAGAATAGCAGTGATAACACTTTTACAACAATTCTTCTGTCTTTCCACAGCCTTTCTGCACAAACCTAGAAGAAAAGTGTAATTCCAATTAACTAAAAACTCCAAACTGCTTAAACTTCCCACATTTAGCGTTACTGAAGAAATATAAAACTACCAGTTCCTGGATTGGCAAACCAACCCACCAAAAATCTTACTGAAATGAAGAAAAGATAAATTCTAAAGACAGAAAATACATCTTCCACAGTTAAAAAAACCCCCAAACAACAACAAAAAACAAACAAAGAAAAAGAAAACCCCAAACTTCAAACAAATGCCAGAAGATACTGGAGTTCAGAGTTTCTATCAAGAGGGCACAAATCTTAATGAGGTTCTCTCTGTAATAATCAAATGGATTTCTTCTACTGTAAACAGCAGTAGATTCCCTCTGCCAGTTAAATATGCCACAAATAATGGCAATGAAGTTTCCAAAAAGTTTACATTAATAATATTACTCCTATTTTTGCGAGAGCAACTGTAATAAAACAGACATTGAGCTTCACCAAAGGACAGCAATGAGGGTACTCTGCCGGAATAAATTTTCAGACAACCCCAGATGAAAATAAATCCTGTAGCTTTACACTCTCCTGCACTAGGGCCTGCCCCAGTCACAAAGAACACATCCCAGCCATCTGCTTCAGGATAAAAGATGTTTTGCACTTGAAAAATTGCAACCTCCTCTCAAAACCAAATGCTTTGAAATATACATTTCCTCAAGTAGCTGTCTCAGAGTCAGCAGGAAACTCTCCCCAAGTTCTCACAATGCTCCCTCAAGGAGGGCTTGCACACATGGTTTAATGCAGATCCCTTACACCTGTGGAAAAAGAAGACTGAAGGCTCCCCTTCACTTTATCCAGTCTCCAGCTGGCTGCTTCTGCCCCTGACCAGAAACAGCGAAGGCACAGTCCTTCAGCTGTGAGGGTTCACCTCACAGATGTGACAAAATCTGAGCTCACACTGCTCAATCAACAGGCTGACCTAGCTTTCTGCGAGCACAGGTAAGAGAAACTACACATGGATCAGTCTTCGATGATCACTTTTATCCCCAGCTCCAGTTACACCATCAGGAACCAAGGTAACTCAAAACTGTATGAAGACAAGAAAACCTGAAGACTACAAATACCCTGAAGTTTTCAGCATTCTTAGAAGAAAAAAAGCCAGACATTAGAACTCTCTTTCTAGCAAAAAGAAAGTGTTAGAAACCAGCAGAGCCAACTGGAAGAAGCTCTACATATTTTAGGCTGAGGCAGTATCACCAGTCTAAGTAAGCCACTGCGTAATTACTTACTTTACACTTTGTAAACTCATGTATCATACACTCAACAGATGCCAAACTCCATCAAAAGCTAAACAACCATCCAGGCAGAACATACTAGGACATAAATGACACTCTGTACTTTTTCCAATGGAAGAATGGAAAATATTGTTGAAAGGAATGAAGGACTTGCCTTTACAAACAAGCTGTGGACCTGCTGGAAGATAAAACTAGTACTGAGAGATAAAAGAAACAATGGGAAGAATTCCACTGATTGATGAACGGAAAGAAAGAGATTTGTCTTTACAAATAAACTATAGCTCTGCTGATAAATGAAATTGGATATTGAGAGATGAAAGAAACAATGAGAAGAACCATAAATTCCATAAGAATTAAAATAAAGGGGGGTTTATACATTAGAAGGGAGTCTTAGGTATTAGACGTTTCGGGAAGTCTGCACCTCTCAAGTACCTCAGCCGATGGGGAAAGAGAGAGGGAAATGCAGCCGGGAAATTAGGATAAATAGGAGGCTGCGCCCTCCAAAAATTTGGGAGACCCCAGGGGAAATGCCCCATGGCCTCTCCCTTTATTTGAATAAAGTAACAGAACCCCTCTGTCTCCTTTTCAGACATAAACCTCTGGTGTTTGTGGATTAATTTTCCTGACACTGTGTTGCAAACAACACATGTCCTGCATGTCTTATCCACACTTCCTCCAAGCTTAATTTAAGCAGGTTACCTAATCATAAAATTACTAGCTTCTCCTGATTTAAACCTTGTCTCAACCCCCAGTTTTGACTTGAACACTCAAGCTCCCATATTAATCGATCTACTGTCCTAGAATTACTTTTCTGTTTTCCTATATCCTTTCCTCCCATCTCCCTTGTTTACGATTTTATGTTTTAATGTAAGTTGCAGCTTCTTTGGACATAAAGTGCATCTACACATATGACAGTGGATTGACAATCACAAGAGGGCCCTTAATCACTAAGAGGACCCTGACTACAATATTCCCATAATGTCAGTAAGTCACAGCACTGCTAGAGAGAAGGAAATTACACAAGGTGCTGTGATTCTGGTTGAATTTCCACGCAGACATTCATGAGACATTTTTAATATTCTTGTTTTAACTTCTTCAGGAATGAGCCACTCTCCCTGACTTGATACTCCCAGGCACATTTCCTAAACACAGAGTTCTCCCCTAAACATATCAGCATGCACTATGACCTTAGCCTCAAGCTTACAATTTTTATCTACCACAATGACAATGATGCAGTCTATAACCCGTTGTGGTTTAAGCCCAACTGGAGAATGAGCCCCACGCAGCCACTCTCGTCTCCCCACCCCCTCAGGTGAGAGACAAACTGCAGATTACGGGTTGAGATAACAATTTACTGGAAACAGCAACCAGATAAGCAAACAAACAGTGACGGCAACAACACTAATGACAACAGCGTGTAAGAGAGGGCGATGCCGCGCAAAGCGCTCACAAAGCCCAACGCGACGCGGCCCTCGCTCCGTTCGCCGCTCCTGCCCCGGGACAGGAACAGAAACGACAGAAATGGCGGCGCAGCCTCCACACAGCACCTTTGTCTTGTACCTGCAGCCGCGCCCGCACGGCTCCAGCCGCCCCCCCTCCCGGCACAGGGACAGCGATCCCTGGCCTTGGCTGACAATGGGACAGCGACCCCTGGCCTTGGCTGACACCGGGACAGCGATCCCTGGCCTTGGCTGACACCGGGACAAGGATCCCTGGCCTTGGTGACACCGCGACAGCGATCCCTGGCCTTGGCTGACACCGGGACAGCGATCCGTGGCCTTGGCTGACACCGGGACAGCGATCCGTGGCCTTGGCTGACACCGGGACAAGGATCCGTGGCCTTGGCTGACACCGGGACAAGGATCCGTGGCCTTGGCTGACACCGGGACAAGGATCCCTGGCCTTGGCTGACACTGGGACAAGGATCCCTGGCCTTGGCTGACAATGGGACAGCGATCCCTAGCCTTGGCTGACACCGGGACAGCGATCCCTGGCCTTGGCTGACACCGGGACAAGGATCCCTGGCCTTGGCTGACACCGGGACAGCGATCCGTGGCCTTGGCTGACACCGGGACAGCGATCCCTGGCCTTGGCTGACACTGGGACAAGGATCCCTGGCCTTGGCTGACACTGGGACAAGGATCCCTGGCCTTGGCTGGCACCAGGAAAAAGCCCAGGAAGGCTTAAAAGTCCCAAACTTCTAAAGATGTCATTGGTAGTCTGTCTTAAACAAACGTCATTTAAAAAGTCTCTTTCATTAGAATATCTCTTTGTATGGGGAAGAAACAGTAACAGCTCAAATGAACAGTAAATACAAATAAGAAAAGTATGTCTTACCTAATGACGTAACAGCGCTTTCTATTTTCCCAGTCAGGAAGAGATTCACTGTGTAAAGACAGAAAATAATGTTCACAGAAGTTCTACTGGTACTGGGTGGCAGTCAGCAGTTAACCATTCCTAGGTGTTTGCTGGGGTGTTAGCATAAATGTATTGCAGATTTCCAACAAGAACTTTGCTTATCGGCACAGGCAAGTCATGTAATCAATTATTATCCTTCACTACAGTGAACTAAAACAAGTCACCAGCAATCCAAGTTTAGTATCTGTGAAACATGCTACCAAAAGAAACAACTGACAATCTATTCTAAATTATCTTCCACAGGATTTATTTTAATTGAGGAACACAGAAAAACAATCACACTAAAACATTTATCATCACAGCTAGTGACTTCACCTGCTTAAATTCTGGATAACTAATGCAATTATTACTTAAATACATCTCTTCCGAATAAAGCAAGGTGACATTTACTCCTCAGGTAAATGTCACCTTGAAAATCAACTGCTAAAGCTAACATGATTGCCTTGACTAAGCAAAAGCAATGAAGTTTTCAACAAGGTCCACTAATACAATCAAAACAGGATGAGGCAATACTTGCAGTACATATCAGACTTGCAAATTAAGTTCTGAAGACTCTTCACTTTCTGAAAAATCTCCTCTCACAGTGTATACCACTAAAGTGATCTGGAAAGAGTAGTTATTGCCAAAAAAAAATTGTCATGTGTCATTGTTGCTGCAGAAGTCAGCACTAACATGTAATTCCATATTAGTTTCCCCATACATTCTTTAAGCCACTTCTCTAAAAATTACAGCATGTTTCACTGACTGCTCTCATTTCAACTGTAATCTGTAATCTACAAAAATAGACTATTAGTAAAATGACAAATGCTTAAAAGAATTAGAAAGGTTTAAAACGTTATCAAAAACTTAACTTACAACATCCCAGCCCAAGCACTCACTCTGGCTTTGTTTTGCATGTGTTAAGTCCTAAATCTTTTAATAGGTAATCTCTTGGCAAGAATTTAGTTAAAAACATCATTAAACAATCAACAATAGGAGAAGAGAGGAAGAGAAACCGTCCCTGTTCCCAACAGTCACTTAGGAAGCAGCTGACAACACTATTTATGTCTCAGTGTGGGCCCCCATTGTCTTCTACACTGTCTAAACACATCACAAAACAATGACCCTTGCCCTGACTACCTTCTGGTATAACTCAAACCAGCACAAGAGGTACAAAAAGTACCAGACACTAAAGGGGCAGAAATAAAAAACAATCCCTTAGCTTTCCAGTTCAGGCCCAGTCACGTTTTTCAGTCACGACAGTGCAGCAGCCCAGGCGCCTACAGCTGTCCCTCCCAACTTATGTCTGGCTATCCACAATTTGGATTTTCTCCTTCCTGAAGCCAGAACTTTTTGCAGACAGTGATTTTGGAAGGACTGCTACAGACCTCAGGCCGAGGCTAGGCCCTGCAAAACAGAGACAAAGACTGCTCCTGGCATCACTCATCACAGACTTCAGGGCACTACCACAGGGACAAGGGCAGTGACTTCTCCCTCGTAAGTGGTCTTGGGACTGAGCTTTCAGGAACACACAAAAGAAGGAGGGGAACTAAATGGCAGTGTATGTAATGCTACAGTTAGAGGAGAAACACACCTGAACCATAGATTTGTGTTAACAAGCATTAATATAATGTTCAAAGGACTTTAACAGCATTTTATTACATAATTAGTGTACAGTAACATTTGTTATATGATAATAACAATGTGCCATATAATTATTTCTTCTTTCACTGTGCTAGCTTGCTCCGTTAGGTGAGTAAGCCTACCTAGGAGCAACAATATCATCCTGTACCAGGAAACAACACAGCTCTGTTAACGCTGGCAAAGCAGCACATCCATTTGTGACAAACTCTGGATCACAGCAGTAACAGCAACACAACATTTCCTCACACAATATTAAAGTGCCACTATTTCTGTAACCATAGTAATATAGTCATAAAGACTGAGATGAAATTAATCCATGATTATGTCACAAATTTATATTCATGAGAATTAAAAGACTTGGTTTTGCTCCAAAGAAAGTACATGAATATACTCTGCGTAACTATTATCAGTACAACTGAAAGCAGTGTTTGAAGATACATTGTATGGAAAAGTCTGGGTCTACCATTCTATAATCTTTCTTCATGTTTCCTACCTGAATACTCCCAACAGCCATAAGAGAACACAAGCTCTGAAGCAGAGGTTTCCTCACATGGCTTAAAAGGGGCCCCTATGCCCTTTAAGTGGGCATAGGGGCCCCTTATAAGTAGGATAAAGACATGGGGCATAATAGAGTGGAACTAGCCAACTCAGAGCTACATTACTGAAGACTGTTAAACAGAGAGCCCTTGTTTACTACCAGAAATACAGTTATAGGCAGCCTTGCACATCACACCTGGAAGATACCTAAGAAAGAGAACCCTGAAAAATACTCATTTATCTCTGCAAAAAACTTTTATTGGCTGCAGTTGCGAGTTCTTTGCTCTCATTTTCAAACCCTTTTATACCAAGAAATAAGCAAAAACAGTTCTTCAAAATAAAATCTAAGTCTCACATCAGATACTTTCCCAATCAACTGAACAAGCTTACAGTGTCCAATATCCATTTTGCTCACTCAAGACCATCAAATCAAACCACAAGAGCACTGTAAACCAGTACTCAACTCTCAAAACTGTCAGAGGCCCGTAAGAAAGAACAGCTATTCCCTGCTGATTTTCTTGTCTCTTGTCAAAACAAAACCTTGTCAAAATAAAAACAGGTGAGAGACTAGAGTATTCGAAAGTTTTCTAGATGCTCTTTTTCTTAACTATTGAGCAATTATGGGAAAGCCAGAAAAAAACCCCAGAAGTGGTTCAGTTGGCTTGAACTCCATGCAGGAAACTTACTGTGCCATTCATCTGGATTGCTAAATAATTCTCAGGGTGAGGTTTTCATCTGGGAAAGCAGCTATTTGGATCAAAAGGGAAATTTACATCTTGGCACCTCCAAACCAACTGACAGCTACCAGGCTTTTTCCACACCCAGGAGAGACATCAGCTTCACTGATTCCTTCTTATTTGATAACTTTCTATGTCCTCCAGAACTTCTCAAGAATGATAAACAAAATGGCTTCACAGAAGAACAGTTGAAACAAACCCAGTTCCAGTCTTTGGAGCAGTAGTTTACAGATGAGGTCACACAGCAATGGTCACTGGCAGTGCATTGATACAGACACCAAACACCCACACACAGGCCATGGGAAAACAAGAAAACAATGGCAAGAAACAAGAATCAAAAACAAGGATGAAAGGAAAGGATGGACAAGCAGGAAATAAAATACAAAAATAGTTAAAGTAGCAGCATTGTATTCTTATGGGTTCACTGAAGCAAAATACCTTACAAGCTTCCCACCTCTCATGTTTCTCAACTTCCACTACTGTCAGTTGTGCAAGGAATAGGAATAAAACATTCCAGCTGAAAAGAAGAGCCAGACAGTGAAATTCTAGAAGTCATAGAAAGCAGAAATCTACTAAACTTTCAACCTGACCTCACCCACACCTAAATACAAGAAGTGTTCTCACTTCAGCTCTGGAGTTTACATAATCTGTTATTATCTCATTAGTCATTTCAACAATAATCATGCTATTTCTGTCATATAACAAAAGGTTTAACAAAGGCCTGACTGGGCCACAAAAAAAAACCCCAAAACACCTCTAAACAAAATGAAAAAAAAACCAAAAACATCCCCCCCCAAAACAATAACAAATTCAGAGAGAGACACATTGAAAATTTGTATCTTTCTCTAACTTTAAATAAACAATGCAGCAGACATTATCCTCATGCTGTGCACATCTCTGAAATCCCATTAAGACTCTGAAAAAACAAGAGTTGTACTACCTGAATGTTCAAACTGTTTTGTAGTTTAGCTAGCTTTTGACATTGTACTTCTGTTAATTAAAATAGATACATTTGAAATAGCCAGAGTAACCTTTAAACTTCAACTTCCTACAAGCACTGATGTTAAGGAAGCACTTTTACAAAAACAGAACAAGCACTCTGGCCACAGATATCCCTTTCTGATCGTTTACATAACAAATAGTAACTGTCACTTGAGATTATTAAAAATTAACTCTAATCCACTTCATTAGTAAAGAGATGTGAGGTTAACACATTCTGGATCAAGGAGCTGTGACAGTTTACCAAGTAAGTGTCTGGTGGGCTCAGTGCAGCCCCAGCACTTCCCAGCTGCATCCGGTGCGCCTGACTACGCTGCCCCACCAGAATCCTCTGGCAGGGCGCAGGAACGGAGCAGTCAGCTCTAGTAACTCCTAATTTCACGTGTCCCTGTTAAATACGCGGGGCCTATCGTTCGCTCGTTCTAGTCACAGGCGCCAACGTTTCTGCCTAACAAAAAACATCTCCGCTGACAGAACGGGCTGACAGACTGGAAACCAGTAATACGCTTCATCACGCAGCCATAACTTAACACCTGCTGAGAAGCAGAGGGGAGAGCAACGGCTTCAAACAGAAGGGAGGGAGGAGAGCAGAATATGGCAGAGACAAGGAGGGAGAGAAAATGTTTTTTTCTCGCTGGCACTCAAGAGAAGGGCCGGGCAGGCACGCAGCGGGGCCGAGCGCCGGGCAGTCCCTAACCGAGCCCCGGCGCCGCTGCCCGCCCTGCACGAGCTCACAGCCCGGAGAAGAACCGGCGATGCCTCCTGAACTTTTTTTTCAGGGCTATGCGAGGTTATGGCAGCGGTTCCAGAGCCAAGGGCAAGGCGATGGGCTCCGCTGGATCAGGCAGCGCTCTGCGCGGCCCCCCACCGCCAGGCAGCGGCCGGGCATGGCAGCCCGAGTGGGTGCCTGAGGGACCCGTGGCCGCGCCGCCCTCGCCCCGTTCGGAAGCGGGGTGACGGGAGGGGGCTCCGCCGGCACGATTCGGTGTGTTACAGCCTCGTCCCATCCTGAGCCCCCCACCCACGGTAGGGAAGTGGGAAGGAGCGGGCCCAGCAGTCCCCACAGCCGATGCCCGCCGTGCCCGGACATGCCCCGCCGCCAGGGAGCGGCCGGGCTGCACTCACCCAGGCAGAAGGCAGTGAGCGGCCCCAGCGCGCCCTGACGAAGCTCCGCGGCTGCTGCCTTCTCCATGGCGGGTCGCTGTCGCCCGCCCTTCAGCGCGGGGGGAACCGCGGCGGCTCCGCACCCACCAAGCCGCTACGCCGAGCCGCAGGAGCTGGCGGCGCCTCCGGCCCACGGTGCCCCCGCCCGCCGGGGGACCGGGAGTGGCGCGGGCGCCCGCCGCAGCGGCGTCCCCATGTCCGGCCCACGCTCCCACTCCGGGGCAGGTGGCAGAGGACAGACGGCAGCGCCGCCGCCGCTGCCCCACGTGACAGGCCCGCCGAGCGGCTGCGGCGGCCGGGCCAGAGAGCGAGGGGAGCGCAGCGCCGCCCCGCTCTGCTCCGCGCACACCTGAGGGGCCGCCGCCAGCGAGCGGGCGGCACGGGCGGAGTGCGGCCCGGGGCGGAAGGGAAGGCGAGGGCCGAGCGCGCCCGCGTAGCGCCGGCCGCCGGGCTTCCTGTCAGGCACAGATCGCCCCGCTCTCGCGGCGCCCCGGCCCCCGTAGCCATGGCGCAGCCAGCCCTCGCACCGGGCGGGCCAGGCCGGGCCCAGCGCCAGCGCAGCGCCCCGCGGGGGCCGCCTCTGTGCCGGACGGGTGCGGGGAGCTGCGGTCCCATGCCGGGAGGCCGCGCCCAGTGCCGCCGCCGCTGGCCCCCCCTGCCGGGAGCTGTCTCGGCCCAGCGGGTCACCCGGATGCCTTTTCCCAGCAGGGTTCCCTCCGGAGCCACGCTGCGGACCCCGGGCGCAGCGGAGGCGCGGGAAGCGGCTACTGGAGTTGGCTCCGCTGCAGCTCCCGGGAGTGAACGCTGTGGTCCGTGACGGGCGCAGGGAGAAGAGCCTCCCCAGGAACCCGGCTGTCACAGTCCCTTCACCCGTACCATGGGTTGGGACCCAGGCCCGGACCCTTCCAGGCCCGGACCCTTCCAGGCCCTGCCGACCGTGAAACAAGTCATCTGGTCATCAAACAGGTACCGTCTCCACAGCAAGGCAGCCAATTTGGATTAGTATAAACGACTTAAACCTATCCTGTCCCACTGCAAATGGACAAAGCTTAATGTGTTTACAAGCAGCAAGACGACAAAAGTTAACTGGCAACTTCATGAAGAGAATTGCAAAACAGTGCGAGGTGACAGGTACCCCTGCTCAGGTTGCCCTAAACAGCTACAATGAACCAGCTCTACCTCACGTTTGCTGAACTTTTCCTTGTTTTCTCATTTGCAAATGCTCACATACTGCCCCTGAGAATCAGTACCAGCTCCACTGTCATTAGCACAGCTTCTCTCTTTCAAGGAACAGAGCCTCGACGGCACTGCCACAGATCTTTAACACGATTGCTGCAACCCACTAAGCAGCACTTTAATTCAGCTACAAATACCAACAGTAATAGAAAACTCAGTAACAGCACCAGTGCTTAAACTACACGAATGAGGGCTATGCTACAGGGCATAGTTTAATCCTTCAGGGCAAAGATGAGGTTTTGCTGCATTTCACTATAAACACAGAAAATTTTCCCTACATGCTTTAAAAAATTTGTATCTTCACATTCTGTAGCCATATCACAGAGACATGCAGTCAGAAACTCTTCGATCACCAAATTAAACACTGATTGGTAAAATCAACATCATGAAACAATCACATTATTGTACTCAGTTTCCCATGAAAGGGATGTAATCCCCAAGTAGAATTCATACTTAAGGGGTTTCCATCCAACATTAAGGTCTAACTGTGCTAATGACTTGCATGCATACTCACAAACGCTGGCATGGCCTCCGGGGTGAGGTGTGATCCAGTTAAGAGTATTCTGTCATCAACAGGCCCAGGTTCAGCTCTTCACTCTGACTGGACCTGGTGGAGTGATCATATTGAATGGGCAACATTCTGGAGAAAGAATAAGAAAAGCAAAAGACAGCAGTGAGAGGAACTGGAATGCCAAGGTAAAGGTGAGGCATTTGCTGACCTTTTAGCAACATGAGTTAGGATTCTCACTAAAGAGATGCAACAATATAAATTACAGTTTCTATACCACACTGAAGGTATGCTGATTTGGGTTGTCATCTAAGAGTCAGGTTTAGATCAGGTACTGCCCAAAGCCAGGTTAAATAGTACATCCAAGAATGCTCATAAGCTGTTGTAATAACAAAAGTGGATGCAGGAAGGGAAATGAGTGGCTGGGGGGGGGGGAGCTAGGTTTCTTGAGCCCATGAAATATAACTGTTTACATTGTGAGGCCTCCCATACCAAAAGCCCATTTAATGCACATCCAGGTGCATATTCAGACAGATATTTCAGATATTTATTAGTTATGTGTGCCCCATCAAAGAAAAGAGCTGTGCAATTCTAAATGTCAGTTTGGTTAAAAACAATGAGGAAAGCATACCTAATTTGCATGGGGTGATATGCAATTTAAAAATATTAATTAAACTGTGATTGTCATTTGCCCATAAGTTCATGCATGTAATATTAAACACACAGCTCAGTTAAACAAATACTTTCAAACACGTCTACAATAAAATCATTGCACACTGTTACGCTTATGGAACCATATCTTGTTTAAAATTAGCAGAAAGTTTCAGAGTCAGATTTAGCCAAGGAAATGGAAAAAGAGACCAAATTATAATATGGGAAAGGAAACACCAAATAAGAAAGAAAAGGCAGAAATGTTTAAGAAAATAGCAGGCCAGGCTGAAGCTACTTAAGGGCAATGGTGATGACAGTTGCTTTCTGGAGCATCTACAGGAAGCAGATCACACTGGATGTAGAAAGGAAAGGTCCAGGTTCCCTTTTGCTGATTTTTACTTGATAGTGAGAAAGTCTGGCAGAGTGGTGAAACAGAATGCTTTACTGAATGCTTGGAAACACTACAGTTCACCAAAGGACACCTCGCAGCACACAGAGATACTGCTTTAGGCCTTTTTATTTCAACAATATAGTGTGGCTGTAGTAGTATCAGGGGTTGAGGAGATCCTTACCCTCGCTGAGCTACAGACCTGAGCCTTATCATTTCCTTATCAATTCCTTTGTTGGAATTATTATAATTGTAATTCACATTTGCGTATCACTCTGGCTCCTAATGGATGATTGGCCTGAGAATCAATAGTATCATGTCAGATGTACCTAGGATGAGAGAAATGGATGTCATAATAAATACTTCTACTGGGCTAAAGATGCAGAAATAATAAGTGGGTCAGTACAAACAAAGTTTACCTGTAGGTGAGAAGGTCCCACATTCAGCACAGCAGTGACCTGCCTGTTCTGCAGATAGAGCCTATTTCACGTGTCTTGCAATTTTAAATAGCATAATAAATCACACAACATTTTTTCACAACTATGTTCTTCCTAATCTAACCAGACAATTCTTAAACCTTTAATGGACCCAGGATTGTAAAATCATTTCATCTGAATTTTTGAGCAGTAATCCTCAAATTATGGGTCTGTAAGAGCAATAATGGAATGTTTCATAAAAGAATTTTTCCTCAGTGAGTGTATTATTGTAATTTCAAAAATTTATCCAGTCATCTCTACATTCTGCATTAACACTTTTTATGATAATTATGAGTAAAGGGCATCTCTCATTTTCATTAAATAATACCCTTGCATCTCACCAAAACAGTAGACTTTATAGGATTGAAAGCAAAATGATGAATGCAAACTCTTTTTTAATAGATCCTGTCCATGCCACTAACTTGTTGTTAAGATAAATTCCACTCAGTTTAGAGTTAGACTGTAGAGGAATGGCTGGGTGAACAGGGACGTATACGTGCACAACCCAAGCTATGTTCATGAACTGTCCTTGACTAAGGAAAAAGGAGAAGAACAATGCTGATGTGGCAAGTCGACAGGATGTTAAGAAGGAGGTGCTGACTGCAGAAAGAGGAAAAGTTGTGTTAGCAATAGTCACATGCATATTTGTTTGTAACCAATCACTTGCTATTAAGGGTCACGTGAATAGCAGCTGTGATCCAATAGCATGGAGCTTGCTTATGCATGCTTGGGGAATTAGGGTATAACTACGGGACTGACAAAAGAATAAACGGAGTTCCATCATATCTCTGTGAGAAGCGTGGTTCATCCCGGCAGATCTCTGGCTATTTCTGGCGCCCAAACAGGGACAGTTCCTCAGAGGAAGATACGCTCACTGATCACTGAAAGAAGGCTGATGACGACGAGTGACGGAGATACTGCGGGCGGAGAGTGTCGACCGCGAGTCAAAGGATGTTGGTCAGGCCGGTAAGAAGGGTCGCTACCATCCCTCCATGATACCCTGCTAGCATGGATTTAGAGTTTGTGGCAGCACAGAAATTACTCCTCAGTATCCTCGCTATGTGAGGGGAGGAAGTCAAGGAAAAGGATCTGAACAAGCTTGTTTTATGGGCGCGGGAGCATGGACATTTGCAGGTACCCCCTCTCCTTTTCAATGCAGCCGAGTGGAGGGAAGTAGGGGATCACCTGTGGGACTGTACTATCCAGGGAAAAGGGAAAGAAATGACAAACTTAGGGCCCACCTGGAGAACTGTTATAAATGCCTTGAAAAATATGCAAGCTGAATCAAAAGTAGCCGCGGCTGTGGTAGAGGCGATAGCAACACCAGCTGGGGTTGTCACTCCTGCCCGAACTACGCAGTGCAGGGGGCTGAGTGGACTGTTTAAAGGCCCGAGCGCAATAAAAGGGCAGAAAGCAGAGAAACACTTTGAGACTGTCAGTGAGCTCCTACAGGAGCAGGAGAAAGAGCTCTTGCAATCCGAGCCAAAAGAGGAAGTTACCGCCACAGCACCTCAAAACAAACTGGAGGCAAAGGCAGAAGTTACAGTTGACCTAGCAATGGGCGGAGCAACGGGCGGTCCTTCTTGTCAACCGCGCCTCTACCCTGCTTGCCCACCCCCTCCACCTCCTCTGCTGGCCAGACCTCGCCCTGAACCACAGACCATTCCACTGCCAGACAATGATGTCCCAATGCCGGAGGTGGTCAATGAACTTCCCCTGTCCCCAGGGCCTGGAGGGGATCAGCAGGCCTTGGGGAAATGGGCCCATCAGATTGAAGAGGCCGTGCACCGGATGGAACATCGTCTTGATCGCACTCTGTTCTTTATGGAGGAAAAGCTTAATTGGAAACAAGAACCTGAACCAGGCCCTATGGGACCCCCAAAGGGCATGGCCCAGACGGCCCTGCAACTACAAGAATGGGCTCAAGTCAAGCCCTCCCCTCCCCTCCACCTCCTGTCTTCGATAACGTACCACTTCCACCCTACGCCATGGGCGTTCCCATTACCTCTCGATTGGGGCAGAGGTAGTCTGGAATTATAAAAGATGCTATCCTGGAGGAAGACTGGCAAGCGGCAGGGCAAATTGCCTGCCCCATCATATTCCAGAATGGTGAACGACGATATGAGCAGCATTTTACAACAAGCCAAGAAGCCTGTAACAGATCATGGAATAAAATGTGAGGCTGCCCGCATGGCCTTAGATTGGATTTTTACAGCAGATACCAACTCTTCTATAGACAGCATTAACTTGGCAAGGCTCCTGTTGACACCCTCCCAGTTTCTTCACTGGGAACAAGAGTGGAAAAGACTAGCACAGATGGAGGCCAATCGTCCGTGACAGCAGAATGAACCTCTATACAATATTAACCCAGACAGGTTGACCGGGTCTGGAGTATATGGACATTTACAAGTGCAGCTTCAATACCTGCTGCCCGTGCATCATCTGTCAGCGCAGCTTGCCCGCCAAGCCTTCAACGCGGTACTGGATTCCCGGCCTCAACCCAGCTTTGCCACCATGCGACAAGGCCATTCCGAAGGATACTCGCATTTCATCGAGAGGCTTTGGGAAGCTCTGGCCAGCCAATCAGATGTGACAGAAGACGCGAAGCAGAGTATGTTTAAGTTGTTGGCATTTGAAGGAGCCAATCCAAACACAAAACGTGTCCTCGCCACCCTTCCAAGGGGCGTGGAAGTAAGTGATATGGTCGGGCTAGCCAATCGAGCAGTACAACAACAACAAGGACAAGTTATGGCCAGTATGGTAGCAGAGGCTGTAAAACCTGCTGCGAAGCTCCTGGCCACTGCAGTTACAAGGATGGGGGTTAAATCACAAGGAGAAGAGCCAGGAACTTGCTTTTGCTGTGGCCAAAAAGGACATTTTCGTCGCATTTGCAAGGTGGCTGTATGGTGTGACCAATGCCAAAAGGATGCCCATTCTACAACCGTATGCAGGAGGTCAAAAAACAGGAAATCCAGTGTGAGGCCTTACCACGCTCTGACACAAGTAGTCGACCAGGCATCAGCGTCCAAGACCTTCCCCCCCCACCACCAGGGGAAGCCTGGGAGTCGATTTGGCAGCAGCAGTGAATATCACCTTAAAGGACAGCACTGTCCACAAAATTCCCCCGGGTGTTTTTGGCCCCGTGGTAGATGTGGACAGTTCATTTAGAGCATTGCTATTAGGGAGATCATCAACAGGACTTGCTGGACTAATAGTCTTACCAGGGGTCATTGATGCTGATTACACTGGAGAAATTATGATTTGTGCTTATACTTTGTTTCCTCCTCTTACCATTAAAGTGGGACAATGAATTGCTCAGCTCGTGTTTATAGACAAGCCCGCAGGAGAAGAAATTCATACTCGTCCTTATCGCAAAGACCGTGGCTTTGGGTCCACTGGGGAAACAGTGGTCAATCTCATACAGCAAATGAAAGCTCGGCCCATGGTCACTATTACCATGTTAAATGACACCGAGGCACATCAAATTACTGCAATGATGGATACAGGTGCTGATGTTACGATCATCAGCAGAGACAAGTGGCCTCGACGGTGGTCTCTGTGCCCTGCAATTGGCGTGGTACAAGGTGTAGGGGGAGGAACCACCCCCATGTGCAGTTTGCAAGCAATAAAATAAAGTTGCCAGAAGGGCAAGAAATTACTCTTTGCCCATATGTCATGACCCTTCCAGGGGGCTTGGGAGGTCTCATCGGACGAGACATCCTCAGCCAGATAGGGGCCACATTAAATGCGCCAACACCTTTTTAGGTGCAGCCACTGCAGAACAGCTGCCTACCCCAAGAATTCCATGGAAAACTGATAAATTTGTATGGGTAGAGCAGTGGCCTCTAAATAAAGAGCAGCTCCAGATTGCTAAGCACCTGATAGATGAACAATTGCAAGCAGGCCACATAAAGCCCTCCATCAGTCCATGGAATACACCCATCTTTGTAATTCCCAAAAAAGCTGGAAGGTGGCACCTTTTGCATGATCTATGAGCAGTAAATGAACAAATGTGGCCTATGGGCGCCCTCCAGCCTGGCAGGCCATCTCCTACTATGTTGCCTCGGGAAATTTTGGTTATTGATCTTAAGGACTGTTTTTTCACTATTCCCTTGCGATCCGAAGATACTGTGCACTTTGCTTTCACAGTGCCCTCTGTCAACAAAAGTGCCCCAACAGAAAGATATGAATGGATCGTCCTGCCTCAAGGCATGAAAAACTCTCCCACTATGTGCCAGTTATACGTGCGTTGGGCATTGGAACCAGTTCGAGAGCACTTGTCTGCCACCATCATCTACCATTACATGGACGATATTCTGTTTTGTCGGCAACGTTTACTGATGAAGATGTTTCTTACATCACTCGATTGCTACAGAACAGAGATCTTGTAGTGGCACCAGAAAAAGTGCAACAATCAAGCCCCTGGAAGTATTTGGGATGGGTGCTTACCTCTAGCTCTGTACGCCCTCAAAAAGTGACTCTTGCCACTAATGTCACCAGCCTACACAATGCTCAGACTTTAATTGGTGACTTACAATGGGTCCACAACATAACAGGGCTCCAGAATGATGAAATAGCTCCACTAATGCCCCTATTACACTGTACCTCTCCTCAATGCCCTGTCCAGCTTAGTGACGATCAGCGCCGCTGTTTGCAGCATCTTGGGAACAAGATAACAGGTGCCTTTGCTGATCGCTGCTTCCCAGACGAACCCATAGGGGTGCTTGTATTTAACCAAGAGGTTTCCCCTTTTGCAATGCTCTGTCAATGGCCAGCCTAGCAAAAAGAAAAGGGGGGAAACGACCCTGTTGATAACACAATCTGTAGTCCCAGGCTGCAGTGACTACAACAACAAACACAAGCACCCGACAAAGCGACAACAAAGCGACTGAAAACTCCAGATGACAAATTTGCCCTATTGGAGGCACACACCTCCAATAAGCATTTGGGCCAGAACAGCTGCAATTGCCCACTTGATTCAAAAAACCAGAACTAGGACTCTTCAAATTGGTGCTATGGAACCTGCATTCATAGCTTTACCTCTGAAAGCAGAGTCGAAAGAATGGATGTTACAACTCTCTGAACCGCTACAAGTGGCATTACTGACCTACCCCGGAGATGTTATTGATTGGTACCCAAAGGATGCACGACTCCAAATGTTAGGAAAACAACTGTGGCTTGAGACTGCAAAGGTGTCCAAGCGTCCTGTAGAGGGATGTACGGTATTTACTGATGCAGGCAAACAAAGTAGAAAAGCTGCCTGCACGTGGCTAGAGGGGACCACATGGAAGCATCACCTGCTGTATGGAACTGATCAGGACTCGTTACAGACACTTGAATTAGCTGCAGTAGCGTGGGCACTAATACAGTGGAGAACACTGAATGTAGTATCCGATTCACTATATATGGTGGGTGTAGTGATGAGAATCGAGGACACTTTGATTAAACCACCCAGCAACCCATGGCTTGGACAGTTGTTCTTTAAAGTGCTGCAAGTGATCCATGATCAGACTGAGCCATGCAGCATACTGCACATCAGAAGTCACCTCTCCAACCAAGGATTAGGCAAAGGCAATGCCCAAGCTGATGCCTTGGTTAGCTCGCTATTGAAGGCACCTCAGGACTCTTTTGCAGCAGCCCATAACAGTCATGCTATGTTCCACCAATCTGCAAAGGCCTTGCAAAGATAGTTCCGCATTACCAACACTGATGCACACGGGATTGTGAGGGCCTGCCCACAGTGCAGCCAGCATGGCTCAAGTTTAGGCCTCAGAGTGAAACCAAGAGGGCTGCAGGCATGCGAACTGTGGCAAACGGATGTTACACATGTGCCTGAATTTGGGCATTTAAAATATGTGCATGTCACTGTAGATCCCTTTTCTAAAATGATTTGGGCTACCGCACAGTTAGGAGAGAAGGCAATCCATGTGATTCGCTGCCTGTGTGTTTTGCCATTATGGGTGTACCAGACTCCTTAAAGACTGATAATGGGCCAGCTTACATGGGGGGTTGAGTGCAGAAGTTTTTACAGCTATGAGGTGTTAAGCATAATACCGGCATTCCCCATGTGTCTCCAGGACAGGCTATTGTAGAACGGGCCCATCAGACAATCAAGGAGTATTTAGCTAAATAGAAGGGTACTGAGCAAACAGATCCTGTAATTAGGCTGCAGCAAGTACTGTTCACTCTAAATTTTTTGAGTTTGGCAGGAGATGCTGTACAGCCCCCCGTAGTCACACATAACAGCCATATTAGGTTACAATCCACCCCAGGGGTACAAATTTGTTATAAAGACCCACGGACGGGACAATGGGGGGGGGGGGGGGGCAGCTCCATTGTTATTTAACGGTCGAGGTTATAGCTGTGTTTCTACAGATACCGGACCAATATGGGTTCCTACCTGATGGACCAAGCCCGCTCCCAGTCCTGCTGTCGACACAAAAGGCTCCAGCAAGTGCGTGAGCAATTGAGCCAAGATGTGGCACGTAAAGCAGATGTTCCCAACCTTTGGGAAGTGAATCTTTGCTTGGTGGCTGACAACCTCACATCTGGACAACCACTCGGAATCTGGGAGCAGTCGCCAAGTGTGCATGCTAATTGCCACAGAAATTGTTTACGCTGTTATAATAGCTTGTGCTTGCGCTTGTGCTGTGGGGGCTGTGGGGAGGAGCTTACAAGGGGTAGTTGGAACATAGACGAGCGAGGTAGTTTATGCCAGGAATGTTATCGGGTGCCTGAGACAAGAAGTTTAAGGCAGTGTGTGTCCATCGTGCTCAGGATATTTTGTTGTGGTTTTGGGTGCATACGGAAGGCTTTAGAGAAAGTTGTTAATCGGGCTTGGCTTGTGCAAAGAGAAAAAGAGGGAAGTGTAGAGGAATGGCTGGGTGAACAGGGACGTATACGTGCACAACCCAAGCTATGTTCGTGAACTGTCCTTGACTAAGGAAAAAGGAGAAGAACAATGCTGATGTGGCAAGTCGACAGGATGTTAAGAAGGAGGTGTTGACTGCAGAAAGAGGAAAAGTTGTGTTAGCAATAGTCACATGCATATTTGTTTGTAACCAATCACTTGCTATTAAGGGTCGCGTGAATAGCAGCTGTGATCCAATAGCATGGAGCTTGCTTATGCATGCTTGGGGAATTAGGGTATAACTACGGGACTGACAAAAGAATAAACGGAGTTCCATCATATCTCTGTGAGAAGCGTGGTTCATCCCGGCAGATCTCTGGCTATTTTACACTTTAACGTTCACGTAGGACTAATTTAAAATTTTGAGACTTGATTTTCAGTGACACACTTTGGTGTTCACATAAATATATGTATATATTAGAAAACTATATGTGAAGGTACATGTGTGTATGCTCCAGCATCTGCTGGCCTAGGGGAATTAATTATCACATCACAACATCCACCCTGAAAACATAACCAGCAGAATCCATCCTAGGTGTTCTACTTCAGGGTGATCTGCAGATTATTTTAAAATCACTTTAAAAGAGTTGCAGCAAACTAAATCATTGCTCAGGCCTAATGTCAAGCCTTCATATCCCATTTCAAAACATATGATGGCTCTAGAAATCTCATTTGTAGACGTTATCCATTATATATCCTGGAGCTATATGTATGTTCATTAATTTTAATGCTTTTTACAGAACTCGATCACAAAAAAGTCATGTAACACCACCAAAATAAAGTTTTGATAAAGTTTTACTGAGTGTAATCAAAAGATAGTACAGTTTTTAACAATATGCAGTAGAAAGATGAAGACATAGAATGATACAGCAATATTGAAAAAGATTATGGGTTCCATCAGTATTAGTACTAAAATTGTTAAAATAACTTGGAACCTTATCCATGTTTGTAATACCTGATTTACTCTGATTACATGTAATTTTATTACATTATTCACATCAGTTCCCCTTGTATCAAGTTTTTGTAACTAGTAAAGGTTTATGCTTCTTTTACAAGCATCTCTATCTATGGATTAATTTGGTTGAGATTTCTTTAAACTAAGACCATAATTTTACCAGTTCCACAAGTAATTTATATGCATTTATCTCTTTTTTAGCATATATCAGTTTCAATGCATGTACTGATTTGTGCAGATCAGCAAGACTGCAGTCCCATATAATCACCATTGTTCTCTTTTGACAGCTGGCATTAAAGAAAAGTTGGTTAAAGAACATTAGGTGTGGTAACATACATTATTTGACTCAGCCTCACACTGTTCATCTCTAGTTTTATTGCATCACTGCACAGCACTATCTGGCTGCATTTAATAAGGTTTACATTTAGTGATAACTACACCCTCCCTGAAAGAGAAGAAAATTCTCAAGGGTACTTTGCTGCACCAACTTTAACACTATTCTTGCCTTGATCCATTATAAATCATTACTAAACTTCACAGTGATCTATTTTCCTTCCTCTTCTTTAGGAATTTGTTATTCATGAATTCTGTGTAGATCTGAAAAAACCCTGTTGTAATTCACATTCATTTTATGAAATGTGATGGGAATAAATAGGAGCAATTTGGTATCACAGGAAGGCAAATCCAAACTGTTTGATGGAGAAATACTATAAGAATGTCACCAATGTATAGGCACTTTTCCAAAGAGAGTGCAAAGCTGTGATATTCCTCTATGGCACTCTGAACGTTCAATGAAATCCTGAGTTTGTATCAAGCAGACCAGATTATGAGCAGCAATTACATTAGGGTAATTGCTTGAAAAACAAAATAAAATTATTCTCTCTTGAAAGGGTTCAGTTGTCTTTGTAACTACTATCAAAGCATCATTAATTGCATATTAGATTTTTTTATACTTGTAACATAGCTCTCTTAACAAAACTGAAGGTCCACGCGACCTGCTCCATTAAGTAAATTATATCTCGTTTTTGTTTAATTGTGTTATTGAGATCAGATTCTTGAAACATGCAGCATAGTGACAGAAGAGGGATAGAATTGTCTGCATTTCAAATTCTTACAGAAATAATTGGAGGAAGTTTATCAAGGTTTCTTAAAAAAGTTTTTAAGCTGCACTTTATCAAAAAGCTTCACTGGACAGCAAGTCATTCCAGACACTTGAAAGAAAAAGCCAGGCCACAACCAGCACTGTTTTATTTCTCTCTTCTTTTTGGCTTTAAATATTTTCAGTGTGATTCAGTTTTTAAAGTATAACCCCACGTTGCTGCTTTATCAGCAGTTACGTTAACTGTTTCAGGAGGAAGGCCAACACACACACTCGTTCCCTGCAGCACACTGGAATCTTCTGAGCACCTTCCCAGTCCCACTGCACAGCACGGAGATTCTGCAGTTTACACAAGGACAGTGAGTTCCTACACATTTATTTCACTTTTTGATGCCACAGTGAAAGGCTATTTCAAAATTACACCACATCTCCTACCTCCCTGGTGACTTTATCTTTTAATAACTGTATCTGGATTGATTTAAACTGCAGTGATGCTGGGTCTTATTATCTACATAATAAAAAAGCATTGCAAGACAACTGTGAGACCCCATATCTACTAAGATGCTAAACTGATTTCTCTCTTCTGCTTGTTCCTTCATATCTATTGATGAGTTTGGATGATTTAATTTAGTTTATGATAAATGATTTTGTGCTTATATTAGGGGCTTACTCTCTCTGGTAGCTGGAGTCTCAAAGAATTTACTATTCCCCTTGACATACAAAATGTTTGGTAAATGAGGGCTAAAGTAACTCAAGACATCTTTTTTTTTGTAAATGATGGAAGGGCAGTACCAAAATAAGGCTGAATTGCATTTCAGGTGAATTAATGTGTTTTCAGATTCCCCTTCACCTACAGAATTTCAGAGGAGTAGCAGGCTCAGTGGGGCCTGAGGTTGTCTTTATTACTTTACTTCTTTTCTACAGAAGGAAATGGAACAAACTATCAATACGTTCTTAGTCAAGATATACTAGCTGCATAAATTACTAAACTTATTTTAGAATTTAAGTAGGAGATCAAAGAGATTGGAATCAGAAGCATGAAAGCTCCTCTAAGTCACAGAATGAACACAGTGAATGTGCATTAAAGCTATCTCCTAGGGAGAGAACAAATATCTTTGCTCAGAATGTGTATTGTTATCAGAGCAGATGAAAATAGCCACCTGAGGTTGCTCAGCAATGTGCTTCCAGCCTCCAATTCTGTTATAAAGAAAGAAAAAAAAAATAGAAATTAATTAAAGCGTTACATACAATCAGGTTTATCTAAAATGGAGCATGCACTGAAAAGCAAACCATATCGTTAGGACTGAACAGACATCTTCAAATGAGTTCAGTGACTGGTTTTTGTACTGTGGAGAAGGGCTGTAAACCACTGCAGTGCAGATGCAGAGGCTGCAGAGTAACTCCCCTGTCACACCACCCTGTAATGTTCCCACTACCAGCCCAGAAAATGTTCTCTGGTGTAATGTTACCCCTTAGTTGTGAACACTAATAATTTTTAGAGCTGTCTTCCATCTGTTCTTATGACTGGGAAACTTGTACAAAGACTTATAAGTTAGCCAGAGCATGCCATTCAGCAAGCCGATGTCTGAGGAATGGTGCAGCAAGTAACTCAGAGCTGGTGCTGGGTTAAACAAGCACTGGGTTAAAAATCACAGCAATACTGACAGTACAGTTCTGAACCAGACTCCCTGCACTGCAGCAATTCCACTGTAAACTGAATAATAGTTAAAGTCTATACTACACAGTATACTTACTATAGACTGCCATTTTACTTGCATCCAATTACCAGTTCAGCAGGAAAAGCACAATAGAGGGTAAGGATAACCAGGCTTCTCCTGTTTCATTGACAATTAATTTTTTTTTTTCCCCTACTGCTCATGTTACCAATAACTAAAACTTAGTGCTTCTGGCTACTCTTCATTAAAATTTGTCCCAAATACTTCCTTAAAGGTTTTATTTGGTCCTAGAAAATGCAATTTGTGTTTCACCTGTCTTAGGGGGTGTCACTAAGACTGATGTATGGCTTTGTTTTCTTTATTTGGCTACTGTAGTTATGTTTTTAAAGTTCCAGTAGTATGCTTTTGAGTATAAATTTCTCTTAAACCCATTCTGTATGAAACGTTGCACTTCTTATTCACTCCAATACCCCACATAGTTTTAAAAGTCCTAATGATTTTACAGTATGAGAGTATCCTTGGAATCAACTAAAATCATTATTACTTACAATTCTTCTAAATTTTCTTCTTGATGTTTTCAATACATATTCATAGTACAGTGATTTTTGGGTTCATAAAAGAGCAAATTACAGCTTATTTCCCAAAGCTCTTCTTAACATGAGTAGACTGATAACACAGCAAGAATTTGGAACTGTGCCTCAGTGAAGCTGTTCCACAGAAAGAGTGAAAAAGGATATAAATAAACACATGAGCTCACCTAAAAATCTGCCTACTTTTCACAGCCAGACTCTTAGTATTGTATTAAAAAGGACATAGCAATGACAATGTATTGGTGCATCAGGACAATAATCTGTTCAGCTAATTTTACTAAAACACAAAACAAGTTTAAAGCACTAGGAAAGGAAAAATGCCAACCTGTGCTCAATTGTGGATGTCAGATCTTTACACAGGCTGCGAGTCAGCACCTACCAGGAAAAGGACACAGAACATGTCAAGTCCATCGCTACTAAGTCATGAGGTGGATTTCCATGACACAAAATGCTCTACTCTCTTTGGTTTGTCACACTGGATAAACAAACACTGTTTTTCTGGATCCTCATTGATTCTGCCAACTATTGACAGTAACAGTTAGAATGGTAAAAAACTGGTAGCATGTCATCAAGGATGGTGGGCTTACAGCTAGGGATAGGAAATTATACCTGCCCTGAAGGTGTAATGTTTTCATCTCTGTTCCATGCTGCTCAGGCTGCTTTTATTATTGCACATTGTACAAAATTTCTAAAAAGTAAAATCTGTCTGAAGCATGCAAGTGAAATCTGATTAATATAAAACCCAGTAATGTTTTCACAAATGAGCATGCTAATTCAGACCACATTACAGAGAAGAGAAAAAAAATAAAAGGATAAACATAAATGATGGAACAAAACTACTGTCAGAGATTTGTAGAATAATCAAAGCTGCTTCAATCTTCAATGGAGCTTAAAACCATGAAAAGTCAGATTTTCCTTTGCATGAAGAAAACCCTGTAATCCAATACACCCTTTAACTAAGACACAGTCTGTGCAGCAGAGCTGTGGATCCTAGTTCTATGTTCTAACCAAAGCATGAAAAAAAAAGAAGAGCCTGAGTTAAATGGATTGAAGAACGAGAAGGGAAAATCATTTCAAAAATTGAACAGTGAGTGAACAAGACTGGCAGCCCTGGGGATTCATACACACAGAGGCTGGAAGTATGCCTAGGAATAAGAAAGAAAAAAAAAGAATAGGCAGTGACTATAAGGATAATCAGTGATTTAGAGGATCACAACTGTTTCAAGAGAACACTGGTAATTGTTTTCACAAGGCTTTAACCATACATATTGTTAGCATACAACGTGATATGTAAACCTGATGCCTGAGCAGTAAGATATGTGTCAAAAACTGAAAGACAAAATTGAGAAGATTTCTGCCCTTGCACTTCCATGTTTTTGAAGGTTGAGTCATCTGAGATCCTCTTTCATATGCATCAGCCTCTCACACAGGATCAATGGTGCTCCCCTGAGCTGACATTCATTTATTTATCCTTGAGGGCAGCAGTAGCATGGCTGCATGCATTACTTGCCAAGAGGGCAACCCCTCCCAGAATATCCATGTGGCTGTCAAAACATTCCAGTTGTTTCCTCAGTTGAAGATAAAGGTGCCAGATAAAGAAGCCAACTAAATTAATGAAAAATAATATTTTAATAAAAATTAGGAAATAAAATCGAAGAAAACTGCAGTAAAACCACTTAGGATAGTATCCACCAGTACCTGTAGTGGCAAATGAACAGGAATGTTGCAAAATAGTATCTACTTAAAATCAGAATTACAAGAAGGTAACTATAACTTTTCTAAATAAATAATTTCTGTACAGAGTTCTCACTCTGGGAAATCTCAGAACCAATCATACTCCAGAGGGCATAGGGGAGAATCCTGCAGCAGGCAACAATAATAAAAAACAGTTTATACATATATTGCTCCATATGTTGCTTTATATTTATATTTCGCATGTTTTCTTTTAAACAGCAATCAAACTGATAGAACTAGTGGGGTCACATATTCTAAATTAAAAGTAGCTAAGAAAACAGAGAAGTTCTTTGATCTTGTACAGATTTGAGGACTCCAGGGTAACACAGTATACATGGCACAGAAAATCCCATGATCCCAGATTCATGTATACATCTACAGTGATCATGGTTCAAATACCCTTCATCAGAGCATTTTTTTCCCATGGTAGCATAATATTTGTTTTGTCCATATCAGGGGAGGTGCTGTGAAGATTAAACCAGTTTTAAATCATATTTGAATAAAATACCCAAGTATTCATTTATTAATTTGTATTCATTCAAGTTGTCAGACTCACTTATAAACTTTTCAGATGTTTATATATTTTTCAGTTACTATCTCACCCAACCAGTTGTTCTGGAAGTTAATTGTAATTAGCTTTTACGAATCTATCATTATTCACAGACACTCTTAGAACAAATGAACAAAAATATGTGTATGCATTTGTGTTGTTGAGTGCCAGAAATATGGCAGCTCACATATAATTGTCACGTAACTTAGGAAAACCTACTCCTTTTAAAATATTCCTTTACTATAGTAATTTGCCAGCTTTCATAAATGACAGTAATTACAAGAATTCTTATTTTTTTTATCTTACTTATTCCATGCTCTTCTGCTCTAACTACGAAAAAATAGTAGTAGTTATATCCATAAAAATGGCGTTGTACTAGCTTGAACAAAGGTAGTTTGTTGTGATTCAAAGCGATAATATGTAATACCATTGTTTCATTAGACAAAATGGCATTGATCCATTTCCACGGCCACAGGTGCAGCAATCTCAAATTCAACTCCTCTTGCCTCCCCTACTGCGAAGAACTGGTGTATAGTGATGAGTTAATTTGTTGTCAGTCCTACATTTGCTGAACTTAATGGCAAAGCAGTGTCCATTGATTACAGTGACACAGAAGGAAGAATCACAAAGGCTTCCTATTTCTCAAAAGCAAGCCACGCTAGCAAATATTTAACTGTCACACAATTTTAAATATTTCATTCGGTGTCTATACATCTACTGAAAGTACATTAATTCCAGTTGGAAACAATTACAAATATTCATTGCAGTGTCCACATTTAGTTTGGCACTAGTCTCACTGTTTTTGCTGGTAATTTACTTGACACATCCCAGCACAGAAGGGCTCAGTAAGATTTCTGCAAAGCTCTATCCAGAGTCAAGAGCACAAGAAGTTAACACAAAACCCATCAGTGATATGTAAATCTTGATGTGCAAGCATTCACCATCTTAATATTCCCACACTGTAACTTTGTTTCAGAAATATTTGTATTTACTGCATAAAGTATGCTCTTCCTCCTTACGGGCAATTTTCACTCCCAAGGTTATTACTAATATTCTTCCTGAAGTTCTTCACAGGGAAGAGCAGATGCAGAGCAAATATGTGGATCAGTTTCAGTACAGTACAGTACCAACCAAGAGCTCTGCAGCCGCATTAGCTATGATCACTGTCAGGCAGGCCTAAAACCCATAGTGCCAAGGCAGCCCCAAATCTATTTGTGTGCTCTCCTGAGGGCCCCACATTTAGAGCTCCTGAAATACAGAAACCAGCAGCAGCTGCATAATCAATTTATGTAAAAACATTTGGAAACTATTAAGTCAAAGATTCAACAAGACAGTATCAAAAGAAGTGACTAAATCCTTCTCTTATTTCTAGTCATGTGACACTGAATTTGGACCACAATATCTAAACAATACTACCACCTTTTTTGAGAGATGTGCTATCTCATAACAACCTTGGGCTCTAATAATTCCAAATTTGTGTTTGCAACTACTAATTCATTAATTCTCCCTTAATCTTCCAGGTTTTGTTTCCACAGACCACAGCCAGAGAGAATACCAGAAGAAATCACAATTGACGTCATGGAAAACAATATTAAGGAGCGCATGAAGTTCACCCTGTTCTTAGAAGGGTGGCAGAGTCTGGCCATGGCAACCAAGGCAGTTTACTCATTTTGACCAGGTGTCCCAAGTTAGCTATTCACCCAACACTTAAGTTTTCTGGGTAGTCAAAGAACTGTACACCAGAGACCTGCATATCTTTTCAGCTGGTTAGAGTTGAGAAGTAAAAGTCGTGAGGGGGTTTTTTCATTCAATATGCAAACCTTACATACTGAAGTTTCATTTAAGGAATTTTCTAGAAATAGCTTGGATACATTTTCTGAGGCAAAAGAAAAAGATGTCATGAGATAATCATACCTGGGCAGTCTGCATAATCCCAATCTTCATCACATGTGTGCAGTCATGGTGGTTAAGAACACCAAGCTCTTGCACTTTAAAGGACATTCTTTTACAGAATACAAAAGAGCAAGAACTTAGCCAGTATAGATAATACAGTATAAGGATTGGGTTTTGTTTTCTTTCAAAGTAGGGAAATAACAGGATATTGGTACCCTGATCAATTAAGATAGTGCATCAATACATGTTTATTGTATAAAGATAACTCAAATTACCTTGAGAAGCACATAATTAAAGAGCGTACCCCGTAAGAAGGAAAAAAAAGAGTGAGTCTGTTCTGCCTGAAAATGACATGCAAATTAAAATGTTAACTAAAAAAAATTTAAGTCTAGTACTGAGAAAAATAGCCACTCAGAGCTGGACAAACAGAACTGAGTTAGCATATTATTTGACAATTTTTGTTACTGACAGTAATTATTTATTTTAATAGAGAAGCACTATATATAGTATAATTAATCAGAAATAAACATGCAGAGTTAATTGAATAGTTTATATCAGTAATTTATTTCAAATACTAAGCCAATACTCGTAGTAATTGGGGACACTGTAATAAATTATTTTTGAGCCATGACCTTCTAGTATGTTCATTCAGCAAGGTATGTCGAATGAAATAATATGGATCAATGGTCATATTATTTACTCTTATGATAGTTATAACAATTATGATATTTTAAACTATTATTTTATTGCTGGACAAAAAGAGAGAAATATATTTGATGTATATAGTATACATACTAAAACCCACATTTGTTTAAAAAACATGTACAAACAATACCTGGTCAACTCTTACATAATTTTAAAAAAGCTGTAATTAGACAATTTCAAAGTATTTCTTGTGCTAAAATATTAACAAGGATTTTTTCAGAAAAAGTCATCACTCAATAGTTTCCATAGACAACAAACAGCTAATTTAAGGGCTAATTGTGTTTAGTCATTTGTAAGTAAAGAACAACCATAAATACTACAGGAGATAAGGACAGGCCTTGTTGTTTTGATGGCACTGCACAGTTAACAGCACAGGAAAGAATCTACCCACACAGTTTGAATTGATTCATCTTTTCCTCCCTTCATTATGAATTAGATTCTTTATTGCCTTTTTATTGAATGAAAACCTCACTACAGCACAGTCAGTGGGACCTTTGCTGTCAACGTCGTGAGGTCACTGCTTGATTACCTCTCCAAATAATATTAAAAATAACCTTGTATATTTAAACTTTAATTATAGCTTAACTACAGTTTTTTGAAAGCAAGAAAAGTCCTGTTGCAAAAAAAAAGACAGATGCCTCCCTCTGTTGTCATCTTTCAAATGATGTAAAACAGAGAGAAGCTGCTGGCTTTCCGATGGTTGCTGAATGCATGGTAACATGCATGCTGGCCCTTACAGTATGTGAAACAGAGTTTCCCACAACCACTCTAGCAGCACATGTACACCCATGCAGTCTGTGCAATCTCACATCTCCGGGATTAGAAAAAAGCCCTAAATCGACAAGAATTGTGCTCCAGGTTCCAGAAGTCCATCTGCACCTCTCTATCATAATCAAAGAGATGTACAGAGACTGCCAAGAGACCATAGCCATTAATAAATGCCTTCAAAATATACTAAATTTAAACTCATTTGAGGATTGAAAGGTTCTTTGGCTAAAAAGGAATGCTACAAGGAGGAGGCCCTATGTCATTGTTTAGGAATGATATTCCCTAATTTAGTGTTCCCAATGAAACACCCTAGACCACATGCCGCTTGCTCACTTCTCCCTCCCCCTGCAGTGGGACAGAGAGGAGAACTGGAGGCACAGAAATGTAAAGATCAAGAGTTGAAATAAGAACTATTTACTAGAAAGAGCAATGAAATAAGAAAATGAACAGTAAGAACAAGAGCATGTACAAACCATGAACTATTCACACGCACTTACCACGCAGAACCTTGTGCCACCCAACCGCACACTCCAGAAAACCAGAAAGACACACCACCACTGCACATGGTGTGAGGTGTTATTGGGTAACTCCAGGGTCCCGGCCATGCCTCTCCTGGCTGCTGCAAAAGTTACGCCCTCCTGGCAGGAACCAGGACATTCTCTACAGCATCTACATCATGCCCAGATGCTATACCTTCCAACTATATACATGTCTGTGTGTCTGTGTAGGTGTACACGTTTATGCATATATATGGGGGGGTGAGGGGGGGAAAGGGGGAGGGAGAGAGGGAGTGGGAGAGAGAGGGAGAAAGAGGCAGAGAATATGTGCTGTCTGGTGGTTGCAAGCTGCAGCAAGAGCTCATGACTGTGGGGTCTGATGGGCTTACAGACCAAAAGGAGTCCATTGGTGGGACCATCCCTAAATCCAGAGATCCTCCCCAGGTTACGGTGACTGAAAAGACTTCCCCCAAGATGCATTGTTCAGTTATGTTAATGTACCCCAGTTCTGCTTCCCTGGTTGGCCTGTTGGCCTTCCCACCCCCTTGTTACCTTTTATGTCCCTGCCCTAGAAAGTTCTCCACTCCCTGTTCCCCCATTGGCCCTTGCCCCATTGCCACTCCTTCAGAGCTCCCCCCATTGGCTCCCATTCTCTACTCCCACCTGTGTACCACCCCTTGCCCTCAGATCATTGGTCTCTGATGCTCCCTCTGCTCCTGCATATAAACCTGGGCCCTCGTGTTCTTTGTCTTTGTCTCTTGACCCCTTCATGTGTGTGGCTGTGTTAAACCTCTCCCGTGGAACCCCATACAAAGACCCTTCCTTGGCTCTTTACCGTTGATCCATTCCTGGAGCTATCCGTGTGTGTGTGTGGACGTCTGTGCAAGTGTGGTGGCCTTGCCGAGTGGCTTCCTCCTGGAGATGCTTTTGGGAACATCATGGCATTTTATCATCCAGCCCTGCACTGCAACACACGACTGGTATGTGGTGCAATCCATACTCACTGTCCATGGTAGTAATGGCACACAGTGACAGTGTCATTCAGCAACCAATATTATACAATTCAACATTACAAACTGTTCTCACCCAAAAATCAAATCCCCTCGAGGTGCACATCATATTTCCCCATCCCTCTGCATCACCCACCAAGAGCGCCCAGGTCCTTGAGCAAAAGCAATCCCACACATGGGTTTGCCTTTGCCTGAGGCAGGATAAATCCACACTGCCTTCCCTAACACATTTCTCATATGCACCACAGGGACTTTATCCCCTGCTACGGTGCGTGGAGCTTTTGGCTGACCAGAGCCAGCTCCATTGGCAGAGCCTCTAGTGAAAACTAACCAGGTGGCCTTCAGTAAATGTAGATCCTGATATCTAAAGGTCCCACCAC
Source organism: Coloeus monedula (assembly GCF_965178545.1). Lineage (NCBI taxonomy): Eukaryota > Metazoa > Chordata > Aves > Passeriformes > Corvidae > Coloeus > Coloeus monedula. The sequence continues at coordinate 378,663 of NC_138793.1, read as the reverse complement.
CTATTGCTTTCAGTGTGGTTTTTAACAGTCCATTGTACCGTTCAACTTTCACAGAGCTTGGTCCATGACAGGGAATATGAAACACCCACTCAGTCCCATGCTCTGTGGCCAAGGTGTCCATGAATCTATTTCAGAAGTGAGTCCTACTGTCTGACTCAATTCTTCCTGGGGTGCCATGTCACCGCAGGACTTGTTTTTCAAGGCCCAGGATTGTGCCGCAAGCAGCAGCACGAGGCAAAGGATTCATCTCCAGCCATCCCGTGGTTGTTTCCACCACTGTCAGCACACAGTGCTTGCCTTGGCAGGCTTGGTAGGAGCATGGTGTCATTGATTTGCTAGGCCTCCCCTTATTTATATTTCCACCATTGTCCCCCACACCACAGAGGCTTTACCCCTTTGGCCCTGCTTGATGGCAGTGCACGTTTCACAGTCATGGATAACCTGGGAGATGGTGTCCATGGTTAAATCCAGCCCTCAATCACAAACCCATCTGGAGGTTGCATCTCTTCCCTGATGACCCGAGGTGTCATGGGCTCATCAAGCCAGAAATAACTCAGCCTTGTGTTGCCAGTCCAGATCCACCTGAAACACTTTAATCTGGGTAGCCCAATCCACCTGTCTGTTGCTGATGTCCTTTGGCAGCCCTCCATGAAGGACTTTGACAGCCACGTTCTCTACCCAGGCAGTGATGTCTTGGCACAATTCAGCAGCCCTGATGGGTTTCCCTCTGTGCTGCCAATTGATCTTTTCCCATCAGTCCAGCCACCTCCACAGGGCATTTGCCACCACCCACGAGTCAGTGTAGAGGTAGTGTTGGCCATTTCTCTGTTTCAGTGCTATCCAAGGCCATCTGGAGGCTTTCAGCTCTGCAACCGGACTTGATCCACCTTGTCCCTCAAGAGCTTTTGCGACTCATCACGTAGGACTCCATACAGCAGCTTTCCATTTTCAGTGTATCTCTATGATACAGCAGCGAAGAGAGGGCATCGCTTTTCCTTTCCTGGTAGCTGATTATGTGGTGGGGCCTCCTCAGCACGTCCCCTCTCCTCCTCTTATGATGATAATCTGAAATTTTCAGCTTCAGGCCAGTTCGTGGTAACTTTCAAGATCCCTGGGCAATTGGGGTTTCCTATTCAAGCTCGCTGTGTGAGATTATTCCACATGGCATCAGGGCCAGGATGTGTGGAAGGGACTTCTCTGAACATGCAGCCCAGCACTGGCAGTTGGGGTGCCAGAAGGAGCTGTGCTTCAGTGCCAATTAATCAGAAGTAACATCAGCCCTTCTGTCTGAGGACTTGCCCACTGGAAACTGGAGCTGCTTTTATCCTTGAAGAATTTCCTGTGGTGGTTGTTCCTCCTCTCCACTCACGTACCCGTGCTCCCAGGGCAGAGGCAGGGTTTCCATCCCACTTCCCCACATCCTCTCTGTGATCATGCGGGTAAAAGCACAGGTTACATCATGGTGTGTCCCCTCTCTCTGGCACAGAGGAGCACTTAGCAGGGACTGGTCTGTACTGGCAGGGCATGGGACACTTCTCTAAACTGCTGGACATACTTGGACAGTCTTTTCACAGCTGAGATGCAGGCCCATAGGAGAAGAGAAACTTTCTTCATCTTGCCAGAGGTGGGCAACCAAATTATCCACTGTTTGTTCTCTTTCTGTCTGTGCCATCATTGCTAATGACTTGGCATATGACAGTGGTGCACTCTGTAGAAACTTATGCCATATGAGTTGTGTACACTGGACTTCATCTGGATGTATAGGAGCCTGCTTGTTATTCGAATCTTTACAGAGTACTTCCCTGTTGGAAAAAAAAGTAAACTGGAAAAAGAAGGATAAACTGAAAATAAACTGAATTGTGATGGCTTCACCATCTAAAAAAATACAAACACAAATTGCCAAGACAGGCGATTAGACACTTAAAATATAAGAAGTGAAAACACCTGCACAAAGGCAAAATTCTGTATATGAGCCAAGCACAGCTAATGAAGAAACATTTTTCAAAGAGGTCAAAGAACACCTCCAAAACTGCCTCACTTCTCCCATCAGTCCTACAGAACCCCATGTTTTGTGGCTATGGATTTCAGCCTTTTGGATGAAAAATATTTTGCTGCCAGAAGGCACACAACTTGCAATTTACTAGCCAGATACCCTCCCTGCTTGAACAAACTTGTGTTTCATTATGAACCAAAATACAGTCAAACTTTCAAAAACTCTTTCTTTTGATCTGGTGTACTTATGAGCTGGGCTTCCTGGAGAATGGAGCAGCACAGGCCGTAAACAGGAAGAATCTAAATTCCTCAATGTCCTCTTGCTCTCTCCTCCTGATCTCTGTTGCATTTTCTGTCTTTTAAGTGACAGTATGGGATATCTACCATATCTATCTCCAAGTTCGCAGGCCAGTTTTATCTCTGTAAACATCTAGGCTGTAAATATCAATAGCGACATGCATCAGGGACTTCTCTGCTGGGTGATGGAGGCAAGTCACTTTCTTCACAATAAGACACTCTGATGTCATTGCTTACTTTGTAAGAACAGACAATGAAAACCTTAAAACAAGCCTACAAGCAATAGGTGTAAGTTCTGCAAATTACTTACAAATTAAACCATCCATATCAATATTTTCTACAAGCAGCAAAGGAATAACTGGGAAATGTCTTTGTTTTCCAATATGCAGACTGCAGTATTCCAAACAGTTCTCCCCCTCCCTCTCCCCCAAAATTCAGAGCTGACACTGTGGCAAATCCTTTCACAATACATACATCACATTGTACAGCCATGACACCATGTAGCTGAACATGCCTGTTGAAGAATGACACATCACAGCAGAGCATGTCAGGAAAGACAAAAAAGCACTCTTACAAACTGGGGTTAACAGGCAATGTGGCTTCACTTGATGTTTTTATCAAATGTTTTCACCCAAATCTTTGTGAATAATGTGCAGGCAGTAATGCCAGCTCCCATGCAAACTGGAGATATCTTCCCCTAAGCCTATAGTCAGTGCTGCAATAAACAGCCACTAAACATTTGGCAGCCTCTAATATTTCCCTTCTTTAGGCAACTGCCACTTTGATAAAAGATATCTCCAATAAGCAAATCTGCCTGCATGAGTCACTTCACTTTTTCCTATTCACAGACATGGAGGAATGAAAAATTAGATTTGATCAGGTCTGTATTCGAAAGTTCAAGACCCTAAGCTGGAAATCACCAGAGGCTGGTAGGGTATTCTGGCAAAATATTGCTGCCTGTTTGCCCTGTGCTTATGTTCTGCCCAAGATATGTGCTGTTGGCCATGTTTATTAGAGAGAATGCTGGGCCAGATACACTGTCAATCTGATTCAATTTGAATCTAGATATTTTCTTATGTTAAGTAATACTTAACTGTTACTGTGGTAAGTTCTGGATACAATTTCACAGAGCAAGCTGGCTCTGAAACGCCTAAGAAAATTATTAATCACAACAGCACAGGAGTTAAAGATCTTCTGGAGCAATTCTGGCACTTTCAGAATTCTTTAAATTGCAAGAGATTGACTTTCTATTTCACCACTTCATATTTTTATATAAATACTAAGCTGCTAATATATTATTTCACATGCTATTCTTCCGTAGCATCTTGATAGAATCCCAGCAGCTGATTCTCAAGAACAGGTTAGTTTTGTGCTCCTAATTCAGCTATTAATCAGTAACAGATACAGATCACATTCTGGCAACTGTCTAGGGTAAAAGCTTATAAAAAATATACCTACCAGGATAACGTAAATTTATTACTCTTCAGATCCTTAGAAGTCCTGCATAGGCTGTGATTACATCAAAGAACGTATAGCAATATATCATTTTTTTCCACCACCTTATGTGCAACTTATTTATTAAGTGTTCACACAGTGTGTCAGTTAAACACCAAAAGAGAAAACCTGCAGCAGCAGCAGGTGAAAACAAAGCTAGAATCTAAGTTGACACCTTTCAAAATTTAATTTCTGGGCTTTTAAAAGTGTCTTGGTTTGAAAGACAGGTGTCTGCTAAGGAAGGCAGAAGCCTCCCTTGGAATGGCAGTTGCAACCCCCTTCCCTCCGAATTATTATAATTTTGAAATCAAGCGGTTTTTTAGACAAAGATGTGGGAAATAGGAATAACAGTTCTTTACTATTATATATCTATATGTGTATAACCAGTCAAACAAACAGCAATAACTCTGGCAGTAACAGCAAACAATCCCAAACCCAGTGCCAGCCTTCTCGGCTGTCGGGCCCTTTCCCCTCGGGTGCAGTTCCGCTCGCAGCCGGCAGGGGCGCTGGCGGCTCCCGGTGAGCAGGGCAGGTGCGATGGTTCCCCCGCGGCTGCAGGGGGCGCTCCGGAGCGAGCTCGGGGAGCACGCGGCACCGGTGCCCTGGAATCCCGGGAAGGGATGGAACAAAGGCTTCACAAACCCCTGGGCAGCCGATCCCGGTGTCCGGCCGGACCCTCGGGAACAGCAGGCTGGAACGGCAGGGACGAGCACAAATCCCGGATGACAGACGAGATGTATCCAAACAGGGAACCCCCCGGAGGGCTGGGCAAGCAGGGCGAGCAGGGCTACAGCACAGCGAAGGCTCGAAGCAGCGGCGGGGCAGGGCGGCCACAGCGCGGCTCCGAGTGGGGCAGGGAAGGTGGGCTTGGGATCCCGGGGCTGCTCTGGCAGAAAGAAAAAAATGGCCAAAGAACAAGCAGCTTCTCTCTCTCTCCGAACTCCGACTGACCACACCCCCAGGTGAAACAAAAAGAGCAGCCAGGTCTTTTGTTCTTCTTAAACACCTGGCCATTTGTTCCCCTAGCAACAGTATGGGGGGAAAATTCCTTTAACAGAAAAAAAACTAGGAGAACTCCTAAAACCCCAACAAAAAGTAATTTGGCTCAATCCAGGGCTCTATGAAGCAGTTTAGTCTTCTATTGAAAAAATGAATATTCTCATTAGAACATATTTTCCAGTGATGCAGCTGCTGCTAGACAACAAGAGGAAACATATCTTATTTTTGAATACACAAGCAGACAGATTCCTTGCTTCTCTCTCATCTCAATTGATTTGCCACCATTAGGATAAATCATGAGAAGCTGCTAGAACACAAATTTCTCTTCCAATTACATACATTAAAAGATCTTTTGTTTATTCATCCCTGTTGCAAGGGGTCCGATGCTGGTCAGCACCGGTATGCTGCAACCTTCCTAGAGAGACTGTCCCGCATAGAACAACTCTTCCAGGGGCGATGGCAGGCCTCCCTGGGCAGCACATGATTTCAGCAAGTGTAGGAACTTCCCTGCTCCAAGTGATTCCAGCTCTTGTGATTCAGCTTTGTGAAATCACCCAAGGCAAACTCAGGGACAGAGAAACAGGAGCCTCGTTTGCCTGTTCCACAGAGGTAGCTTTTATTGTCCAGCACCCCCTGTGAAAGGAAGGCCAGGGACAAAAACACACTCCTCAGGGGCAGAAACAGGGGCTTTTTATGGGAAAGGCGGGGGGGGGGGGGGGGGGGGGGGGGGGGTAGAAACCAATTAGCCAACTGGGTAGAGGCTATTACCATATAGAAACAAGGCACGCTGGGGGTGGTTCATTTTGTCACCATGACCCAGTGGAAGGTTGCTTATCTCTGGGGAAAGTCTTTTTGGCTTCAAGCCTCTCTCCTCCAAGGGAGTGCAGAGGGCTCTTGTGCAAAGGGCTCCCAGCCCTCCACACATCCCAAGTTAATTTGTAAGGCTTTCATAAAAACTTGGAACTATGGTCTTTTCTATTCCAGATGGAAAATGTTTTATTAGACTTATTCAAGACAACACTTCACTTTCAACTCGTAGCACATGAGAATGTCACATGAAAACCAATAAGCAGATTCTGGCCAGAGCACTGGTATACCTGGTTCAGGCTGGAGTCACCTGACCAAGTTCTTTTGGCATGTATTTTGAGTGTCTTGCATTTAAACCATGCAAGAGCAAGTCAGAGGTAGGTATTATATAAATAACTACTGAATACATGAAGGTAACATATTTGATTATAAAAACTCTGCTTTTCTAAGCTGAAAATCTTTTTGCTGAGCTTGAGACTGCACTGTATGACATGAGGCTTTGGTCACAGATTATGTGTGAACAATCCAGAACCTCCTGACTTCTTCATGAATTTGTATCTTGTGTATTTTGTCCTTGCCCACACAAGCTAGAAAATTAAGGAAAACATGCACAATTATTAAGGAAACACAGTGCAATTTAGGAACCATTCAAGAAAATCATGATTAAATTACCTATGTGTTATATCCGGAGATTACCCAAACAATTACTGCTGAAGAACTTATACCCTTAACTTTATCACAAACTTTCAGGTGGATATGCTCTTCCTGCTCAAATAATTTAACAGGATTCTTGTTACTGGCAATTAAATTATTATTTGGTTCCACCTTAATATGATTTCAGAGATTCATTATAGCTCTAAAACTGTAGAATACTGTGTGCTCTGTGGATAAAAAGAGTGTAGAGGGATTCCTCATGGAACAGGGGCATATGATACCCCAGGACAGTCTGGGCAGTCTGGGCACCCCAGGGCTGCTGCAGAAGCACCCCTGAAGGGGCCTCAGGCTGCAGATAGGCCAGAAAGACACCTGGCAGCAGGCAGCCTTGAACAGCCTTGGGAAAAGTTACATGCTGGTCGGCTCCCCCACTGCTTAGAGGCTGTCCAGTGGGAATAGGGTGTGAAGCTTTGTAAAGTAAATATAAGTGAGTGTAAGTAAACAATAAAAGGAGCACGATGCTCAAATCATATCGGTGTTCGTATCGTGGTTCTGGCCAGTCTCCCCTGCGCTCGGAACCCCCCACCGCTAAACCAGAGAATGATTAACAATTCTGGGGATTTGTGTCTATCGTATAGATTGATCAGGGTAATATGTGAGCTCCCATAAAATCCTTTTACAAAAGGTTATAGTTTATCATACTTAACTTGAAAGAATTCCCTGTCTTTGCCAGGTGTTAAATCCAAAGAATCACAGAATCAATTAGGTTGTAAGAGACCTCTGAGATCATTGCATCAAACTTTGGACCAAACATCACCTTGTCAACCAGACCAGGGCACTGAGTGCCATGTCCAGTTGGTCCTTGAACACCTTCAGAGAGCCACCACCTCCCTGGGCAATGCCTTCCAATGTTTAAGAATCCCTTCTGTGAAGAAATTCCTCCTGTTGTCCAACCTACGCCTCCCTGGCACAGCTTAATACTGTGTCCTCTTGTCCTGTCACTGGTTGTCTGTGAGAAGAGACCAACCCTCACCTTACTACAACCTCCAGTGAGTTGTAGAGAGTGACAAGGTCCCCCCTTGTTGCGGTGGCTAAGTCCACTTTACACCCGTCCAAGTTGCCCTAAGAGTGATCTCTCCTTACAACACTGCTAGAAAGTTCTCCCTTTGTCTAGATTCTGGCCCTCTCCCCCCTCCCATCCCTTCTTCCATTGGCCCCTGTTATGTCACTCAACTTTGCCTCTGCCCCCTAGCCCTCAGACTATTGGTTTTGGATGTTCTGCCCGCCTTTGGGAGTTTTCAGGATAAAAGCAGCACGGGCTTTCAGTTTTGTGTTCTTTTTGCCTCTGCCACCTTTCAGGTGCGTTACCATTAAACGCCTCAGAATTGCATGCAGAGAACCCCTCTTGCCTCTTTATCTCCAGTTCATGCACAGACTGTGAGTGTGAGCGGCTGTTCGCAACCACCTGCGAAGGAGAGATCGAGTGCACACGTGGGTGCTGGGAGAGCGCTGCCTAAGCATCTCCACGAGGGACCCAGAGGAATAAACGCGGCATCGATCCACCGAAGCTCTCGTTCAATACCCCCTGGGCCTCCTTTGCTCAAGACTGAGCCTTCCCCAGCTTCCCAGCTCTGAGTTCTCTCAGCCACTTCTCATCAGACATTCTCTGGACCCTTAATCAACTTCCTTTCTCTTCTCTGGACACACTCCAGCACCTCAATGTCACTCTGGAATTGAGGGGCCCAGAAATGGACACAGCACTCGAGGTGTGGCCTCACCACTGCCCAGCACAGAGGGACAATCACTGCCCTGGTCCTGATGGCTACAGTACTGCTGATACAGGCCAGGTGCCATTGGCCTTCTTGCCCACCTGGGCACACCTGGGCTCAGGTTCAGCCACTGCCAATGAGCATCCCAGCCACTCTTTCCACACCTGGGAGCTGCAGAAGGTTACTGTGGCCAAAGTGTATGACTCGGCACTTGGTCCTGTTTAACCTCATGCCAGTGGTCTCAGTCCATTAATCCAGCCTGTCCAGGTCCCTCTGCAACCTTCCTGCCCTCCAGCAGATCTGAACTCTGACCCAGCTTGGTGCCATCCATTGGTACACTCGATTCCCTCATCCAGATCATCAATAAAGATATTAAACAGCACTGCCCCCAATACTGAGACCTGTAGGACTCCACTAGTGACCAGCTGCCAACTGGATTAAATCCATTCAGCACCATTCCATTGGCCAGTCCATCAGCCAGTTCTTAACCAAGTGAAGATGCACCTGTCCAAGCCATGAGCTGCCAGGTTCTCCAGGAGAATGCAGTGAGAACCAGTATCAAAGGCTTTGCTGAAGTCTCAGTAGACACATCCACAGCCTTACTCTCATCTATTTGGTAGGTTCCCTGGTCATAAAAGAAGATCAGATTAGTCAGACAGGACTTGCCTTTCTTAAACCCATGCTGGCTGGCTCTGATTCCCTGGCCATCCTGTAGGTGCTGTGTGATGGCACTCAGGATGATCTGTTCCATAATCTTGCTGGGCACTGAGGTCAGGCTGACAGGCCTGGAGTTACCCGGACCGTCCTTCCATCCCTTCTTGTGGATGGGCATCACATTGGCCAGCTTAGTCATCTGGGCCCTCCCTGGTGAGCCAGAACCAACAATAGATAATGGAGAGCATTTTAAGCTTCCGTTTGAAGGAGGCAGTCATTATGGGAACAGTCATAAGAATTACGGCATTCACCCTACTTTCTTACAGACTGTGGCCATTTGGTTTACATTTGGCATCAACAAACATTACAATTAGAAAGATTCTAAAGTGTTTCTTAAATACTCATCATAAGCTACATATAACACTTAACCCTTCTCCAGTAATACCAGTCATATATTGATATCATAATCACACACCTGCACCAAAAATGTTGCAATATTTTGAGAGATTAAAATAGGAGAAGTATGTTGTCAGAAAAATACTGGCCTGTAAAAACATGTATTACATATATTTCTGTGGATAAACATAAAATAATCTTAGTGGTTAATAAGCACCTTCAACAAGAAGGCTAAAACAGTCCTACATGCTAAATTTCCAATGATCTCCCCTATTTAATAATCTCAAAGTTTTATTTGCAAATTGATTTTCTGTCTCATCAATGAGATGAAGTTAGTCAGGCCCCTTTTCCCAGAAACAGTCTAAATGCGTCTGTGAACACTGCCAGCATTATTGAAAAGGCTTAGTCCCAGCATGACCTGAACTCACTGAGGAGAAAAACAAAAACATGATTTTAATAACATTGATTTTATCTGAAAGCTCAGAGTGCTTCATACTACATTCATTAACTCTCCCAGCAACTCTATGAGAGCAGTAGGTATTATTATAATTTTGCAGATTGCAAAAGAGTTGAAAAGTTAAGAGCAGTGTGTGCAGAGCCAAAGGGCAGCTGAGGGGCAAGGACAGGTTTCTTGATGCACAGGGCTACTCAGACCAGGTGCTCTTGCTCATTGGAAATTAAATAGATCACAGTTGAGTATATATGGATTTTCAAATATAACCTTGCAAATACCAGTAGCATAAGGGCCAGGGGGCCTATAAGCACAACATGCTGTATTTTAGAGCAGTTGATAATATAATTATATAGAGAGTGCAATTACCTCACTGGGTATTGATGTGATGACATAGCATTTGGGTGAGGAGTGAGAGAAGGAAGCTTATTCAGCTCCCATTAAAAATAAAAAACCAAATATTTGTGCAAAGACAGCTGTTACTGACTGCTAGCTGGCACACCACATATAAGCTTTAATGCAATTTAAACAATATTCACAAATTTGTTACAACAATCCTACTTTAGATTTAAGCAGCCTTCATCTGATCTGTTCCCACATATAAATGCAAAAGAAAAAAAAATCCCCATATACACTCAACATACACATTTAGCTTAAGAGTTAGTGATTTGTTTAGTAGTTTTAAACTACCTTTAAAAACTTTGTAGAAACTCAAATGATAAATAATACAGAATCTTTTTGGCATAAGTAGTATTTTGATGCTTTAACAGAGGGTTTTTTGATCATATGCATTAAAGCACTTTACACAATCCCATTGGTATTTTCCTTGGATTTTTCCCTCTACGCTTATCTTAGGAACTAAATATTACCTGTAACAGAAGGAGGACACCAGAAGCCTTAATCCTGGGGGGGAAAAAAAAAGTTGTCAGGGAACAGTTTCACTGAAGTTGGCTGGGCTCACTGAATAGTCCAGTTGCCTACTTTGGCAAGGAAAACAAGTGAGTGATGTAGTGCTCAGCCAAAATCAAGACCGAGTTCAACAACCATAGACACCATTTCCATTTGCAAATTGAAATCTGCCCATATTTTCCATTTCAGGATACTCAAACCAACCTTTTTGGAGACAATTGAATTTTGCCATTCATTAGGCAGCACTTACCCTTCCAACTCACAATTTGCACAAAGGTAATGTAAAACATCGGAAAAAGTGAATGAAGAAAGCAGATGGACTTACACCTTTTTAGGTTGACTTTTCCCCTCCAAGGAAAAGACTGGTAACAAATCTTGGAAATAACTACACACTTAGATGTTACTGTCAGCAGAACAGGCACACTGAAGTGAGTGTCACATTTCTTATTAGTGTTGATAGTTAAATAAGAAATACAGCAAATTGCCCAGCCCAGCAGGCCCTTCAACCACACACTCTGGGCAGTCAGAAAAAGCTCAGTGCTCAGATGAAGGGATTTCATAAATATATATTTAAAATGTCCAAGGTTGAGCCAAAACAAGCAACTGTATGATGTTTTTAGATATCCTTCAATCTAGGCAAAAAAAAAATATGCCTCAGCTCACTCAATATGCATCAATATTGTCTTATAGGATTACTTTCTGTGTAAGTATACAGATCATCCTTGAAATCTGGGGATTTTAGGATGTGGGGCTTTACAGAAGCTGGGGCTCCATATTTCTGACTAATGTATAAAAACAGAGTTTTGCAAAATCCAGACAAATCAGGTCTGTGCTCATGAACCAATTCAGATTCTAATCATGCCCTTCTTCTTCAAACGTTTTCATAGAATCATAGAATATGTCGAGTTGGAAGGAACCCATCAAGATCATTGACTCCAACTCTTGTCACTGCACAGACACCCCAAGAATCCCACCCTGTGCCTGAGGGGATTGTCGAAACACTTCTTAATCTATGACAGACCATTTTCCTGGGAAGGCTGTTCGAGTGCCTGACCACCCATTGGGGGAGAAATCTCCTTTGCACACTCTCCAATGGCTTAATGTCTCTCTTATGCTGTGGCTGGTGATGCTGGGCCTGATGCCCCCAGGACAGGGATGTCCCTCCTGGCTGCCAGGGCACTGCTGACTCAGATCCAACTGGCCATGGACCAGGACCCCCAGGTCCCTTCCCACAGCTGCTCTCCAGCCTCTCATTCCCAGTCCATCCACACAACCAGGGGTGCCCCCTCCCAGGTGCAGAATCCAGCACTTGCCTGTGTTCAAACTTCCCATGGTCGGGGATTCTCCATCTCTCTCATTACCGTAATTTGTCAAGATCTCCCTCAAGGGAGTCAAGTTCAAGTTTTCAGTCTTTTTTTTAGGGTGCTTGTGTTAAAGCAGAAAGTGACACGCCCCTTCCAGTACCATCTTGGCTGGGTCATCATGCCATTCCTGCTGATGCATCAAAAAAGAGCATTAACAATTTTGATACAAATGCCTAGAACTCCTTAACATTGGTAGTTCTGATCTACAAGCCAAAGAACAGAACCTAGCTGGAAACCAGCAGAGTAACAGCAGGTACAAATATTCAAAGTAAAGGATGCCTAAGTTATCACTCTCCTGTGCAAGAGCTGAGAACAAGTTTGTTTCACTGGCTGCATTCACTGCAGCTTCCTCTCCCAAATCTTCCTTAACTTGCATTTTCCAGTTGTCTAGTTCTTCTTGTTTTCATTTAGATAACATCAATCTATGGGAGGTTAATCCCAAGATACTTCTGATTTTTTTTAAATATATCACAGTTTGTACTTATGGTTTACTTATATGTATGACATATAAAATAGTATCTAGCCTGCATTTTTACAGTGTGCTACTCAAAGAAATATTCCTGCAGGTAAACATTATAACCAAAGCGTTCATCCTAGACATTAAGCCTTATACATTACATTTGAGGCTACCGACAACTGTGATTTGGGTGCTGATCTGAATCCTGAAAACCTGACCCCCAAATGTGGCTGACAATCCACTTACTCCCATCACTGCTGTGTGAGTGCAAAAAAAGCACCTGAGGATATGGTTGCTAGGCTGGAAGTCATATTAATGGATTCTAAGCCTTTTATCTTTAGGTTTGGGGATGAATTCTGCCTTTCTTTAAAGTAACACAAATTTGGAATATTTTCACTGAACCTAATTCCCAAGCCTAACAGAGCAAGGTCTGGCCTTTGATTTTTCAAGATTTCTAGGAAAACCCTTTGTCCCTCTGCTGTGTCACTAATGACATGGTAGCACAGAGTGCTTATTGCAACTTTCACTTGGGAAAGCCAGACTTAATGTGACAGTAGCAGGTAAGAGGTAAAAGGCAGGTCTCAGTGCTGATGGGCAATAAAAAACCTCAGCAGCAAACATTGAGTCAGCAGGCACTCCAGCTATAACAGGAAGAAAAAAAGGCAATAATAGCTTTGTTTACCCTAGGGGCTATTGAAGATGTGGCAATAAGAAGAAAAAATTGTGAGAGGCATTTTCCGGACTTTGTGTAAATACTCTTAAGTTTGGGAAAAAGCTCCCCCGTAAAGCACATAGGAGACAGCCTGAATTTGCGCCTGCAGATATTTTCGTAGGTACGTATTTACGTACACACCCACACGCGCACCCACCGGGTTTGTTTCCCCCCCGCCGCAGCGGAGCCTCAGCCACATCCCCGGCCGGTCCCCGCGCGGCGGCGGTAAAACAGCGCTGGGGACAGAAAAAAAGCCACGCCGCTGGCGCAGGCACCGCTGGGATTCGAACCCAGGATCTCCTGTTTACTAGACAGGCGCTTTAACCAACTAAGCCACGGCGCCGCGTGGTAAGCGCTTCCTCAATGCAGCATTAATAGAGCTCCAAGCCCGGCCCGGGCCGTGCTCTGCGCTTTCCCCGGCCCTGCCGGCCCCGCCGCTGCGGCTCCGGAGCTGCAGCCGCGGCTCTGTCCCGTGCGGGACTGCCAACTGCAGCTGGCTTTGGCACAACGCACGTAGGGAGCGGAGGAAAATCCGTGGATGTCGGCCTTTCAGACACTTAGGCGAAACTGCCGACGGCCAGGCTCCAGCCCTGCCTTATCCTGCAGTGCCTCGATTGGCCGAGGTTCATGGCACAGGATACAAAGGGAAGATCGGGTCTCAGACTCTGCAATCATCTATAATGATGAAAAATTAAACCACGATATACACATGCACACTCTGCCATGTGCTTCATGACCTGTGCACACACACCGGCACAGTGTCGAACCAAACGTGTGTTCATACAAGCTAAATAACCAGAAAAAGTGGTTTGGGTAGTTCTTGGAGAGCTGGTAAGAACGGTAGGCACAGAAGTGGTGCTGCTCCCAGTTACCCCTTCCGTGGGGCCAAGCCCACAGGCGGTACCTGTGCAGAGCAAATAAACCCTGTTCCGAGCAGTGTCCAGCAGTACCAGGTCAGCCCCTAACCCAGGAGCATTGGGAAAGGATACCGTAGGAAACAGACCTATGGCTTTCCAGTACCTGAAGGGAGCCTACGATAGAGAAAGACTATTTACAACAGCACGTAGTGACAGGATAAGTGGGAAATGCCTTCAATCTGAAAGAGAGTAGGTTTAGGTTAGATACTAGGAAGAACTTGTTCCCTGTGAGGGTGGTGAGGCCCTGGCACAGGGTGCCCAGAGGAGCTGTGGCTGCCCCATCTCTGGAAGTGTCCAAGGCCACGTTGGACGGGGTTTGGAGCACCATGGGATAGTGGGAAGTGTCCCTGCCCATGGCAGGCTTGTGGAATGGGATGAGCTTTGAGGTGCCTTCCCACCCAGGCCATTCTAGAATTCTGTGATTTCTCACTTGGAGTGGAATCAGAACCTGCGAAGCACAGAGATTGCTGTGGCAATTTAACAGGGATCCAAGGCATATCTACAGCCAAATTATAGGTGTTATTCTCCAAATAACTCCTAGAGGGAGAGCAGCCATCCTGGCTTAGTCCAAAACAGCCTTACAGCTTTCTCATCAGGTACCTAAGAACGGGGACTGGGATAATTATTCAAACTACAGTGGTACAAAAGCCAGAAAAAATGCAGATAAATCTCCATCTTATGAATTGTCCATAGTTAACACATTCTGCAGCAAACCGACACTGCACACAGTTGTGAGCCCACTGCTGCAGGTGAGACCAGTGCAGGGCTGAAAGAAACTCAGCTGGCACCCAGGCATTAAACCAGTGATGGTAGTGGACAGAAAACAAAAATAAATAAAACTTCCTGCTTTTATTAAAACCAGAATGTAAGAATTAACATGTCTTTGTTTTTTCTCAATTTGGAAAACAGAGAATTCATTCAAAAGAAATCTCCCAAAATAGTCCCACCACTGATTCAAAATGAACCAAACCTCTAAAAAGCTACTGCTTTATTCCTGGTTCAATGGGAAAAAATGGAGCTTTGATTTTTCTAGCTGAAAAGAAGAAAGAGAGAAAGAGAGAAAGAAAGAGAGAAAGAAAGAAAGAGAGAAAAAGAAAGAAAGAAAGAAAGAAAGAAAGAAAGAAAGAAAGAAAGAAAGAAAGAAAGAAAGAAAGAAAGAAAGAAAGAAAGAAAGAAAGAAAGAAAGAAAGAAAGAAAGAAAGAAAGAAAGAAAGAAAGAAAGAAAGAAAGAAAGAAAGAAAGAAACACTTCCAATTCCAATATAATTATTCTAGGACAATCATTTCTAACATACAGAAATTACTTCTGCATTACTAACTACATTAAAGCCAAATTAGTTAATCTATAAAACATGCATATTTTATGTGATCTGATTTTTAAAAAAAACAGCATGAGGAGCATAGACATAGCATTTTCTTTTAACCTCTGTAACAAACCAGTAATAGTTAATAAAGGAGTAAAGAGGGGGAAGAATGCTGGAAAATAACACAATTCATCACCTAGTACTTATCCAAAGCCATAAATCTGTACAAAAATAGAAATATTTTTCATTTAACCCTCACATAATTTGCACAAGGGGAAAAAAATCTACCTACTAAGATTTCTTTGTATTCCACAGCTTAACTGCATTCCAGGCTGTCACATGCCCAATTCCAAATATTTTCCCCACTTTAAGTTCCTTTTAGAAGGAACAGTTGAAAAGGTTGAAATCACTATTTTTAGGAATAATGCTTCCAAAATTTTTGAAACAGTTACTCTTTTATTAATTGACATTCTCACATATACTGAATAGATACAATCCTTTCAGGGTTACTCCTAAGAAAGGGCAGATAAAACACTACACTCCTTGTTGAAGGAAGGCTTTACTACACAGAATTAATTTGTGCTGCATCATGCCAGATAAGCTTACTTTCAGTACCTGAAAACTCCTTCACAAAAAAATTTTAAGGGGTATGACAACAAGTTAGACAAAAGCTCATGATTTTATTCATGGTTTTACTCACAGAAGTCTTCCTGAGGGCCACTGACAGCAAAGATTGTTGTTTGTCGTAGTGAAGAACGTGCCCTCTAGGGAACAGAAGGAAACCTGTCAATAATTTGCATCTAAATGTTACTTCTTCAGTAAGATTGGACTAGTGTGTTTATTTAAAATTGTTTAATGTTTCCCAAAGGACAAGTAAGCAATTTTATTCTCTGGTGCCATGCAGAATAAGTAGTATTTATATTCCTGGGGATTTTATTCTTTAACTGATACATCACAGGTATTAAATGGGTTAGTGCAATTATTTTATTATTCTTCCTACAGAATACTGTGGTTAAGGGAAAGTCTTAGCTCTATATGTGTATTACATACAGATGTACAGTCTCAAGACTGCTAGATTAATTCAAAGATCAGGAGAAACAAAAGGTACCAATGGCGAATTTTTTCTCACAGAGAAGCCAGATGACAGGATGCACACTTGCATATTATTCAGAGTTGTTATGTTGCAGGCATAAGAAGGGTTTCTTGCATTCTTCATACTGGTGTAAATGTAACAAAAAAAGGGCATTTCAGATAATCATTTGTAACAAGTGTGCATTACTTCACTCATGCAGGTACAGCTCTGTATATACACACACAAATCTAGGCCTGATTTTTGAAATCCCCAAGTCTATATAGCTGTAGTAAACTTCACACAGATAGTGCTGCCCTAAATTAATTCCTGTGGTGAATGGTTGAGATTTTTTCCTGAATAAAACTGTGTTTCATGTGAACACTGATTTTATCTTTTCCAATACAGTATCATACTTTATTTTTTCGGTGGCTTGATGGGTATCCATTTCTTAGCTTTTCTGTCTCAGTGATTAACACGAGGTCATTTGGGGCTTTTTCATATTTACTTTTCTTTTTTTAGTCTGACTGTTATCTTACTAAAGGAGACACGTAGAAAAATTAAAAAGAAAAAAAGGAAAATTGATACACAACAATAATATTAGATTAAATATTAACCCACTGTACTTGGTACAGAGAAGGTTTTCTGCTGATTAGACAAGTACTCACGAAATTCCATCCACTTCTATCAGAGTCAATATAACATTGATTCCTAATTAACTACTTGTGAAACTATTTATTAAAAAAGTAGACATTTTCTAATTGTTATGCTTTAAGTATTACTTAAATGCACACAAAAAATAATTTCCTGTACCAATTTTAAACATATTCTCAAATTTCTGTTTATGTATACTTTTTGAAATCTGCACATTTTCACTGCTGACACATTTATCAAACTTGTATAAAAGCTTAAAAAGCTGCTCATTATTTCTGAATACCTGCTATTCAACAAAAAATCTGATAGAAATATAAGAAAAAGAGTTCTTTTTCATGCAGTTTCATTTAATGGTTATTGACAAGAAGGAAAATGTACACAAGATCTTGAAAATTCACTATCCAAAACAATTGAGGGACTGTAATAGAAAGCATATTTCAATAGCATTAAGCTTAATGTTCTTCATTCCTAACACCTCTTTATAATTCAAGTTTTAGAAGTCAGGATAAATACAGTCTTAGTTTTGAAAAGACACTCCTCAAAATTCTTATAAGCTGATTTATGTCCAGGAGCATATAACTAATACATACATTGATTTAGTAATGCTCCAATATATGGGCTAGTACTCCGCAGGAGCATCAGGTATAGAAAACCGAAATATGTTTATTTTCAGATGTACACTTACATGGCTGTGCTTTTAAAAACCAAAATGCACCTGTATATGAAAATCAATGTCCTTACCAAAATCACTATTTACAAAGTACTATTATTACTACATTCCAGTTCTAAAAAAGGATTTGACAATTTTCCCAGAGACAAAACCATGATCAATCTGTGTTTTCAGCTTAGAAATGTGACAGCTTTCCTTTAACACCGAAATTCTTTTTCTGAATTGATAGGGACTGAGTCCGGAGAGCTGGCCGGATAAACGACACGTACACCGATTCGATTAAGCATCGTTCTCCCGTTATTGTTCAACTATGCCAACTTATATCTACTTTTGCAAAAATTCACGCCCAGTCCCTCTAGACAGCCTCTAATCAGCAGGGGAGACGACCAGTGTATAACTTGCCAAGGACTCTCAGGGCTGCCTGAGAGCTGCAGGTGCTTTCCAGGCTTGCCTGCAGCCAGGGGCCAGTTCAGGGGCTTTTCCTCAGCAACCCTGGGTTACCCAGTCTTTCCAGGGGTATCATATGCCCCTGTTCCATAAGGAATCCCTCTACACATCCCCCATTTTCTTTTTGGGCAACCCAGGCCTGGTCGATGATCTTTCACAGCCCCGCTTTAATGCAAGAAAAAATGCACCCAAATACTATTAAGCCTAATATAACTACAAATAGCAAACAGCAGCCTTCTACTACCAAGGTACGCAGCCATCCGGTGATACCCAGACCCTTAAGCCAATCTCCAATAGGGTCGCCTGTCTCCCAAAGGTTACGCAGGCTTCTCTTCACTTCATCGGAAACACGCTACTCCGCCCGTCCGGGGACCAGGAGCTGAGCCAGCAGCCCTCGCCCCCTTTTTACTTTGCGCCCCTCCTGTCAGCGCTGCGGTGATGACTTGTCCCTGTTGTTGCAGGACATTCTGCAGCATTGCAGTGAATGCAGCTGTTTGAGATGACTGCTCCACACGGGTAGCATCTCGTCTACTCCTGCTCCCTGGGGCAGCGTAGCAAGAATTGTCTTAGTCTGCCTATTAGCATTTTCAAAGGCAAGGGTCCGGAACATTTGCTCCTGGAACTCTTCAGAGAGCTCAGTTGCGTCCTTCAGGGCTGCTGACAGACGGTCAATGAACTGACCATATGGCTCTGACAGCCCCTGTTGGACTGCTGCATATGGAGGAGACTTCTTCTTTTTGGGTACTGACAACAAGGCTTTGTGGGCAAGAGTCTGTGACAACTGATGAATGATTGTGGGCATGGTCAGCTGCGTCACCATCGCTCCATAAGCCCCACTCCCAGTTAGCATGTCAGCTTGGAGCGCATACGGTGGGTCTTGTGTATCACCTTGGTGTTTGCTAGCTTCTTCTTGTGCTAGCTGCTTCCATGTTCGCTCCCAGAGCAGGAACTGTGAGGGGGTTAACAACAATTGTGTGATGCTGATGCAAAAATTAGGACACAGGACATCTGCTGTAAAGATAAACTGCAGGATGCTCCATGTAGCTTTGGACCGGAGGCCGTGCGTGGTGACCATTTGCTTTGCTTGCTGCAAGATCTTCCAGTCATGAGGCTCCCACCTTGCGGTGTCCCCCTGTATCAGTACAGGGCAGGCTAGGGCATCTATGGCTTGCTAATCTCCTTCAATGATTGCGTTATGGACAACTCTGTTCCATCTCCTTCACAATGGATCAGTCCTCACCATTGGGGCTGATGGAGGCAATGGCTGCACGTCCTCTTGCTGGGAGGGAAGGGCCGTAGGCCCTGTGCCCGGTTCTCCCAATGGGAACGGAGGAATTCTGGTGGCCATCTTGACTGGTGGGTCCACAGGATGCCACGGTGCTGATGGTGTGGTTTCGCAAGCCTTAGACTCCAGCGTGTCCTGATGCGTAGACAATTCAGCAAGCTTCTTCATTAATTCATGCATCATCTCTCAGTGCTTCTCCTCCTCTTGGGGCTGACCACTGGCAGCCCTGTCTGGCTCTGGCTCTGCGGGTGACAAAGCCGTAGAGGCTGCTTCGCAGTCGGACGATGATCCGCTGTCTGGCAGAGGGGGGTGGCGCGCTGCCGTTTTCGGCCAGCAGATAGGACTGCTTGCTTCTCCTCTGCTCGCCTGTGCCCTGCCCCCAGAGTCAGGAGACTCTGCTTCCACTTTTGCTGCCACAGTTCTCCCTTAGGCTTCTGAGGGATAACTTCCTTCCCCGTCATGTCCAGCAGCTCCCGCAGCGAGCGTACAGGTGCTGATGTCCCCTTCATCGGTCGACCCACGGTCAGCCCAAAGAATCGCGCAACACTGGACTCTGCCCTGGCCTCCGGCCGCTGCGACCCCCCTCTCTTTCTTTTCCGGGGCCGCCACCCCCCAGCGCCTCCATGGCTGCCGCAGCCACCTTCCTCTCTGCTTTCATTTCTGCAAGGGTATTAGTCACAGCTCTCCATGTTAATCCGAGAGCTTTAGCTTCTTTACCTTCCTTTCCACCCTCAATTGTGGACTGCCACAGTCTGTTTCCAATTTCCCACCACTCTTCGGTCGAAAACAAAAGCAAAGTGCATTTCAAAAACCCTTGTTGCCGGGCCCACGTTATTAGGGCATAGAGATCTCGATCTTTTACAGTCTCACCTCTCTTAGAGAGAATACTGGCTAGGAGACGAGTTGCAGCCTTGTATTCCATAGCTGTCTTACCTGTGGGGGCCCACTTGGCCGCGCAAGCTCCGGTCTCCGGCACCACTCAGCTTTTTTGCTGGGACACTCCCAGAGCTCTCCAGGCTCCTCACCGCCGGTGCGATGATTCAGAGTCTTGCCGCGTTTAGGCAAACCAAATTTAGGTGAAACAAACCACGTTTAAGCGAAACGCATTTAAGCAAAACCAAACCACATTTAAGCGAAACAATCATTTGAGTCCCTGTTTGGGTGCCAGGTGTTAGGGGCCGTGTCCGGAGAGCTGGCCAGATAAATGACACATACACCAATACAAATAAGCATCATTCTCCCGTTATTGTTCAACTATGCCAACTTATATCTACTTTTGCAAAAATTCACGCCCAGTCCCTCTAGACAGCCTCTAATCAGTGGGGGAGACGACCAGTGTATAACTTGCCAAGGACTCTCAGGGCTGCCTGCAGCCAGGTGCTTTCCAGGCTTGCCTGCAGCCAGGGGCCAGTTTTCCTCAGCAACCCTGGGTTACCCAGTCTTTCCAGGGGTATCATACGCCCCTGTTCCATAAGGAATCCCTCTATACTGAATAATGTATAATGTGTGGTTAAACAACAAAGTGATATGACCAGGGAAATTATTGAGCCTCTTCTGATTTCTATTGATGCCAAATTGATTTTTGCCTTTTTTTTTTAATGTATTCTCCATATTCTTTACACATGTATTTGTAGCCTATTATTGTATTTTTAGTCCCAGTACTTTTCCCTGCCTTTTTCCTAGGCAGAAAGACAAAACATATTCCAGAGCTCCAAGCCCTGTGGGGGTACAAGGCCCCTGTGCTATCTTGGTTCTCCCTGGGAACCAAGGTCCAAACCAGGTCTTTGAGACACATTTTCATCAACAGTGTTAAGTCCCTAAAAAGGCTGGGGGGGTGAGGGGGGCAGGATTCAGAGAGGCTTGAACTGGGGGAAATTGCCTTACCACTTATGCCTCTAACTGGTGATTTTTGTCAATTACACTTATTTGCTAAACTTATAAAACTGTATTCACCCTGTGGGGGGGTGGGCATTTGGTGGACATTTTCCATATCTGCCCCTGCAGGCCTCCAAAAAGACCAGCCTTTATATTACCTCCTATACCAATATTATCTTGAAAGTGTGTTGTTTTATTACCAGGTTCTTTAAGGCACTACTATCGCTAAAAGAATATGATCCATCTTTTCAATATACCACAATTTCAAAGTAGAATTCTGAGAAAAAGATGCCATTATTTTGATGTGTTTGCATTAGTACAATTGACGTATTACCAAAAGAGGGGTTTACATTATTTCCATAAGGATCAAATCTTAGATGAGTACTCCCAGTATGAGAGATAAACTCTCACGTTTACATATCATGTCTTTGGAAGCAAGCACCAGCAATCTGAAACTGCCCAGATGTATTAAAATAAAAAAATAAACATATTTAACAAATTCTTTTTTTTAATTTCTGTAATTACCTGAGGTAAATACTGATTACAGCTTAGTACTTTTATGAACCACTTGACCATTGCTACACTTCATTTTAAAAAAATGCTTAAAGCTAGGGATGAAATTTTCACATCTATTTAGAGATTAGCTCCTGAAACCACATCAGGAATTCGTAATTCCCTTCATAAAACCATGGAATGGCCTGGGTTGGAAGGGACCTTAAAGCTCATCCCATTCCACGACCCTGCCATGGACAGGGATACCTCCCACTATCCCATGGTGCTCCAAACTCTGTCTAACGTGGCCTTGGACACTTCCAGAGATGGGGCAGCCACAGCTTCTCTGGGCACCCTGTGCCAGGGCCTCACCACCCTCATAGAAAATTTTTTTTTCCTAATACCTAGTCTAAACCTGCTTTCTTTCAGATTGAAGGCATTTCTCCTTGTCCTGTCACCACATGCTCTTGTCACAGGTTGAGCTCTGGGTGGGAAGCCAAGACAAGAGGTCATGAATTCTGTGAAATGAATATGTGCAAAACACATGTATGTAACTTTATAAATACTCTTAATCCATTTCTTAGACCCACATTACCTGTGGTAGTCTGATCATTACCTCAAGTCTTGCAGATCACTTCCACTAAAATAAAAAATTAATTAAAAGTATCATAATACAATATGAATTATTTGTAAAAAATAAAGTCATGATGGCACAAAAAACCCTAATGAGAATTTGACTTTTTTTAATGCAAGTATTACTTACCACCTCACATTGTGGGTAGTATTACTATGGCTATAGAAGAAAAGAGGAGGCCCAGTTCTAAGGAGGAATAACTGAACATAGCTACTTCATTGTCCTGGGTTGCAGTGCATTCTATCACCGTCCTCATGAGCTGTTGAAACCAGGTGGGGCAGTGTTTCCTTGCCTCCTCCCTCCAGGCTATCTTCTGATTAATGGCCCATCAATGCCATGCTGCATGACTCACAGATAACTCCCTCTGGACCATCTTCTGTTAATGAGCACATCAGTGCCTGGCCTCATGACTCATTACCCCATTGTGAGATGCTCCACCCAGAAGGAGGAACCAAGCATTCCATCCTGGATATAGTCTGAGATTCTGAACACCAGAGACAACCTTTCCACTGGATTTCCAGAGGACAGGAGCTACATAGCCACCAGTGGACCTTCCAAGGAAGAGCAGCCCCTTCTACAGGATCACTGCCTCAAGAGAACCACATCCACCACTTCAGGAGGACTGCAGCCACCATCTTATTGGACTGCTACTGCCACCCTGACTAACAGGGTGTCAGGTCATATCCTGACTCTATCAGTTTGGACCAGTGTTTTCTGTCTTTTTTTTTTAAATTTCCCCATTAAATTTTTATTCTGACTTGGTGCCTCCCACTGGTTTGTTTTCAAACTAGTACATTCATTTACAGAACTGTCCACCTGAAAAAGTGCTGTAACATGTCCCTGTCAATTTAAGCACTAGTGTAACCTAGGGAACTGAGCTAAGCTTGACAACCTCAATACCAGTATTTACTTTTTCTTTGTATGCTTCCTTTTTAATGGTCTGTTTCTGTGGACAGAAGTAAGCATGTAAACATACAGATATGCAAGAGTCTGGCATCTCAAAATGAATATATGTGATATCCAGGCTCTTGTTACTTGCTGGAAGAAACTCCTAAAATAGGTACAACTACATCCAATGTAATCCTTAAATGAGTTTGTTCATCAAAAGAGAGATGTAAAAACTTATTAACGACTGACTTGACAATGATAATATCTTTATAGCTAATTGTATAAGAACATACTATTCTAGGAAATTAAATCACATAAATCCAGGATATATTCCTGCCCATATCTAAAACGGATGGGCAAGGGTATTTGTCAGATAATGAAATGCTCTTAAAACTAGCAATACATTTTGCATCTCTTCATCAAACTAATGACCAAATAAGAGCTCAGTACCTTTAAGGTTAACTTTTTACAACTTGCATCTGTATCCCATATAGCTACGGTTCTGTCATATATGCCGGATACAAGTGATGCTGACATGTAAACTCTGAAAACCATATTTTAGCTTTGCTTTGTCATACAGACTAATAAAAAAGGTTCCTTCTAACAGAAAGTTAAGAATTTATTAAAAAAAAAAAATTAAATAATGAGCTATTAGTCATGCCCTATCAAGACAGTAGTTGTTCCTTTAGGCTACTTCATAATATTTGTAATTTTGTAAGTATTAACACATACATTTCACAAACACCCAATGTGTTGGTTTGAAAGACAGGTGTCTACCAGGGAAGTGGAAATTCCCTTGGAATGGAGAATATGACCCCTTTCTCCCCAAATTATTATAACTTGAAATTGAGGGGCTTTCAGGTAAAGATATGGGAAAAGGAATAACAGTTCTTTACTACTATATATATATATAAATAAAAAGGCAAACAAACAACAACATCACCAACAATGAACAGAAAAAAACCAGGAACCCAGTGCCGCCTCTCCCGGCCGCAGCCCTTTCCCCTGGGTGCAGCTCCGCTCGCGGCCGCCAGGGGCGCTGGTGGCTCCCGGCCAGGCAGGGCGGGTGCGATGGTTCCCCCGCGCCTGCAGGGGGCGCTGTGGCGCCAGCTCGGCCGCCTCACTGCACCTGGTTAATGGCTGGCTCAGCTGGCAGGAGAGACGGAAAAGGGGCTTCCTCTACAAATTCACGGCGGGCAGCCGGTCCCGGTGCCCCTCCGGAGAGCGAAATGGGCTGTAGCAGGAACCTCAGAGTGGCAGCCTGGAACAGCAGGGCGGGCACACCCAGGGTGGCAAACAAGGTGTAGCAAAAACTCCGGAGCCGTGCCAGGAGCCGCGGGATGTCCAGGCAGGCACCGGATGTCAGGTTAAAATGTAGCGCAAAACCCGAAGCAGCGGCAGAAAGCAGCGGGGCTGGGCAGTGGCAGCCAGGCTTCTGCAAGCAGCTGCCGCACACAGCCGGGAGACGCTCCCTCTGGGAAGGGGAGAGTGGGTCGGGGTCCCCTTCCCAATGAGCTCGGGTGTTGGAAAAGGTCCCAGTTCAACAGCTGCTCTTGCGAGCAGAAGCTCACCCATGGTAGGAGAAACAGTGAAGGACAAAAACTCCGCGGTGGCAGCGAATTCTCTGGGCACCAACAGTCTGGCTCCAAAACCGCACCTGTCCACTCTGATCCCGAGACCAAGAGAGCGAGGAGCTGAGCCCAGCCCCCTGACCCCCCAGCCAAAATCCTGCGGTATCTCTGCACTTCCAAGGGAAAGCCCCTCAGCTAAGAGACTGCAGTCAGCTGCACCCTTCCCCTTCCTCCTCCTCCCAGCCACATCTTTTGTCTCCCAAGTATCATTGTTACCATCTCTTAGGCAACAAATGGGAGAAAATTCCCTGAAAGACGAAAAAAAAAGGAAAAATCCTAACCTCCAACACACAACTAAATGGAAAAAATACATAATAATTTTATTGGCTTAGAAAATTAGGGAGATATTTTTAAAAAAATTAAAATACAGGTAATACTTTCAGAATTGTTAGTTCAACTGTGAATAAAAACAAAGAAGGAGAGTTCAGTGCGGAAAGCATGCTTTCAGGTTCAATATTCACAAGGCTGTCTGTATTTGTATGTCTCCAAGCCACAGGTACATTTTTCCCTACAGGACTGCTATCCAGTTACTTGAGTTGCCTAACTCAACAGGCACCGTTAGGGTGTGACCCAAGATTGACCTGCTGGCAGCAGTATAGGAGTCATCTGCAGTACAGCATTCAGATCAAAAGTTGCAAAAGAAAACAGCCAGCTATATCACAGTGTAGAAATTTGTATGAGCCCCTTGCAATGAAGAGAAGAGGAGCTGTTCCAGAACAGCAGTGGTTTGCAGTAACACTTTTTTCATATTGTGGAGGGAGCAAGAGTTGTCTCTGATCCAGTAATGAAACTAGGGCGGTAAGAAATAGCTCCCCACTGCTTCCACTCAGACACAGGTAAAGGAAGCAATCTTATTATTTCTCTTTATTAATCCAAGCATCAGAGACATCAAGTTACAGATGCCAAATTGTCTTGCTATAGAATCACAAGTACCATCTGCTTCAAATATGGCAGTTCATGTGCTCCATCAAAGCAGCTGAGAATATCCATTAAATTTTTCAGATGTGTATTACTGCCATGTGTGGTCTGGGCTGTGGGTACTAAAAAATACATACACATTTTCCTAATTATTACAGATCAGTACAATATTTACTGAAGGAGTTTTTTCTAACCAGCTAATGTTAGGAGAATATCTGTGAGTGTTACATTAATCTTCTAACATGGTGCTGTGCTTTTACTCCATTATGATCTTACTATACTTCTTGATGGATATATCAATTAAGCAAGTGTTCAAGTTGTCTCATTTAGACAGAACCCAAAACACCACTTTCTCATTATTAAACATGTTTTTCTGCAAATGATGAATTAATTACCTACATGATTAGAGTGGTCACTCATGGTGTATCTGAGATGTCCTGCAGATAGGTGTTGAGATACATCACCCACCAGTATTGATATACCTCTCTGTCTTGGCTAAAAAGAGAGGAACTAACAGAATCCTCAAGTCCTTGGTTTAAGGAAACAGGTTAATGACATTAAAATTCTCCTGTCTTTATATCCCATATTTTTAAGCTTTTGTCCCAGGGTGCTGTGCACAAGTAAAGACTATCAGCAGCAAAACAGCAATCTCATAGAGCATTGCTGCCCCCTGACACACAGATGAAGAACAATGAAGAATACAGGAAGAGTGAGCTTTTGTAGCCATTGCAATCTGTCAAAGAGCATCCTGCAAATTTGTGATCCCTGTCTCCATCCAGCAAAGCATCAGAAGCATATTCTGAATTTTAATCACACAAATAGTTCTGTGAACTCTCTGGAGCTCCTTACGATCTCACATCCAGCAAAGGCTTGAAGCCTTATTGAAAGGTCATTTTGCAGGACTGAACCCAAGTTATTAAGGAACAAATGACCAGGTAGTTTCTGTGTTAAAAGCAGTTTAACGACAAATTGTTTAGCAGCTACAACACACCTGCATTTTATTACATGCATTTATAACATACATTACAAAAACCAAAAAAAAGCTACCCATTTTTCATTAAATAAAAAGCATCCATCTACCTCTATGCATAAATTTAAACTCAAATATTCAGAGGAAAAATATTTTAAAAATCTAGATTAAAGTCCAGTTTTCAAAGCAGTCCGAAAAGAAATCTGGATGTTCCAGAATGTTAGTGCTTCCTGAAATCTACAGAGGGGAAAAAGATTATGAGCATCTCTTGCAGGAAACAATGCTGTAGTCACTGCAATTTAAAAGAAACCTCGCAGTGTTTTAGATTGAATGTCCCATCCCATCCAAAGTAATTCCTAATTCTTCAAAGACAATTTTATTATAGTGTCTAGAGGCAGACTCTCTGTGATTATTGCTTTAAGAATGAAAAGGTAAATTGGTTGAGTTTATATAATGCTGTCAATATTCTTAAGAGTTGATTTGACATCTCTGTTGTTGCATCCTTCCTTCTTAGAATTGTAACAATGCCCTAAATTGACATAATGGTTTTCCTGTGTGGCTGACTTCAAAGCGAGCTTACTGGGTGAAGACTCAGGAGATCATGCTGAGCAAGGCTTCTGGCACTGGGAATGACCTTCTTCAAAAGCATATGAGGAAAAATGATATGGGAAAAACATCTCCTGATAGTGTCACCTAGAATTCTAACTGGTACAATCCATTTGGTGCACTTTTTGTTTTTAAATCTAAATGAATTACCATCAGGCTCTGATTCACTGGAGCTAACTTTACATTTGTATGGCTGCTTATATATTCTGAAGACAATTCTTAAGGAATGTCAAACTCACTGACCTGAGTGGAAGCCTGTCTCAGTTTTGAGACAAATTTCAGGAGAAAATACCCTGGAATGAGCATTTGCTCTACCAAAAAAGGGCTTCAGTAACTCCTTTTTCTTCTGCCAATGAGAGAAATAGATACCAGAGGGTGAAAGTGAAAAAACCTGTTTATTAACAAAAAATAAAGGCACAGAAAAAGAAAGAAAAAAACCTGAATAAATGCTAGATATTGAAAGTGTGGATGGAACCTTACGCCCAGGAACCCAGCGCCGCCTCTCCCGGCCGCAGCCCTTTCCCCTGGGTGCAGCTCCGCTCGCGGCCGCCAGGGGCGCTGGTGGCTCCCGGCCGGGCAGGGCGGGTGCCATGGCTCCCCGCGCCTGCAGGGGGCGCTGTGGCAGGGGTCCGGCCATGTTTCTCCACATCTACAATGGCTGAGGCAGCCGGCAATAGAGATGGAGAAGGCGCTTCCTTTACAGACTCACAGCGGGAGCCAATCCTGGTGCCCCCTCCGGATAGCAAAAGGAGCTGTAGCAGGAACCTCCAGAGAAGCAAGGTGGAACTGCAGGGCAGACTTACTTGGAGGTAGCAAGCAAGAGGCAGCAGAAACTCCACAGCTGTAGCTGGACCCACGGGTCCTCCTGGCAGGCAGGTGTGAAAAGCTACAGTGGAGCACAAACCTGGAGCAATGGCAGGGGTACAGCAGGCATTGGGCAGCAGCAGCCTGGCTCTCGAACACGGCAGGGGAAGGGTCCCCCGGGATTTCTCACCAGCTCTGGCTGGTCCTTAGGGTCTGGGCTGTGTGGAGGGTGGGAGGGCAGCCCCTGGTGGGAAAGCAGGGTGGTCCCCGGTACTGGCGCAGCACGCACTGGCTCTGGGCTTCCCAACAGCAGAGCAGCAGAAGAAGCCAAGGCAGCAACCCCAGTCACAGTACTGCAGGAAAACAAACAAAAAAAAAAAGAAGCAGGCAAAATCCACAGAAAGCAGCAATATCCCCAGTCAGCGGTACCAGCCACGTGTGTCCAGTTGAATAGCCTGTGCCAAAAAGAAAGGGCCTGCCCCTCAGCCTGCCCCAAACTCCCTCCGGAAGCCCTGGGCTGGCTCCCATTCATCACCATAGTCCTGGAGCCAGGGAGGAGGGGGGTGAGGCGGAGACAGCAGCCACCCGAAGCACAAACAAAACAAAAACAGATCAACCCCCCCAAATGATGAGATAATAAACCATCTGCAAGACAAAGCCTCACAGAACTGAGGTCTCAGTAGCAAAATTACCTTCAAAGGAAAATTATTGTTCAAAAAGCAATCACTGTTCAGTGTAATTTTGGCCCGTTATCTCCTTTTTATAAGCATATGCTAAAGAACCCTAGGTTTAATGTCTTACAGATGAGTCTTTTTGCCTTTCTTAAATAAAAATCTTCAAACAGAATGAAATTAATTAATTTTCTCAATTTTTTTTTATAACACATTTTTACAAAATCAAGAGCTGCATTAACAAGATGTAAAAGTCATAAATCTTGCCTTACCTTGGATATGTGCTGTTATTGTTGGATGTATTGCATAAAAAACTTCCATGGTATTTTCTTTGTCTGAACCAGATACCCCATACTTCTTGTCAAAGGAAATATTACATGAAATTACATCTTCATGTTCTACTGTCCACTAAAGAGAAAATAACAATGCTTGAGGGTTTGAGAGAGTTTTATGGCAGACTTTCTATAACCTATAAGCAGATTAGGAAAGAAATCCTTAGTACCTTGTTTTGGTAAAAGCTGATTGATGTCTTTAAATCAAATTTTTCTATTTTTTCATTAGTAATAAACTTAGAATTAGACAAGGACACCCTGTTGAAATATTAAAATGTTAATTTAATCAATCTTAAATAAATCTTCTGAGATGGATTATTATAATCATACCCATTTGTATCTGAAAAAAGCGAGACATGCTCATATTCAGACTTACCTGAGAGCAAGCAATCAGCAGCACCAAAACTAGAATTGAAATCAAGCCTACTTACCCTAATTATATTTTATTGTGCTAACAAAGAATGTTTGTTTTCTTATTTCTCAATAACAAAGCAATAAATAGAAATTTTGCAGTTGTATCTTCTGCAAGATGCATTTAAAAGGATATATACAAGTATTCTTCAACATTTAATTCTGACAATGGTTTAACCTTCTCACACCCACTAACTGAAAGTAGATTCTTAATGGCTACAGCAAAAATTATTGCACAGCTTAGTTGAAAAACGGATTATTTATATTTCAGATATAAACTAAGAATAAAAATGTCATGTATGTAACTTTCAGTGCAAGCAGTCAATTCAATTTCATTTCATCATTACAATATATTTCATTACTTCTAACATTAGAATAAATATGAAGAATAAATAACCATTGAATAATAGCCATATGAAGCCATTATGAATATTTCTTTAATGAATGTGAACTGTTCACATCAGTAGGGTTTTTTGGATTTTCAGTAGTTATGTTGCTGGGTAACCCTTTTCCACAAATGCTGCATTAGACATCAAAGCTATTCAATAAAGTTTACTAAAAGTGGCAGGTTTCCATTAAATGGGGCAAAATTTTTCCCCTCACGCATTTTTATTCAAATATTCCCAGATATCCAAAGTAATATTTATATTGAAGGTCACTAGATGTGAAAAACATTTTAGTAACATTTTCTCTTTTTATTTTATGAAGTGCATAAACTGTCACTTTTACATATTTCATCTGAGAAATTTGACTTGTTAACATTCTAACAACTAAAAATACAACTATATTACTAAAATTTTTTTATTTTTTCCATGTGTGCATAATTCCTGCAACCAACACAATCTCTGCTCCTAAATAGAAATACATAAAGCACAAGACCACATGAAATTTATGAACTGGCAGCATTTTTGATTGGAAAATTGTTTCACAGAGCTGTACACAATGGTATTTTACTTTCTGTTCAACAATTTTAAAAAATATACACAATTGCAGTACACAGCATAGCATGTGTACTATTTAGTGATCAAAAAACATATCAGTTAACATCGCAATCTGATAAAAATTGATTTAAAGTATGATTTAGGAATAAAATATGCCAGAAATAGTACCAGTGGAGGCACTACATGGCTACTTAACCAAATGTTAAAAATGCTGCAGTTATTTTAATTATTATGTCCACAGATTGACACTGGATCAGGATACATTTCTTCTTTAATTGACAAGACAGGTTTAATGGAAAGGCTATGGAATAGAGAAAGAGAACTTTTCTGAAGGTATAAATCTCACTGACAAACAATTCCCTGAATGTTGGCTAATTCAATGTTGTTCTTTTATATAAGTGATATATATTTATATATAACTTTCAGAACACAGGGCAGTGAGACTTCCAGCCCTGTGGAACTCAGAAGCAGATTTAGACAAGTCCTTTGCCCTGAAAGAGGCTACAAACTATCAAACTATTCCAACATGCATTTAAAACAACAAAAAGATTCCTGTTTGATTCAGCAGACATAATATGCAAAACAGAAATGATTTAAGAGATCCTCTACAAATTTTAGATGAGAACAAGGTGAGATTTATGGTAGTTCATGTGGATGAAGGAAGCTGGTGGTAAACAGTCTGCTAGCAGAGTATGCGTAGGATAAATGATTGTGCAATGATGGAGAAAAGTAGGAGCATGGAGGAAGGGAGTTACAAGACAACACTGGAACACGCTTGGAGCTGTGACCTCTACCCTGGGAAGGCTGTTCGAGTGCCTGACCACTCATTGGGGGAGAAATCTTTTCCTGACAGCCAACCTAAACCTCTCCTGATTCAGCTTCATGCTGTTTGCTCGGAGTCCTGTCCCTGGTCACAGAGAACAGAGATTGGTACTTGCCCCTGTGCTGCCCCTGGGGAGGATGTTGAAGAGCTCAGTGAGGTCTCCCCTCAATGTCCTTTTCTCCAGGCTGAACACATCAAGCACCCTCAGCTGCTCCTCATAAGGCCTCTGCTCCAGACCCTTCCCCATCCTCATGGCCTCCTTTGCACACTCTCCAATGGCTTAATGTCTCTCTTATGCTGTGGCTGGTGATGCTGGGCCTGATGCCCCCAGGACAGGGATGTCCCTCCTGGCTGCCAGGGCACTGCTGACTCAGATCCAACTGGCCATCGACCAGGACCCCCAGGTCCCTTCCCACAGCTGCTCTCCAGCCTCTCATTCCCAGTCCATCCACACAACCAGGGGTGCCCCCTCCCAGGTGCAGAATCCAGCACTTGCCTGTGTTCAAACTTCCCATGGTTGGGGATTCTCCATCTCTCTCATTTGTCTGGGTCTCTCTTTAGGGGTTTTCTGCCCTCAAGGGAGTCAACAGCTCATCCCAATTTAGTGTCACCAGCAAACTTCCTTAGTGTTCTTCGAGCCCTGGGTCCAGGTTGTAATGAAGATGTTGAAGAGCACAGAGCCGAGGATGGAGCCCTGCAGAACCCCCCAGGCCCCCAGTCTGATGTCACCCCAGTCAGTGTCACCCTTTGTGCCCAACCCGTGAGCCAGCTGCTCACCCATCCCATGGTGTGTTTATCCAGCTGAACACTGGGCATTTTGTCCAGAAGGATCCTGGGAGAGACAGTATTGAAAGCTTTACTGAAATCCAAAATGATTACATCTAGTGGCTTTCCTAAATCAACCAGGTGGGTTACCCTGTCACAGAAGGAAATCAGGTTTGACAAGCAGAACTTTCCTCTCATGGAGCCATGCTGGCTGTGACTGATGACTGTGTTGTCCTCAAGGCATTTTTCAATACTTTCCAGTAATCTTTTCCATGATATTACCAGTCACTGAAGTGAGACTGACAGGGCTGTAGTGCCCTATTCCTTCTTTTTAATACCAGCTGAAATAGAGTTCTTCCCCTATCACACACAGACTTCTATTTATCTCCTTCCTATCACAGCAGTTTTCACCAGAAATTTCTTGAAAAGAGTTCTTCTTAGACTCTCACATCCATGTCCATACCTAAATCCTAGCAAGTCTTTATTCATAAATTATGTGGCTTTCCATTTTCCTTCACATAATTAAAACTCAGGCTCTCAAGGCCTGCCATTCCTATATCAGTTATTGCAACATCATTTTCTTCATGAGTGCAGCCTCCCATTCTTGTATTCATGTGCAACACTCCTCCACCAGTATCTTGGTTTGAAAGACAGGTCTCTGCCAAGGAAGGTGGGAACCTCCCTTGGAATGGAAAATATGACCCCCTTCCCTCCAAATTATTTTAACTTTAAATTGAGGGGTTTTCAGGCAAAGATACGGGAAAAGAAATAACGGTGCTTTACTAATATGTATGACAAGGCAAACAAACAACAACAATGGCAGCAACAACAAACAAAAATCCCCAGAAAACCCAATAACCAGTCTCTTCCCCCTCTTTAAGCACGTTCCCCTTTGGCACAGTTCTGGTCACAGCCGGCAGGGGTGCTGTGCGATGACTCCCCTGCAACTGCAGGGGCACCGTGGCGCGAGCCTGGAGCTCACGCGGTTAATGGCAGCTGTAATGGTAGAGGCAGGCACACCCAGGGTGACAAACCAAATGTAGCAGGGACCCAGCAGTCCTAGCAGGAGCTGTGGGGAGTTGGGCAGACATGGGTGTTGGGTTAAAGTGTAACGAAAATGCCGGAGGCAGAAAACAGCAGGGCAGGGCAGTGGCAGCTGGGCTTCTCTGCAGCAGCTGCTGCACGCAGCACGGGATGATAGACAGAAAAGACTCCACAACTCAAAAGTTGCAAAGTAGGTATGTTTTAATCAGCTAAGGTGCATGGGGGAATCTCTCCTCCAAAGACATGCGCACGTTCAGTGGCTCTTGGCTTAGTATTTATCCAGTTACAAACGACATATGCATCAAATTACAAAATATGTCTATACATATTCATTGCCTGTCCCTGCTTCATATTATAATTAGCGCTAAAGTTATTAACATATCAGTGTGCTTGCGCAGTGCCACCTGGTGGTCGCAGGCTGGGGTCTCTGGGATGAAGTAAAGGTCTTCCTCAGATGAAGTTAAGTACTCAGGCTGAACTTTTTTACCTCGCCTTCTTAAGCATGCTCTCTGAGTTCCTGGCCCAAGTCCAAACTTCAGAGCTGGTTTGGGCTGGTTTCAGGGTCCGAGCAGGATCTTTGGTCACAGTTTCTTCCCCTTGCCAACGGTCCTGCATCCTCCCCTTATCCTCCCTTATATCCTTCCCTTCCCTTTGCCTGGCACACGCAATGAGTGTTAAGCAAGCAATATACATTGTTGAGCAAGCAGCTGCAAAATTTAGCAATACTAGCAATACCACGGTCAGTAGTTAACTCTTAAAATTCTAAGCCCCCTGTATCAGGGAGACGCGCCCTCCGGGAAGGGGAAGGGGTTCAGGGTCCCAGGTTTTTCTCCTGAGGCACCCAAGTAAATGGTGTCAGGAAAATTAATTCACAAACACCAGAGGTTTATGTCCAAAAAGGAGACAGAGAAGTCCTGTAACTTTATTTGAATAAAGGGAGATGCCATGGGCATTTCCCATGGGGTTTCTCAAATTGTTGGGGGATGCAACCCCCTTTTTATCCTAATTCCTGGCTGCAGCACCCTCTTCCCCACTGGCTGAGGTACTCAGAAGGTACAGACTTCTCAAATCGCCTATTCTATGCCCCCCTCTGATATGCACCCCCCCCTTTTTGTTATATAAAAGAATAAAACCTATTAATAATTCTATTAAGTTTTTGTTCTTTTTCTCTAGGTTCAGGAATGCCTCGGCTGAGCAACAGTCTGTGTTGATTAGTAACATCTTCTAGAACTGAGAGTTTTCTTCTCTTACTTCCCTATCTCTAAGCTCCTAGCCCTATCTACAAGCAGATTCGCATGGTCTGTTTGTAAAGACACATTCATCTTCTTCCTTTCAATGGTCCTTTCCAGTCAGATCCGGTGTTAGTAAGGTCCCAGTTCAACAGCTGCTTTTCCAAGCAAAAGCCTCACTCATGGTAGGAGAAAACAGTAATGGGCTGGACTCCGCGATGGCGGTGAATTCTTCCACAGTAGCAGCAGCTTAAGCGTTTCCTCTGAGCCGAGAGCAAGAGGAGCCGAGCCCAGCTCCTCGACCCCAGCCAAAATCTCGAAGTATCTCTGCCCTTCCAAGAGAAAACTCCTCAGCTACTAGAGTGCAGCTGCATCCTTCCCCCCAACTTGGCCACTTCTTTTGTCTCCTAAGTAGCAGTCATTATCATCTCTTAGCAACAAATGGCACAAAATTCCCTAAGAGAAAGGGAAAAAATGGAAAAATCTTAACCTCCAACACACAGATTCCCCTCCAATGTCTATTTTATGTCCTTCCCTGTTTTTTCATTGATTCCTCATTCTCAGTCACAAATACAAGCTCTTGTCTTCAAATACAAAGCTCTGTGATTTAGTCTCAGATATTCATCTCCCTTCTGCCTTACCTCTGATGCCATCCTTTGTCATTTAGTTGTTACATTTTCAAAATTTATCGGGTTCCCTTTGCTGTCCTTCATGATTTGAAGGATTCACCTATAAATATCTGGAAATCTCTCTCATAATAGAAAATCCCACTTGAACATCTGTTTTGTTTTGATACAGGAGCAATCAACAGATTGCTGAAGTGCTGAGATAATGACCTATACTGAATTACTGGCTCATTTATCATAGAATCATTTGGGTTGGAAAAGACCTCTAAGGTGATGAAGTTCAACCAATTACCTACTGCTGCCAGGTCCACCAGTGAACCACATCCCTTAGTGCCACATCTACAATACCTCCTCCACATCTACAATACCAATCCCTCTGGGTATGATTATACCACCACTGCCCTGGGTAGCCTGTTATAATGCTTGACAAGTCCTTCCATGAAGAATTTTTTTCAAATATGCAAATTAGGCCT
Source organism: Coloeus monedula (assembly GCF_965178545.1). Taxonomy (NCBI): domain Eukaryota; kingdom Metazoa; phylum Chordata; class Aves; order Passeriformes; family Corvidae; genus Coloeus; species Coloeus monedula. Next base: position 343,230 of record NC_138793.1, on the reverse strand, counting down.
CCCATGGGGAAACCTGAGGCCATTGTACTTCCCCATCATCTCCTATCTATTTACCCTGTTACACACAGAGTTTTAAGTGATTTCAGGAAAAGGGCTATCCTCTTGTTGTATCTGTATGACATTCAAAACATAATGCAATCCTAACCCATAAATAAAGCTTTGAAGTAACGCATCAAAAGCAGCATGGCCAGCAGGTCAAGGAAGGTGATCCTGCCCCTCTACTCTGCTCTGGGGAGATCCCACCTGGAGTACTGCTTCCAGCTCTGGGGTCCTCAGCACAGAAAAGGCATAGAGCTACTGGATCAGGTCCAGGGGAGGTCACCAAGATGCTCAGAGGGCTGGAGCAGCTCTGTTACATAGAAAGACTGAAATAATTGGGATTGTTCAGCCTGGAGAAGAGATGCTTTGAGGCGACCTAATTATGCCTTTCCAGTACCTGAAGCAAGCTTGCAAGAAAGATGTAAAGAGATTTACAAGGGCCTGAAGTGACAGGAAAAGGGAAAATGGCTTCAAACTAAAAGATGGTGGGTTTCGACTGGATATTAGGAGGAAGTTCTCTGCTGTGAGGGTGGTGAGGCCCCGGCCCTGAGGGCCTTGGCCCTCAGGTTACCCAGAGAAGCTGTAGCCACCCCATCCCTGGAAGTATCCAAGGCAAAGTTGGACAGGGCTTGGAGCAACCTGGGATAGTGGACGGTGTCCTGCCCACGGTGGGGGGGTTGGAACTGGATGATCTTTAAAGCTCCTTCCAACCCAAACAATTCTATGTTTCTATTAAGTTCTATAGTAAAACAAATAAAAACATGAATCAAGATTTACAAATGGATCATGGTGCCCACCTGACTGTAAGTATCTAACACAAAAACCCATGAGGACTGCTGACACACAGATTAACTCACATTTCAGAGTATCACAGGATCAGTCATCATACCTTCACCTAGGTAAACCATCTTCCATTTCCATGATTAACCCAATTATTTCAATCAGATTTTTGTTTGCCTAAGTACAAAGATATTTTAGAATCAGTTAGAAAGTAGGCAATGTAAACTCCCTTCATGATGTGTTCTTACATTTGTCTTCAATATGAGAATAAAGTTTTGTACCTCTGACTACAACTGCCCTTTTTGCCACCAAGCCTCAGATCCAGAGCTGCTCCCTCACAAGGACTTTCACTAGAAGGAGCTATCCTGCTAACTTGGCAGCTCTTGATAACAGACAAAACTTGAAAGTAAATTTATTTTTAACTTTTTCACTTATTTTTTTCAGTGTGTGTCAATGTACTAACTGACACCAGAATGATTAGGAATGTCTCTAAGATCAAAGAAAAAAAATAGATCAAAGCCACTGCATGTTCTTGTTCTATCAAGCCAAAAAAGTCTTGCAGTCAAAATTACCCTTCTAGACTTACCCAGTCTTTGTCTGCTGCATGCACTATTAATCTTTGTTTTCCAAAAGGTATGTGGACTGTCAGTTCACAGAGACACTGTTTGTTGTCAAGAAGAACTTCAAATGCTTTCTCACTACAGCCAGTCATTTGGTATCTTCTCTTTCCAAGGGAAAAAAGGAGAACGCCAGAGTGAAAATTGTCAGGGCTGGCCTAACCCCCCATGATCCAAATCCACCATACTCTCCTGAATTCTAATTGCTTCATCTGTTCCTGTAGGGGAGGAAATTAGGCTTGTCTTAATAAATTTTACATAATCTTGCCTGTACATTGCTGTCAGAAAGTTCCCAATATTCAGGCAAATACTTTTAGATAGATTCTGAAAAATAACTATTGCTCAACAAGTGTTAAAGAAAACTTCCTTAGATAAAAATTACAAAGATAAAATTTCTTAAACAGAAATTAGATGCTCCGGGCAAGTGGCAGATTATCTTTCCAGCAAAAAGAACATTCATGGATTTACTGTACTTGAAAAAAATTAATGGATTATCTTCTTATTTTCTGGTCTTGATTTCAGTTTCCTTATATGTAAGAGAGCTGAATTCGCTAAAGACAGAAAAATGAAGTTGCACTACTGAGTTCAGACAAAGCAGGAAAGTTTGGAACTCTCAATCTGACAGTTATTAAACTATAAATGTCATGACTAACACACTGAGACACTTACTTTTATATGTCCAATCAACAATATATGCTTACAGTTGCCACGTGCTGATTTACTTCAGATCTCGTCATTAGAAGATGCGACTTTATTCCTTCTAGATTTCCTGGTTTCTTTGAGCTAGCCATCCACAGCTCTTGGATAACATAATGCTGAACTTTGTCTGGACTTCTTATGCTTTTGGGCTTCTTGGGCTTTTTCAGTATGCCTGGAAAAAGTTTTTGGTTATAGTAGAAACCTTGCACTGCACAGCAGGAAATCAAAATTTTACATACTTTATGAAACTATTTCATCTGAATTCATATGACATTAATGCACTACTACTCATTGCCAATTCTTAGATTAAATCATGACTGCTTAATGTATGCCAGATCTCAACACCTGCCATCTGCTTAGCACAGATACAGCCATTTGCTTGCATAGCACTCACAGGTTCACATAACTCTATGTCTCCAAGCTATCTTAATAGACTTAATTTAGATTTGATCACCTGGAATGTGTACACTTTCCCCATTCAGATCTCACCATTCCTCTCCCCAGGGTGAATGGAGTTTTAGAGAAACCCAGCCAACTACACAAAACTCAAGAGGAGCAAGAAAAGAGTGCATGTCAATTGAGATTGAAATACAAGGAAAAAGACAGTGACAAGTATGAAAACATGGCAGTGGTGGTAACAACTGTCCCACCCCTGACTTCTCCTACTCCCCAGTCACATACATTAACAAGTCAAAAAAAGGAACTTTCAGGATAACAAGCAACCTTTGTGTATCAACTTTCACATTTTAAAATATTAATAAACTAGAGATCTTAGTGTATGCAACATGTGCTTACAATAGTCACCCTTTAACGCCAACATGTTCTAAGCATGAAATAGGTGTTCTCCTATTAACTGTGATTGCAAAAACATTTACAGCCACTATTTTTAAACTTCGGTAAAATACCTTCAGAAGGCTCCATGATGATTCAGTCAATCTTCATGCCTGTATAACATTCTTGCCTAACTTCAGCTTTGAGATTCCTTGTTTTTTTTAATTTGTTGTTGCTGCATTCATAACATACGAAGAGCTTCACTGCCTAAGAACATGAAAGTATTTTTGTGTCTTCGAAGCAAAAATGGCAGGAGCTCACATTATCACTGTGTCCTCCCAGAATTTTAAATGGAATCTGTAAAGAAACAATGTTTAGGAATAGTTTTCCTTGAGATTATTTTTGACAGTTTAGTCCATGAGGGGGAGTATGAAAGCAGGAACCATAGGAGAATGTATCCTAAATTCCACTTGACCGAGCAAAGTTCACATCCTTGGTACTACCTTGGAGCAGATTTACCGAATCTGGTTGAGAAAAGAAAATGTTGATAGATGGGTATTGCATTTTTATTTTTCTGGAGGTTTGTTTTGGTTTGTTTTCCAACTCTTCTTCCACTCAAAAAAAAAAAATCTTTAATCTCAGGAAGTCTCTCAAGTCTTTCAAACACTCATTTCCTTGATTCTAGTCCACCAAAACGCAGCACATCGAGCTCTTAGGCCACACGTTTTAACCAAGATTGTTACAAATTTTGGCAAAGATATTTTGAAAAGTCATTTCTTCACTCATTTGGGAGTTTGCTCATGACTGTCAAGCATGTGTTTGTGTGAACAGAACTAACAAACACCAGCTGCTATAAGCATTAACCACACACAAAGGGACACAAAGCTTTTCATCCCCAGACTGCCCCGTGGGCGTGGGGCCCAGCCTGCCCCAGCCTGCTTGCCTTTCCCAGACCACTTGAACGAGCAACTCCTGCCAGGGCTCCAAGCTGGCCCCAGAGCTGCTGCCCACCACCTCTGGGCAGCTCAGTATTATTTCATGGCTCATATTTAAATTATTCTGCAATATGACAATTGTGGACAAAAAGTAGCATGAACAGTTTTCTTTGTAACTACATAAAATGAGGCAGATTATAATCATAGTACTAATGTTTTAGCACATTAGCCATAATAATTTGTGTGAAATGAACTGCGCAGGGCCAGGACTTGGACTTGATGATCCTGATGGGTCCCTTCCAACTCAGCATATTCTGTGATTCTATCAAAGGTTTAGAGCAGCTATAGTAAATGTTAGACAATTTGGAGAGGCATAAATAATACCTGGATACTCAAAAACTGCAATGCGAAATTCTGCATTGGATTCAATAAAAATACGTGCACCCAATAAAAATTCTACATTGCTTTAGTTTTAACTTTCTAACTTAACTCAGACTGAAACTGATTCTCCAGCATTTTAGAGGACCTAGGCATAAAAAATTATCGCTATACAAAGCTTATTTCCAATAATAAAGTTTATTAAAATGCTTTGTTTAATTAATTAAAACAGAGCCTGCAGTATTTCAGATTATTATGCCCAGAAAGGGGTCTTTTTAATGTTCTACAATCCATACATTTGGAACTCATGAAACATCATAAAATAAACATATGCACATTTACTTTCAAAGAAATTCAATATGAATACTGTATCTATAGTGCTTCACATTATACACCACTGATCTACCATCACGGAGGAGATCAAAAATTTGAGATCAAGTCACACAATACTGAAGAAAGCAAGAGAGCTCTTCAATACTGAAGTTGTTTTAACCTAAAAAGGAAGGAAAAAAAAGTCACACTAAACAGTCACACACCACATTAAGAACATTTAATCACTCGAGCAGTTTCTTAAACCTTAGTTTCAGAGAGAGATCTGAGTTACATTAGTTAAAAACATTTTCTCAGTGATGAGACATGCAAATGTGAAGATTCCAAAACAACTGTTTGTACAAAGAAGTCTATTTTGTGCAAAATGCATAATAACACATTTTAGCTATTCAGAAATCCAAGTAGTAGATTGTTTTTTAATAAGAAAACACCAATGCATAACTGACACTCAGTTCCAAAGGAATGGAAGGCAGAGCCCTTTCTAATGCCAGTTGGTACATCCATTCTACTCCACACCTCAACCCCAATCACTCTGCCATTAGACCAGAGGGATGTGGTATTCAAGAAATACCATGACACCTCTCCTTCAGCTAGTAAGAGACATTAAACAGATGCCAATATAGCAACTGTTCCACATGGGACGTGTTTGAAGCTGACTGATCTGCATCAGACACAGTTACGTTTGTTCCTACCTTACTTGAAGCATGTAAGCAAAATATTGTGAACTGTGCTCTTCTGATTTTCACATTTATGTTAGCACTATCTTCAAGTCTCTAGTTTACAAAAATGTAATGGCAGTCTAAATTTAGAAGACATGTACATGGCTCAAGCATTGTTCTGCTTGCTTCACTGTCCCTTGCTGAAGCGCAGACTAGCTTAAGCATTGGCGCCACACAACAGATCTGAATGGAATCTTAGCACACAATGTTTCTTCAATGTTCCCAAGTAAACAGAAGTACATAAACGAAAATATGAATCTCCACCTGCACTTGTTCTATTTTAAATTCCGATTCAAAATACCATCCAAAAATATCAATCATCTTTAAGTATAATGTCCATTAGCCCTACTAGGGCTGTGTATATGGTGGCCTTTACCTTAAGAGGCTATCCTAGAATTAATTACCCTCTAGATTAAAACGTCTAATATTTGTACTCTTTCCTCACCGAAGTGAGCAATATTTTACCTTCATAAAGAAACTGGCTTATTCACATTTGCTGCAAATAGGTTCACTAGAATGACAACTCATAAATTGATGCTTTAATTATTCACTGCAAAGTTTGAAGTGTTAAAGTAACCTTTCTGCTTACCTTCTTAGAAGTTCTTTAGGTGACAAGCCTGTGGTATCCATATCACTAAGGCTGTCACTGCTATCTGTAGTGTCTGAGCTGCTGTCTTTTTCTGGTTTTTTATTCTTGTGTTTTCCTTTGTTTTTCTGCTTCTTATGCTTCTTTTTCTGTAAAAAGAAGAGAAATAATCCTTTATCTCCTTGTGAAAGACTTGGATTTTTCAGAATGTCAACAAACGACAAAAGTTTATTTCAGTATGGACCCAAAGCTTAACTGAAACAGAACACTTATCAATGACTCTTTTCCACTACTCAGACTGAGCTAAAAAAAAAAAAAAGATAAACCAAAATCCAAGCACTCAACTCCCCCTAAAATAGAAGTTTTATTACAGTTACTTGTATATAAGCCAGGAATGCAATTCCCAGAATATGCCTGACATCTTCCACATAGAACATGAAACTACCCACAATACCATACCTGTAGTCACATATATGTATATATGGAAAAACCAGCATCATAGCAGGATAATTTTCTGGTTTCAAAACATTAGAGAAATTCTGTTGCTTACATTCTAGTCCCGGTGTATATATTTTTTTTTCTAAACCAAGCATAAATAATAAAACATTTCGAAAGGCAGATCAAAGAATCAACAAGTCAAAAATCAGTATTTAAATTTAATACCTTTTCCTTTTTGCGTTTTTTCTTAGTCTTGTGCCTCTCTCTGATTTTCCTATGTTTTTCTTTCCTACTAGGTCCAGGAAAAGTTGGTGGCACCACTGTTTGTTGCTGCCAAGTAGTGCCTAAAGTACAAAGCAAATGCATAAAGAATAAAAAAAAAAAAAGACCAAAGAAGGGTAATTTGGTTATTACATTCTGTATTACTTTTAACCTAATATAATAGTTAAACAAACAAAACCCCTAAGCTTTAGAAAGGAAATTACATGTCTAAAACTCCTAACTGCAACATCCCTATTGTAATTAAATGCCTTTGCAATCTGTTACAAAGTGAAATTGCTATATTTTCACATCAATTTTTTATCACTGCCTCTACAGACTTGAAACAAAACTGGTACACAGGCAAAGAGGTTCCTGTTGGTGGGTCATAGCATGGCAACAAAACGTTTGCTGATGGCTGTTTGACATAACACACACATTTAAGAGATAGAATGCCTACTCAGAAATGCCTTTTTTAAAGAGAGGTTATCATATATTTTATATACAATTTCAATGTGCAGAATTTACACTCTAGATGCTTACAGAACCTACCAGAAGAAAAAGCTGGTGGCAACTTTGGTCCGAATTCCTCTGTTGCATCCAGTTCCTCCTTTGAAGTAGGCAACGAAGAATCAGTTGTAGCAGTCACACTCTCTATGAGAAAACCAAAACTTGCTATATTTGAAAGGCAAATAAGGAAATACTTTTTCCAAGAAGTGTTAAAGAAAGTTCAAGGAGGCTTTCAAAAAACCTTTAAGAAAGCAAACTCATCAGCATCCTCTATCTCTATGGACTGCTTTGGCCAACTGGGTAGCTGACATTCTGAAACATGTCGACACACTGTGGGTTTTTTTTCTTTTAAATCAAAATTTACCTTTTAAACTATACAATTATTAATTAAATTATTATCAGTGCATTTGTTTGCTTCCATTTTGTAACACAGTACTATTTTTCCACTACTCAGAATGAATAAAAAACTCCATGAGATGTGTAAGGTTAATAAACACTAAAAGTCAAATGTCAATAGAACCAACTGTGACAGTAAGTGGACAAAGTATTTTCATTTTAAGCATGTTCTAACACTAGATGTTTTGTTCCCCCTCACTGTATAATAGGCATATTCCATACAGCAGTTTGCTTGTAAGATCTACACAAAAGGTACGTGGCAATGCTAATAACACTGTAACATGCAAGGCCTTGTGCAGTGCTGTATTATTCACATTTTCTACATGGCCAGCTCCGCCAATCTCAGATGATCTGCACAGGAGCATCACATTGTCCTAAGAGTCCAAGAATGCGTGATTCAAAAATGAAACTTTTACAAGGTATTTATTTTATGCTGAATGAAAATGAACATCCATTAAGTATTACCTTGTACATTAGAGGAAGAACTGTCTGGTACATCAACTTGCTTGGTGGTTTCTGACTCTCTTTCTGAAGTAGTTGGTTGCTGTTCTTCATCACTCTCTTCTTCAGAGGAAGATGATTTTTCATCTGAGGAGCTCACAAAGATGGCCTTAAATAAGTCCATGGGTGGTCGCCCACTTTCTTCCTCCTGATTCTTATCTTCATTAGCTACCTGCTAAATAGCATCATAACAGACTGTATTTAAACACTAAAGAAACTAATAATCTCTCTCTGATAAGGAATAACTTCAAGCATGTTGACAGGTATTTACAAAACATTTTGATGGCACAATAGCTGCGAAATAAATCTTAGTCCCAAATAGTAAAGCTCTGAAACACTGCAGAACTAAGCCAGTGTCCTGTAAAGAGTAGTGCAGTTTGTGATGACAGATCCCCAGATATTATAAATTCTAATTCATTAATTCAAAGTTCAATTATATAATACTAAATTAAAGCAAAACGAAAACATCACCTTTCTCCACAAAACATGCGCTCTCCTCTATGGAAAGGAGAAATAAATACATTCTCTGCCTGTGAGCAGAGTGGTGGTAAAGTCACTGAATTAAGTTCCCAGACTACTGAGCTACATTTCTTCTTCTTTTAAGCTCCACTTCAGGTATAATCAGATCTGCAGTCCTTGTAAGCTGCAAACATCTTGCATCCCAGATTTATAACCTCAAAATTCTTCAAAGTGCCATCTCATGCCTTTGCTCATCCTGAGCTAGCTCTTGTGCACACTGACCTGTATGAAATCAATTCATATATTGACCCATCTTATTTCTGGGTTGTCAAGGTTTACAGCAATTCCCTTTAAGTACAAATCCTATTGTACACTCACCGGAGTGGGAAGAGGTTCACTTGTCCCAGTTCCACATTCTTCTGTTATTGGCACTGGTGGCTGCTGATGAACATCAGCTTTTGATCTAGCAAGACTAATGAATTCACTGATAGAATCTTTCTTCTCCTTCTCTTTATCTGACACATCCCACCTTGAAGGTTTCTTTGGTTCTAAAACATCCAAAATATTCAAATCATCTGCATGCCAAATTGTTCTGCATTTCATGGCCTACTTGATTTTAAATTACTCTGCTTCTTCAGTTTGACATTTTTAAAATCTTTCTAATGAATACTTGACCTATAAATGTCTTCCAGGTAGAAGAAATTAGCATTATATCACTAACTTCAGTTTTTATGTCCCTGAATTTTTATTTTCAATTTCTTTGTTTTGGTTTTTTAAACGAAAAAAAATCATGTGGCTAGGTTCTCAATGAAAAAGATGCTTTTTCTGTACTATTATCTCATGTATAGCTAAATTAATAAAGTAACAACAAACTTACTGTTGAGACTGTTACTCTCTTGGATCTTTTCGTTTGTTGCTTGAGTTACAGACGTGGTGGGCTCAGGCACAGTTAAGAAATTAAAAACAGAATACTTGTCTCGTTTCACTTTTGGTAAACCCACTACAGAAGAACTAGAGGGAAATAAAAGTGTTTGCTGATTATTGTTTTCAACACAGAAAAGTCCTCAAATTATCTACAACAAGCTGAAGCACCTACAGTAGTTCTTCAAATGCATGCTATTTTATCAGAGGTCACCGTATTTCATGATGCAAATAAAAATATTAGGCAGTTCTGTATTCCCTTATAATACAAGAAAACATCAAGCCAGATTTTCCACAAGCAAATGAAAAACTCAGAATTTTTAAAAAGTGTTAAAAATGTAAGTATCAATTATCTTACTCAGGATATGGATCACGAACATTAAATCTTTTACACAGCAGCTTATCAGGATGCCATTCAAACTTGTCTCTTGTGAGTTTGCCAAACATCTTCATCTTCACAGCTGTTTCCTTATCATCAATATCATTCTGAAAAAGGTCAAACATTTATAGCTGCTAAATAAGTAACAACTTAATGAACTGCTGTAAGACTTAAGAACAGGACAAAGCCATAAATATTTAAATGCTGTTTAACAAATCACTACTCCGTATGCACCGAGTGTTTTCAAAAGCTGCTAAACAAAAGGGCAATAAAACAGCAACATATCTACCTAAGAGTTTAAAAGAAAAACAATGTCAGGGCTAAGGCAACAACTGCAGCTCCAATGTATTAAAAGACTGTAAACAGCATATACCTCTTGGTCTCGGGGAACTTCAACTTTGTCAACATCATCTTCATACTTGGCCCGGGTAAATCTGGATGACAGTGTTGAATTTGAGGATCTGTAGAACATTGCTGCACGAAAGAACTCCTCCTGTTCTCTGCCTCGCTCCCATTCTGACATATTCGGGTCTAAAAAGCGCTCCAATGTATCTGTTGTAAGATAGGGAGAGAAATGCTTAGCAGAGATTACAGCTTACTTCAGGTCAACACTTTTCAAACAAAAAATAAGGTAATAAGCAAACATCCTTGCAAATATTTAATGTGTATTTAGCGTAAGGGTAATATTAATCTCAACTGTGTTAATCCCTGATAAATGGAGGTAGTTTTTCAAGACAGCAAGAATGACAGCATTTGCCAAATGCAAAATGGGTATTTTAAATAATTTTACTTGTAAAACTGATTCCTTACTCATTGCCCTCTAAAGAATGTTCAAAATACTTAACGGATTTAACAGGTGATTAAAACAAAAAGTATAATCCAAAGCTTTATCAATAAATAAAATATAGAATGAAAGAGTTTAAGCCTGGCTAGGCTTTTGTAACTTTTAAGGGGCTTTCTGGTACATAAAGTGCCCACTGATAAATACAGAGTTTGGACACAGGTTTACAGCAACAGGTTCACTTTTTCTCCCAGAAGGAAGAGGAAATAATACCAGCCAAGCAAATACACTCACAGTAGAACAGACCTTTGACCATTCCAGTTATTTATACATTCCTACATTTTCATCATTATGACTCAGGAGGCACTTAGAGTCATATAGTCATAATTGAGAATACTCAATTTTACCCAGGGAAAATCCCAGTCCTGAACAGAGGAACTATGGGTTCAAAGCTCAAGTAGTGTGTCCCAATGCAGCAACCAGAAGAGGCTACTGACCAGAAAATATTTATTTTATATAATGAAAAGGATTTCTTAAAAAAAAACCCAAAAAAACCCCAAACCACAACTAAAACAACAAACCCAGGTTTTCTACCTATCACTATGTGCTTTCCTCTGTCAAATTTTCCTGGTGCCCATCCTCTTCTTCCCCAATAGCCCCTGTGTACTTCAAAATTTGAAAAAAAAACCCAACCCTTTTTTTTAAAGTTTATTTCAAGGCAATCTAGAGTCATGAGCTGATGATGAACTCCCTAGATCAATTTCAGCTTTTTATGCCTTACAGAAAAATCACAGTACTGGAAAACTCACCACAAGGCATCGCCAGTACCTGGTTTAATCTCAGATACACCACAGTATAATTTAATAGCAAAAACCTAAACAAAATGGAAGGAGACTGAAACAGCATGAAAAGAGGTGATGAAGGAGATTGGATTTTTTTTGGTTTTGAGTAAGAGCTCTGCATGTATACTGTGTTTTTACAGTCATAAATTTTTCTGAGAACAACATAAGTGACAGCAGAAGTTTGAGTATCCAAATGACATATAATACAAGCTCTGACAAGTGTGAAATACTTCATTCACTTTAGGGTCCTTATCTCCCCCTGGTGCAGAGTGTATGGGGTTTCTTTTGATTCTGTTACCCAGTCATCTTTCTGCCTTTATATGATCTGTCAGTTTAACTCCTCAAAGAGAAAGAAACTAAAGGAAAAGGCTTGTTCCACTAACCAAAGCTGAAGTAAGGGAAATCCAGGAAAATGAAGTAGAACTTAACTTCTGCTACATTGTAGAAGTATGAAATGTAATGCCTAAAATCAAGACTTTCTGACAATTGAATAACAGAGCAGTTTTCCTGAAATCAACATGACTAAGTATCAGTAAAAAAAATCTGTTAACATTGGTCCTAAAAGAAGTAAAGGGAGAAATGCTGTAGAATTAAGGAAGAGAACTCATAGTGAATATAAAATGCATTGGGACAAAAAAAAAAAAACCAAACGGGGAGGGGGAGAAAAAAAATTAAGCAAGCAGTATTTCACCTTTTTCTCCTTTTTGAAGACTTTTCACAAAATTTTCATATCTTTTTTGTTTTTCGGGATTTTTTGCAAATGGTTTGAAGTCACTAGAACCAACATTTGCTAACTGTCCCCCCAGCAGCATTTGCCATTTGTGAGCAGCATCTTCTGAAGAGGCTGGGTGGAATCTGTTTTTTGGTGACTGCTGAGACACTATTTTTGCTTTCATTTGTTGTTCAGATGCTTGTTTAATTTCTTTGAGTCTTTCTCTATCTTTCTCAGACAGATATTCCAAAATAGAAGGAGCTGGACCTAAAGCAGAAAGAAAGCAGTAAAAGATAAATAGAAATGAAAAATTACTATAACTATTTCTTCCCCTTTAGCAGAGGAAAAAATCCTTACCACATGCGTATACATTCAGATAAAATGCTCTTAAGCAGAAATTAAAAATAAAATGGCATACATGGCAGATAAAAATTTGGCCACTATTACATCTTTTATGCTATTTACATATAACTTAATAAAGTTTGCTATTGTAGATACAAATGTGAGCCACATTTGTATATCTTTTTTGTATATTTGAATGTATTTCAGTGAAACCTCATTTTACAGAAAAAATCCTCACAGCCTAGGATATTCAAAAAAGGCCACAACCCCCTCCACCCCCAAAACAAAACAAAATCCAACACATAGTTTTTGTCTTTAAGTAAATGAAAATACAGACAGCTATGTCAACAATTCAACTGCTGAGATCAAACTGAACAATGAAATGGTATTCTTGCTATGGTAACTAGATTTGATGTATTTATGTTAGAAAATAAGCATTCAAGGCCAGACCAAATTATTACCGTTCTATAAACAAAAGGGGACCTGGAACACAAGCAAAAATACGGTCACGTATCTCAGTACCTTTCAGCTCAGTCTCTCCTAGCTGTTCCCTCCTCTGAGCTGCATTCAAAGCATGCCTGCTTTGCTGTGCTGGATCACTCTCCAGTTTCCCAGTCGATTCCTCCAATGTCTTCTGTAAATGGCAGTTCTCATTCCCAGCTATTATCACAGGTCGAAAGTAATGGACTGGTCTGTAATTTCGTGGCAGGCTGGGCGGTGGATAAATCTGGGGGGGAAAGGGGCAACAAAACAAAAAAATCCACTGAGGGAGACAACTTTGTATGCAGTAACTATTGTGTTTCAGAAAAAGTCAGTTCAACCTAAGAATTCCTCAATTTACATCGTAGCAGTAAAAACAGATAGTGCAAGCTACCAACTCCTTTAGACCCTGTCAGTAAGCGGCACTGTAATACAAACTCTGGGAACAAACACATTGACAATATATTGTCAACTATGAAAAAACAGGAAAACACGCACATTAAGTGACAGAAAAATTAACAAGAGTCTTAAGATGCACTGCTTTTATTTGAGAAAATACCTCTTAACATTGCTTACTATTTTTTTTAACTGAAGTCAAATGATTTAATCAATTAATTGGACTACTGAGTACTTCTGTACTTACTATATTTTTATGTCTTTCAAAGTGTTTTTCCCCACATTCTTCATACAAGCTGTTACTTCAAAGGTTCTCCTGTGTTCCCTATACAATGCAATTTTATATACCACACAAATATTCTTCCTTTGAAAGAGGATCCTGTCATACAATTTATACATACAATTCATACAAATATGTATGGCATGAATTATATCAACTTGAAGACAGGACTCAGAAATTAAATTGTCACCAAAATAGCAAAGCAGACAAAGCATGAGGCCTGATTCTTACAGAAAACTGAATGATCTAGAACCAAAATACGTAATTTTTTTTATTTTGCAGTTTAATTAAACCATTCCTCCAACTTTATGGCAAGTAGCAGTGAATAGTCTGGAAGGCACTTGTTCAAAGCCAGTACACAGGCAAGGTTTAAATACCTTCAGGAGTCTGATAAATTTTAGGTTTTCCTGTTGAACAGCCCCCAGTGCTATAATTTTGTTCATTCAGCAATTTTTACTGCTGACCAGAACATTTATTTCTAAGAACAGAAAAACACCGACAAGTAGTAGAGTCTGAACAGTTCACATGATGAATGATGCTATTCTTAATACATAAAACATCACTATCTGCTTACCTTGATTGGGGCTGATGATTTTGATGCCAAGGAAAAACCATCCAGGATTTTTCCTATATATTTAAATTCTCTTTCAGGCCCTACAAAATGATCACAAAGTTGGTCAATATTTAAAACATGCATGCTAGGCAATTCTTTTTTTTCTGAATATTTTCCATTTGTCACTGTCTATTATGAGTTATAATTGTAGTTCGTTGTTTTCACCACCTTTCGTTTAAAATTAAGGGTTCTGATTCTGGGTTAGTATTATGCAAGTAAAAACTGCTACCAGAGTGATTGGTGCAGGGGGAACATGGTTTATAGTGAAGCAACAGTGTCCATACTGTGCACAGCAAACACCAGCAGTGCCATTAATGTGTACAGCCAACATGAGCAGGTACCCCAGAAATTACTACAGTATTTCATGCACTTAAGCGGTGCAGTAAAAATAAAGTGGTACCAAGATAGAATTTGCAAAAATTATCTGAAAATACAGAAGTTTATCTAAAAAAAAGGTTCTCTTTTCAAGGGCTGGGTCATATTTTGTAACTGTGGTTCACCATCATATGTTTTCTTCAGTGAAACCAAATGCTGTATCTCACAAAGCAGCACATATTGTCCTTTTGAAATTATGCTTTGAGGGTTTAATCTGCACTGGGATTAGTGGAGGACTTTGGAAATTATTTCTGTAATTGAACACTTCAACACAGAAGGAGGACTAGTTGAATTTTCAGATATCAAGGCTGAAAATTAAAATACATAGCAAATAGAGACTACATTTGTGGGTTTTTTCCCCCCATATTACACTCACTCTTTAGACAGAACCGCAGTTCTTACTTTTTTTGGATTTATACTGTTTCGGTGCTGTCCAGCCATACAAGCCATCTCCAGGCTCCTCATCCTTTAGAACTGTATCATATTTTGACAGTGTGTCAGTTGCATAAATATCATCATCTTCTTCCTCTAAAGCTCCTACACCAAAAGCCTAAAATATATATTTTAAGTGAGAACTTGAAAGCGTAAAAGTATTTTTAAGTCGCGTATCAGAACACATCTGCATGTGCATCTATTCAACTATATAAAATCTACAGTACAAATATATATATACTGGAAAAAGTGTAGTTTCACCACAAAAATTGAGGTGGAAAAAAAACCCCACACCTTAGTGAGCACAAAAGCAAACACATTCCACTCCCTTGGCAGAGAGGGACAGCAAGTTTGGTCTGTACAGGACAGGGACAGAAGACCAGTTCTAGTAAAATAACATGTGCAATCTGACTAAGACCAGGTTAAGTTCTCAAAAGGAAAAAAATACGTCAGTTAACATGCAAATTAAACAAGTAGAATTCCCAGAAAACATAAACTGACAGTGCTTCTAGATAAGAACTACAAATACCCTGGAGCAACACAAAACCTCTCTAGCTGACAGATACAGCATTACTGAAAGTACAATACACAGAAACATAAACTAAATTATACTGAATATTAACTTTATCTAATCAAAGTAACACAAGATGTTTTTCCATCCAGCTACTCAGAGTCAGGTATTTTTTAAGAGTTGTCTTTTATAGTTTCAATAAGTGAAGGCATATGAGAGTTCTAAGGATTTTTCCACATCTTCAAAATAAGTTCTAAAAAATCCTATTCTCAAACCACACTTAACATTTTTTACAATAATACTACAATGACTAGGAGCTTTTCACGTAAGAAAAAACAAAAATATTTGGATTTTACTGCACTAATCATTAAACACATTAAAAAAATATCCTCACCTGACCTGTAATACCTAGTTTTCTTCCTTTACTGTGTCTCAGATCACCAAGTAAATTGCTTGTTTCCTCAGAACCACCTGTGAAAAGATTCAGGTGTTCTCTTCCAGATACACCAAACAAAGCTTGTGAGGGGTCCAAACCCTTATAGCCAAGTCCATGGACATTGTCTTTTGGAGTCAAATCTACAGGCATTACATCTTTCGGTGCAAACGTCACATTCTCTGGCTGGAATTCATCCTCTTCATCCTTGTACAAAATAAAAGTTTATAAGAGCAAATATGACTAAAAGTTCTGTATGTTGAGCTTATACAACATTCAGTTAACACGAGCCTAGGCAAGTCTGCATTTCCTGAATTGTATATGAACTATACCTGCTTACGTAGCAAAAGAAGAAATTTAGGTATTAAAACCTTTCTTCACATTAAACATAAAAAGTATTTATAAACACTTTCAAGGAGATTTGAAAATGCATTTTTAAATACTGTTCAAGGACACTGAAGAAGTTGTTTTGTTTGTTTAATATGTTATCACATATTTTTACATAAGTCAACAAACCAATTGTGCCTGTTCAATACCTCAGAAGCCTCAGACAGTCCAGGTGGTAATGCACAACCATATATTTTCACTGTAGGATCTGTAAGAGACATCGTAACACCACATTACATCAATAAAAGGAGAAAGTTGAAATCAACTTTCTAATCATTCTACTAATATTAACTTTCTACTAACAAGACAGTTAATTAGCTCAGGAACTTCCCTGAACTTACCAGGTTTCTGTCTGCATGGCTTTCTTTTGACTCGTGGTCCAATACCTTGTCCATCTTTCCAGCCCATTTTTCGTAACAGTTCAACCCCAACTGTTATTCTACAAAGAAAACAAAAGGAAGCAAAACCCAAAATTACTTCAAACCACACCTTTATTATTTGTTGATAAATAATATACCTATATAATATTTGAACTTCTGTTTTTATATCCCACTTTAAAATCAAATCTGAATGTATTAATATTTGCATACACACTCCCATTTATAAATGTTTACGTGGTACCAGTCTGCACATTCAAGGTGGAGGCCACATAGGAAATCTAACACTGCAGGATCTTCCAGTCTCTCACAATTACTGTGGCCAAACATTACTTTACTAAGCAGTACAACACTTTTAAGTGAAAGGAACTGTTTGGCAAACTTTTATGTAAATTTACTTACTTAGATGGTCCTATTAAATCGTCAAATGCAGTGATTCCTGGAATGGGAGCAATTACTCCTGCTATCTGTCTAGCTTTCTCCTTTATTCTGTCTTTAGCTTTAGATGCAAAATCATCTGTAGTTGTAATATCTTTTGGTGCTATCCCAAACTCACTAAGATCCTGTAAATAGACACAAAATGAAAACATTTAGATTAAACATCCCTCAAATTCTTACTTACTGTAATAGTAAAGTAATGAAAATGGCACATAACCTTCATATTGGCTAATTTTCTCAAGCTACTTATACAGCAGTTTTTTCAATAGCTTTAGTGGAAATATCTTAAACCGCTTCAAAAGCATTTGCATTTTCTGATAAAGTGAAAGGGTTGAGTTCTGGTTTTATTATTCAATATTGACATTACAGGAGCTTCTTAAGTGAACCCGTGAAACCATCTCTATGACCTAGTAGTTGCTGTTATGGCAACTATTTACACAAGTTTTCGATTCCTTTCTAAATTTACCTCTTCATCCATGAAGTCTTCTGGTCCAAGAATGGTTCTATCTGCTCTCTTCTGCCGTGATGACACAAAAGCTGAAGGTGTCCATCCTTTAAAGAAGATAAATATTTAAGTAAGGTACTTAAGGCAACATGGTATTTGAAAACAATCCAAATATTTCAACCTTACATCTTAAGTATACATCAAAGAACATTTGTAAAATTACAGTCCAAAGACTCAAGGAGAAATAACTTCAGCAATACTGTCTCAACTATTCACAGTATAAGGAATAGCAGGAACAAAAATGCTTAATGACAGTTAATTTGCTTTCACTAATGTGAAAATATGGTTCTCAATTTAACTATTCCCAGAAGACAGCAAAATATCTAACCTTCCTTTGTGCCAACAGTGTTAAAGTAACCAGCTGAAAAGCCACCAGTAAATGCTCCATGGAAACGCTGGTATCGTCCCTTTGCATCTTTAACAGTCTGCTCTTGAAGAGGAACTGGCTTTTTAATTCGTTCACCTACAATGAAATAAACCAAGAAAGTAAGACACAATTCTACATGAAAAAGAGACTTCCCCCTTCCTCCAGAAGCCATTCCTTCAAGTAAGAACAGGATCAAACACTAGCCACCCTGAAGTGGAAAGCATCAGCAGTTTACATTTATTTCCACTGCACTGTAACTATTTGTATACACCCTTGATGCACATTGCTAAAGGAAAAGCGTGAAGCATTCACATCAAAACTCTTAATTCTACTGACTTCTGAGAACATTGGGGGTTTTTTCTGTGAAAGGACATTTTTAGTTTTTAAGTGTGCAAAATCTCTGGCAGGATTTCTTCAGTAATTGCTTGAGAAATTACACATCAAAAGTGTCTAAACTAAAACAAAACATAAAAGCCACAGACTTTGACATAAACATTTTTCCCTTTTTAACAATATATCTTGAATAAAGTGGCACCGACTTGGGAGTCACAACTGTACATTAGTCCTTCAACGATGCCCTGTCCATCTCATCAAGATAAGCATCGGGCGGTCAGATTAGCATAACCACTGCGTACACTCGAACTTTTATACTTGAACTATACTGTCTGGGTTTTTTTGGGTTTGGTTTTTTGTTTGTTTGGGGTTTTTTGAGGCTTGGGGAAAGCACAAAAACAAAGACTGGCACCCGGCTCCACCCAGTGCAGCGCCGCCACAACCCGCGGGGTACCCCAGCCCCACCCGCAAACCGCTCTAGCGCCGAGGCCTTTCCCACTCCGCTCCCAGGCGGCTCGCCCTGTGTCGGGCCAGAGTCTCTCCCAGGGCAGCACGGCTGCCGAGAAAGGCCCCACGCCCCGCGGCAGCAGGAGGAAGGGGAAGCAGGTCTGCGCTGAGCCTACGCGCCGCAGTTCCCCCAAGTAAGGGATGGAGGGCCTTCAGCCGCGAACCGGACCGGACCGCGCAGGCCCTTCGGGATACCCTGGCCCCAGCGCCTCACGCCGGGCCGCTCCCCAGCGCTCGCCACAACGATTGACGAAAGGACGGAGGAGGAACAAACGAACCTCCCGGGGATCCCTTACCCTCCTGCAGAGGCTGCAGCGCGCTTCCATAGCTCACCAAATCCTCCTCCTCGCTGTCGCTGCTCTCCGCCGCCATCTTACCCGACGGTGGCCGCCTGGGTCGCGGCGGCATCACAGGGGTAGGCGGGGCCGCCCCGCGCCCGGCACCTCCCGCCTCCGAGAGCGGCCTCTGCGGCGGATCGGCGCCTGACAGCCCCGGGGCCCCGCGGGACGGACGGGAGCGGCGGCATCGCCGAGCGCCCTGGAACCCTTCAGCGCCTCTCGGCCTCATCGCGGCATTGGGCCTGCCCGCCGGGCACAGCGCGGTCCTGCGGGCCCCTCTCGGTCCCCCCTCCTGCGGCGAGCGACGGCAAAGCGGGGAGGGCACGGCGGGGGTCGGGCCGCGTCCCGGCCGCGCGGGTCCCTCCAGCACAACCGTGTTTGGCTGAAAAATTCCCAGCCCCAGCGGTCTGGGAGCTCTGCGGAGCTGCCGTGTGCGGCTCCACATCAGTGGTCCGATGGTTGTCTGGTGTCTTTAAAAATTACCAACGCCACATAATGTCAAACTCTGGGTCATCAGTAGCCATGCGATACTCCCTCGAATCATCGAGTGC
The DNA here is from genome assembly GCF_965178545.1 of Coloeus monedula. NCBI lineage: Eukaryota > Metazoa > Chordata > Aves > Passeriformes > Corvidae > Coloeus > Coloeus monedula. The sequence goes on along the minus strand of NC_138793.1, from coordinate 323,514 downwards.
ACCAGACAGATCAGGCCCCCGCAGACTCAGGGCTAGGAAAAGGGCAGCAACGACTCTGAGAAACAGATTTTATTTAAATCAAGGTGTAAAGCGGACTCCATCCTGAATCAAAATCAAGGGAGTTGTGGATTTCATTGTACTCTTAACCAAATACATGTCAAAATTTGCCTAACCACGTTGTTTTACGAGCTGTTCAAGAAGAATTTGCACAGAAATCAGGGCAGAAGTCAGAGAGTTCAAACCTTCCTTCAAAGAGCTTCACCCCTGAACGCTTTCAGGTATCTCCGTACCTCCTTGGGAAGTCCCGTATCGAGAGAGAAACGTTTACTGAATGTATTTTGTACAAAGACCAGTATTCACCAGTAGGACCCAAGTGTTCAAAATTTGGATTTTAATTTCCAGTGTTACCTCTTCCCCTCAAAAAAAAACCAAACAAAAAAGAAACACTTCAATTTGTGCTGAAGATTCTATCAATCCACAACTTTTGTAAGTATCACCAGTTTCTTTGAAATCCTTGAAAGTAAATCAAAACAGAGTCTTCAGAGATTCCTGCCCTTAACAGGTAAGACTTCTGTATATTTTCTATTTCTCTTCATTTGTATTCATAGAATTGGTTTCTTTCAAAGTGAAACTACCGGAGTTTCATGTGATTTCAGGTTTCCATAGGAAATATTTACACGGTTCCGTGCGAAAAAGGAGTACTCTGTTTCATTTAGGTCTAATTCACTTAGAAACAATAGAGTGGAAGCCACAGACACGTATCGATGGGCATTATCTTTTCTCATCATTACTAAGCACTTAGCTAGAACATACAGTGGCAAAGTGAGTTGTTAGTGTGTTTGCTGTTTCTGTTTGTTTAGGAAATAATTGTTCCTGACTAGTCGATACTATGTGACTTTGACTTAACACACCGGTTTAAATAAACCTTTTTTACACAATGTTAACAGAAAATCTTTTGAGCGTTTTGTCTGATGAATTCAAAGAGCTGGGGTAATCAAATACTGAAGGTTTTTTCCCCATTTTTTGCATCCCAGTGGTATTTCCTTCTCCATGGTAAACTCTCTCGTTTACAATTATTAAACCAGGTGACAATTGCTATTTGTTGCTGTTAAGTAAGACAATAACTCCAATGTCTTCTTTTTTAATTGCAATGAAACTAAAATATTAGTAGAACTGAATCGCTTATGTTTCAAATAATTTTTATAGAAATTTGTCTGGTGAAAAAAACCCCAACAGTCTGCATTTTTTAATGAAAGGTCACATACTTGCCAGTGGATGTAAGGCTGAAATTGAGCCCTAAAGCCATAGGTGGACTTCAGGCTTTTGTTTTCCAATACATAGTTTTCCACATCTGGTTCTGTACTGGTTCATCAAAAAGATCAGGCATAGAAGTGTCTTGCTATGTCTTTTGTTGTGTTATTTAAAACCACTTCTTCAAATAGATTTGTTGCTTATTTTTAAGTCATGCGAGTCACTGGAACTTCAGACTAAAATTGGTATAATCGATGTATAAAACAAAAAAGCAAAACCTTGATTCATTTAAAGGCTTTTTAAACCCCATTAAAGAAAGAAAACAAAAATATAAGTACAGGAAGTATAAAAATCCCATCTTTTTACAAACAAACAACAAAAAGAGACAAACTAATCTCTGCCTTATCTTGCATTCAATGGGAATGTTTCCCTGAATATTCCTCCTGACAGCTCAGGGCTGTTGTATCAGTTGACAAAACAGTCACCTGAAGGTCAGCCCCTGGGGCATTGCTTTAGCTTCTCCAAAGTGCTACTTTAATTTTTTAAAGGATTGGAAAATAAAAAGAGATAACACATATTGTTCTTAAATACACAGACTTTCATCTATTGATCTCAGTTAAAGGCAAGGCATTAGCTGGGAAAAGTGGGGATGATTTTGCCCATGTTTGGTCTCAGTTTCCACATAAACTGCAATGTCTTGTTTCCATTGTGATTTCATAGTAGAATAGGCAACGTGTATTAGTTATTTAATAGTAAATGGGATTTTTTTCAGTGAAGATAACGCTGCAGTTAATACATGCAGTTAATACCGCTAAGGTGAAGAAGCAACAGTGGAGCACTGCACCTACAGTAAATCATATTGTGGTTATCCAAAGCCCTGATACTGAGTTTGTGTACCATTTGCATATCATTTTACTGTTGCTCAGTAAATTTCTTGGCAAGGAAATCTACACCATCTTGTAAATTTCTGACAGTGTCAAAGCAGATTCACATCACTGCTACTACTGTGCCTCATGCCCTATTTTTGCAATTTGCAATCTTTTTTTTTTTTTTTTTTTTCTCCCCACAAATACTATTTGGAAAGAGAGTGGGAAAAAAATCGACCTATGATCACCTTTTCTCACTCCTCACCTAGTATTTGCCTACAGTAGGCAGACATTTGCTTCATTAAGAACAGCAATCTTCAGAAATAAAAGATTATACTAACTCAACTGAATCACTGCAGTGAAATTTATTGACATAAAGCAACAGGCTGTCAGGGTTACTGATAAAATCTTTTTGTCTTTCCGATCAGAATCTAGATTTAATATTCAAAGCCACCAACAATAAGAACTGAAATGTGTAACCATCTGTCAGGTTCAGAATTCAAAAACCTACCTTGAGAAACAGCAGGAGTTGATGCATACTTCTCCCTTCATACAGTGTAACTCTAAGGTGCTTTTGCTGGTAAGCCTCTGGGTCTCTCTGGGACAAAAGATGTAGCCAAAAGGTCTGTAAAATCTGAGATAAGAAACATTGTCTCGCCAGACAGCGGCCAGATTCCTATCTTGGGTATGGAACAGTGCATCAACAAGTACCCCAGCAGGAAATTAAATTCCCAAACTGGGACTATTTCGTAGCGGCCAAAGAGAAGATTATTGATGGGATTTCATATATTCACATATTTTTTCATATGATGGGGGAGGAGAAGGAGAGGATTAAGAGACTGAGTGGAGTGATACAAACATACGATAAATATGTACATATATATAATATATATGTGTCTGCAGTAAGGGTGTTCAGATTCTGGTCCCAATTCTTGTCCCTCTTACCTTTAGTATTGTGGGACAAAGAAATGGGACAACTCAAGCTCTGCCAGTTTCCAGCATGGTCATTGTCTAGATCACCTGGCTGCTTTATCTGTGAAAATGCACAAAGCCAGTTAGCACCTAGTTTTGCAAAACTAAGAGAGATACTATGCAGAGATAAGAATCATTGCTTTCAGATTCAACACTTCATGCAGAACTGTTCTGCCAATTAACGGGGCAACTTAAAGGACACAGACACCAATGGAAAGAACGGTCTTATTTTACTATGAATAGTAAGGCAACACAAAAGTAAAATGATACATTTACTAAAATGATAACAACACACTCGGCTTTAACAACAAGCAAAAATAAGCAAGTAATGCACTTAATCATTACTATGGAAGAAAGAAAATAGTGACTGAGAAAGATACATCACCAAGTGCCTAAATATTTACCGTCATCCAGAGTCCACAATTGCAATCGCTGGGGAGCCCCACTTCGTGGAGAGGACCTGGAGAATTCTTCCTGGCAATTGGGAAAATCCTACACAGTGTGTCTACCCATAGGTGAAGTCTCCAAAATCGCCCTGAGAGGGAGTCCAGTTTTTATAGGCCCAAATCAGCCAGTCAAAGTGACTTGTTTATATTTTTAGTGCAGAAACACCTGGGTCTGATGGCACACTTCCCAACTAGATGGGGCCAGGGCTTGGCTAGGGCCCAGGCATCGGCTTGGGAGGGTTTTCCCTAAAATATCATACAAACAAGCCTCTATTAATGTCAGTTGGGAAAGTTTCTTAAAATGATACATTTCTTGTAAATAACTACACAAAGTTATGTGAAAGTTTCTAAAGAAGCTGGTTTGGTGTTAAACAGCTACCTTAAGTGTCTTGGTCATCTATTTTTAGCTAAGTAATACTGATGGTGTTAGTCACATAGTGCCCAGGATTCATCGTGTAAGTCAGCCCTGGCTTAGGCCTGCTGCTCAGGCCTCAGCACATTAAGAACATATTGATATTCTTTAGATGCAAATTCTTAAGCATTTGATGCTTTCTTACAGATAGTGCATGTCCAGTGCACTAGATCATAGAATTTACTCTCTTGTAATATTAAAGATAAATGTCAAGCAAACATCTGTACCTACACAACCCATTTTCTGAATGCATTAATCTATATTTCTAGCCTGTATATCTCAATCTTTACAATGCAGCAACTAAGCCTTCTGATTCATGCAGTAATGATGAGAAAGTTTGCAGTATGAACCCAACTCTATTTAGGGATTCTAATAGCAACCAAAAAGTTAGTGGAGACAAGATGATGAAAAGAGCAGGGACATGGTTTTTTTGAGGGTAATCGAGTTTTGGAATGTTCTAAACTGCAATTTACATTCCAGGGTTAGAGAGCACTCCCACCCAGTCATTACACAGCTGAGCACTACTGAGACCATACAATCGATATGTGCCTTTTGCAAAAAAAACATTTTCACCATATGCAGACAAAACTTACAGTGACTTAATTAAGAAATACTCTATCAGTCCTCATGCAGTCATGATGAAACACCGTTTATCCAAGTAAGGGGAAGGCACAGTCTAACCTGGCAGGTGTGAGGGTGCTGGAGATACACCCTGGACACGGACACTAACAATGGGGAGGAAGCATGTTATCTTGGACTCCTGATTTTACCACAGAAACTTACTAGATGGGCTGACTTTGCTTTATTCAAAGAATCCACCAGCAACGAAGAAAGGCTGCATTTTGTCACCAGCATACATTAGAAATTGTCTTTGGTATTATATCATGCAGAAATTCCTGCAAATTTTTGTTTTACACATAACCATGATAATCATCATTGTTGTTAATTGAGCCTTTGGCCTGACTACAGGCTCTTGAGAGTTTATTTGGAGTAATAGCTGTAGCCTTTCAATGAGATCAGTTTTCACTAAAGCCAGTGACAGCAGTGCAAACTCGAAAGATAGTCACATTAATGTTGTTTTAATTGCCAGATTGTATCAGCACAGCCTGCGCAAGCAAATGACTCATTTATCTTCAAATAGTTTCTATGTATTGCATTGGAACTTTATACTGATTTGCAAAATTTTAATTTTAAAATCCTTTTTATCAGATAAGTACCTTTTCTAATAGCATAAAATTTAAAACATTTTTACAAACTCAGAAATTGGAGCAAGTTTCCTACTTTCACCTATTTATATTTAATACATATTTTGATACATTCATCCAGTATCTTTAGAATTATTGGGGGGAAAAAGGTAGTGAGGTGAGAGTGAGCAAAATCACAGAAAACAACATTCAGTTGATTTCAAGACAGCAAGTCTTTGGATCCCAATTTCTGAGTTACTGACTCTAGTATTCTTCCTTAAAAACGTCCAGTAGACAGACACACAGTTTAACCAGCCTGCCCTGTAGAACCCTCTGGAGACCCCAGTATTTTCAAAGAACCGTTTCCTTTAAGGATATATTTCCAAGGATATTTTTTCATTTGGTAAAAAGATGTTCTCTCCTCAGAGTTTTTTGCTTCACACAACTACACTGTAATTCTAACAAAGCTAAAAAAAGAGAGAGAATAGGCCAGGGGAGGTGGGGAGGAAGGTAAGTTTGGTAAATACCGATAGAAGTATTGCCATCTTTCAATGCTAACTATGCAGCAAGCTCTGTAGGTTAGGCATGGCTAGGAATAGGAACCAATATCGGCAAATTCCTCACACAAGTGTCCAATAGTATTTGTGAAACCGGTTACGCAATGGAGTGTTTCAGACAGGTGGTCTCTCTGCAGCACGAAAAACTGCAGATGTTGAGGTGGGTCCCGTAGCAGTTTCCCGGAACCTTTCACCGAGATACCGCTGCCCTTTTTAGGGGCCCGGGCTCCGGGACCTCTCCCAGGCTCCTGCCCTTACACGTATCAGGGTGCGGGCGGCCGGGGCCCCCCAGAGAGCCCAGGGAGAGCCCAGTCCTGCGAACCGTGCCGGCAGGTCGATACGCACCCCAAAGCCGGTCGCTGCAGCGCGATGTGGCCGTGTGGGCCCTGGGCACCACGACGGTGATGCTCCTCGCTGCGGGGGGCACCTCCGGGGTTGGGAGCATCCCTCCCAGATGAACGAGCCTGCTTTGAGGGGCAGCCACCCGCGGGGAACCTTGTCTACCCAAGGCGGCCCCCAGGGAAAGCTGGTGGCGGCCCTACGGTGCCGTCGCCAAGCTGGGCGGCGCGGGAAGCCGCGGGGAAGCGCCAGGAGGCGAGCGGTGCCTTCGCGGCAGCCAGCCAGACTCCGGCACGCTCCAGTGGAGCACGACCGGAGGGCCGAAAAGGAGCGAGCTGAGCTGCCACCGCGCAGCGAGGCACTGGGCTCCGCTCTCAGTCAGCCACAGCCACCGCCCGTCTCCGAACGAGGTGAGCCCCAGCGGCTCCGCCGGGGCTTTTACAGGAAGTGGCCCGGGGGTCGCTGCAGCGACCTCGACAGGACCCACTGGGCGGCGGAGGAGCAGCGCCGTGGGGTGGGGCAGCTCCTCCCCGCCACCACCGGAGGTGGGGCTGGGCGGTGCCGTGGGGCAGTGGCGGCATTTCCTCGGGGTCGCGGCTTCGAGGGGAAGAGCTCGTCTCGCAGGAGCGGTGGAAGGACGGCCGGCTCGCTCGCTCGCCCGCCCAGAGATGACAGACGCCCTGCTACCCCGCGGCTGCCAGGCGGCGGAGCCGGCGGGGGACGGCTACTTTCGGAAGGTGGGAGGCTCGGTGGCTGGCCTGGGGCGGGTGGGCTGCTTGCACAGTGGGCTGTGTGCCCGGGGCAGCGCCTCCCGAGGATGGTTCAGGGCTGGGAGGCCCCCCTCTCCGTCGCTCACGGTCTGCTTTCTCCCGGCGGAGCGTCGTGGGCTCCGTCCCATGGCAGCCCACGGGGATGGGGAGCAGCCTTGGGGGGCGACGGGGCAGGGAGGCGAGATGGGGACCTCGCTCAGACAGAGCGCGGCTGCCGGCGCTGCCCGGCCTGGACTCCGGCGGGGGGATGCGCCTTGAGCTGGCGGGGCGCTGCGCGGGGACCCGGGCGGCCCTCCCCTGCTTCTGAGCTGGGCGTCACCCTGAAGGACAGGAGCACTTTTAACTTCACAGAACGAGTCAAATTGCGCTTGTCGGCCTTCTTTTTGCTGCCTTTATTTCCCCCCTACAGCCACCCGCTCTCTTCCCCGTTTGCTTCACACTGCGTCTCCTCGCGCGCTCTCTAGTAAATTGCCTTATGTACCTGTAAGAAAGTTTACTGGAATAAGGTAACGAAGTTAACAGATTCGTTAGGAAGTTCCTAATGAACACTTGCCCTAATTACTTTTCAGACTGACTGGGCGGCTTGTGCCATAACCTGCACCCGACTTCTTTCTTCACAACAGTAATTATAGTTAAGTATTGCTGTAATGCAGGCAGCCCTGTGGGGTCCTGTGAACTTCACTGGAGGTAAAGGGCAGTAAGTGCTGTTTTCAGAGAGCTTTGATTCGGCCTTCCCTTGCTGTTTTTATGTTCTCAGCACCTGCAACTTTTGTCCATAGTTTTCAAGTCGGGGTGTAGGTACACGGGGGTTTTGGTGTAGATTCTGGATCCAAAACCATGAACCGTCTAGTCTGTGGAGGGGGGAAAAAAAGCTGCATACATCAGGTTGTTGCTGCCCGCCTTTGCACAAAAATAGCCCCATTACACACTTCAGCAACCACCTGGATGACATGGTAGGGAGGCAGACATGCTTTGCTTTGTTGCCATCTTTACAGGCTGTTTGATTTTTTTGCTGTAGTATTTATCAAATTCATAAGCTTGCAGGAGCTTAAACAACACCATTGCCCTTTAGCAGAGGAACTGTTTCTAGCTGAAAAGAGCCAAGCTTTACCTGTGCCAGCCATGCTGCAAGGAATCACTACCACCTTGTAAATAACTAGACAGACTGAAACAAAACTTTGCCCAAATCTTGTCTGGCTTCTTCATTTGAGTAATCCTACTATAATATTTGGTGAGTAAATTACTTTTTTCTTAGTACTCTGTAGCAGCTAATCATACAATGTGGCCAAGTTGTAGTTACTTAGTTTTCATAGCTATGTTTTCTACACTGTAGGAAGCTCATAGGCTGCCTTGAGGCATGTTAGTAAAAAAGCTGACTTTTCATGAACTTAAGTTAAATAAATCAACTTTTCCACCTATTTGTTTTTACTGATAAGGGCTAACTGAAGTTTAGTAGCCAAGTTGTGCCTCAGGTCGTAAGAGTAGTGAATCTCCTACGCTCAGAGTTGCTAAAGGACTGAGTTATTTAAATTATTATATGTTACAGTTAAGGTCACTGAAGCAGTGTAAGATCAATGTAAAGCCTATAGGACAGGAATGAAGTTTTTCTCATATATGAAAATACTGTAAGATCAATTTAATATCTAATGATGAGCATCTTTCCTATTGCGTACTGCTTTAAGACATAAGTAATGAAAATGTGGGAATCTGATAAAATCTGAGTGAGCTAAGTGCTGCAGTGAAGCGTTCTTTCCTCTGTTCCCTCAGATCTTGGAAAGGTTCAACCAGCTCCTAAGTGTCTTTAATAATGTTATGAACTTCAGATTAGGCTTGATGCTCAGAGCCTTCGGTCCCTAAAAATAAGCAGGAAACCAGCATACCTTGTTATACATGAGTTGAATGGTCTCAAAGGTCAGAGCTTTAATTCTGACTTAGAAGTTCCAGGTGAAGGGGGGAGGAAAAACAAAACACCAAAAAAACCTCACTGAAACAATCCCACTCCTGGAATCTTTAACAGGTACAAGCTGTGAACCCAAGGAGATGCTTTAAATGCAGTATATGCATGTCCCTGTGAATGGTATACTTGGTGATTTCACATGACTGAAATGAGTGATGGAGCTTTCTGTGGGTGTCCATGGGTCTTTCCCCCTTCCTCTCTGAGTTACCTTGGTATTGCTTTCTCCTTCCTTTTTAAATCACACTGTTTGTTTTCCTGAAAGGATTTCAGGGTTGGTTTACCCCTTCTGTTGGTGCAGAATCACATCAATTTCCAAGGATAGTCCTTGTGGTTTTAGGTCAAAAGATGCTTACTTAATTGGGTTTTTTTTTATTCTGTAAGTTGTGGAGCAAGGTGAAAACACTTGCTTTGCATCGGTCCTGCTCAAACATGGCTTCCAAGCACTATGTACACAATGAGGTTGCCTTAGACTCTTGATGTTTTCTTTTGATGAATGGATTACTATGGGAAGTGGGCTCAAAGTCTGTATTGCTCTGTTGTGTATTATGCTTTTTGAAGTTTTAAATACAGCATACCAGAAAGCAGCCCTCAGTATCCCCAAGATGCAGTATGTAAAACAACTTATTTACTTAATTTTTGTTCAGTGCCTTTTTTCTTTTTTAACATAGGGAGGGAGCCCCATAAAACTGTGACTGGCTAAAAATAGGGACACAGATGCACAGTCGTGTTTCCTGCTCTGACTTCCATTGTCACACTAAAAAGTGACTGCCCTGTGAGTCTGAGATGTGATAGGTGCCAGCAACTGAAGTCTACTTGCACCCTTTCTCAGATTTACCCTCCCCATTCCCTTCCAGTGATGTCACAGCTGCTCCAGAGAGACCTTTTCCTCTTTCCCTTACCCTGTCTTTTTCCATTATCTCCTTTTTCCCCATGGCAAAGACCTATCATTTATATATGCAAAATGAGGTTTTTCCTTAAACCTGAAAGATGCTTTGAGCTGGCTCAATCCTTGTGTGTCTTTTGTTGGTGGTTTTCCTTTTTTGATCATCTAATTTTAAGGAAATTTACCTGTGCCACACAGGGTATGTATAACTCTGTCACTGTTGCCCCTATTCACTTCCTCTTATATCTCCCCTCCAAAACAACCCTCTTCAGCTGTTTGATGAGCTGCAACCAAACTTGTGAGAAGAATTTTACTTTTAAAAGCAGAACAGACAACAACAAGAAATATCCTTGCTGGTGTCCTGAAGAGGACACCAAAATGGCAAAATGGAAGAAGCACCTTACTTTCCATCAAAAAGAAGATGGAGCTTCTGCATGGAACTTTTTAAGTTCTGGGAAGATAATGTACCAGGAACTGGTTCTGCTACTGTTCTGTTTATCTTGGCTTAGTTTAGTGTACATTGCCAGGGCAAACTGTACCTGTTCTCCTGGATGGTGTGAGTCCTCTTGGACCATCACCCTCATATCTGGACCTACTCTGTATGGAGTTTCACATTATTTCAGTTACTGATCTGTGAATCAACCATGCATATCCCACACATCCATCCAAATTTTGCCCCAGTCTTTCTTCCCTATGAAAATAATGACAAAACTAATGATAAGAGCAAAGAACAATTTTACACGTGCTATGGTTCTGTGACGTCTTCCAGGGTTTTTTTAGTTACCTTAGAATTTTTGTGAGAGAAACAGTTTTCTTTTTTCAAGCTCCTCTCCCCTTCTATTTTTTTTCTTTCTTTTTTTTTTTTTTTTAAATAGCACACCACCACCCCACTTAATCAGTAAGCTTTTGCAAAGTAAATATCCCCGAGACACATCAGCATGCAGAAGTCAGGATATTTATAATATAGTACTCATCCAGTCACAGGATCCAATGCTTGTGTGATGACCTATTAGTAGGGCTATGCCTGCCTTGTTTTTTGGGGATGCTTTTTGTTGTTTTTTTTCTTGTTTGGTTTTTTGGTGGATAGGAGCGGAGCAAGGAAGAGATACCTAGCAAGTTCTTTCTGCTCTATTTTTCCCACCTTGACTAACTGCTTTGTCACACCTTACACTGGCCATAACTTTTCAAATTTCTCTCATCAGTCAGAAAGTTGCAATAAATGGTAAGAAAAAGCCATAGTTAAATTTTCCAAGGTTACCACTTCTGCAGCTCTCTAGGTATTGGCTGGCTCAGCATGAAGCATCCCAGCTTCAATTTGGTTGTTCTGGATAGCAGTCCACTGTGCTACACAGAGGCAGAAGCAGTAGGACAGGTAGCTTAATGAATCTTTAGATTCTGATCAACTGAACAACAATGCATATTTTCTTTTCTCTTTTTTAAAGCTTTGCTTCCATCTGTGAGACTAGATACTTATCATATAGACCAAGCTGATTCAGAAAGAAAGACTGTATATTAGTCCCCTGTGTCAGGGAAGAAGGCTAAAAGCAGAAGCAAGCAGTTCCATAAATGAAGCATCAGACTGAAAATGATAGGTATGGTAACTAGCTCATGAATCAGCACTTCCCTAATGAGCTCTGCATGTCCTTCCCCTCTTTTTGGGCTTTTTTCTGCAGGGCTTCCCCCCACCTGTTGTTAATGTATCAGTTTACCAACCTGCCACACCTGTCCTTCCAGTGAGGTTTAGCTCATGGGGTTCTTTTTAAGTCATTAGTAGCCAGGCAACCGTCAACATTAGCATTGACACAGGAATATTTATTTGGCTATTTGTTCTCTTTCCACTTGTCTTGCAGGACAGAAACAACATAGCAATGATTCATAACCCTTGTCATCTCATATTCACACACATATACAAATTCATAAAACCTAAAACAGAAAGTAGGCCTTCATGTGAAACTAAGAATCATCTGAAACTTGGTTAGTCAAGAGACAGATGTCTCTGATGAAATATGAATGTTGATTTTGCTTAGTGAGTGGAGTTCATGTAGGAAATGCATCTTTGGAGTTCAATACAATTAGTTCTCTAACTTTATATTACTCTTTGGGCCAGGCACTTAGAACTATAAAACACTTGTTCATGGCACAAGTAGACCAGGCTCTGGAAGACCAGTTCTTCCCCACCTCTTTTCTTAAAACAAAAACCAACAACAACAACCAAATCCCTCAGATAAACCTTGTACTTCTGAAAGATCTACAGTATATAGCTAAATTTTCAAAATTGAACTAGTGGTAACATGCAAAAAGAAACACTAATTATAGTACTGGAAGAAAGTAAGGAAATGACGATTTAGCAGGACTTGGGATCAGTTCTAGAAATGCTGGTGTGAAATACGCTGTTTGCTGCAATTGCTATTAGAGCAGTTCCATACATACTTGTTATTTAAACATACATGTTTACATACCTGGAGGATATGGCCAGTTGTGTACACTGTTGGGCTTGACAAGCAGCACAGGCTTCACTGGCTGGAAAGGAATGTTTTCCTTTAAGTAAGGAGGCACACCCAGTTTCAACTCTGTGTCACCTTCAGACAGTGTGGCTCATCTTAAAAGTTCAAACCAATACTTTGTAAATCATATTTATGTTAATTTCAAATACTTACTGCTATTACTCATTGCTTGGCAAACAGTCATGATTTTTGTGTTCATCATGACTGATTATCTGATGTCAGCCATGTAGAAATGCTGTTTGGGAAAGCAATCTTGTACATGGAGGAAGATGAAACTAAGCACTTGTTTGGACCTGTTTGCTAAACGACTTTAGTATGCAGAATTTGTGCTTCACGCAGAGGGGTATCTTTCCCAGATTGTGTATTTCTTGTGGGGTTTTTTCACATATTGGTCATTTTTGCTGCCTTCTACGTAGACTTCTACCCATCAGTTTTATGGCAGCTTGATTACAATAAAGAGTTTAAACCTGCAAATGAACACAAACTAGCTGAGTGTCCTCATCCCCTGTGCAGGAGATGTAAAAAGCAACATTTTCCAAAAAGTGAAATATTAATTTCTTATAGGCCTTGTGAAGTTAATGGGAGGCATATGCTTGCAACAGGTGAGCATATCCTGAAAACAGACTCCTCTATCCATAAGAAGCCTTTTATCAAAATTGCTGCACTTGCAGGCACACTGGAGGTTATACAGATGCCTTGATCTGTCAGTGCCTTGTCCTCTTAGGGCCCAGGGTTGGTTTTCCTTCCGACAGAGATTAGTGCCTGGGGACCTGAAGTGCAGGGAAACGCCTCTTATGCTTTTTCTCTTTGCAGAGAGTTTCAGATCACTGCTGTTTTGTACTCATTGTTCAGTGGGAGCTTGATCAAAAGTTCATTAAAATGAACAAATCACTTCTATGAGCTTCATGGACTTGGGAATGAGGCAGTGGATCTTCTGGAAAAAATTTCCAGAAGCGAAGCTGTAAAAGAAATATTTGAACAATGTCATCAAACATGTTTGGCTCACAGAAAGGGAAGGGAGTTCTGGGAGGAAGCTGCAGCTTTACAGAAAAATAATGAAGGGCAAGGCAAGGATACATTTTAGAAGGATGCTTGAACTAAGTGGTCAAGAAAGAAGGTGGAAGGAAATACCTGTGCATGAATATGGAGATGACAGGTCTGAGATGAGAATTAAATACTCAAAGTGAATGCAAGGGGAAGAGGAAATAATTGGTGAGGTTCAAATGAAAAATGTCACAGATAGAATGGAAGAAGATGAGGCTTTGAATAGCAGTAGTAAAAAAGACTATACAACACAAAATGAAGGAGAAGCAAAGTGGGAAAGAACAGGTGCATCCCAGAAAAAGAACCAGACTAAGAGCAGAAAGCAACTTGTGGCTACAAGACCATGTTATGCACTAAAGTGTGCCTTGCTTATGTGTATAATTGTGTGTAAAGGAGCGTAAAGTATTTGGTAGTTAAAGGACTACTTCTAATCTGATGTGAATGAATGAGTTTGTGTGTGTTCTCTTGAGTAAAAAGTTCATCTTCTATGTGTCGAGCTTGCTGTGAGAGCTTTCTCAATGAAGAGAACTGTAGGCTTGTGCTGTGAGTGGTATTTCAATGCAGTAATGCAGTGTGGTGTGTTTTTTCAAGTTACGTGCTTCTGAGGATGTTTGCACAAGCTTTCTGTCATTTTACCTATTTATTACAAACTTTTCAAACTACATATGTAAAATTAACAGTATTGGGTTGTGTGCCTTCTCAGTTGAACTGGTGTAATCTGGTTTGATGAGCTCATTTCTCTGTTGTCAAGTCAACTGGCTCTCACTTGACAACAAAAATAAGAACTGAGCTTCGTGATTAGAATTTCATGTTCTATTTAAATACTTGCTTTTGTTTAGCTGATATGTCATTGCTTCACCCCTCATAATTAGAACTTGTTGATAGACTTTTAAATGCTCTTATATCAAAACCAATTTTTTCTAGTCAAAACTAAGAGGGAGAGGTCCAAAATAGCTCATAATTTAGTGGCTGGAATAGTTGAAAGAAGACTTGGGGAGGTCTGAGCCTCCTTCTTGTGTAGCATACAATCCAGCAGGATTCTGATAAGCTTTGTAATGATACCCAGTGAGGCCACTCAAAAGGACATTCTTCATTTAAGGGTAAGCCTTAAAACAGTGGTTTTATTTGCTTCAGAATTAGTCTTAAGATTCAAAGGCGTTTGATACCTTTTAAAAAAGGGGTGGCAGGGGCAAAGAATAAAGGTGTGGAAGGGAAATTTCTAATGTATTTTAAAAAGGTGTTAAAATTGTGTTTCCCTTAAACAAACAAAAAAGACAAGCATTCAGTCCTATTCATCTGTATCAGTTTTAGCTTTTCAATGCTCACCAGAATACAATGGCTCAGTCCTGCTCAAACACAGGTTTCAGTAGTTTGAGTCTTTTACTTGTGTAAGGTATGCACGTATATGGGAGCATTCTTGTGAATTCCGGATTTCACACTTTACTTTTTAAGAGCTTAATTTGATAAGAGTCTGAAGGTGTAATCATCTTACCCTGTTAAGCTCTATTTAGGTAAATTTGAGATGTAAAGAGATGAACCTGGGGAAGGAGGGATAGGAATTGTACTGAAGGTCTGAGCTACCAGAACGAAAGATCAGAGATCCTTTGAAAGGTTCCTAAAACTGGGAGCAGATTTTTGAGCCCCAAACTTTGAGCACCAAAGTCTGTTTTGGACAGAGTTGTACTTCAAGGCTGTATATGTCCCAGTATGGAACTCTGATACTTTGCAAAGGTTAAGCAGAAGCTTTGATGGGAGTTGCTGTCTTTCTGGATACTGTTTTCATAAAATCCTAGAAATTTAATAACATTCTGACAAATTTGGTTGCATTTGCAAAATATCTTGAAAATATTTTTAGGGGAGAAGAGACTGGCTCACATGTGTACTTAAGATTTAAAACAAATATTTTCTGTCTGGATTTTAATGTTAAAATGTACTGTGGTCATGGTTTCTTTTGGTTTTAATGACCAAGTTTGACATCAGTGATGATCTGACATCAATGACAGTATTTCTCGTCTCAGTGTAGCTAATTTGTATTCATACAGAACGTATGCCATTAAAGTTCATTTAAATTCAGTGTTAGTCCCTCTTAAGTTTCTTCCAACAGCAACAAAAAACTTGTTTTCTTAATTCTAGGGATGTAATCCTCTTGCCGAGACTGGACGAAGCAAACTGCAAAATCAAAGAGCTGTTCTAAACCAACAGATCTTAAGAGCAGTGAGAATGAGAGCTGGTGCTGAAAATCTTTTAAGGTATAGATCATGCTTTCCTAATTCTCTTGCCCAAGCAAGAATTGGTTCATTTTCTTTTAATTTTGTAGGAGTCTCTTAGCTGTTGTGTTTTCTCCCTTTTTCCCCCAAACATGCTGCCTCTATTAATGTAGAATGATTTGTGAATCTCCCTGAATTTTTTCAAGCTATAGCTCTATAGAGTCATTACTTTCTCTCAAGTGCACTTTCAGTACTGCTATGTTGCAGTAAATGAGCTGAATGTTAGCCTTTCTTAGGTTGCTCTCTTTGTTCAGCTTTATTGCTTGTGATAATGGCAAGTGAACCCTGCTGAATATTGCAACGAGTTCCTTTTACTCCTCAAATCAAATAAAGGTATTGCCACTATGCTCTTGGATTTTCCCAAGATCCTTTAGTTCTGTGCTGCATAGTAGGAAGGACTGTCAGTTGTCTTCTTTATTCCATGTAGTAGTAATGATAGAGGAATAGCAGGGTGGCACACATGTAATTTGAGCTGGGTTACCACCAGTTGCCACCAAATTCTTCTATGGTTTGGCATAACTGGAAGTGATTTTTGGTCTTCATCTATTACATTTTTTTAGGATATGTTTTCATATGTCGCTGTCCCCATAGGCATAGCCTTTTGTTGACCCTGTCTTAAGGCTGTTACATCCCGTGATTAACTGCTTGGCAAACAGTCTGTAGCTTTCCAATCTTACACAGAAGAACTGAAAACTATCCCAGTGCTCACCTGCAGTAGTTTCCTGTAGTGTCTGTTTCTCTGCAACTGAAGCAACAATGGGTCTTCAAAAACAAAACCTAGTAAATATACTTAAAGAAGTGAAAATGCTTGGATAAATTCAATTTTCTTAAACTTGTCAATAATCAACAGGTTGCCCATTGTCTGTTACCTGCTTTTATCTTCACTCTTGCAAGAGATGTGACAGGTTGAAAACTTTGGTAATTTTAGCCTCTGTGGCTGACTTAAGTTTGCTTTGTTTTCTGGTAATTGATGTGGAATTTTACTACCTTTTGTATGGTTAACAATATTATTATATCTGGTTTTGAAATGGAATGCTTCATTCAGTTAATGTTTCTGCTTGTCTATTCAGGAGTCTTTTGGAAGGGCTAAAGAGAGCTAATAGCTCATGTGAAAACTGGTAGCATTTCACCTAAATATCCTAAAGTTCAGTTTCTGGTGCCAGTATTTCTGCTGAAATACTGAAGTTGCTATTTACAGGAGTGGGAACTAAATCTACTTAAATGTAGAAGAACGGACTTATTTTTAAGACTTTAGAAATCTAAAATGAATTTACACCTGTCGGACTATTAAAACTTGCTAGTTCTTTGAAAGAAGCAATTTTAAAAGTAACCTGATGACTAGTTGTATTTACAGTCTCATAAGGAAAAACATAAACAAGCTTTATGTTTGCAGATTCTTTTTGAATTTCATCAAGTTCTAAGGGAAACTGAAACCAATTGCTGTCCACAAGGAGCCTCCTGCAGTAGGACTTGAGAAAAAATCTGGAAATGCAGGTTTCTTTACTTTTGGCTGAAAGCAAGCACTAGGCTTGAAGCACATGGTCCATATAGTACAAAGACTTTTATTCTTAGAATTTCTAAAAGTCACCCTCTCCTTTTCATTGTCTTTTTGTTCTGAGAGTTCTGAGTTAAAATTAAATTCAGAGTAGAGTTATATGGATCTCAACAATATCACATTGTCCCTTTTGCCTGGTTGTCACAAAAAAGTATGTGTACAGTGTAAAAAACATGAAAAGGTAATCAAATTAACTTTAATTGAAATGGATGTTCATAGCAATAGAGCCAATAGAGAAGTCAATCTGGATGGAACTTTGGGGTTTCTGAAAAAGATAATAGAATCCCTCCTGTGGAGGATGGTAAGCTAGACCAAACATGGAGCCTTAATATATCATAATTAAAGTGCTTGTAGCATCAAAACTTGCCCATTTATCTCTGTGGTGCTGCCTTTTTCAAGGAAGATCCACTCCACCATATGTTTGTATCCAGTTTGACTTATGAAGGCAACAGATATTAACATTGCCTAATTTAAGCAATCCAAGGTATTCAATAAAGTACAGCATAGAAAATTCAGAGACAACTAATTTAGAATATAAAAAACAAACTTAGAATTTTAGTCTTGGAATATTTAGTTCTTCACCAAGGTGCTCCATAAAACTGGAGAACTGCTCCAAGTGGAGCCTAGATTTATGATGTGGTTGTTCATAAATATTTATGAGGGTGAATTTTGTCTTAAAATAAAGGTAAATGCAAAATGCTGCAAATTTAAGTTCGTTATTGTCTTAAGATTTGGACTCTAATATAAGGGTACAGTATCTTAAGCATGGATACCTTTTGTCTTAAACTCATACCTGTGGATTTATAGATAGAGATTATTTAAGTATCTTGAAAAGAGTAATATTCTAATAAAATTGTCAGTATGGAGAATCAGGTTAGAAATTGTGATATAAATACACAAGTCATCACACAGAAATGCTCAGGGGGTATTAAATACCAACATCCATTGTGCTAGCAGTTCAAAGTGTTGCCATTTAAATACATAAATGGCAAATAAAACAAGCAAACCAAATCATATTTACATCCAACAAAATCAAATTATAGAGGAAGTTGTCTTGTATTAAAAAGATGTGCTTGAAAGATATTTCTTTCTGTAATAACTTTTGGGATAAAGTTATTTTATTTCATTCTTAAGATCAGAAGTCTCAACAGATCTTTACTCAATTTATAAGGTGGGGAAGTCTCTTGAAAAATGTCTCCTGACTTCTCCCACCTCCACCCACCTATCTTCTTTGGGGGGGGGGGGGGGAATCACATAATCTGAAAATAGGGTAGTGATTCTGTTTAAGATGCTTTAGTTTTGTTGATTAATGTATCTGAAAAAAGCTTGACCCTTAATCTTACATGGAAAATTTGGCATATAGGAAATCTTCTGTCGCTGCATGCTATTATCTGGAAACTATCCCAGGCACTCTCTTGACAGAAAAACCTAATAAATTCTGAAACATGAGGTCTTGTATCATCTCTTGAGATAAAAAAATCTTAAAAATGCTGAGAATGCTTGCATTGAAGGTTGAAGGGGGGGGTCAACCAAGCTTGTAGAAAACCTTTTCCTCAGCAATAAAAAACTGATATGTCTCTGCAGAGCAACCACCAACAACAAAGTACGAGAGCAGGTACTACTGGAATTGAGTTTTGTAAACTCAGACCTGCAGATCTTAAAGGAAGAATTGGAAGGACTTAATATCTCAGTAGAAGTTTATCAAAATGCAGAGTAAGTATAAAGCTAAGTTATTCAATTATTAACAGATCTTCTGTTTACCCTTCAAAATTGTTTCTAGGTGACTGTGAATGTTGGACATGAATCATGTGAAAGAACAGAGGGCTTGATAGGAAGAGCACAGATTTGATGGTAGATTTTGTTGACTAAGGGTTAGTCTGCTTATTTGTCCTTCTCTTGGGAAATGTATGTACCACTAATCCTTGGATATGAAGTTCCTTTGAAGAGAAGAATATAGTGAGAATTGAAAGCTCGTGAGGCTATACTGCAAACACTTGTCACTTAGCAGAATTTCCAGTACTGGAGTGGCTAATTGGCTCAGTGCATTCTGGAGTGAACGAACTTAGTGATATAGTAATATTTCTTTTCAAATGTGGTGCCTACAACAGTCCTCCCTAGCTGGAGAACAGAAACACAATACTGATTTGATATTCAGAGCAGATTAGGTAATCTTGAATGTGTGCCCTTCAGTGACAGAAAACCACAAATTCCTTGGCTAAAGCAGAGGAGTTTCTAGTAGATGAAGTTGGATTTTTCCCAAGATATTTTTCTCCACTTTGAAGAGCACGCTAATTTTTAAATTGCAATGGATTATCCTTCAAAGGTAAAACTTCAAAGTTAAGGAGTATTCATTGCCTGCATACTGAAATAATTTCTGTGTCAGTTATACGTCTTGTTGCTCCTAAACCAAAATATTTTCTTTTTAACTAACAGCTACTCAAGGTACAAATTGAAATGCTTCATGTGATGGGGGTATAGTTTTGGGTCCCTCTTAGCACTGTTCTCAGTTATTTGTTAAACTTCCTGGTGGATTACAAGGAATTCTTAATGTTGAAGGATGAAGCACATTTCCAGAGAGGTAACTTCCAACTGAATGCTGACTTAATGCAAAACATCTACGTTGTAGTTTTCTCTAACAGAAACTTTTGATAAACTTCCTACCCTCCACCTCCATGGCAAACTTTGACAACTGTTTGATGCAAAAATGTTTTGGGGTTTTTTGGTTGAGGTTTATTTTTGATTTTTGGGGTTTTTTTGAGATCTGAGGTTTTTGTTCAAGATTTTACTGGTCTTCATAGATGCATGTGAGCACAGAGAGCAGTTATGGCTGTGGAAATGAGCGCAGGGCTCCACAAGTACTATTTCTTCTTCTAGCTGCAGACTATTAAAAATATTTGGATTCTCATTGAAGGATGCGCAGTAGGTCAGGCCCCAAGGCAGGCAGAAGCCTTGAGGCTGGACAGCAGTATGCTTGTTATTTTCTCCTGATCCTACTTGCCCAATCTGTTTTGAATGGTGTTTTTCCTTTCTTATGCTTTTCATTCTTTCATTCTAAGCTCTAAATGCTT
Source organism: Coloeus monedula (assembly GCF_965178545.1). NCBI lineage: Eukaryota > Metazoa > Chordata > Aves > Passeriformes > Corvidae > Coloeus > Coloeus monedula. Next base: position 303,439 of record NC_138793.1, on the reverse strand, counting down.
TTTATGTTTCATCAGCTAAAATAATTAATTTACTCATAACTGCTCTCCAACCTTTAACAGCAAGTAGCTATTAATAGTTGCTCTCTAACTATTGTGCATACAGTTGTCAACATGAGGTCACACCCATGGTTTACTGGATTAATCTGTATTGTGTTAAAACAGTCTGAAGGGTTGGCCTTCCCGGTACTTGCACACATCTCAGCTGGATTGAGAAGCATGATGCTATTTCTACTCAGTTCTGGAAATTCAGGATCACTTCCCTAACTGTTCAATACACCCATGACATTGGCTGCATGAGTGTGACACCTTAGCTGTGGAAAAGAATTAACTTTACTTTCTTTAAGTGACCAGTGCTGATATCTACAAGGACTGTAGGTGGTACTAGAATTGATTACATCAGTAAGTTAGGATTTCTTTTCCATGTGTCTCACTTCCTTTTTGAGGAAAAAGTCTTGATATAATCTGTAGTGGAAGTGTTGAGGTTTCTTCTAAAAGCCTCATCAAAAATCAGATCATTTGCACTACTTGAAGTGGCGTTTTGGCTCTGTATGCTGGAAGTCCTTTTTAAGCTAGCAGAGCCACTTTCTGGATTATGAAAGACTCTTCCTCTGCTTAGGAATCTGCATTCCTACCGCCACCCTGTTAAGATGGAATAAGAAAGCTGGTTTTGCTAATGAGACCATAAATGAATGGGGGATTTTGTAGCTGGGAATGGAATGCTCTAAACAATGATTAGACAGTCAAAAAGTTGTTTTCAGGAAAAATTAAAATATTATATAAACCTTATAATTACTTAAAACTGATCTGTTAAATGTACACAACAAACTATATATCTGGAAGCAATTCTGTTCTTTTTTTAAGTCAGTTCTCATCCTTATTGCTCTTTGATATTCTAGAGGTTGACTTGTCTAGAGGCTACCACCTAGCATTGTCTAGAAACTAAGTAGTTTTTGGACTTTGTACTCCTAGACCTTTCGGTATACTTTGGCCCTGCTTCTCCCTTTGTTACATACATAACTACATGTGAAACCATTGGTAGCACGTAAAATACTGATTATAGCTACTGATACTTACCGTGGCTCTTACTGTGGCATATCTCCTAGCAGCTGTGGAGCTAAATTGCAGTGAGCCAGCCTTTGAGAGTCTCCTTTTCCTTGCCTGAAGGAAAAATAGGCTTAAATGGAAAAAAAAACGCAGGCAAGGAGCTTTCTTCACTCTTTTCTTGAGAAGTCACAGGCCATTAGGCAGATTTTCTTGTGCAATAGGGAATTGTTACAAACTATATACTTTTCCCTTTACCCCATTAGTGTACAAACTTACTGTCGTCAAATAAAACAAAAGTAACTATAACAGACAAGCAGAAAAAAAATTCTGAATATTTTTGCTTTTTTTCCATAGAGAGACTTTCAGTATTCCCTTGGTACCTCTTGGCCTGAAGGAAACCAAAGATGTAGACTTTTCACTCCCCCTCAAGGTAAATTTTACATATACGTTTCAGAATGAAGAGTTAACAGAGATAACTTCCATTTCAGATTTGTTTAAAGAAACAGAAGTAATTTAGGTACAAATTATTTTTTGTTTTGCCCTAAAATCAAGATCATGCTATGTTAAAAATTAACTACCAATTATTTGGGTCATTGCTCCTATCTAATCAGGACAAGGAGTCCGAAAATATTATGAGAAATTCCCCTTTGGAGACTGAGTTAAACCAAAGAGAATAAAAATTCCTTCTGTGGTTTTGTTTCTAATAAGAGTATTGATTACTGATACAAGTGTGAAAGGAAGTAGTAATGAAGATTTTACTCAGCATAATGTAGTGATACATCAACTTGCACTAACCAGGGTAGCTCAGTTGGGAAGCAGTGTTGAGCACTTGTTTGTTGGCTAATACACTTTGCTGGCTATTTGAGCCATTGTCTGTATTTTTTGAACTACTGTGTATTGTGCAATATAGATTTTTATCTCACAGTAAACCATCTTGTATCACTGTAGCATTTGTCTCTATTTTTACTTCTTTGGGTTAAATTCCATGGTCAGATCATGGTACCACTTCATGTCATTGCAGCTTTGTTATTTTAAGTGGAATTGCCCCAGTATAGCTTACAAGAATTTGGCAGTCTCTTTCTGTTAACAAGTTTTTATGGTCACTTGATCCCCTTGTCATTTTAAATAACAGGGTCCCTTTCAAAACCACTAAGTGTTGTTGTTTTAAAACCCACTGGAGCTGATGTAGGAGATGTTTGGTTCCTTTACATCACAGTGAAATTTCTTGTCTAAGATACCAAATCAAATTATTAATTCTACTGTCTTTTTGTAGTCTCATTGCTAAATGTTACTGTACTATTGACTGGAAGGGAGTAGACACTGTTAAAATCACAACTGAATCAATTTTGTACCGTTTACAACTGTAGAAAAATAGTTTAGGCTAGTTTTAGATATTCCAATTTTTTGTCTTTTTTCCTCTTCTAGGACTTTATTCTGGAACATTATAGTGAAGACAGTTCTGAGTATGAAGATGAAATAGCAGATCTTATGGATCTGAGACAAGTAAGTTCAAGTATGGTTTACTATGAGGTCTTTTAATATACAGTTGTAAATAACATTTGTATGGAATCAAAATATGACATTATTACTTAGGGCTTACTATGCTCTTACCGACTTCACTTCTGTGACATGGTACATGAATCTCCATTGTTCAAAAGCTTTATAATCTGAGTAAAGAAAAAGTGAAGAAACAGATGAGGTTATGCAAAATGATTGAGCTATTGACACAACTTTGTAAATCTTGTTGATCCAAGACTTGTCTTACCTTACTACATTTTATTTTAAAGTATTTTAAATTTAGCAGGAAGAATGTTGAAGTGGATTAACCTGGCAAAATATTGTAATAGAGTGGTGGGTATTTCTAACTATTGTTTGTTTCCTGTATTATGCTAGAAACATAAGCCTTCTCTGTAGCCTTCATAATTAAATAAAGACTGTAGGTATTCTAATTTTGAGACTTGCCAAACAGCTTCTGTTTGCTTTTTTAAAGGTTACGTGCTACTTGTGTGCAGCTGAAAAACTTTTGGCATGAATCCATGTGGCTTTAAGCTTACTGTTCTCACATTGCACACATTTCTATAATATGCAGAAGTCCAAAGGAAGCAGAGCTTTATCTTCGGGGTTTTGGTATTCATCCTGTAACTCAACAGTATGCACTTAATTTTAATCCATTGTATTTCAAGGCCTGCCGCACTCCCAGCCGAGATGAAGCTGGCATTGAGATGTTGATAAGCTATTTCCTGCAACTTGGTTATGTAGAAAACAGATTTTTCCCACCCACCAGGCACATTGGAGTTTTATTTACGTGGTAAGTGTGTAGTTCATATTTCTCTTTAGTCCTTTTTTTTTCCCCCCAGAACACTGGTTAATCATGAACTGTCTTTTGTTTAATCTGAAGCATCTCAGTGTGTCTCTCCTCCTGAATCCCTGCAGGGTGTGTTGTCAATTTTTTTTTTTTTTTTTTTTAAAGTTAAGAGTAAACCCGAATACAATACACCCTTTTTGTGCTTAGAGTGAAACCATTGACTAGATTATGGTTTGGGCTACAGGTTAGCACAAGGCAGAAAGAGAGAAAATAACCTTAATTTTGGACAGCTACAGATGTTTCCGAATTCTGAACCTTGGTGTACAAAATGAGGACAAGGAATGGAGTCAGACCTTAATTCCCCTTCTACAGTTTGTTAAGAAGACCACTTGGGCCAGAAGAAAGAAAGGAGTGACTTCATTTTTTATAAGGGAGTCTTTACTGCAGCTGTGAGCCAAATTTGACTCTGAATTGAAAACTTTTATGATGAAAAAACATGACTACCATGTAGCCAAAAGGAACTGTTAAATTTCTAGTCATAACTGCAAATAGAAACTTTAAACACAAACAGTAGAGGATCTGACCATGCCAATGTTTGATCTTTGGCAACATATAAGTAGGAGAGCATAGCAGCATATATGGATACTTTCCTGGTATGCTTTTCACCTCTGATATTTTATAGGTACTTCTGAGTTAAATATAATGACATTATGGAGGCACTACTGTAAAACCTACTGAAAACTGTCTCAAATAATGCTGTTCTCTGGCTTGCATTAATTATGTGGGCTGTCCTTGCAGAACATAGTGGTGTTTCTGTTCACCTTCATTTTCACTGTGGCAGAACAGTTAAGAATTCCACTACTCAGAAAAACAGAATGAAAATACTTGTTTTTTCAATGGACTCTGCCAATCTTAACACTTCTTCTAATTTTTGTTTCCCAAGGTATGATTCCTTTACAGGTGTCCCAGTGTGTCAACAAAATCTGTTGCTGGAAAAAGCTAGTGTTCTGTTCAACATTGGAGCTCTCTACACCCAGATTGCAACAAGATGCAATCGTCAGACCCAAGCTGGACTTGAAAATGCTGTTGATGCTTTTCAGAAAGCTGCAGGTACACATCTTAAAATACTGGAAAGATCTTCATGCAAATGTTCACAATCTCATTCTGATGTTGTACAGATTTCTGCATTTGCTGCTGAGCTCATTACACAAAAAAAGAAGAACAGGGACATTCAAGAAGCCTAGTGAAGAGCTCAGGTGAAGCTTCAATTCAAAACCTGGAACTGTAGTCTGAACATACAGATAAGATAGTGAATACTGTGGTTAATGATTACTAAACTGCAGTTCAAAGGTCCAAGTTACAGCACTAGCATTAACTGCTTCATTCCTTCTTTCACCAACTTTTAACTGGTTTTACCTCAGTGATAGCACATTGGTGTCAAATCTGTACAAGAGACAATTCACAGCTTTGATAAAAACCCTTTAAGCCTGGTTTTTTATATGGGGGTCTTAAAAATTAATCTTGCTTTTTTCTCTGGTGAAAGTTGAAATTCACTGGGAGCTGACTACCTGTTTTCCATAGATTCCAAAGGTAAACAGGTCCAAAATAATCAATCTCTGTCCCAAGCAAGGAGAAATAGAAATTCCGTTAAATGGAATCCTATCCCTTGAACTAATATGTTACAAAATCTTTTGGTTTTGTTGGGGGCTTTTAAATAGATTTTCTGATTTGTTTTATAAGTATCATCTGTGCTACATGTAATACTTAAAGACATGTCCTTTGTAATTAATATGTACTGTAAGATTGATTTCTGCACTAACAATATGTGGCTATTGGTTTGCACTGTATGGGTAGCTTTATCAGCTAAAAACTGTGGAGCACAGAGTTGAATTTGTATAAATCCCCTCCTTTGAATACACAGCTATCAAAAAAAATTTATAGTATTTCTTCGTGCATATTTAAAATAAATTCTTTTTCAACCTTTGTATTTCACCTAAAAGAAATTTCAGTAGTTGGGAAATTTCTCAATATTACTGCTGCTCCTTCCATTTTGCAAATAAAAAAAAAATCACTGCTTTTCACTTCAACATGTTTGCAGAACAGAATTAATGCAGAAGTGGAAAGGTGTTATTTACTACCACATACCTTTGCAGGGCCCCATGTGCAGGAGGCATTTCATTGTACCTGTGCATGGTGCCGTAACACTTCACTGTGTTGGCAGAAGCATGATAACAGAGTCTGTGTTAACTGTTTCTCAGTGTTGAATGCAAGATGTTGCACAGAATTTATCCTCAATATAAGCTGAAATATTTTGAGAACAAAAAAACCCGTAATTTTTTCCTCCTATACTTTCGGTCCCTTTCAGTAGGGCACTCCATCAGTACTTGGGATATGCCTGGTAAGTCTGGGATTAATTTTTTTAGTGCAAAAAGGTAGGCATGGCCATATTTGAAATTTGTGTAATGGCATGTTAAAAATCAGATAAAAGTGTAACATGGAAAAATCAAAAATCACAGACACTGTTAGTAGGAAAATACTGCACAACATGGCCAGAACTGAGTGTAGTGGCAAGAAGTAAGATTACAGAAGCTGGAATACTTAAAAGGCAGAGGTCTTACTGTTATACTTTTTGCAGGATTGTCAGCATTAGCAAGCTAGTTGAACTCACTAAACCAGTCGGGTGGCATGCCTACTGAAGGTTATGTGTCCATCCATGAAACTGTTACTTAGTATTGCACTACAGTTAGTGTTTGTTTTAAATTTGATATATGATAGAAATTATTAATATTTTGGTGGAACCAAATGTCTAGAGAAGAATCTTATTTTTACCCTATTATATTTATAAGTATAAATAAAAATTCTAGTTTACAGGCATGGAATGGAGCTTTCACTGGGACACACAATGCACTTAGCAGCATTTGAGGAGGAGATTAATATTTCATTAAGTTTATATGCTTGTGTCTTTTCCTTCTATCCAGAGGTTCTAATACTGTCATCTCCTTATAGCTATGCAGATTTTTCTCTTCTTTGTTCCCTGGATAAGCCGTAGCCTACCACTCCCACATACAAGTCACATTCAGTTCAGCACAGTCTTATGGTCAACCACAAGAACTTTTACAAGCAAATCTGAAGGCAGTGCCATCAAAACTTGCAGTTTCTGTTGCTCCTCTGAAATGTAATTTTGAGAACTGTACTTGGGGATGGTTGATGGCAATGCAAAGGAAAACCTGTAGGTCAGTCTAACTTCTTAAGTACCAAGAATCCCTTCAGACTGCTGTAGTACAGTACTAGAAAATATGCTTTCAATCCTAATTATTATGGTACATGCTAGAATTAAGTTCACTTGTTTCTCTTTGTAATGCTGACAAAACCATTTTGTAATTACAGGAGTTCTAAGCTACTTAAAGGAGACCTTTACTCACACACCAAGTTATGATATGAGCCCAGCTATGCTGAACGTACTAGTAAAAATGATGCTTGCACAAGCTCAAGAGTGTGCTTTTGAGCAGATTGGTCTTTCTGGAATACGCAATGAGTTTTTCACACTAGTAAAAATGACACAGGAAGTTGCCAAGGTAAAATACGGGACTTTTAAATCTAGTCTTTAAAATAACTGCTTACAATGCTGTGTTACTACCTACAGCTTTTAGTAATACTAACGGAATTTATTAAATTTAAATGTTAACAACCATTACTGAAAACCAAAAATAACAAGGGACAGCTCACAAACCACAGTGAAAAGCACAGTCTTTCAGAAGATTAAAACGTGAATAGATGAAATTAAAATATTATTTTAGAGTTGTTACAATTTATTTAATTCATAATTCATGGAGTTTAACAGAAATATCTTGAAACACTCAGGCAATGAACTTGCTGAAGGTTTTTTACAAGTTTTTTATGTTGGTCTTTCAAACAGTACTGTTTTCATCCCCAGAAGTACATATAAAAGGCCAGGGTTGTTTGTGGTTCCCTGTTAAGTATTGAACACAACCTGTCTTGCTTCCCAGTAGCTGAAAGGGATGCAAACCTAAAAAGCTTAATCTGAAAGAATAACTAAATTGTTACTGAGGCAAGGATGATGACAGTCAAATTGGTACCTGCAGAGCTATCTTGGGACTTGCCAGAAAATGGGGAGATAGGCTTGCCCCAGAAGGTAGTGTTAATACTTGATTATGTACCAAAAAAGAGGTATGCCACGAAGATATTCCTATGCTTTCTCAGTTATTTCAGAGTAGCAGATACATAAGTAGTTCCATACTAGAAAAACAGGCAAACCCTTTCACAGCAACCCTGTAAAGCCACCCTGACATTTCTGTAGGATTGATCAGCTGCAGGGGAAAGATTTTTTGATTCTGTCAGTTGGAGTAGTTTGATCCATTAAAGCAGCATTCACTGCTTGAAAAACTATTTTATTTCCTCTGTATAAAGGATAACATCCCGGTTTTAACTAGACCACACAAACCTAAGGCTATGTATGACTCCACAGTTTCAAAGTGAAGCACAAATCTACTGTTTGATTATGCTTCACCCTTTTTTTCAACTGAATTAATGAGATATATTTGTAAATTAAGACCTGTTTATTATATGGTGTTTTTATTTAATTATGAAGCCATATAGATTGACTGACTTAGTCCATCTGTTCTTCTACAAAATTGATTTACGTTTCTTGTGAGGGAAAAATCTGCGATGACATTTCAAATTTTTTTCCAAACTTATTTCCAACCCATGCTAACCATATTGATGTGATTGCACATGAAATTATCTTAAGCCTGAATGTTATATCCCTTACTTGAGTTCCTAATACCTAGTATTAAATTCTCATACTTCAATTATGTGCTTTATTTTAGGTGGGAGAGGTTTACATGCTGGTTAACATTGCAATGAATCAGGAACCAGTGAAAGAGAATATTCCCTATTCCTGGTCTAAGCTGGCACAAATAAAGTCAGACCATTACAAAGCTCTGGCACATTACTTCATTGCCACCATTCTGTGTGACCATGAATGTAAGAACCATACTTCTTTATATGTTCATATAAATAAAAATAATAAATGCACCAACAGCTATAATTTGGTCTGTGGATAAGTCTTGGAGACAAGAACTTTGGTGCTTCAGTATATGTTAACTTGTGGTCATTTTCTCCATTCAAAAGAGGCCATGCTCTTTTTGTTTTTTGAGAAAAATGTGAAAGTTCAATAAATTAACTTTTACAGAAACAAAAGAAAAGTTATATCCGTTATATGCTACTAAATAGTTCAGATTTTATCAATATGTTCTGGCATGTAAGTATTACTTGCATATTGTAGATGATAAAACCAAAACCAAAATTTATATATTTATATACACATATACACGTATATAAGTATTATACTGCGTTGGGAGAGAATGTAATAATAACTACACAACAATACACGTAAAGGAACAGGAGACAAAGAGATGTGTATGGTTAATGTTTTTTATCCATTATTACAGTGCAGCCCAGCGATGACAAAGATCAGCAGGAGAAAGCTTTGTCCCAGCTGTATGACTGTGTGCCTGAAGGGCTGATGGTTCTTGCTGTTTTAAAGGACAAAGTTCAGAGAAAACAATTAGGTAACTGCAAGTTTCACACAGCTACTAGCTACAATTTGAAAATTACCTTGTATTTATTGTCTGTGGATGACAACCAAGGGCTTCTAATGTTTTCAGGGAAAGCACATTTACGCAAAGCCATTGTTTACCATGAAGAAGCTCTAAGAGTCTGTGGGCTATGCAAAAAGCTTCGAAACATTGAGGTTCTTCAGGAGGTTCTGACAGCTGCACATAAGCGTTCACTTCTCAAATATGCTCAGCAAGAGACAGAAGATGATTTTCTAAGTCTAATCCAGGCTCCAGATATACTCCGTAAGTGTACACAGCCAGAAATAAAGGCTGTCTAACCGTACGTGAATATGCTTTCATGGGGATATGCCTTTAATTTATATATATGAATACATATATAATACGTTTCCACACATAAATAATGTGTAAGCATATACTGTACATTTGTAGAGTTCAGATTTCTTACGTTTCTTCAATCACAGATCAATATATTTTGATCAATATATTTTGTTAGAACTGTTTTACAGTGTTCCTGTCTCAAGCAACACTGTTTTTTGGGGTAGGTAACGATGGTGGTTAGTTAGAATCCGGCTTTTTTTGGTGACTATTTTGTGACCTAGAGAAAATGGGGAAACTTTAAAAGTTAAAATTATATGGGGGAAAAATGGTAGTAACTGTTTCTTGAGCCCAACTCTTGTATTAGTCTGGATTGTTAACTCAATTTGACTGCTATTATTTTTTTTTCCCTACCTTAATCCAGTTCATACACTTTTTCCTGTTTGGAAGCAGTAGGAAATTATGAGTGCTGGTTTTAAAAACTTCTCAAAGAGAAATAAATTAACGATGGGAATAGCACAGTTTTGTTCAGATGGATTTTTTAAAAGTTTTCTGTATTGATACTGTGAGCTCTGAAAATATTTTTAAGGCAGTTCTGATATCTGTCTGACAAATTCCCACAAAAATTAATTTTTCTACAGTCTAGGAAGAATTTAGGACAAATTCCTATCTAGCTTGGAATGCAAGAAAAATAAATTTCTATGTCTCTTAACTAATACTTAATTTTAACTTTGTTTTCTTTTTGTTTTAGCTAAAACAGAACATAAAGTAGGAACAATTGCTCCTCAGTTTTCCAAGGTGAAAGTTAAAGACTTCTTTCACAAGCTGGTATGTAACATACTAATGCTGACCAACCTCTGCCATTTTGATAGCAACTATAAATTCACCCTTAACATGAGAGAAGGGACACAGGTATTATAGCCTGAAAAAATTATCCTGTAGTAACTGGGTTTTTTTCAGAAGTTATTGGAGAAATCACCCTTAGCTTTAGAGGTATAAGTCAAGAGCAGCAAAGAATGAAAGTGCCATTTCTATAAGGCTTGCACGGTATTCAGTCTTGAAAACCTTCATAAAAGTCCCATGAAGTCTCAATAGATAATTGCACACAACTTAAAAGGGGGGAGAAATACATAGTATGTGGAGACAGGCATGGAGAACATGTGACTTGTGTGTGACACAGCCAGTCTTTCAGGTGTCTATGTGTCAGTGAGCAAAAGGAACTGGGAGTTATGGTTAGGATCAGAATATACAATGTTTCATGAATTAGTTTATCTCCTCTGAAATGGAGTAATGTAGGACCTTAGAGCCTATGCAGCCAAAAGATTCTGCACACTGTAATAGAGATCCTGGAACAACTTGGCGGTTGCCTTTATCCCACTCTGTTTGAAGTAGCAACTGAACAGTCAAGAAATAGGATTTAGCACTTCAGGGGAATTAGCTGGAAGTTAACCTGAGTAAAAATCTACACAAGATGAGCTTAAAGCATTATGACTTACAAAACCAGAAATGCTTGCTTGTAAGTGACAGTAAACCATAATATGCCTGCTGTTGTGTTACCTCCAGGGCCCACTGACAGTGTTTTCAGCCAAGCAGAGATGGACGGCTCCACGTACCATTCGCCTTCACAGTGAAGTAGGAGAGCTTGGATTCAGTCTAAAAGGAGGTTCACCAGTACAGGTTTATTGTCTTGATCCAGTTTGTTCTGCAGCAGTAAGTATATTGGTGTGATATTAACAATTTCTCTGCAGACTCTAGCATTAAAATGTACCTTTCGCTTGTTCATACTCGTGTCTGGAGTATTTATTGAGTTCTATATATTAGTATAGTCAATTCATATAATCTGAATGCATTTTCAGTGCTATATATGCTGTAGATTGTTGAAGTAATCATATCCCTGACATTACATGAAACAGAGTTGATTTCTTTCTCTGTTCATTCTTAATAGTTAAAAAGTCACAAATAATAAAAGCAAATGTTACTTCCTGTCTTATTCAGGAAGTTAGAAGGGATAAATGCTTTAAAAAGTAGCAACAAGAATAAGGATCGGGAAGGGAATGCAAGGTGTAGCGTCTGCCTAAGGAAAGAGGGGCAAGAACATTTTATTGGCTTGTAATGTTGTTCTTTCGGGGAAAATCCAAAGGGATAAAGCAGCATGTAGTAATGAGCAGTTTAGCTATAGAAAAGGCAGAAGTATCCACAGAAGTACAAATAAAAATAATGAGGAAAGAGTAAAACACTGCAGAAAATGCAGTGTCCTGTAGGGGACAATAGCGTAGCATAGGGTTCATTTACTTAAGAAGAAAAGTGAAAAGAACATAAAAACAGCCAACACTTGAGAATACCAGAATCACTTCAATGGTAACTCAAAAGGTAATTTGTGTACCTGGGAAAGTTGTGCATGTGTGGCTAGAGAACGGGCTTGTAGCATCTAAGAGTGAAATGCCTTTGGGGCAGATACTGTATGATGACAAAAACATTTCACGTGTCTTTATAATTCCAGATAATAACCTTTGCCCAATTTTTTGACAGTCAGCGGGCCTAAAAGAAGGTGACTACATTGTTTCAATTGGTGGCATGGATTGCAAGTGGCTTGGTGTGAATGAGGTGCTGGAAAAATTAAAAAGTGTGGGAAAGCAGCCCATAGAGCTTGATGTTATTAGTTGCCAGGATACAGCGGCATCTTTGGTATGTAATGAGGCAAATATGTTTTGTAGATTTGATATGCGAGAGTTTTTTCACTTGCCTGCATTCAGTTCCTGATTTACTTCCATGTAGTCAGATATCCCACTCAACCTGTGAATATTTAAAGCCTTCAGACATGTTCACTTTTAAACCATCTGTTTAAACCATTGCGACCTAGCAAGCTAAAGTAGTCTGTCTGCATAAGAATGGTTGGGTGGTGGGCTTTTTTGTAGTGGAGTTACTTAGATTAATTGCATGATAAAATTGAAGACATAGTTTATTTCCCCTAACTTGTCCCAGAGGATGAAGGCACTACCCTGTTTAGCATTGAAAAAACCACAATTAAACAATAATGGAATGAAATAGAAAATCCAAGATCACATGTTTATTTTCTGTGCATTGTTATTCTAAATGATCTGTGACTTTTGTATTAGATCATGGATTAATGTATGTATTTTTTTGGTGGATTTTTAACTGTCTAGTCAGTTACTAAGCTACTATAGAAGCTGTAGACTAAGGGAAAGTCATCACAAGATTAAAAAATATTAAGCTCTAAATAACTTACTAGTTGTGTGGAAGAACCTGTAGCTCAGCTAAATCCACTCCATGCTTTTAACATTCCCTGGCCAGCTTAGACACTCAAGTAGTGTTGCCTTAGAAGCTATTAAGGTGCCCTTGCTGCTGTTAGGTTTTCTTGTTTTGTTTAAATTGATTTTCCGTATTGAAAATAAGGAATTACACCTCTGCCATTCCAAGTTGTAACTGGAAAGAATAGGCTAGAATAGAATCAAATTCCTTCAGCGCAAAGCTAAGATAAGAAAGAGAAGGCTGTGCCTTTCAGGTATTCCAAGAGAATGTCACACAGGAGCTCTTATAGTTGTGATCAACATAGAACCTGTCCAAAGGTGGCAAAAGGACTCCCCTTCAGATTTGTGCAAGAACTACATACTTGAGCTATGTAGAGAGGCTAGTGTGTGTATAAATAGTTATGCTAGAAGCCAGTAAATGTTTAACAATCCATGAAAAGATTCACAAGTTCCTTTATGCTTTGCAGAGTGTACCCTTGAGTCTACATGTGCAAAATACCAGGATCACAGCACTCTGAAGGGCCTTGTGCTCAGTTAGTAATGTCATTGGCACAGAAAGCTTGCTGCAGTCTGCCCTGGAAAACTATTTGCACAGTAACCTTTTGTTATTGTCAAAATTTTGACCCATTTTAGATGACTGATTCGTACAATGCTTCTCTCTTTTCCTACAGCATAGCAAGAGTGCAACTTACTCTATGGGAATGCAGAAGACATACTCCTTAATCTGTTTAGCCATGGACGAGGATAAAATTGATCAGACCAAGAAAGCTCCACTAAAACTCCCTTTTCTAAGTTGGGGAACTAAAAATAGACAGAAAGCTGCAAGTACACTCTGCCTTCCTTCAGCTGTGGCTGGAAGTTCTCAGATTAAGAAGAAGCTTTCTCCCTTCACGCTTTTGAATACAGAAAGTTCATTGTACTGAATCTTTCAGAAGGATCTGTTAACGTGACTTTTGTTTAAAATGTATATGAAAATATTGATCAATTTTATCTTCATATGCATATGTATAAACTCAGATAAATACTGTTGACTTCATTTGCTGTGCATTGAGCCACATGAGAAGGTCAGAAGCTGGCAGAAACTGTAAAACTTACGTATTTGAAGGTTAGAATGAAGTGGTTTGGGAGATATGCAATAACTAGATGTAGATTATAGAATTGCCGACAATGAGGACTGGACTCTTTGGAATTTCAAACTACAGTTATGACTGATTTTTATAACTATGCTAGATGGGAGTTATTTATTACAAACTTGATGCTGAATGCAAAACAATAAGGGACACATTAAAGAATGATTTTGCCCTTAAACTTTAGGGTCAATAATAAATCACTTAACACTACTTTAAAGAATTATCTTAACTAACCACAGGTGAGAGGGAATAATGTTATTCCGAGAAACTAGTCTTGTGCCAAGGGGCAGTGTCATAGAGTTGTGTTTTTATACAGAGATGCTTCCTCAGAGTACTAGGTGTAGTCTACTGAATAGGTAATTTAATTTTGGAAGAGAATTAGAAGGCTTAAAATTTAAAATATCTTTTGAACTCCAAAAGGCTTTTACTCTTTTCTTTTTCTGATTTAGGTTACATTTTAAATGTCTGCAGATTCAGTTGTTAAAAACAGGCTTTATTCCAAATATTATTTAACCTACTTACCTTAAGACTTGTACCTCACTAGCCTTGATAAAATGGATAGCTGTGAAACAAATCTCAAAATGGACATATTATAATATATTGGTTCAAAGGCACATAAATTGCAGTGATGCTTTAAAATATGAAAAAAGAAGTGCTTGTGCTAAGTGGCAGAATATTTATTTACTATCACATCACGCAACAAAAAAATCCTTCTATCCTTGAAACAATTCATGAGCAAGCTCTATCTATAGTAGGGAGGGGGACAAAAAATAACTGGTGAGCATTTCTTTGAGAATCTTCTATTTCTTGAAATTAATTGAAAATTGCTAACACTTTAGTGTTAGTTAACATTGCTATCTACAGAGTAGAGAGATAGATACTTTAAACAAAAATTTGCATCTTGGTGTAAACTTTAAAGTTGTCATTTATTTTTAGTTTCTTGTGTAGTAGGTGTAAATATCTTGATGACCCTTATTTATGAATAAAAATTCAATGCTGTCATTTAGTAGTAGCTTTTTGATTCTGCTGCAGGTTGGAGGATAAAGTGTAATTTACAGGTTTTAGCTATTTACTGTTGCCAGACCATGTGTGTGTTTCTGTAATGTTGCTTACACAGATCTAAGAAACTTCAAAGAAAAGTTCCTGTATTGTGCAATATAAACTTAAGAGTTTAAAACCAACTGCCTTACAAAGAGTATAAACATATTTCTAGTTTCCCTATAAAGGTTGCATAAAAAAATAAGTTGTAAATTACTTGTGACTTGCCTATCCTTAGTAGTTACTTTTTATGTGTATTGGTAGTAGTGTTTTTACACACACAAGCAGCAGCAGTCAGATACTGATCTGCACACCCCTGCCATACAGTATTCCAGACAGATGAGATTGACTTCACATGTGTGCTGAAATTGCTATCGAAGTAACAAAACCTTTAGCAAAGTAACACTAATCACCCTTCCAGCTCTTCACTTCTCTTAACCCACTATGATAGTCTTCCTGGAACTACTTTCCCTCTTAGCTCCTGATTAACTGTCTTTCCCTTCCCATCATCACACTCACTTGCCCTTGAGGAAAGTTTGGCTTTTTAAAACACACCCCTCACTTCAAGTAAAAATTTGGACAAATACTCTTAGTATATATAGAAATACTCTTAGTTTTCTGACAGCTAACGAAAGATTCATTCTACACTGAGTAGTAGCCAACAGCTAACTTAACTTGCAGTGAAATGAGTGTGTGCCTTATATCTTGCTCAGACCACAGGAATTTTTCTAACAAGTGTCTACCCACAAGGATGTTGCTGTAAAGCCCTAAAAAGAAAGGTTAGCAGTAGATTAGTAGTTCAGCCTCTAACTCCATTAATGGTAATTGTTACTACTTCAACTGAACTCTATTTAATGCACTGAGCAGATGGCCGTTTGTCATAGGAAAAAGGTGGTTGTCTTGCAACATAATAGCCACATGGCTTTAGACATGAAATCCAGTCTTCATAGCAAACTGACAAAATTTGAGAGAAGAGGGAATAAAATCTAAGCAAACCCATGTATAAAGAAGCTTAAGTACTCCCTAGTTGCCTGAAAAAAAGCAGTATCTTTTCCTGTACTTTTGGAAATTCTGATGTTTATTATTCACTAAATGAAATAACTATATCTAAGTTACAGAAAAATTTTCATCCCAAGTACAGAATCAATATAAAAAACAGGTCTATCGGCTGTCCATGCTAACCAGTGTAAGAGATGACTTACAGAGGTGCCAAGGCTCCCACAAAAGGGAGTTGAAAATCCTACTGAGTTGCTTTCCTGCTGTGATCCAAACTCCCAACTGGTATGAAAGATGCTTTTCACACACCTCCTCAAGGAAAAAGGCAATTCTACCCTTAGAAAAGAGGATAAGAATATAACTTTTAAAAAATGGAAGCTGCCAGGAAAACCAATCCTCTTCACAAATAAATTTTCAAAATATTAGTACTGGAAGAGTAGTATGAATTTTGTTCAAAGCTTCCCATATTATTTTCTTTATAGTGTATATTGTAGTATAATTGATAGTATAATCAACATATTAAAAGTTATAATTAATGTATCCAAGTATTTTGCAATTTATTATTAGTAGCCCAACCTATATTCAAAAGGACAACATGAATTAACAAAGATTTTGGATATCAGATGGGAATAAATTTGATAACATCCTGTGAACTGGAGGGGTAACGAGAGAAATAAATTAGTGTAAAGTCAAACCTGTATTGCAGTAGGACTTTCCAAAGGAACTCCAAAAGGTTACAAATCAAAGATGTTACTGTAAAGTAGTATATGCTAACTTTTTAAAAGCATGTAACATATTTCCAGTTACTGAGAAGTTACTATGCACATATTCATATGGTGTTTCTTCTGGAAGACCAAAGTAAGCAAGCATATTGCTCTTCCATTTTTTAACACAGATGCTGAAAAAGACAGGTTTCTTAGGTTTTTTGTTCCAGATAGATGCAAAATACTTTACAGCCTTCTCTCCAAGGCAATTTTCACAGCTTAATCTATATGAACAGAGCAGATGTAAAAAAGAAGCATCAGAGTCTAAACAATTAGTCAACATCCACCAGTTGCTGCTAGCCATGATTATGGAAATTAGCATAATATGTGATTACTAAACCCAAAAAGTTATGATTCAGAAGAAAAAACCCAAGTTTTGCAAAAGACCACTGCACATGCGCATCAGGAATGCAAAAAAGTATAAATTTGTTGTGCTACTGTTTGTCCAACTACTTCCTCAAGCTCATTGATGGATACGTTACAAAGCCGGTGGATGCTTCCAAACCGTTGCAGTAAAAGCAGAGCTTTGGTTTTCCCAACTCCGGGTATCTGCTGCACTGTCTGGAGCACTGCCGGTTCTGCCAGCTGAGCACGCTGCTTGCGAAGGAAGGGGTTAGCGCCGTGATCCCTGCTCTGCTCTCGCACCTGGAGCCGAAGAGAGCTGTCAGCGACACCCAGCGCCTCTGCCAGAGTGCTGCTTCCAGGGTTTAAAATCGCTTCATCTCAAAACAGTTCAATGCAATCACTAGGGCGTTTTAAAAACAAGCTCCCTCCTTAGGTGTGCTCCCTTATTGGATGCAGTTTGACAAAATCTTACTAGGAAACAAACCATTTCATAATAGCAACAACAAATGAAAATTATTTTTGTCACCTTTTTAATGCAGTCAGAGAAAGGGTAAAAAGAAACAATTTAAAAACAGTTTCCCTAGCCTTAGAGAAAGCAAAATATCAAGTTGGTTTTGACATTGAAGAATATGATCCTGGATTTTTTAAATCTAATCTGGTACTGAGGTGCCAGTAGGTAGCATTGGGCAAATGTCAATCTTTTTTCTTTGTTCCCAAATGAGCCTTCTTTCCACTGAACTATACTATCATATCACTGTTGCAGAAGATTTATTCCTTACGTTCAAATGATACCGTGTTCCTTTAAGATCCTCTGTATTCTCTCCAAAATGAGTGATCATTGATGAGATCTACCTACTTTCCTATACATCCCAGATATTAATATAACACAGAAACTTACTAGTTGAATAATAAGCTGAGAAGCTTCTCCTTGATTTGCCACAGGAAGCAACACCATTCCAAGTTCAAGTACAACAAATTTTTGTACTCCTAAGTAGTACTGATCACTGATTTGGGTTTTCTCTACAATTACAATTCCCCTAAGACTGCTGGCCTGTATTGAAAGGAAAAAAAAATTAGAAAAAACCTTGTTAATGACAAGCTGATGCAATGTAACAGAGAGAAATTCTTTCAAGTATGAGCTGCCTAATAGCAAATCAGAGGAAGAACGTAAGTTGCAGCAGCAGGACTGAGGTTTAATACAGCATTATCACACAGCTGCAGAATTTTTCAATTTTCAGGTGAAAATTATCCCAAAAGTTCAGCTCCACTGGAATTGAAAAAAAACACAAGAAGAATGTCTTCAGAAGTGTGGAATAAACAAATACCAAGTGGAAACTTTTCTTTTTCTCTTTATATAGCACTTACCTTTCTAAACCTAACCAATCTTCGTTTGAATTCATCCCCTGCAACCAAATCTGCTTCAGAAATAAATAGAATGCAAGTTCTGTTTGAAAGATGAAAGTCCACCAGTCCCAAGCAACCTTCGAAGATGAGTCTAACTTTCCCTTAAGGTGAGATTGTTAGAAGAAAAAATACAGTAGTTAAAAATATAGTAATAATTGTTTTACTGCACAACCTTCCTAAAGCGTCAATAAGTCTAGTGACTTCATAATGAACTTTATAAAAAGCCTTTTTTCCCTTCAAGTAAATCTATTACAAGCAGTCTGAACTATTGTGTCATGTCTTTAGTAATGCCAATTAATAGCAGTTCCAATCTAGAGATTTAAAATTACTAGAGCTGCAAAAATATCACATGCTTTTCTGGAGGGATCATCATAATTTAGTTCGTTGTGCCAGCAAGACAGTAGCAGAGTATACGTGTAAATTCAAGGGAGTTCAGTGGAGAACAAAGCCCACAATAGCAGATTCTGCTGCTTCCCAACACTGCTCTGCAACTATGAAAACTGAGCGGATCACATAAATACATGGCAAACAAACGGGATCTTTCAGCCTGCTAACATAGTCTGTACCACACATATGGGACCAGTCAGGCACAGAGTAAAGCGTATTCCAGCCATTCTTAACGTTACTGGGCAATATAGGGGAATGTTTTGCCTGACTTGCTTCTCCTCTTCCAATTTGCTTGTACTTACCTTGTAGCCTTTGGGCTACCTCTGAGCCTCTCCACTTCTCATTTCCAATCACGTGCCCGTAAGGGACAACTATAGATCCTGCTGTTACAGGAAAGTTCACTTTTGTTGTCATCAGACCTCCTTTAGTAGCAGTTACACCTTAGAAAGAACTGTGGAAAAATAGCAACACATTTTACAAGCCTGTTCCAAGCTTATACATTTTAATCCTAAATTTAGGATACAATATTCTGGAAGAGACACTATCTCCTTCCTCAAGCGTCCTTACAGTTAAGGTGAGCATATAAAAATCGGCCAGCAACTCCGTTCACTTTAATACAGGCTGCTGGCTTGCAAATTCCAGTTTCAGCTTTACCACTCAATCTGAAAAACGCCAGAATTAAAACACATAGATGTGAGAAAACACACATTGCCTTTTCCGTGCCTTCATCCACTCTTGCTGGGAGAAAATCTTCTTGAATTGCAAAGCCAACTCCAGAGGCACCTCCATCCCTCATCTGGCGGAAGTCTCCAGACGGATTATTAAAAGGTAGTTGCTGGGAGAGATTATTTTCAGGTTTGCCAGCTTTACGCGGTGTTCTGACTTTAAGGAGAATTGGGAGACTAAGGCATGATTTGAGGACAAGCACCACAGACAAGCCGGTACCACCGCAAACACACAGACACGCACACCGAACCACTCGCAGAGCGGGGTCCGCTCTGAGGGGCGAGGAGACGCCTCAGGGGCCGCGGCCGCTCCCGCGCTGAGCCGCCCAGAGGCGCGGCCGGCAGGAGACAACCGACCGACAGCGCTGGCCGCGAATCGGGAGCGAGAGCTCCGCAGGCCGCGAGCGAATGAGGAAGGGGAAGCGGGCGGGCCCCGCCTCGGGCAGGTCGCTAAGGCCGAGCGGGGGGTGAGTAAGGCGCGTGCTGATTGGAGAAGTGCGAGCTCGCAGCAAATCCGCCGGGGCGTTGTTACCAGGGGGATCGCGGAGCGAGAGGCGACCGACGCGACGAGGAAGCGGCTGTAGAGGCAGTGGTTGGAGCCGTCCCGTCCCGATGGCATTCCTGTTCAGGAGAGGCCGGAGGGGCCCCTTCGTGAGTATCGCTCCGCCTAGCGTGGGGCTCCGTTCTCGTGAGTGGGGACAGCAGCGTTCTGTGCGCGAGTGGGAGGAGGGGTGGTCCCCGGGGCAGGCGGCTGTGCCCTGCGGCTGATGCCGGTGATCACTGAGCAGTTTGAAGTGAAAATCGGGGAGAAAAATGAAACCTAAGCAGCAAAGACAAAATGGTGTCCGGGGGCTGGTGCGTTCCTTTCCCTCAGACCCGGGCCTGCCCGGCTTCTTTAGAAACGCCGAGCTTCGGCGGGGCGGGGGATTCCCGCGCCCTCCCCTCCGGGAAGCTCTGGGCGCTGGCCAGGGCTGGCAGTGCAGCGCGCTCGCTCCCAGCGCTTGCCGAGGCGATCCTGGAAGAGCACGTTCAGTGCTGTAAAGTGAACTGATAAAGCCTTCTGATCGAAGGCTCAGAGCAGCCAAAGGCTGTAGGGTTGTCAGCAGTTGTGCGGGTGTTCTCTTCCAACGTACTTGTGAAAGGGTTAAAAGCAATGTACTTAGGCATGCTTGGGTATACTGAGGCTAGAATAAGATACATTGTAACCAATGTAGAGCTAGCTGAGTAACTTGGCAAAAGATAGGGAACAGAAGCTTGCTAGATCCAGTGAAGAAAATGCTGGAACAGCTAGTAAGAGACTGCACATGCCTAGGAAAAAAGGGTGAAAAGTGCAGAGCGAGGAAGACGTTCAGCCTTCATCAAATGCCCACCGAGCCTTCCTCAGCGCGGCCACCAGGGAGCCCTGGGCCTGCGCTCGGCGTAATGATAATAGCGAGTTCTAAGAAACAGTTTGCATAACCACACCTTTTCTAGGGAAAATGATGAATATGAATGAATGAATATGCATATGACTGTGCAACCTTATGTTGTAATCTGCCGTGTGCCTGGGGTGTGTGCATGTTAGAAGGAGCGATCCCCGCATACACAGCACGCTGAACAAAGCAAATACCCGCTTCTTGGATTTTGCCTCGGAAGTGTCTCTTGGCCCAATTTGGCCGAATCACTTGAACTAACTGAATTATTTTTTATTACTAGAATGGAAGTATTTATCTTATGTTGTTGTTACACTTTTACCGTGGAATGACTTCGGCTTTAGCTGTGTTCCTTGGTAGTCATAGTAGGGTCAGTCGTAGTCGTATCTACAGTCAACAGCCTGTAGTAAATGAAATGGTGTATGCCAGACAGACATGCAGAATTAGGGAGCAGTGCAGTTTCAAAACTGAGTAAAAAGAGAATCTTTTAATGCACCATTTAATCATTTGATGTTCCTTTGTGTAAAACCAGAAATATTTCCCAGTTTGCATCTTCATTCTCCTGTTGGAGAAGTGAATTAAAGAATAATTGGGGGAAGAAAGATCTGTAGCAGAAATACCAGGAACTTAGCCTGTTTCATTCCATAAAAAAGTAACATCTGTCCGAAGGTGATGGACTTTATTATGGCATAGTATTTTCTGATGCCTAGAGAGAGGACAAGAGGTAGTGACCACAAACTCAAACACAGACAATTCAACTTAAATATAGTAATAAAATACTGTGAGGTGGTTCAGCACTGGACCAGGTTGGAGATACATAAGACATGACTGGACAGGATCCCAAGCCATCCTCTCGTAGTTGACCCAGCTTTGAGCAGGAACTTTGACTAGACAATCTCCAGAGCTCCCTTCCAACCTCAACCAGTATATGGTTCCCTTCACAGTACTTTTTGTAGGAACTCTGGTCCCAGTTTTTCTGAGCTGGTATTTAATATTATCCTATTTTTAAAAAAAATTACTGTGTTTTCCAATTAAAATGTATTCGTTTTGTTTTGGGTTTTTTTTAATTAAGGTTGAACCTTTGACTGCAAGACTTAGTGGTAGGGGTTTTTTTTCTGTCTCATGCTGCTATGACTGAGGATTGACAAACTCTAGAAGAGAGGGACTAATATTGTTACTCTGAAGCATCATTCAGATATTTTGAAAAAAGTTATTTTCTAGTCCTGTTTTTCTTGTATATATATATAGGAAGAAATGGTAAGTTAAAATTCTGGTTTTGCAAATTGTTATACAGTGGATAGAAAACATACATTCATGGGTCTCATGTAAATTACATTTCTAACCTTCAAGAGCAGCTGCTCATAAATGTTAAATGAACTTGCCAGCTTTATGCGGGATTCTGATTTTAAGGGGAATGAAATGCCATTTCAAGTCTTCTGTTTACATTAATTGCATGCAGTTGTTCTTCCTTTTTATATTATTTTGCATAGTTAGTTTTTGTGCACATTCAGTTCTGTGGTTTTTTTCACTGTAATCCTTAAAGTCATTGTCAACTAATTTTATTTTAAATCATTTAGAAACATATAGCTCATGGCCTGGTCCCTGCTGCTACCATAGCTCCTAAACCTGCAGTTCCCCGCACCCCTCCCCCTCGTAGTCCAAACCCTTCTCCAGAAAGGCCCAGGTATGTTTTGATGTTTCGATTTTTTTTTTTCCTGCTTCATCAAGTATTGTAGCATACTAGAAAAGCCTGATTAGAAGAATTGCATATCCCTGAAATATTTACATAAAACTTTTCATAAAAATAATATATTTTTAAGGGGGGCAGTTTCCTACTCTCAACTTTTTTCCCCACTCCTAAGCATGGTAAATATTCAAGACAGTAACCATTATGAACATGTAACTTATCTGAGTCAATTAAAGACGAATGGACTATTTAAAGATAGTGTAATTTTTAATTTGGCTGCTACAGGAGTGTGTAGGACTGCACAGCACTAGTGCTGTGAGTCAGGAAATATTAGCCCATTAGAAAAACATAAATTAAACCTTGCTACCATACCAGGGACTTAAAAAATTGGCATGTAAAACCACACTGGCTTGGAAAAATGGAGATTATTTTTCTTTAAAGTTGTAGTTTTTACAGTTTTTATTCTATGTTTTCTCTGCATTTAGTTCAATTCTGGTTGTTTTCCATGATCTTCCTAGTGTCTGTAACATTCCTACTTAATTCTAGTTAATTTCTTCTTCCTTTTTGGCCTCTAGTTCTTGTCATTCATTTTACAGTTCTCAGCATTTCACTGCTTTAATCTTAATTACTACTTGTTTTTCCTTTTCATCATACCCTTCTCTGTACTCCATAGCATCCCACAAATAGGCACTTTTGTTTATGTACGCTTGTCCTGGTTTGCAGTACGCCAACATTTATTAACAACTTCAGAGTCATCAGTAAAAGGTTCAGAGTAGGGAAAAATGGAGACAAAATAGCAGGATATGGAACAAGTTTTCAATACAACACCAGGTAGTATTGTTATGGCTAAAGTGAATGCTAAATACTGTAAATTATTAATGTGAATTTTGGGAAAGTAACTCAGTATATTCCATAATTTTCATGCATGTGATTTGGGAAAACCAATAGGTATTGTACCTTACTCTTGGATAGCTGCATTACAATAGCTTGCCCCATTTTGTGCTTTACTTTGGGAGGTAATAGTTTATAACCAGTCCCATAGCATTCAGTGGTATTTATGCTTGTTAACTGTGAACATTTTGCTTTGCTTAAATAGTGCAGACATTTTGCATAGGAAAAGATATAAAATGTGGAGCACAGAGAAAGCATCAGAATTGCTTCATTGCATTTTTCTGTTTTCTTCCAGGTCTGCTCTAGCAGCAGCTGTCCTTGCAACAGCACTAACAGGGCGCACTGTTGCTATTCCTCAGCCTCGGCAACGATCACTTTCTGAAAGTGATTCAACCTACTTGGAACAAGAATGTTTTGAGCCATATGCAACAGTCACAGAGCTCAGAATAGGGTAGTGTGTGTATACTTTCTGGTTTGATACCTTACGTTAGAAATGGAATCTGTCAATGATCAATTTTACCAAAGAGTGACAGCAACTCCTGCTGTTACAACTACTTACTTTTTTCTTACCGCATCATAAATTGAGTTTGAAGTGTCTAACAATCCTTATTCCATTTCTTGTAAAGTGGTGTCACACATGCAATCTTCAGAGAGGCAGATTTGGATTGTACAACAGTCATAAGTAAAGCACTATTTCTGTCAAATGATGATCAATTTTACAAAATGTGATGAACTGAGGAATCACCTGAATTACATGTAAGATACTTCCTTTGTGCTAAAATGATTATTTCAAATTGTCTTTTTGGTAGAATTAGGAACCTTCTATCTCTAATCTGTCTTTTTAAGATAGAGAGGAAAAGGTAGTACCAGTGTTAATTGTCTGGTTTAGAGCATACATAGACTACATTCCTTGTTTGCAGCTAACAGAAGCTTAGATATCTGCCTCTTTGGACTTGTGTACATTGTTAGACTGATGGTTCTACTTTACTAGTGTAGGATTTTTTGAAGAGTAAGCAGTGCTGAAACAGGCATTAAATTGCTTTTTTGCAGATCTAACTGGAGACTTGATGGTTGTGACAGATCTCCTCTACAGTCCTTGGAAATACCAGGCAATTATGGTGAAGATGAGGACATGGATACATATCTTTCAGACGATGGTAAAGAGGCAGAGTCCAGCTGTCAGAGTAATGAGAAAAGGGAAGGAAGCTTTAGCACCAAAGCTATTTATGCTGTTCCCCGCAAAACTAAAAAGGTAGGATTTTTAAATGCATTAGTTCCTTTACCATCTTTTAATATGTTAATGCACGTTAATATTTTGGATACTTTGTATTCTCTTCTTACTCTTCAGATGTTTATTCAATATTTATTTCATGCTAACTTTTGTGATTCATTTACTCTTACATGAGTTAGGCAGGTTTGTTGGTTGTCAGAGTCTCTGTCTCTGGTTATTAGGAGCGCACTGGTATTGTATATAATCATCATGCGTAATTTAGTCTTGTAAAATGTCCAGTAACTTACACGGAGCATGGTACTTATATAGTAGATGATTTGTTAAAAGCACTAGTAACTTTACTGTTAAATGGTGAAGGCTTAGTTAATGGTTCAGGATTGTGCTAATGAGCACAGACCTATAGGGAGATTCAGAATTGAACAAAATAAATTAACCTTGTCTTGAAGACCAGGAGATTTTTGTATGCTATAATTTTGGATTGTCTTAACCAGCAATGAACTTAATACTCCTAAGGCACATTTAAAGTTAAATCAAAAATGATGCAAAAATTTAACAAACACAAAGAAGTACCTGAGTAGGAAAAAGGCAATGAAAGATCTCTTAAAAAATGCCTCTTCAAAAAAACCCAGCACTAGTAAAGTAGACTGACTTATCAGTCATATAATGTACATTATATCAGTCTCATAATGTACATCACGAATCCCAAAATGTGAAAGAAATCAAAAAACACCACAAGGTGAAGAAACAGTAGCTGGTAAGAGGAGGGAAGGGGATGGAACAAAAGAAAAAAAAAGGGTGTGAGTAGAATATGTGGAACGCTGGTATGTGATCAGTGGGAAAGCCAGCAAGGATAATGTTAAAAATGGTTAATTAATCCCTCACTGCTGTGATATAGTAGATAAATGGTTGATCTTTTATTAAGATCAAGATTAGGTATGCCACAGCAAACAAGCAAACGGAGAATAATTTCATGGACTCGTGTAACCGAACAAGAGAATACTTGCCCTTGAACTAATCACTATCATACTTGCTAACCTCCTGTTGATCATTGTAAAGCTAGATTTTATTTACATAAAGTCCTAAACAACACCACTACCACCACAAAAAAAAACCCACAAAAAAACCCCAAGAAAACAACAACAAGAGAAGAAGTAAATCTTATCATTTATTATCTTAAAATATTAGTGAACAATTCTAAATGTGACAGGGACATTAATACACTAAATGTTTCATACAGATACCAAGGTACATGGGCTATTTTAACAGTGATCTCATGATTTAGAGAGGTTTGTCTTATTTTTACATAGGAACAGTTTCCACCATCTCCTGTTCCTAATGCTGACAAGAAAGGGGTTTCTTCCCATGAAACTGAGTGTCAGGTGGTGGTGGATAAGTCAAGTGTGCAAATAGAAGGTAAGTAAATTTACTTTAAGCCAAAATGCCATTCCATTTCCATTGGGAAAAATAACTTTTTAATAAATAAATTTAATACTATATTGTAATGTTATATTCCTTTTTTGAAAGGGCAATTAAAGAAATGCTACTAAATACTTCGCAATTTCTAATAGTTACAGAAAATTAAAAACCTGCATAAAGAGGAAAGATTGGTCTATATTCACTGTGGAACGAACTGTCAGCCACTGTAAAAGGAGGGGGCAGGGAGGAAAGTTTTGTGAACTCTGTCTTGTCAAGTACAGTCATTCTCTACTATTTTTGTTGCTATTTTTGTTGATATATGTGCCAGAAGCAGTCACGTTTGTACTCTGGAACCTCTTGGAGTGTTACTGTGTAAAAAAAAAAAAAAAGGAAAAAAAGCAGAAACTATAGAAACTAGCAATGTTAAAAAAAGAAAGCTAGAGATAGAGGAAAACATTTTTAATCAGTAATTTTACTTGTGTGAAAATGCCATGTCTGAAAAACAGTAGCAAAAACTTCTTGAGTTTTTTAATAATCAGATGGCGTGATAGTAGTGTTGTTTATCCTTTCTACAGAATTTGTATCATTATTGCTGTCTTCTAAGGTCTGGGCCTTAAAATTGTACATCAGGTCAGAGAGGACGTTTCTTCAAAATAGAGAAATAAGCATGATCATCAGTCTCAGGCTATCACCCTAAGATCTGAATTGTTAAGCTTCACAAATAATTTTTTTTAAATAAGTAATTTCATTAGATTAGGGACATTTGGGTTGTTACTGGACCTGTCATTGGGCTATTTTCTTGTAACAATAGAATATTGTGGAGAAAATAATTATAATAGACCAAGACCAATGTACTTGTATAGAAGTTTTCTTGCATAATTATCTTGTCTTTTATTTTAAAATCTGGAAAAGGAAATAAGAATTCATTTCAGAGCTGGAAGATGCAGTTTTTACAGAGGATGGTAGCACTCTGTAGCTAGTGGATAGGAAAGAGGAAGCAAAACGGAGTCAATTTTGAAAAAAATTGTCTCTAAATTTTCTTTATATTGGATCCCAGCATTTTTTCAGTATTAGTTTGGTGGAGTAATTTGAAAAGTTTTATAGAGAGCAATATTCAGAAAGAATGGGTTGCTTTGATAAAATCATTTGACAAGTGAGGCATTAAACTGAAAAAATACAGGATATATACACTGTTTCTAATCCCTCTTCTACATAGTAAGTGCTGCAGGTCTTGAAAGCTGTCAGAATTACAATTGCTTTGTTCAGAGATGCAACAGGATTCAAGTCCAGTAAAATCAATGAAAATATTTCATTTGTTCTTCAGTCAAATTCTGAACTTACAATGGAAGCCAACAATACAGCTTCGTTTCTTCTACACTTGCATCTATCCAGTGTGAGGTAAAGTGAGGTCTCACATCAGTGTCCTGATACACCGTGAAAGAGAGAATGGAAAGTTAGTGATCTAATCTGTGGTTTGGGGAGGACTTTCTTACATTTATTTGCATGTATAATATGTGTGCATACATATCCTTGTGAACCCTTACAATTTATGGACTTAAAATAATTTTTAATTGACTGAAAGATCTGTTTTTCTTTGACAGAAGACCAACATCTGGGCTTGAATTTAAAGGTAAGACTTAAATAAAAGTTGATTTAGGATGCATTTTGGAAAATAGGGTGTCATAAAAAGCTGCTAAATTCACAGTCACAGAAAACTAATTTATTGCCACTACAGAATCTTCTTCTTTTGGAGTACAAGAATGACTAATCATTCCTTTTGAAAAAATGCAACTATATAGGCAAATAGGCAATACAAAAGTTGTTGAGGGGTTTTTTTATAGTATGTGTTCTGTTATTCCTCATGTGAAAGAAAGAATCTGAGAATGAGAGACAACATGTGAGCAAGAGAGCTCACACTGATAATTTTAAAATTCTGAACCTGACTTCACCACATTTTTCTATAGTTTTCTATTTGGGCTGATCTGACTGCTTTCATAAGCTTGAAAAGGAATACCCAAAAATTTAGTTTCTCAGATCAAGTTGCTAAAGTATTGTTTATTAAAACGGTCAGTTCTTTTGTTATAATCATAACTTTTTTCTACAAGTTCTTGACCACACATATTTTTCTTTGAAATTGTTCATGAGTTTTGTCTCATTAAGTCACTGGTGTCACTCAGTATCATCAGTGTGTTAAATTACATGACAGCATATCCTTACAAAACTTCATTACTGTTTCATAAAAACATAGAGAAAGTCTCTGTATCACCTTCACCTCAAGTAAATACATTAATATAAATGACACTGTAATTCTTTCCTGGTGAAAAAGCCTTTTGAAAATGTACAAATACTTTTGGTTTTTTCCAGCAAAGCAAGAACAAAGTTTTTCAACTTTGAAAAACATTTTACATTTTAATTGATTTGCTGATACGCAGTTAGGGACTGACATAATTGACTAGTCTAAAGTCATACTTTATACAAACTAACAAGTGGGAAGAATACCCTTCCTGTTTTGTCAAGAAGGTTTGTGTTTATGTGACTTTTATGTCAGCCGTAAAAAAAATGGTTATGACAACTGCACATTTCTGACAACTAAGGATAATAGTGAGTTTCAGGTGTCTACAAGTGACTGATGGCAGTGATAAGTGACAAAATGATGTCCAGATGAGTAAATGATAAGTTGTGTAGTATCAGCAGTGAATCCAACCTTCAGTTTTGTTGATATAAAAGAAACTCTTTCAAAAGTTTTATTTCTTAAGTTCTCCAGTAGCAATGCTGTTAAAGCAAATTGTCTCATTTTTTTATTTCTCTGCTAGGAGGAAAAATTAATAGCTGAAAATCTGGTACGTGAGAAACTTCCACCATCCCCAGGTACTTTGGATTTTTCTATGACTTCACTACACGTTTTCACTTTATTAATATGCATGCATATATGAAAACACATTTTCCTGGTTGTATTCTCTAAGCCTAATTTGTGTGTGTGTGTGTGTGTGTGTTTGTGAAAGTATTTTTCCTGTACAAGAGATGAGAAAGTGCTCTGTGATATGTTTAAAAATGATGGTTTCAGACTTTTTATGTTAGGTGGTTTAGACTTGTTTTTATTTTCCAATCTGAGTGACTTTTGAGGTCTAAAGTAAATAAATGATTGTGAAATGATGTAATGAAATTAAAGTCATATTGGACCTCTCCAATACATTAAGTTCAATCTACACTAGAAGATGTCACCATTATTAAGTATCCTATCACAATTGAAATTGTGAAATGTAAACATAGAGTCACGAGATACGTGGCCTACCTTCAGCTAATTTGTGTGTTTCTGCATCCACCTGGCAACTTCAGGCACAGTACTTCTGAGCTCTGCATGTCTCATGATGGGAAATGTGCCTATTACGAGTTCATGGGGTTTTATGTGTGTCTGTGCTGTCCAAGTATCTTACGCCTTTTCACAGGAATTTAACAGTGGCCAGAATTGCCTGAGATAGTACTGAACACCTGAAGTTGTTACACATCATCAGTACAATAGATAGCCCTGTATTGGGTTTCGTATATATGAGGGAACTAAGGAACTGTCCTATACTTAGTTGTATTGATACCTGTATGCTGTTAGATTGTGCTGGTAGGGGTAAAATCTCTGCCTTCATTTCAGCTCTTTATACAGATGGAAAGAAAAACTTGGAAGTAAGATCCATTATTACTGATGCAACAATATATCCACAGTTTTGCAGATTATCTAAAAGTTTACTTTTATAAGAATTGTTCAGTGACTTCTGTTCATTAACATTGAAGCTGTTCAGTGGGAATGTAACACTTTCATTGTATAGGTGATTAAAATTTGTAGGGATCAAGAATACTGACTAGTCCTTGCAGGGCACAAACACTTTGCTTATTGCAGTGGACATTTCAGTTTTACCTCTCCAGTCACTGATGTTTGGGAGAGAGAGCTCTGCTGACATGATCTTTTCCTTTTAAAGAAGGAGTGTTTCTGGTGTCTGAGAGAAAAGACGGGAACTTGCAGCTACTCCACAGCTCTTTCCAAATCCACTTTTTTTATTCTTTCCAGTCTTATCCTTTAGGAGCCATGAGCTGATTTAGATCTTACTATATATATATATATACATATATAGTGCTAATATTAGAAACAAATGGATTGTAATTTGCTGAAACTCCTATTGCAGTCTGGATAGCATTTAAATACTTTGTACTGTGGCACTACAGATGCGTCTGTTCGGGCAAGGCAAGCATGGGAAAATACAATCAAAGAAAAGTTCAGAAAACTAAAACAGGAAAACTGGTCTCTGAACAAGGCATACCAAGCTGTGGTCCAAGAATTTGAGGGAACAAAACAGCACATAGAAGAACAGCAATTAAAGCTGAAGAAACTAGAACAAGAAAACAGAAGACTTAAAGAAGCTGCAGAGAACTCACATAGAGAAGGTGGGAGAAACATAAAAGCTATTCTGTAGTTATCTTGTTTTGATTTTTCTAATTTCTTCCAACCTTTTCCTCTAGTAGTAGGTTTCAAGTCATTGATGTAGGCAAGTATCCATGCAGAAGTAGTTTCCAAACAGTATTTTCTACATTTGTAGAAATTTTGTCACGGAATACATGCATGATAAGAAAAAAGTTGCTTGGTTGTTTGATATATAATGGATTTTTTGCTAGTAATTTTTCATGGTATTTTTCCATAACAGTATTTTGAGAGAAGTTATTGATCATTATTCTAGCTTATTTAATTTTTTTCATTGCAATTATCAAATTGTTGTGAACATTTCTTGAATTTTAATGGAACTTTCTTTTTGGACATTTGTTTTAATAGAGGAGGCAACAGAATTACTTTCTCTCAGACAACAAGCACAAGAACTGGTAGATGAAAATGATGCTTTGAAAATGATGGTCCATCGTTTAAATGTAGAATTAAGTCGCTATCAAACTAAATTCAGGTCATTGTCCCAAGAAGAGGTGAGAATCATGGTTATCAGGGCAGTTCCTACTGAAATGTCCCATTGTCTGTTACTTAATCTTTGAGTTTTTATGACTGTTTTCTCCAAATTTCCACAGTCTACAAATTGCACAGGCTTTTTCTGAAATTTAAAATAATTTGGAATAAGCATTTATCATTGTCTAATATAAAGAATTCGGTATTATTTTGTATCAATAATATACTGAACTTCCAGTTTTATTGAGTATGTGTTACATATGCAACACATGCAATTAGAAACCTAAGCTTGTTTGGGGTGATAATTGGGACTGCAGTGGGCAGTTGCTGGTGCTTCAAAAAGCAGGAAGTAATGTCAGTATCTTTTAAAACATCTACTCTAGAATCTAAAGCTGAAAAGCTTACCCATGAAAGGACCACCACCACCATGGCTGGTAAGTCAAGTAATATTTTCACTTAACTGTTCATTCCTCTCTAAGTAAAGTAGTAGAATTTCTTTCCCGGAATCAAAATATTCAGGTAATACTCTGCTGAACTATCAAATACTAATAGAATATTATGAACATTTCTTTTGTTGCAGAAAAATATGTAGGGCAGAATTCTGTAATGGATGTGTGCAGTTCCAGTTGAATGTACAGTAAGCTACAAAACTGCACATAGTCACCAGCTTTGAGCTCTTGAAAAGTATTGTTACACTGAGAATCATAAATGCCATCTTCACTTAGAATTGTCTAGCATATAGCTTGCTTCAAGATCTTTCAAGATCTATTGCTTAATTGTTAATCTTCTTAATTGTTTATCTTTTGCTGTTATTATTTTTAAGATTATACTAAAAGGAAACAGAATGTTTCTGATTGTAGGAATGGTCATGGGTCCAGTAGTAGCCTATGAATTTCTGACAAGGGGAAGGCAAATAGTCTGTGAAAGGGAATGCATTTGTAATATGTAAAACAATTTCTCCTTGAAATACTAATCAGATCTTGTATTTTCCTTCTTCACTGTCACTGAGAACTATACAGAATGGGAAAGTTCTCCTGCTCTGTCTTTCTAGCCATAGTAGCCAGTAATCATATACGTATGTATTTAGTCTTAAAGATGCAGGTTTGAGAGTGTAAAAATTCCTTTCCCGCTTACTAATGAATCTGGGATAATTTTTTTTTAGTAGTAGTATTCACTGTAGTGTTTGAATTTTGTTTTGTATTCATTTGCATCCACATTCTGCTGTGCTACATATGGTGATAAGTTAGAGCTGCTTTTTAGTGAAGTAAAGGTGCAAGTAAAGCATGGAGTCTTTTCCTTTCCAAAACTTGCTCCTAACACAGTGCTGTTAAGTGTTTCTGCAACATTGTTCTGCATATGGTTGTCTGCATGCTTGTATAAGTTCTGCACTTTAGACTACAAGTCATATTTGAAACCCCTTTAACAGCTTTCAAAACTAATAATGTATAGCAGCAGTAAAAAATACAGATGAAATTATGGCTTGTAATTAAGTTACATGTATTTATTTTTTAATTTTCTTTTAAGTTGGATACGAAGTATTTGTCACCTCTTCTATTGGCATATGAAGACAGAATAAGAGAAAAGGAAGATTTTATTCTTGAACATGAGGCAAGTTTCCATTTGGAAAAAATAGACACTAAAGCAGAAATAAATTACTGACTTTTTTTAAAGGGAATTGCCAAAGCTGTTG
This sequence comes from Coloeus monedula, assembly GCF_965178545.1. Taxonomy (NCBI): domain Eukaryota; kingdom Metazoa; phylum Chordata; class Aves; order Passeriformes; family Corvidae; genus Coloeus; species Coloeus monedula. The sequence goes on along the minus strand of NC_138793.1, from coordinate 270,857 downwards.
TCTGACTAAAATTTAAAGTGACTTTGTTTTACTTTTCCATGCATAATTATTGTGCTCTCTTATCCTACTTGGCTTGTTTGATTTTGACAGCCTGTTCACATTTAGGAGCACACACTACACTGAGTAAGTATGTAAGATGTGCTCTAAAAATAGAGCAAACTGTCAGGAAAATTAATCCACCAACACCAGAGGTTTATGTCCAAAAAGGAGACAGAGGAGTCCTGTTACTTTATTCGAATAAAGGGAGAGGCCATGGGGCATTTCCCCTGGGGTCTCTCAAATTGTTAGAGGACTGCAGCCTCCTTTTTATCCCAATTTCCTGGCCGAATTTCCCACTCTCCCTCTCTTTCCTCATTAGCTGAGGTACTTGAGAGGTACAGACTTCAGAAATTACCTAATACAGACCCCCTTCTAATGTATACCCCCTCTTTTTCTTTTCCTATGGAATTCATGGTTCTTCCCATTGCTTCTTTCATGTCTCAGCATCTATCTTTACCTATCAGCAGAGCCACAGTTTGTCTGTTAAGACAAATCCCTCTCATTCCTTTCATCAATCAGTGGAATTCCTCCCATTGTTTCTTTCACCTCTCAGTGTCTAGCTTTTACCTGTCAGCAGACCCACAGTTTGTTTGTAAAGACAAATCTCTCTCATTCCTTTCAAAACTAGTCAGTGACTAGTAAACTAGTCAGTGGTAGAAAGAATTTACAACTGTCATTCATAATGGGAACTCAGTGCTCTGTATTGCTGCCCTTCCAGCTGCTTGTGGGTTTTGTGGTAGAAGAATACTTACTTCTAGGTATTAAAAGAATGGGTATTCTTTTTGCTTTTTAGCAGTATTTTTTTTGTCACTGAATCGTTGAAAAATAGCTATTTGCTTCAGAGCAGAACTTTCCTGGGTTTTAAAAATAAATGTATTTCCCTGAAAAACTTAAGCCATAAAATTAGCAGAAAACAGCAAGGGTTTTTTATATTACTGTAAATTCACTGTGTTGCCTTACCATATTCAAATCCATGTCACTCCCACTGAAAATGGGTAGTATCATCCAGTAATTTCCAGAATTCAGCTTTTTAAACCTATCTTCTAAAGATCTACAACTTGCAAAAATGTGGCACAAGTCAAATATCAGTATTCTTTTTAATCAAATATTACTAGATTGATAAAACAACTTAGAAATCAAATATGATATACCTGAATTAGAGATGAGTGAGTAGTGAGATAATATTTTGTTAAGACAAGAACGAAGGCACCCAAGCATGTGTACTTACAAAATTTTTTGTTGATGTAAAAATTAAACTAAAATACTTATAAAGAATTTTATATTAAATCCTTTGTCTTCCAGGAGGATATGAAGAATTTTAAAGCACAAGTTGAAGAGTTGGTGAAGGAGAATAAAGATCTGCATGAGCAATTAAATAACTTTATTACCCCTACAGAATGGCAAGTTATTATACTAGAAATTAATTTAGAAGTTACTAATTATTTTGCTTATTTCATACAAACTTTTAAAATTACAGAAGTTTTTTAAGGAATTTTTTCTTTGCCCTCTAACAAATTGTTTTTCTGAAGAATTAATAGTGATGAGCGGAAAAGACTCCACTCCTAAATAAGTAGTAAAGTAGGTATGTTTATTCCAGCACTGGGACGAATAGGGGATAGCTCCTCCAAAATCATGCGTGCTGACTGCATTCAGCTCGGTATTTATCGGGTTACAAGTTCCATATTCATTAAATTTCCCAACACGCCTGTACATATTCATCACTTAGCCCCACCCAGCCTCGCTTCGTATTATAATGAACCCAAAAGTCATTTACATCCGCGTTGTGCTTGCACAGTGTTGTCTGTTGGCTTTGCTAGGGGTCTCCGAGGGTCTTCCTCCGATGAAGTCAGGAGTCTTCCTCATCCTGAACTTTTCACCTTTCCTCCCTGCGCATGCTCTTTATACCCCTGGCCCAAGTTTAAGCTTGGAGACTGGTTTGAGCTAGGTTTGGGTTGAGCACAGGATGTCTGTCCAAGACTCCCCCTGCCCTTATCAGTGGTCTCTTATCTTTTCTTCCTGCTCTGGTATGCTGACCAAGCTAGATGCATTGTTCCTAACAAACTAATTCTTCTTCTTCCCGTCCCCCTGATTCAATAGCGCCACGGTTGTCCTGTTGGAACAGTGCTGATCTGCAATGCCTGGAATAATTTTGGAGTAAAGATTAAATATGAAAGTGGAGTTTTGCACCTGCAGCCCATGTAATTCTGTCCCAGATATTGCAGGTTACATACCATTACAGTGTGCTAATGATATCAGTTTTCCACTAATATATAATGGCATTGGAATGTGGCATTAGAAGAATTTGACGTTCTTGAGAATTGAAACAATGCAAACATAATGAAGTTAAGTAGTTGTTGGAAGCTAGGATTTTTCCTTTTTTTTTTGCTTTTCTTTCTCCCAGGGAATTTTCTCCCATTTGTTGCCTAAGAGATGGTAACAATGATACTTGGGAGACAAAAGATGTGGCTGGGAGGAGGAGGAAGGGGAAGGGTGCAGCTGACTGCAGTCTCTTAGCTGAGGGGCTTTCCCTTGGAAGTGCAGAGATACCGCAAGATTTTGGCTGGGGGATCGGGGGCTGGGCTCAGCTCCTCGCTCTCTTGGTCTTGGGATCAGAGTGGACAGGTGCGGTTTTGGAGCCAGACTGTTGGTGCCCAGAGAATTCGCTGCCACCGCAGAGTTTTTGTCCTTCACTGTTTCTCCTACCATGGGTGAGCTTCTGCTCGCAAGAGCAGCTGTTGAACTGGGACTTTTTCCAACACCCAAGCTCATTGGGAAGGGGACCCCGACCCACTCTCCCCTTCCCAGAGGGAGCGTCTCCCGGCTGTGTGCGGCAGCTGCTTGCAGAAACCTGGCTGCCACTGCCCAGCCCCGCTGCTTTCTGCCGCTGCTTCGGGTTTTGCGCTACATTTTAACCTGACATCCGGTGCCTGCCTGGACATCCCGCGGCTCCTGGCACGGCTCCGGAGTTTTTGCTACACCTTGTTTGCCACCCTGGGTGTGCCCGCCCTGGCGTTCCAGGTTCCTGCTACAGCCCATTTCGCTCTCCGGAGGGGCACCGGGACCGGCTGCCCACCGTGAATTTGTAGAGGAAGCCCCTTTTCCGTCTCTCCTGCCAGCTGAGCCAGCCATTAACCAGGTGCAGTGAGGCGGCCGAGCTGGCGCCACAGCGCCCCCTGCAGGCGCGGGGGAGCCATCGCACCCGCCCTGCCCGGCCGGGAGCCACCAGCGCCCCTGGCGGCCGCGAGCGGAGCTGCACCCAGGGGAAAGGGCTGCGGCCGGGAGAGGCGGCACTGGGTTCCTGGTTTTTTTCTGTTCATTGTTGGTGATGTTGTTGTTTGTTTGCCTTTTTATTTATATATATATATATAGTAGTAAAGAACTGTTATTCCTTTTCCTATATCTTTGCCTGAAAGCCCCTCAATTTCAAGTTATAATAATTTGGAGGGAAGGGAGTCATATTCTCCATTCCAAAGGAGGTTCCCACGTTCCTTGGCAGACACCTTTCCTTCTAACCAGGACAATAGTAAAAAATACTTGAGACTTACTAACAGTTTACCTAAGTGAGATATTCATCGATTGGTAACTGAGATGGAGAAGAATCTGTTTGTACTGGTTCATTGAAAGATGACTGTCAGCTTTTTAGGGTAACAGCTATAAAGAGAAAGAAAGGTCATGGGGTATGTTAGAATAGGTCCTTCCAGTAGAGGTTAGACAATAACAATACAGTTGTATGGAAATCTCCAGAGAGTTCACATATTTAAGTACAGAGAATCAAAGCTGAAAGGGTGTGTGGTGTAGCCAAGGAAATGGAGAGCCTCTTTTATTTGGAACTTAGGCAGATTGGCCTTTCTCACTTACAGAACAAAGGCTGAAAAAGGAGTGTTGCTCTGTGTGTGTACAGCAGGAGCAGGAGACATAGCGTATACAAAAAGTTCTGCTGCAATTATGGTACTCAGGATGGTGTTACTAGGACAACAGCTGGGTATTCATTCACCATAAACAAACTTAAAGTGGAAATTGGAAGATAATTCCTAACCAGTGTAACAGGTTTTGGAACAGCATCCCGTATGAGTGAACATAAAAATTCTTCCTGCACCCATGACACAGGTAGTTGCATGCAAGTGCTTGGATGACACAGTGTCTACATGAGGGGGACTTTGGAAGAGATGGTGTTCATCATAATCTTAGGTATTTCTGCTGATTCACCCAGTAGCATAGACCTACTTTCGATGAGGCAGAAGTACAGGTGTTAGTATTTGTATAGATTTGGTTAAGCAGGTTTTTACAAAGGTATCGTAAGTGTTGTATAGGTGCTTTAATAAAATACTGTGGATATTTCAGGTATCCTTAGCTGCTTATACTGTCCACAAATTTCAAAATGCTCTTCATAAAGGTGTTCCAGCTTCTTAAATGTTAATTTTTTCAGTTAACACCTTTGCTTTTAATTTTGCCCCTCCGCAAATGAATGAGAGAAAGTCATAACTCTGAGCTATATCAGGCTGTCTATAGTCTCTATCTGGGAGCTGTTTTTTAAGGGAGAGTACAGCAAGGCATGGAAGCCAGCAGCAATATCACTTTAAGTAGCTTTTGCTCTCTACCTTCAGTGACTTCTTCACACTCAACATTGCAGTGCAGCGCTCTTTTATTTGTATTGACTGCTGCAGGAATGTACTTTCTACGCATGAAGGAATTGGTCTTCATCAAACTAATCCCCCTTTTGCAGCAATTTTTCAAATTTTTTTTTAATAAAATAGCCTTATGGTGCCAGGCATAGCTGAGGATCAGGATGTAGCTTGACAGCTATTGACTGATTTTCAAGTGGCTGATACACATTTCCTTTCTTCTCTTATGCCCAGTGCAGTAAATTAAAGAAGTCAGCTAAACTTGCAAGCTTCTGTACACAGAAGTTTTAGTGAATAGAAGTGTAAGTTGACTGCCATTTCTGTGTTTGCAAAAATCTTCAGGGTAGACTGTTTATATTTTTCTGCTGCCAATTGTTAGCTGTATGCTTTAGCTTCAGTTTTAGTCAGAATAGAATTTGATAGTAGGGGAAATTGTCCCTGTCTAGATCAGTGCACAATGGGAAGCATTTTTATGTAGGTCAGGCCACACATGAACAAAGCAGATACACACTGTGTTGTTAGTTCTTATCATCAGAAATCCTTGTTAAGAGTCTCTTTTGCTACATTTTGTTTGGGTTTGGGCTACTCTTACTGACTGATGAGAACTTCAGTTTAAATTAATGTGCTATCATCTGACACTTGTACTGTATTTCTGCATGCCTTTTGGCTAATAGTTCTTTTTAAGCTTTTACTAGAACAGTGAATAGTTTTTAAAGGGTTTTTTTTAACATCAGAAAGACTGGTATTGTTTTTTTTAAAAGCTGAATTAATAAAAGTTAAAAAGCAGAGAGTTAAGTTCTCTGCTCAGGATAGTTCATTTTAAACACCCATGTTCCTTATAGGCTCATAAAACTCACTGGCAGTATTTTTCTACAGATCAAAGTAAATCCAAATCTTATAAACATGTTTGGAAACAAATTTGCTTCAGGTACTAGTTGCAAAGATGTCTGCAAATCTTGCACCATTATGTAGCTTTAATTCTCTCTTTCTTAATGGCTGGGACCATTTCACCTAGAGAAGAGTAGGTTCGGGGAAGGTCTTATCACTGGATATCAATGCCTGAAGAGAGGGTATAGTGGTAGAGCCAGGCTCTTTTCAGTGGTGCCCTGTGAAATGACAAGAGGCAACTGCCACAAACTGAAATATAGGAGGCTTCCTTTGAATGCAAGGAAATAGTTTTTCATGGAGTGCTCTAACAGGCAGTCCAGAGGCTGTGGAGTCTCCATGTCTAGAGATATTCAAGCCATCTAGACATGGTCCTGGGCTGCTGGCTGTAGGTGCCCCTGCCTGAGCTGGGCAGTTGTACCAGGTGACCTCCTGAGGCTGGAGGTCCCTTCAAACCTTAACCATTTTACGATGCTATGATCCTAATTCACACATACTTATTTTTCCTTCTTTTTATAGGGAATTTTTGCTTCCATTACTCAAAGATTTTAAACATTATTTAAAATAAATCACATTTTGATTGTTATGAGTTCATGCCTCCAGTAAACTTACCTCAGGTCCTGATATTGCTTTCAATAAGGATTTTTAATCTGTTTTTTAAAGAGGTTCAAATATGATTTTATAAGTTTACACTGTTGAAAATCAGTTGTGTTTGTTCTTTGGACGTAAGTTAACATTAGAGTTATATTTTATTTATAAGCTGGTTATCATTGCAGGCAGCAGCTGCAAACTCAGGCCAAGCTGGTCTTGGATGAAAATGGATTGTTGATGGAGCAACTCGAAATTCAACAAGCTAAAGCAAAAGATAGTCACAGACAGCACGTTCACGAAGGTAAAAGTGCTTGAGTTGCTAGTCATCTGAACTACACTAAAGATGGTAGTGCAGGTTTAGATTTTTGTAGGGGTTTTTGTTTGTTTTCTATTGTCATTTTTTGTTTTGGCAGGCTTGGTGGAGTTTTGGTTTTGGTTAGCTGGGGTTTTCTTTGCGACTTTGTATATGCCTAAAAAGCATCCTTGAATGTAGGTAACGTTAATAGGAGATCATGCTCTGCATGTCAACTGATACTGAAAAAAAATGTCGTTATCACCTATTGACACTACAAAAAATACTCCATTCTGACTTACTGCTTCTGAAAAAGTGAGAAGAACTTTAAGTTAAACAGCAATACAGTCCTTTTCATAATTGAAGAGCACTTCAACTGAATCAGAATTTTTCAGAGTAAAATGACATTTCAATGAGTTTATAGCCCTGAAAAGAAGTACTCTTGAAGTTCCTGCACTTTTCCAAAGCAAGTTGCTTGAGACAGCAAAAAATCAAGTCCAAACTGTTAAAATACAAATTGACAAATCCACTGTTACATAATGTTGTGAACAACTAGGAATTAATGTATTAATGGTTTTGTTGGAGTTTCACAAGTCATTGAATTAGTTCTGCTATACCCAGTTGACTTTTTTTTTTCCCTTCCACAGCTTCGAAGTTGACCAAACAAATAGTAATCTTAGAAGGTAAGAAACAGAGTCAAGAGGAAGAAATAGCAGAGTACCAGAAGCAGCTAGAAACATTGTGTTCTAAATGTGAAGAGCTGAAAGCCAAAATGGATAGCAGAATAACAGCAGAGGAGCACTTGGCTTTGGTGAATGATTTAAAAAGGTATGAGTTTACATATGGTGCACAGAGAAACATTGGTGCAAGGCATGCACATGAACAGAGCTGCATACATAGCACTCTGTAGGTAGGAGGCCAGTGGAAACTGCTGCTGGTAATCCAGGAAGGTAACTACCAAAGCACAAAGAAAGGTAAAGAAGTATTTAAAAAATACTGACTTGGTTTTTAGAGACATTTAAAATGACAAAAAGGAAATCCCAGATCTAGAAACATTGGTAGAAGTGTTTTTACCATAGAGTACATACTGCTAATTGTACCATTTTAAATAGTAGAAGAGGATGCATTTAAAATACCATTTTTGTCAAATCTATTTGCTTCTATCAATACTATATATAAAACGTTTTCATTCTTCTGTTCCCATCTTTGGAACATGTCTAAAGGATCCTGAAATTCTAAACTAGAAGTTCTAAGTTTCTCCAGTTGTGACAATATGGAAATTACACAAAACAGCACAACTCAGGAGTGCTGTCATGCAGCACAGAGTGCAGAGTAATGTTTTCATGAAGACATTCTGTAAATTTGTATGCTTTCAAGTCTTTGGATAGTGCAGATTACTGCTTTGTGGTACAGTGCCATCCTGAGAAGTTCTCAAACCTTGTATTTTGGCATTGCTAGTAATTTCTTGGGAAAAAAAATTACATCTGGACTATATATTTTTGTAATTTAAATAAAGTGCAGTCCAAAGGAATTACTTGAATAATTGTCGTGATTTTGATATGAGATTGTAATACCTCTGATGTCATCACTTAACATTGAGCATTCTCAGTGTATCTTTTTCGAAACTTCAACCTGGGTATCTTCCTGTAACTTAGCATTTTAGTGAAGTAATCTATACATGACACCTGTTGGTTTTTGCAGCTGTTTACAACAGGAGCAGGAGAAAAAGCGCTGCGAGGTGGAAGATGTAATGGGAAAGATAGCATCACTGCAAACTGAAAACAAGAAACTGCTCTTAGAGAAAAATAACTTAATGGCTGACAAGAATATCCTGGAAAGTGAGATGCAAATGATTCAAAAGACAAACAGGTCTTATCACAGTCTCATTTTCTTGTATAGAAATACTTTTATTTCTAAAAACAACAGAAACACCTGAAAAAATACCATCTAACTTCCCATAAAGTGTATTTTCTACCTACTGCAGAAAAAACATGTTTCCTAAACATATCTTTGTCATGTCTTGAGGCCTGGTTGTCATATTTTGCTAACCTTTGTATGTTTTCCTGCTCACTTTTCTGTGTCTATCTGCAAATTAAGAATATGTATTTAATTTAGTAGTTAGTAGTTAGCTATAGCAATTAATCATTAGCTGTACTCATCTGAAAAGAAGATGAGTAGACTTACACTATTTGCAGTTAGGTAAGGATAAGACTTACACTATTTGCAGATCTTCTCATGCACCTAGTTGCTTAGAGATGAGTTCACAATATTTTAAAAAGTAAAAACAATACTATTGCTCTATATCTTAAGAATTATGAACTTGTAGCCATTGCACAAACTGTTCTTCTGAATCATTGTTACTGTTGTTATTCAGATAACATATTGTAAAGAAGAAACAGCCCCAAAAATTGGGACATGATACTTTTGGCACTGCAAATATTCTGGGCCAATGCATTTTTAACAGTATGTTTGATTGTTTGAGACTTGTACATGTTGATTTGCACATGTGATGCAAGTTTTTTAAGGCCATTATTAATTCCCCATCCAAAGATTTTCCTTTTTCTTTTATAGACGATTAAAGAAGAAAATAGGTCTTTTGCAACTGCAGCTGGAGGAAGCAATGGAAAAAGAAGTTACAGCCCATCACTATCTAACAAACCTTATTGGGCTGGTGGAGAAGATAGCTAAGGAACGTGATCATCTTGTATTTTTGGTAATTACCTTTAAATAATTAATATGCATTAATTGATATTTCACACAATTATCATGCTACTGGCACAAGTTATTGCTAATCTGAATTATCAAAAAATAAAGCTATAATTTCAGTTTAAGGATTTAGTTCTATTTAAGTAGACTTCAGCAAATACAATAGGAGCAGTGAAAGATTTTTTTCTAGAGGAGTAATTAAAAGCAACTACCCTTATTTCTGAAGTTAAGATAATTAAGCCTTAATTCACATAAGCATTAGGGTCTGCAATGGCACATATCAAGTTTAAAAGATTTTTTTTAACCTAGTTAAAGGTTAAAAGGTTTTAGAGGTTGATGTTGAGCTACATGTATTTAAAATAGCACATGATCATAAAATTTTAATACTTGTTTTGAGTCTAAGGGTGGACTGTTATCCTTGAAGTGATCTGTACGGACCTTCTGCTGTGAATGCATATGCATATTATTGCTCCTTATTGGTTAGCAGTCATTTTAACAGGCTAATTAAGAGTTTTGGAACAACTTCTGTTTAGTGGAAGTGCCTGGCATGGAGGTTTCTAAGCTTTTTGTAAGCCCATTTTGTTTCTTTTACAAGGCATTGGACACAATTTCAATTTTTCATATTCATACTCTTTTCTTCAAATTGAATCTGAAATCATTTCACAAAACTTTGTTAAAATAAGGCTGCTTTTACTTCTGTTGTTCAGGTGGTAGACAAAGGTTGTCATCAGCTTTGGGTAAAAAGATACAGCAGTTAATTCCTAATTCTAGAAGAGGAATGATGGTGACACAACTCAAATCTTTGTCCACTACAAACTGGACTTCAGGATTGTGAAACTGGGCACAATAAATGTCTCCTAGGAATTGGGGGAACTGATTCTTAGATCTCAATCTCTGGGATACCTACTTTTAAATATTAGGCATACCATATTAGAAATATCCTTGCCCAAACCTCTGCCAGTTTCAAGGGCTTGTTTGAGAGCAACTTGCATAATGTGACCCGAAGGATGAGTCTCATGTATAAAAATGGGATCCCTACGTATACATACATATATCTGTAGAAAAAAAATCACAGAATTGGTTGGGTTTAGAGTATGTTTCATTTCAGAATAATACTGTTTCATAGTATTCACAGTCAGTTGACAAATTATTAATGAGCCATTAGGAGAATAATTTCCAGGACTCTTTATCCATGTTGCTTCTTCAGACTGCTGGAGTTCAAAATGGAATTGCTGTGTCTCCCTCAGTGTATGCATTTTGTCTGCCCTGACAAATCTAATGATTATATTATTTTAGCTTATTTAGCTTTATTAAAGTAGCTTTCTATACTGCATGGTTGCAGGCCAGATGTTTGGAAAATGAGAATCATGGTGTTCTCAGGAAAATTATAGAAGGCAGTCTACGCTTAGGAAGATTGGAAGAAAAAGTTAAGGTAAGCAGTGTTTCTAAGCTAAATATCTACTGTGAAATGTTTGAGGTTTTTTGAGAAAAGTAGTAAATCTATGTCAATGTTTTTAGGAAAGACTTACGGATTATCTTTAAAAGTTTTCAAAAAGCAAAATAGATCATCGTTATAATTTTCACTAGTTTCTTCTTCCATTGTATTTGTGCATTGCATGCCTGCCAGATCATCACGTTTACATCATTACCTGGAGAATTATGACTAGTTGTAATAATACTTAAATATTATTTGTATTTCATTTTTTGCTCTGTAGTGTAACCCAAGTATTCTGTCTTCTACTTTTTTGAGGCTGTACCACTCCTTCAACTTGAAGTCCATTACAATTAGATTTGGAAGAATGAAAAGCATTGTCTCAGGTGTACAGTTACCATCAAGTACTTTCATGTGACCATAGTGTAGAAGGTTTAGAAACTCAGAGGATGTTCAAACATCCAGCCTAGTTAGAGAATACATTATAAGTTATGTTTACAACTCAAACAAATAAAAAGCACAGTATGTAATTGCAATATAACAGTGAAATAAATTTGAAACATTTATGTTTCAGCATCTTTGGTGCAACCATGATTTCCTTTACTGTAATCTTAAGAAAGGAGAAAGATACCTGGCATATTGATTTCTATATGTAAAAAGTAATGTATATATTACTTTCAAAAGCTGTTTTGTATTAAGTCAAATTTGTTCAGTTTATCCTAAAGCAGAGAGTCTCTGTATTACACTTTGCCAGTCAAGACCTCCACTGCTATTCCTGCATCAAATGACACAAATGTGCACCACCACTATGTTAATGGAGACCAGCTCCTTCTGCACTTTCCTTTTAAGGATTGATACAGTATAGAAATTAGCAACAAAGAAAATAAATTAAATCCAAGTTTAAAGAGAGAGCAGTAAGCTGAAAACCAGTTTGAATTTGTAAGGAACCCTTCATAAAATACCTGAATGCATGAAACACTACCCTAAAAGATTTACCTAATTGTACTGATACAGCCATAAAATGTTTTTAGGTTTTTTCACCCTCATTCATGTCTGGCTCCCCTACTAAGGCAGTGGCTTGTATTCTTGTTAAATATGGATTTTATGCAATGTAATAGATCTGTGATTACTGTAAGGGATAGAGAAGAGGTTGGCATAAAATAAAGAACATTTACATGTAGTGAATTTTTAAGTGTAAACCCAAATTAAAAAAATCTTCAACCCATCAACTCTTAATGGAAATCAGAAAAAAGCCTGTAAATAAAGTTCTATTTCATTTCTATTTAGCAAAAGTAAGACTAATCTACTTGCAAAACATTTTCATTCTTTATTTTTGTCAGTAAAGCAGAGGGTTTAAATAGTCACACAACACTTACAAACATATGCTCTTTGGTTACCGTATTAATGGATACATTAATATATTTTAGCTTTGCTAAAAGCTAGTATAATTTATTTCTTTGCTGCTTTAGGAAATCACCAATTGGGTAATTGTCCTGTATATTGAGTTTTGGGATAAACCTCTTATGAGGTATTTGAGTGTTATCTGTCTCCAGTGATAATAGTACTTAAAACGCATTAATTCTTCTGAAAAGAAAACACAGTTATTAACAATGTGTTAGGCTATTTCTTATCTTAGAAAAGGTTATTTTGTTTTGGCTTTTAGCTATCTTCCGATATTTCCACAAGATAAAAGATAAGGAATACAAATTATACATATGAAGTAGAGCATAGAGTCCTCAGGTTATGAGGAGAGAAAAGTTTCTAGCCTACAGCTTTGAGTTTACTGACAGACTCCGCTGTAGGCACTTGTATTTTCAATTTTTTAGACATAACTACGTATACTTACATTTGCCTTTTGCAGAGTTTGTTGCCTTGTATCTCAGGAACAAGCTCATCCAAAACTGTTACAGGTCAAATGCAACCGTGTGTGTCTAAAAACGTTTTCCTGGGGCTTCTTTCACCTCACTGCAAATCTTTCTTGATGGAAGGAAAGAAGGAAGGCTAGGTGGGCCAGCCATTCTCCACTGGAAGCACATGGCACACACTTCCCTCTGAAGTCAGGTCATTTGTGCCTTGCACATAAAAATGGATCTGGTCTTCTGATACAGAGTTCTCCCTTTTAATTAATTGTTTTGGAGGAAGTAAATTAACAAAATTCTATGGCTTTTGTTTTTCATTGAGAAATCTCAAATCAAGATTTGGCAGATCTGTTACCTAAGACAAAAATCTTAAGCTAAGTACCAGATTATTGCTAAAATAAAACCCCAAACTACGTCCATATTTATATACATAGCTTTATGACATTTTAAATGGTATATGCTGAAGTTATATAGGAAATTAAAAGTAATTCTTTTTATAAATACCCATTTTTAGTTTGGGATTTGGATATTACTGTAAACAAACTTTATAAACTCATTCACTGTGCAAAACATTTTGTAGGCTACCAGTATAACCACATGAAATGTAGAGAGTGATAGAGCAGAATCAAATAAGTTGAATACAAAATAAATCATTTTTGTGCAGGAACTGTGTTAAGGAAACAAAATTTAGTTTGGTATTTTAGTTCTGAAAACATTTTTAGGTTTATTTCTACTGACTTATGTCAGATAATTTTTCAGGCAGATGGAATCATGGAAAGTGTTAAAAGCTTACTTGAAAACTGTTCTTTAGTTGGCCCTCTAGGATTCAACAGTTGTAGAGCAGAACAGTTCATGCAACTTTATTTCCCTTTGACATCAGAAAATACTTGACTCAGACCTGAAGCAGCTTATAAATGGAACTTGGTTTGGTTTTTTCGAACAGTGATACACAGAATATTTCCAATCTCCATCTGTTTCTAAAAACAGTGACAATGTATTTAACAGGATTTTTTTTAAACAATAACTAACCTTCAAATATTTGTTTTATTAACAGTTAATGAGATGGTGGTCAAAAACCCATCTGTAACATCAGAATCAGGTGATAGTAACCACCATCCTTTTAGTAAAAGGAAAAACACAGGACCATGTTGCAATTTTGCCAATATTCATACAAGTTATTGTGCTTTAACAAAAATACATACATGGCATATTATATGGATTTTTAACAGTCTGTAGAGGTCAAAGTTTGTGTTCAGTTAAAAATTCATCAATTGCTAAAACACTACATACCATATTTATGAAGAGGAGTCACAAATTCCATGGCAGATGCACTAAGCCATATATGACACATACACTTAGAAGGAAACAAAACACACACACCACCTTTTGAATCACTAGTAAATAGACCCCAAGAGGGGGGGAACCAAAGTAAAGAAATCCAAGCAGCCATACCAGTATACTGAGTGCTTGCTTGCATAGCTTGGAAAAGAGCTCTTGATCCAGCAGACTCTGAGCCCTCTTGCTAGCCATTCAGGCGAAGGGAGGGGCAATTTGCAGGCAATTTACAAAAGGCTCTAGGGAGGGCAAGCGTCTCAAAGCACAGCGAACAGGAGTGGGCAAGCAGGGGCATGGCAGTCTGTGAGGGCATGGAATGGCAGTTTGCTCAGCAGTTAGCAAAGGCAGGGTTGCCACCACCCTCCTGGTGGTGGGTTGTGTCTTTTTTTTTTCGCTCTCTTTTTTCCCAGTAATTGTTTTCAAATTATCAAAAGCCATTGCTAGTAAAAGCGTACTAACAAACAGAATTCTCCAAGAAGTAGGCAGCTGTCCAGACCTCTGGCTGCAGAGAGTGTCTGAGCCTGGTGGTAGTATCAGAGGATAGTGCAAAAGACCCCTGCGTGCAGTGTGAGCAGGTGAATGATCTGCTCTGGTGGCAGAGCTTAAGGAAGAAGTGGAAAGGCCAACATCTTGGTGGGAGTCTGTTATAGACCACCCAACCAGGATGAAGAGGTGGATGTGTTATTCTACGAGCAGCTGGAGGATGTTTCAAGCTTGCCAGCCCTTGTTCTTGTAGGTAACTAACCTGCCAGGTATCTGCTGGGAACTCAGCACAGCGGAGAAGAGGCAATCTAGGAGGTTCTTAGTGTGTATGGAGGATCGCTTCTTCTTGTAGTTGCCCCTGCTTGCCCACTCCTGTTCGCTGTGCTTTGAGACGCTTGCCCTCCCTAGAGCCTTTTGTAAATTGCCTGCAAATCGCCCCTCCCTTCGCCTGAATGGCTAGCAAGAGGGCTCAGAGTCTGCTGGATCAAGAGCTCTTTTCCAAGCTATGCAAGTTTAGCAGGGGTGGGGCCCTTTTAGACCTGCTGTTTACAAACAGAGAAGGGCTGGTGGGAGATGTGATGGTTGGGGACCGCTGGGGAAGTGACCATGAAATAATAATTTTCAGTATACAGTGAAACAAGGAGGGGCATTAACAAGACCTCCACACTGGACTTCCGGAGGGCAGACTTCAGCCTATTCTAGAGACTGATTTGGAGAGTTCTTTGGGAAGCAGCCCTTAAAAACAAAGGAATCCAGCAAGGATGGACATACTTCAAGAAAGAAGTCTTGAAGGCACGGGAACAGACTGTCTCTATGTGCCAAAAGATGAGCTGGCCTGCATGGGCAAGGAGCTTTTCAAGGAACTAAGGGGAAAAAAAAGGGTGTATCACCTTTGGAAAGAGAGGCAGGTAACTCAGGAAATGTTTAAAGATATTGCTAGGTGATGTAGGAAAAAAATTAGAGAGGCAAAATCCCAATTAGAACTTAATCTGGCCACTTCTGTGAAAGATAATAAAAAATATTTTTGTAAATATATTACTGGCAAAAGGAGGGGCAAGGAAAACCTCCATATTTTATTGGATGCAGGGAGGAAAAGGCAGAGGTACATAACACCTTTTTTCCTCAATTTTCAGCACTAAGACAGGTCGCTCTCAGGACAGCTGTCCTCCTGAGTTGGTAGATGGGGACAGGGAGCAGAATAGCCCCCCAGTAATCTAGGAGGAAGCAGTCAGAGATCTGCTGAGCCATTTAGATGCTCACAAGTCTATGGGACCAGATGGATCCATCCTAGTGTGATGAGGGAACTGGCAGATGAGTCTGTGAAGCTGCTCTCCATATATCATCAATCCTGGCTCACCAGGGAGGGCCCAGATGACTGTAAGCTGGCCAATGAATTTGTAAGATGGCCAAAGAATTTGAGGAAACCTGTTCTCAAGAAGGGCTGGAAGGAGGATCTGGGTAACTCCAGGCCTGTCAGCCTGACCTCGGTGCCCAGCAAGATTATGGAACAGATCATCCTGAGTGCCATCACACAGCACCTACAGGAGGGCCAGGGGACCAGACCCAACCAGCATGGCTTTAGAAGGGGCAGGTCACGCCTGACCAACCTGATCTCCTTTTATGACCAGGTGACCCACATGGTGGATGCAGAGAAGGCTGAGGATACTGGCTACCTGGACTTCATCAAAGCCTTTGACACCATCTCCCACAGCATGCCCCTGGAAAAGCTGGCAGCCCACAGCTTGGACAGGTGCATTCTTCACTGGGTTAAGAACTGGCTGGATGGCCGGGCCCAGAGAGTGGTGGTGAATGGTGCTGCATCCAGTTGGGAGCCAGTCACTAATGGTGTCCCCCCAGGGATCAGTGTTGAGGCCAGTCCTGTTTAGTATCTTCCATGATGATCTGGATGAGGGGATTGAGTCCACCATAAGCAGATTTACAGATGACGCCAAGCTGGGTGCGAGTGTCCATCTGCTGGTAGGAGGTAGGAGGGCTCTGCAGAGGGACCTGGACAGGTTGGATAGATGGGCTGAGTACAACAATGTGAGATTTAACAAGTCCAGGTGCCGAGTCCTGCACTTTGGCCACAATAACCCCCTGCAGGCTGGGAACGGAGTGGCTGGACAGTGGCCAGGCAGAAAGAAACCTGGGGGTACTGGTCGACTGCAGCTGGACATGAGCCAGCAGTGTACCCATGTGGCCAAGAAGGCCAATGGCATCCTGGTCTGTATAAGGAATACTGTGGCCAGCAGGATGAGGGACGTCATTCTTCCCCTGTACTCGGCACTGGTGAGGCTGCACCTTGAGCATTGTGTCCAGTTCTGGGCCCCTCAATTTAGGAAGGACATTGAGATGCTCAAAAGTGTCCAGAGGATGGCAACACGGCTGGTGAAGGGTCTGGAACACAAGTCCTGTGAGGAGCAGCTGAGGAAGTTGGGGTTGTTTAGCCTGGGAAAAAGGAGGCTCAGGGGAGACCTTATCACTCTGTACACATCCCTGACAGGAGGCTGGCCTCTTCTCCCAGGCAATCAGTGACAGGACAAGAGGACAAAGCCTTAAGCTGCACCAGAGGAGGTTTAGGCTGGGCATTAGGAAAAAATTCTTCACAGTAGGAGTGATGGGGCATTGGCACGGGCTGCCCAGGGAGGTAGTGGAGTCACCATCCTTGGAGCTGTTTAATAGAAGACTGGATGTGGCACTCAGTGCCATGATTTAGTTCATAAGGTGAGGTTAGGTCATCATCTCAAAGGTCTTTTCCAACCTAGTTTAGTCTGTGATTCTGTAAACTGAGAGATACTGATTCAGTGCCATGGTCAGCATGATAACCTGAGCCAGTACTTTGTCTGGGGGTCTCTTTGTACTTCCATAATTGTAATTACCAAGGAGATTTATGATCCATGACAAGAATTTGAGGAAGCAGATTTTTCTGGTATTAAAACTACTTCTTTACAGTCAGAATTCCACACTGTTTTCTCTTTTAATATGAGCTTGGACATAATGTTTGTCTCATCAGGGAGTCCTTCAACTTCATGCAAAAGGGATAGATAACACAGGAAAATCTGTGTTTTTTATGAAGTATTTTAGTCAAACGTCTAGTATAAATTCTGTGAAAACAATCCAAGATTTTGGACATAGAACTGTGAGCAGTAAATCTCTGATAACAGAATTTGCACTCCAGTTCATCATTAGACACCTTTTCCTTTCCTTCACTGCAAATGTTATAATCTTTAAATTATGCACACACTGTTAAAAAAAATAATTTAGATTACAACAAGTTCATTGGTTCTGAATCTCTATTTGATAATAATTTTGTTAGTCATGAGGTTTCAGTAAAAACAGAAACAACCTTTGTACTGAAGATACCTACCATCTAGCATCTCCTACTGTAACTGTCCTCATTTTCATGCAAGTTTACTAGTTCAGCCTTAATTTTTTTTCTGGCATTTTGCTACCTATTGCATTTAGAGTACAAAATTGTCATTAGTGAAGAGAAAGCAATAAAGATTTATTCCTAACACTTCCTGATCACTGAGGAGCTGTGTATTTCAGAACTACGTGTACTCATTGCACAGCTTCGTGTCTGTATAACCGGTTGCTGATGCCAGCACAATTGAAGGAGACAATGTTCCTATTACCAGTGTTCCATTTAATACTAGATTATTTTTTGTCAAAGGTCATGTACAGACAATTCTCTTATACCTTTGGACATATAGTTTTGAAGATTCTCCAGTATAAATCCTTTCCCTTTTTATTGCTTTCCCAACTATTTACTGTTCATCTCTGTGCCAATATCAATCTGCAAATAAGGAAGCTTATTTACTCTAGCACGTAATACTACATATTAACTTTTTCCAAAAATATTAATATTTTTCCCAAAATACTGATTTTGTTGGCTTTTGAATTTAAAAGTTTCTACAGTTTTCTCACATCTTTTTCACTGAGAATAGAGGAAGTATTTTTCCCCTATTAACACCAGAGTACTGTCTGACAAAACTTTCACTAAACCTTCTGAATATATAGGCTGTCACTTTTCAGTTGTCCCAGTCCAGTTGTCCTGGGAAGGCTATAGATACAAGCACTGTCATCATCTACTACTAAGGAGGAATTTCCTTCCCCAAGCCCCATGTATGATTTTTTTACACAGCCCTGAAGATAATTGTCAGTGATCTTAAAATATTTTAGAAGTTTTTAGGTGCCATGGGAGAAAACTGGCAGTGTTCTGTAGCACACAGTAAAAATTTCATCAGTACTTCCATTACAGGGCTGTTCTGTGAGGATCAGAATTATAACATTTTCTATAGAGAAGTGGGACAGTTTTCTTCAGATGGTACTTTGCTCTCTTTTGAAAGGGACAATACTAATTTTACTGGTAAACGATGGGAGAAGACACAATTGACAGAAAATATCTTTGTTACTTCAACAAATGACCAGATCATTGCATATATCATAGCCAGCAGCCTGTGTTTGTAGAAATAATGTTTTGTTGGCTGTTTATTCAGAGTTCTCCAACTTTCAGCTTGTAATTCAGTACAAAAGGTGTAACAGAACTATGGTGATGAAGAGGATACCTTCCTGAAACAACTTTAGAAGAGTGTAAATTATGTCCTCTTCAGTACCAGCACCTGCATCCATGATCATTCCTCATCTTGCTTACTATGTACATGGGAGGCCGTGACCTTGGCCATGGCATGCCCCATCCAGCTCTAGAGGAAAATATTATGACTTCGAGCTATGTGTTAATATCCTCGTCCTGAAAACTGTCATCTCAACCAGTCCGTTTGCTGCTACTTGCTTCACTTCAGAAAACATTAATAGGTTGTCTTTAACAATTCAAAGGTAATAGCCTGCTGCGAAGGCTCTGTAAGCGCCAGCTACACGTGTCAGTGTGTCCAGAACCAGCCCGACCTGCCCAGGCTGCATTTTACACAGACTTAATTATAATCCCTCCATAGAGGCAAGATCAGAACTAGGTACCACTCATATCTAGTTTCAGACTATAATCGTATGGCCATAAGAAAAAGGTGCACTTTTGCCTTTTGATTTTGCAGCCAGCAAAGACTCAGCTTCAGTTGGCAAAGGTAGAGCAGGAGTGCAGAGCCAACAGAGGCAGCTGTGGGATATGGAGGAGCCAGAGACCTGAAGCATCTGAGGCAGAGTGCAGCTTAAAACACAAACCTCAGCTTAGAACACAGACCGCCCGGTAGCTGAATAGTCAGTGACCACCTGATGAAAAACGGGGTTTCACCAATGCTACACTTCACCAGCCCTTTTTCGTGATAAAATTGAGAGAGGAACTTTTCTCTTGTTCTTTGAAATTATTATGGGCATCTGACCTACAGAGGGCATTTCAGGTCCTGCACCCTGAGCTGGACCTGTGTAGCGGGTTCAGTTCGAAACCGGGCAGAAACACCAGTTTAGTGTAGTGGTTTGGCTCAAAATATCCACCACTTAATTATTCTCCCTCTGTGAGATAAGGATTAGAAGAAAGCAAAGCAGGCATAAACCTAATCAGTTGCAGTACAAAGAAAGTTTTATTACTAATAGAATTAAAAGTAAATAACAAGAAATTAAAGCAAACCCCCTCCCCCTTTCCAGCACTTTCCTCCTTTTACCCAACTCACACAAAGGGTAACATGGGATGTTAGTCAGTGTTGCAGTTCTTGAAAAGTCTCTCTCTTACGCTTAAGGAAGAAAAGGGGTTTTCCTTCAGCTCCACGTGGTTCCCAAACTGCCACCAACAGCAGACCCGCCCAGAAACAATCAATCTGCTGTGGTATAAAGCATCTCTTCCATGAAAAATCTCACAGTTCCTTCACACTGCAAAACATGGGCCATCACATGGGGTTATTAATCTTTTTAAGGATGAGTTACTTTGGCCTGAACACAAAGGCTTTTTCTTCGCCACAAGTCTCTAAAAAGCCTCTCAATGCTTCTTTGTAGCCTGGCATAGGCACTCTTCACAATTTCCATAGGCCACACGTGAACTTTTCATCCCCCCATGTACTTCAAATGGATCAAAGAGACAAACAGTTTGTGGTATTACAGTTTCTTACCACGGCATGCAAGAAGGTTTTTTAAGCTACGCGCGAGAATCGCGGCACCGCCCTCTTTTCTCCCGTCGCCATTTCCAGCTCTGTCCCACAGGACTCGCTTTCTCTTTCTCTCTGACTCTGAAGCCGCCGTGTTGAAGAGTGTTCTTGTTCGGGCTTTACGGTGGAGAAAGCCTCGCTCCCTTTGTGCTGCTGGCTGCGTGGTGTCCTCTTCAGTACGAAGTGTGCTGGCTGCAGACAGGAGGCTCCGCCAGCTCCCGCTGGCTCCGCCGGCTCCGCGTGGAGAGGAGAAGGACCCGCCTGCCCCAGGGAGCCGCGCTGGATGGGTTTAGCTGTGAGCAGTCCATGGCTGGGTTTAGCTGTGTGACAGTCCATGGCTGGGTTTAGCTGTGAGCAGTCCATGGCTGGTTTAGCTGTGAGCAGTCCATGGCTGGGTTTAGCTGTGAGCAGTCCATGGCTGGGTTTAGCTGTGTGACAGTCCATGGCTGGGTTTAGCTGTGTGACAGTCCATGGCTGGGTTTAGCTGTGGCAGTCCATGGCTGGGTTTAGCTGTGAGCAGTCCATGGCTGGTTTAGCTGTGTGACAGTCCATGGCTGGGTTTAGCTGTGAGCAGTCAGTCCATGGCTGGGTTTAGCTGTGAGCAGTCCATGGTTGGTTTAGCTGTGTGACAGTCCATGGCTGGGTTTAGCTGTGTGACAGTCCATGGCTGGGTTTAGCTGTGAGCAGTCCATGGCTGGGTTTAGCTGTGGCAGTCCATGGCTGGGTTTAGCTGTGAGCAGTCCATGGCTGGTTTAGCTGTGAGCAGTCCATGGCTGGGTTTAGCTGTGAGCAGTCCATGGCTGGGTTTAGCTGCCTGCAGCTCTGGGACAGTCCCCCCCAGTGACCCAGGGTCCGTGCCACAGCGTTGGGAAAAGGGGAGAGGGCAGGGGCCCTGGCAGGGCCCGGAGGCTCGGGGCCCCCCCCCACCCTCTGGCGGGCGAGCTGGAACGAAAGGCAATTCCCGCCTTTCCGTGTGGTTTAAATATGTAAATTGTGAGAAGCGTCATTAGTCTAAAAGACTGTCCATCAACTCAGGTTCAACTCACTACAACCTGACAAATGCTGGAGCTTCTACTGACGGAAGGGAAAGTTCAGCTGTTTCCTTATACTCTGCACTTCTAGGCTGGCTCTGACCAACCTTCTATTCAGAAGGAACTTGTTTGCCTTTAGCCTTCCATAGCATTACTCTGCATTTTGAAGACTTCTCTGGGAATCTATAAAGTTGAGTGATGTGACTGGTTAACTTGCAGGCTTCTTATTCTATTAGAACTGTCAGGGAAAAGTTAGGATAAAAACCCTATGTAAGTCAAGCTTAAGTATTGAATCACTAATATTCTAGGTAAATATTATTATCTATTATCATCCTATTTCTTCTAGAAAATTAAACTCCACAATGACACATTTTGCAAGAGCCAGAAAGGAAACAGTTTGTGGAAAGGATTATATAGCCTTATTTACAGCATGTCTAAAAATGCTTTTTTAAAAATTCCTCCAAACGGCAAACTCAAATCTTTCTCCCCCATTTCAGATTAAGATAAAACCTTAGTGATTAGCACCTGAGATAAAACGTTGTATTAGCAACACATAAATAGCAGTATTTTCAAAGCTTCACTAAATTAGTTTACGGTTTTATTAAAGGCAGTGTTTCCATCCCAAAACTCTGTTCTATAGCCTGTAGGAAACATCATACTCTGCAGAGAAAATAACAGTTTTAGCCTTCTGTTTGTAATCATGAGACTAAAAGTTAATATTGGATTTTGGTATTGTCAAGAGCAGCAGCATCTAGAAATGTGTAACAATACACAAACAACATTTTTCAGTTTCTTGTGTGCTTATGCAATTTAATGGGGATGTTATGTCAGAAAGCAAAGTTACTTTGTACAAAAATTATTTCTTATTTTTGAGATGAGACCAATCATTAGTTATCATTTAGTTGTTAGAGCCATTGATCAAAAAATCACTTGTGCTTCACTGAACAGAAGGACTGTTATGTGAAGCAACAAGCAAAGCTATTCTTTTCTTCCTCTTAGTATTAAGATTAAACAACTAACAAAACAGAAACACTTTTTCTTGGTATGTAGATAAGTACTGTTCAGCAGTACTTGATAAGTGCTGTTCAGCAAGTGGTAAGCTGTAAAATGTAGCTTTGCATCTTGGAAAACAAACCTTTTTTTGCAGGTAATTCTGTTCACTATAAAACAAACATACAGTATGGTATTCATTTTACACACTAGTTTTATATGCAGAACAAAATGAAGTGTAATACCTTCCAATTAACAAATAGGTTAAAAAATCCCATAATGCAACCTACCTGACATAATTAAGCAAGGCAGCATTGATGTAAAGATTAAACTGAAAATCAGTATCTCTAGCTGTTTCTTTTGTTGATAATGATTTGTCCTTATTTCTCCGATAATCCCATTTTTTTCTATTAACTTAATCCTTATAGGTATATAAAAAGAAAGCAGCTGGGAAGCTTGGAGATATCAGTCTTAAGATGACTGAGCAGGAGAAAGAATTTTCCAGGAAGACTGCTCAGTATGAGCAAGAAAAGAAGCACCTGCAGCATCTGCTGCAGGACAAACAGGAAACCCTCAATGAAGTACTGGAGCAGAACAGGTGAGTGGGGCACAGCCGGGAGCAATCCAAGTAGGTCCAACAGATAAAGGGACAAGGGAAAGCACCTGCACACAGCCACCAGCGCTCACTTTCCAGCAGAGTCTTCACGTGGTATGTTCCAGGTCGCTTTTCTCACTCTTTTTAGCAATACTGAAAATGCTGAAACCCTGCTCATAATTCCCAGCTCCAGGAAACATCTTTTGAGGGAGGAATTTCTTCCAGATGGCTACTGCTGTTTTTAAGACTTCTTTAGAAGGATATCAATCTGAGAGAATCTTGGATAATTTGAAAGGATTCTATAAATCAAGATATATGTTAATTTATGTAATAGCACCTTCTGCTAAAGGCTGAACACTTTCCCATTCACACCCCTGAACAGTTTTCAGAATAGTAGGGTATTAAGGGAATCTAATGAGAAAGAACTGTTCTGTTTTGAATCTATCTTACTGACCTATTAATAAGTGACTTAGATTGGCTACATGCAAAATGAAGAGAAGAAATTATAATTTAACAGATTTATAGAAGATTATGACTGCAGTGTTGAAATATCCTTTGAATATAGAGTCCTTTCAGGCTATTTTTTCCCTCTGATAGTGGAAAGCTTCATAGCACATTCACATTATCAGCATAAAGGAAAAACTGTTTTACAACTGAAAAAAAGTAATAAAGCAGTCATTTCTCAAGTCATCACTGCCATTGTGAAATAATAGATTTAAATAGATTTTAACAGACAATAGAAAAAAAAAGGCTTGGTATCATCTACCTTTATATCAGCACAGTTCCTCTCAGTTACTTTATACAGTGCAATTAAACAGGTGTAAGTAGCAGAGTTGTACAATGAACACTCCATTAATCTCTGAAATTTACATTAAAAACCAGATTGAACGGATCCATATTTCTCTGGAAATAGTTATTTAGGATTTTTAACTAATTAAGTGCCTTTCATATCTCTAGGCTCATGTTACAATTTTTTACTGTAGAGAACAGCAATGAAATAAAGAGGGTTTTTTTTCAACATAGGATAGAGCATAGTTTGAAGTCCCAAAATATGGATCGTTCAAAATTCACCCTTATAGCCCCAAAGCAGGCAAATTAGATGGTGTAACACAGATGTGTAAAATAATTAATTACACTTTCCATACAGTATACTAAACCACTTTTACCTTTTCAGTCTAAATTAAGTCATTTTTTCTTCAGTAAACACACACAATTAATACTTGCAGCTGACTTTTAAGAAACAAGGTCTGCACCTGGAACTACACCACTGTAGTCCATTTAACTGTATGATGATGAAGAAAAGTGGTTTATGGAAACAAGCCCAAGATGAACCCCAGCAAGATATGTCTTTCATTTCTCTAGACTCCAGCATTAGTGCACAGTGTGACGGGTGACTGCTTTTTTCTGGTAGTAGTTAAATCTTAACAGTGATTATTAAGAGTATAATATAATGAACACAACTCTAAAAATAAAAAAGAATTTTTAGAGTCATCTTTCAAGTGGTATTTTGGTTAACCTCATGATTCACTATTTTCCTTTGATTACTATCTAAAAAAAATGTAGATTAAAAAAAAAACGTTACTGATAAGTCAGCTGAGTTCTACACCTATATAAGAAATAATAAATTTTTATGCTTGTGAAACAAAATCAATAAAACCAACTAACACCATGGCTGATACTGTTCATATGAGCTAGTTTCTTCATATTCCATTATTCTTCTCAAGTACTGCAATATAAAGTAGTTTCCCAAGGTAATCCAAATATGCATCTACACTTTTATGCCTATCAGGCAGAAATTAAACATGTATTTTGGTCAGCTTTGTATATTTCTGATTTTACAAGGCTAATTATTTTCTCTCTCCCTTCCCTCCACACAGTCACAGGAGTAAGGAAGGGAAAATTATTTGTAGTTGAGATGTTGCTCATCATCTGTAGCTTGGCAACCAAAGTTGCTAGTGCTAGGAAAGTACCAAACATTTAGATTTACTGTGACTAGCTGTGTTTACAGAGCAGAATTTTAGTCCAGAATACTGTCTAGCTGATAATGTTTCTGTGCAAAATGCCTACATAGACATTAAGATAAGTGCATACAATAAATATTTATTCTCTAATTTCTGATTTATTCTCTAATTTTACTGTTAGGTAATGGAAATCAAAGTAGCATGCCACATTTTAAGCAGAAAAGCCAGTTTACTTTAAAATCTAGCTGAAGGTATGGTGAATCACTGTAAGCAGGTGAAGACAGAAAACTCTTTCATATAATTTATTTTGCTCTTGCATTTAGTTTAACAATATGGAGTTAGGAGATTGGGGCAAGTCTGACTTAGCTGCCACCATAAAATTCTTTATCATAAAAGCATACTGTACCTGTTGTTGCTGGTAAGTTTTCTTGTAAAGCAAAGGAAGGTCCCAATTCAGATCTGCAAACAGTACCATTCTTTCAGTGAGACCCTGCACAGAAATAAGCAGCCCCACCTTATTAATCTGGACAGGAGTGCAGCACACCTGAGTGGTGGCAGGTCACAGCACATTGCACAGCCCCTTGTGTGCCCAGAGGCGGAGTTGCTGCAGTCACAACATGGTCAAAAGTAATGCATGTGTAGGCAAAGTAGCAATATTCATGTGCTGTTTCTCTGATCATTCTATTTTTAACAAATCGACATCCAAACTAGCATGGGCTTTCATCAAACATAACAGAGATGACTTGCCTTTGAAATTTTCTCCCCTCCTGCATTCTTTCACCTCAGGACAAAAACCAGGAGTTCCAGTACTTACCCATTGCATCCAAGGGATGAGAATTTTTCTACTTGGTTTTCAAAAAGAAACACAGATGTAGTTGTACTTTTGATACATAAAAAAAACTTCTAAAGATATGCAGATTTCCCTTCCTGGAAGCTGCTCTGTAGAGCTGTAGTGGGTTTGGTTTGTAACTGAGCAGAAGCACCAATTTATTGTAGTGGTTTGGTCCAAGATACTCATCACTGTTTACCTTCTGTGAGATAAGAATTAGGAGATACGCAAAGCAGGCACCAAACTTGAAAGAATATAAAGAAGTTTATTAACTGACCTAAAAGAAGAAAAAAAAATCATACCACACCTTCAGAACACTTCTCCTCCCCCCCAATGCCTTCATGAATTTACAATGGGTACTCTGATGCATCATAGCTTTACAAAGAATTTCAGCTTTAAGCATCTCCTCTTTCTCTTTCCTCAGGTTTTCAGCTCTTCACTAAAAGGGTTACTCTCACCCAGGCCTTGCAGCTGGAATGTCAGTTATCGCTGTTGGTCACACATTCTTTTGCCAGACAGCAGGGCAGCTTCAGCTGAATCTTGGCCGCACCGGAGAGGGGGAGCCGGGCCGCTCCGGCTGCCCACAGCAGGGATAGGGGAAGTTGGGGGGTTCCGCAGGTGGAACAGGGCCCATCGGCTCCAGGATGGCCGTGGCCCGGCCCGGCCTGGCCCGAGCAGGGCCTGGGCTGGGCCCGCCAGCCCCACACGGGGCCCACAGTGTCCCAGCACCGGAAACGAGACCGGCCTCTGCCCCCAGGGTTTGTCTGTTCTTAAGTGTGGATCACAGAGGTGTTCACAACTTTAAGTGGCTTAAAGAATTGTCCATATTCAACCTGGCCATCTGATAGGTTCTGTCAGGTCAGGTCACAGAGGAAGCTGTCAGCACCCCTTAGCAAGAACATCACTTCTGGGACCATGCTTGCTAACCCATGACAAGAGCCTTTTCAGTAATTACAGCTTTTGCTAGACAATATTGCAAATTCACAGCAACCTTTCACCTAAAGCAACTGATAAGAAAGCAGTAGTATTTTGTTCTTCAGGCAGCTGATAGTGACATCTTTAATACTAGTCACTGAGTAACCTTAAGAGAGATCAGTATCACATACCTTTCCTTAAGGAAGAGGTTTGAGATAATAAAAGAAGTTCATGATGGGATCCTAGGGTTAAAAAACAGGTTCATAAATGTTTCCAGTAATTTGACAGGACATTTACCTTTATGAGTTTTCTAGGTCAAAGTTTATTTCATAAGACTTCTGCAAAGAAACAGTACTTCAAGGTAGTTACAGCTGCTGTGCTTTGGATGCAGAAGGCAGGTTTGAAAGTACATTAAACTGTCCTTAGAAGAAGGTCAACAGCAGAAAAGCTTTGCAGTTGTGCATAGGCAAGGGGGAGGAGCTGTCTTACCTGTGAGGTGACATATGAAATTATAACCATAATAAAAACTGTTGATCTTTGTGATAAGGAATATTTAAATAAACTGCTACAGGATAGATGAAAATAAATTCTTGAGCCAGCCCAAATAAGATTCTGAGATTAAGGCTGAATTAATTTAGTTCAATGAGGGCAGAAAACTGTCTTTTTTAAAGAAGAATCTGCTTTCAGAACCTACTTCTGGTAATTTTTTCATCAGACATCAGTGGGCATTGGCATTTTGCTTACTCTCAACAAGATATAAAATCTTCCATTTTGGCTAGGTTACGGGTTGAATGAAATTTTTATTTTTACTTATTTAAATAATAACAGCCTAGATTAGGAAGAAATAAACTTAATGCCTTTTGACTAAAGACACCCAGAAACAGCTCATGTATCTAAACAGAACATGTATCTAGTTTTAAATGCCAAGTGGAAAAGACTTTTATTTTAAGAGGTGAACCAGCTGTAGAGGCAAGGAAATTTTGGTGTTGAGAAGAACGTACAGACCATCAGCAGCTATATTAACCAAGCTGCTCTGTAATCCAAAGGGAGGTTGTGACTAGCAAGAATTAAGACACCCTCTCCCCAACCCATTCTGCTGAATGCATTTTTAAATTTCCATCAGGTCAGAATTTTCAAACAAAATCCCCTTGTGTAACTACACTTGGGATGCAACTGCTTCTTCTCAGATGCCCACCTGGAGAATAGCTGAACTATGAAGCAGTACATTGTGCCACACTGAAAAGCCTTACCTGTGACTGCAGTGTGCTGTGTGCAGCAGGGGCTCTGACTGCTCATTCCAAAGCCAAGTCAGTTAGCACTCTGGCTCTTCATGTCTCATCTCTGTTTAAAAATTAGTCCTCCAAGAAGAGTATAGATAAACTGCTACCTCTAAAGGTATCTGTTTTCTTTCTACTGAAGTAATTTTAAGCATGAGGACACTTTTAAACTAACCTCTTTGAACTAATTTTTTTCTAAAATCAATGCAGTTGCCATTAAACTGAACACATGGACTGAAAATGGCAATCCTATTTGTCAGGCATGCTGACAGCATTAATGTATAATTCAGAACTTGGTGATCTTTAGTTTCATAATCTTACTTCAAATTTTCTATGCCTTAGGCCCATGAAAGCATTAACAATGAAACAACCGTAAAAAACCAAAGAAGTCTCAATTTCAGAAATTAGCAGATGAAATAAACCCTGGGTTTATTTGTACTACAATATCTGTACTACAAATATTATCTGTACTACAATAATGATAAACCAGATTAAGCTCTTGTGTATGAATTGTCAAACATAAGAGTGCTGTGCACAGTGCCTGAAGACTCCAATTAAAGACAAGGGACAACAGAGAACAGGACTGTGTACCTATCAAGATAAACAAGTTCACTTAAAAACAAGATGCTGAAAATGTTCCAAGATCACAGTACAGAGGGCCAAGATCAACCAATGAGTGAAACTGAGGACTGCCAGTTGGGGGAGTTCAGTCATGTGGTGTATATGCCTCAAATCTCCCCCAAATGCAGGCTGAGGATAATGGTAAATGCCATTGTGTAAAGCATTTTGAAGCATATTCTGGGCACTGGTAGTATTAGACAGTCTTGGAAAAATATACTTTGTGAGAACAAAGTCATCTACAGTTTTGGTGTTTCAAAAATGAAAGATTGCTTCTCAATGGCTTTTTAGTGGCTTGGCAGAAAGGGAAAGGTCCAACCCATTACCTGTGGCTTCTCACGTTCTTGGGCAAAGTCTTGAACTGTTAGCCAACTGTACTGCTTTCACCTGCCACCTTTTGCTTTAATTCCATTCTCAATGGTTACTGATCTTCACCACCACCAAAAGTTCATTCCAAGCAGTATGTACAAGAATAATCTTAAGCCCTTCTGCATAAGGTTATTTTATCTTCCATCTATATATCCAGTCATAAGGTGAAACACAAGGTGGGCTGGTACTATGTCTGGGCCACTTTTCATCACTTCATTCTCAATGTTATCGATCACGAAGGATTCTGTAAGATGTACTGATTCTGTATTTTCTAGTGTACACCTTTTGCCCTCAATGTAGACATGTAAATGACAGCATTTACTCTCAACTCATTTATGTTCTGCATTGACTTGTTTCTCGATTTTAGAGCCTGGTATTGGGGACAATTTGTATAGAAGGCTAGTTCTATTCAGTGCTTCAGAAAGTGCCCTCGAGGGGACTGTATTAGTCTATGGTATTAGAATGTGTGCTCATTTTCCATGCAACAGCTATGCTTTCCACATCAATTGATCTTCATTTCTTTATTATTTTGTATTTTGACATACACTAGGAGTCAAAGGAAACCCAGGTTCTTGGGCTTTGTCTACCTTCTAAGTTTATAGCACTTTTGTTTGGTTCCCACAAGGATGCATTAGCTGAGCACAGAGTCTGACACTCTGATCAGACCCTTTGGGCCTTGGAGTGGAGAGCCCAGTGCTCTGGGCAGAAGGGGCAGTGTTATGTGGGAAGCAGAGCTGTGGTCACGAGGGAGCCCAAGTCAGTGGAGAGTGGTAGTCATGGTATTTGGGTCTCACATGTACTGCTCTATGTGCAGACTTAATCCAGCTTGTTACATGGGTTCAATAATGGGTAATTTTACATGGGTAATTTTCTGGTCATATCCTATTTAGCATTACATTTAATGAGCTTTTTCAAAAGCAAAGCAGGAATGAATTTCTATCAGATAATTTCAAGCACCTAAATACCAGCCATTTCTAATTTGCTTATCCACATACTGTTATTCTGTACTGCTGAAATATTGTTAAAATTAGGATTTCTCTTCATTTTTTTCCTAGGAAAACAGAAGGGGAACTTGAAATCATATGGGGATCCACAGCCAAAGGAAACAGGAGAATGAGAGAACTCTTACATAAATCCCTGAGGAACAGCAACATGTGGAGTGCTGTCACAGTTCATGAAGCACACTTAGATGAAAGCTCTCAGAAGGATCTAGTTTATGGACATGATTTTAGCTATTGCGATGTGAAAACTTCATCCCCTACTAAAAATGAAATTCAGCAAGAATCTCAGTGATAAGAACCTGCATCTCATCTAAGAAAGAAAACTTGGTGCCTGAATTTGACTTTTTCAGCAACACAAGATGTAATGGAATGTTTACTCTCTTCAATACAATTACTGTATTTTTAAGGTCATCAAAATGACAACAACATATGCTCTACTTGTACTATGAATAGTGTAAATCTAGCCCAAAATACTACTTTGGTATTTGAAGAAAGGGCTATTCCTCCTTAAGACAAAATGTGATACAGCTTTAAGTTAACAACAAGTAACTAGTCAACAGGATAAGCAGCTGGTAAGCGTGGTGTTTAGCCCAGATACATACCTTGTCACAAAACAAGTGAACAGCGAGATAGTGCTTATTAAAATTAAAAGGACAAATTTCAGTAAATTCTCCCTGGAACACCAGATGGAGTATGATCCAAGCTGAAAAAAAATGTGTGGCTTGTACTTTTTCTCATGATGAAGCATCTAGACTTCTAAGATGCAAGGATGTCCTTTATACTAGATCGTGTGCCAAAAAATCTTGTCATCTCAAGGACAGAGAAAAACTTGACTGTGAAGCAGACAAGACTGAAGCATCCTCATGACAACCTCTGGTGCCTGAATGCACAACTGTCCACCATGTAGATTTACAGGAACCCTGTAGGTGTTGGGAAGCTTGGTTTTGCCAAGGGGATGAGCTGCCAGCACAGGATGCAGTTCTCCTCCATATTGTTTTGTTCATCCTGCTTCAGATTCAGTGGCTTCAAAAGCCACTTCTTTCCAAAGTATTCTCTGAAGCAATGCTTATTGTTTATGTC
Organism: Coloeus monedula; assembly: GCF_965178545.1. Taxonomy (NCBI): domain Eukaryota; kingdom Metazoa; phylum Chordata; class Aves; order Passeriformes; family Corvidae; genus Coloeus; species Coloeus monedula. The sequence continues at coordinate 239,858 of NC_138793.1, read as the reverse complement.
TTTAGATTATTGACATGTATTTGTCTTAGCTTTCAGAATTGTTGATTTTTCACAATATTGCACATCAGCTTTGTAGTAGCATGTAATTACTATTATGTGACTTTATTTTGGATTTACATATAACTTGCTGGATCAGCTTTTTGGTTTTGCTTCATTTTCACAACAAAATGTAAATGGTACCAGAAAACTGTAACAATACAAAAACCCTGTAACTATCATAGTTGTGTAGTGTTTTAAACATGTATTATAATATTGGCTTCTCGCAAAGTATAAAGGTAGATATTATATAATGTTAGAAATGCTTTTTGCTGTGTGGATGTAGTTTTCTCTTGTTTTAGCAAGAATGTTAGCAAGTGTGAGCAAGATAACCTCCAAGCGAGCAGAGGATGAGGCCCAAGGAGCTGCTGATCAACACTTTGTCCAGGGAACAAAAGGGCCCAAAGGCTGCTCCGCCCAGAGAAAGGGCGGCCGGGAGGGTCCGAGAGCCGCTATCACCGCTCTGCCCGGGGGACAAAGAGGCCCAAAGCTGCAATCAGCCCTGACTGTCTGGAGAATTAAGAGATCCACCCTACCATCGACTCTTACCTAGCGGGCCCAACCCCAAGAATCAAAAGAAATAAAACCGCAAGGCAGAAGACTACGCATGCTCTAAAAAGGCGGACCCAAGGAGTGGCCATGCAGAACAGCTCCCGGAAAAGTTTGAATATGAATAGAGAACAGACAGTAAAAATGGTATAAAAAGGACTCACCTCGAGCATCAGGTGTGCTCTTGGCAGAGTGCCAAGGCACCCGGCCGTTATCCCTTTGCTTTATTTTATGTGTCTCTTATTGTCTTTATATTAAACTCTTTAAATTCTAACAGGAGAGCGAACCTCGTTTTTCACAGTAGTATTAGAAATAATGAAGAATTTCATTGGCTTTGATCAAAGTTAACAAAAAGAGCAGAAAACCAAGTTAAAATACCAAAAGAATTACATCTTGTTTGTGTCTAGAAAGGTTCCTGCAGCAATTTCCTTCAGGGTAAGGCCATGACTCAGCAGAATGGCTTTATTCAGGAGAGGGTGGGGACAGCACTTCCTGTCACACCATGATGTTCACGGACAGATAGATGTACAGCTTTCAAAGCCAGGTTCTGCAGTACAGTGCAAAGTTAAAGAATCTACAGACTTTCAAAGCACTGGCAGAATCTCCGTGCACTCAGATACTGCCCTGATTATAGGAAACCACCAAAGTAGCTAAGTCATATATATGCAAGCAGGATTTAAGATGTGCTTTAATTACTTGCCTTTAATAGGAATAGAACAAGTGCAACAACCTTACCAGCTCATCAAGATACAACTTCAGCATGCCAGAGTCATTAAGACACTGATTAACAGAACTAGTCTCTTAACAGCACACTATCATTTGGTCCATGCCCAGAGACTTAACAAGAGCTACACCTTTGAATCCTTTCGAAGCCTCTCCTGGCTTTTTCAACTTGATTATTTTAGGACTCTATGCCTCAACAACCAGAAACTATTTTTAAACATGATCTTAAATATCTTCATTAATAAGTGAAATTGGCATGGGGTTGGGCTATTGCTAAACCAGTCCTGTCTCCTCTCTTCCCTGAATTTGACCAAAAAAAAAAACCTGATTTGAAATGTCAGGTCTGAAATACCTCTTAAATATTAAGAGATGTTAGATACATACATACACACTCCTCTTGTTTCCACACAAGCCTCAACCTGCAGGTGTGCAGACCCTGGAAGAGCATTGAACATGGCTATACCCACAGCTTTTTATGTTTTTGAAGGCAGGTTTAGAAAATGAAGCCTCTCATGTCATATTTTTTAATATAAGCATCTCTGAATATGCACATACAATCTCAGAACTGATTTAATATTTACAATATTCTCATCTGGTTTTAATTGTCCTTTTGAGTATGTTTTAAAAGAGTTTGTAAAAATAAGCAGTTTCACAAGGAAAAACTATTGTATTGGTAATTCCTCAGAAACAGAAGCAATATTTTCAAAACTCTCAATATTGGCCTGTTCTTCCACTGAAGTGATCTGGCAATGTCTTAGAATTGTAGTTACGCCACACCTGCTGCACATTTTCACAGCTCTTGTTTTAGAGTAAGTTTTAATACATGGTTCAAAGGGCAGCACCTTGACAGTGACACTCTTAAGACTTCGTTCAGAAATGTTACACTTGCTTTGTCATTTGCTTATCATTAAAATATGGTGTTAAACTTTATATGAGCTAACATTTAATCAAATCCATGGGTGATTCTCCATATTCAGTTTCCTGTTGGGGTTTTAGGAGTTCTCCTAGGTCTTTTTCTGTTAAAGGAATTTTCCCCCCATACTGTTGCTAGGAGGACAGTTGCTGGGTATTTAATGAAAACAAAGAGCTAACCCACTGGGGGTGGGGTGCACCTGGCTACTCTTTTGTTTCACCTGGGTGTGTGGGCAGTTCGGTCCCCGAACTCTGGAGAGGGAAGCTGTTTTTTCATCGGCTGTTTTTTTTCCTTCTGTGGAGAAAAGACCCCAGGATCCCCGGCCCACCTTCCCTGCCCCACTCGGAGCCCAGCTGTGGCCGCCCTGCCCCGCCGCTGCTTCGAGCCTTCGCTGTGCTGTAGCCGTGCTCGCCCTGCCTGCCCAGACCTCTGGGGGGTTCCCTGTTTGGATACATCTCGTCTGTCATCCGGGATTTGTGCTCGTCCCTGCCGTTCCAGCCTGCTGTTCCCGAGGGTCCGGCCGGACACCGGGATCGGCTGCCCAGGGGTTTGTGAAGCTCCTTTGTTCCATCCTTCCCCGGGATCCCAGGGCACCGGTGCCGCGTGCTCCCCGAGCTCGCTCCGGAGCGCCCCCTGCAGCCGCGGGGGAACCATCGCACCTGCCCTGCTCACCGGGAGCCGCCAGCGCCCCTGCCGGCTGCGAGCGGAACTGCACCCGAGGGGAAAGGGCCTGACAGCCGAGAAGGCTGGCACTGGGTTTGGGATTGTTTGCTGTTACTGCCAGAGTTATTGCTGTTTGTTTGACTGGTTATACACATAGAGATATATAATAGTAAAGAACTGTTATTCCTATTTCCCACATCTTTGCCTAAAAGCCCCCCTTGATTTCAAAATTGTAGTAACTTAGAGGGAAGGGGGTTGCATCTGCTATTCCAAGGGAGGCTTCTACCTTCCTTAGAAGACACCTGTCTTTCAAACCAAGACATTTCCACAGGAAAAACTGAGAAAAAAACTATGTCCCATGGATGAAAAGGTCCTTTTGTGGCTCAGGAACACTTTTTTGGCATAACAAATAATCCTGTTATAGGATATTTTAAATACATATGAACATATCACCCATTTGAGATACTTGGACATTAAAATACTGGAATTGTTTTAGATCAGCAAAAGTAAACACATTTGCAAGTGTGCCAAGTGTTGCACAAATAGAATTGATGATTAGACAGGCGCTTCCCTCCAGTTCCTTCTGACAGGAAAGAAATTGATTCTCTCTTTTGTTAACAGCTGAAAGAATTGGTTTTCCTGTAAATCTCTTTCAGAAGAAACATAAATCTTATGCTTTGTATGTTTTTCATCTTGCATTAAACCGCTTGGTTTTAGTATATTTCTGTGTACAGAAAGTACACAAAATAATGCTTATTGCTGACTATTGATTTTAGGACTAGAAAAAACATTAAAAGAATAGCATTACATGTATAAATATTCTTTTGAAAACGAGAAAATATGGTTTTATTAAAACATGCAACGTTTAAATATAAAGGAAAAACAAAAACCAACAGGAAAGTCCTGCTAAAATTACAAACAAAACTGATAATTTTAGGAGCTTAATTGCTTAGCAGGCAATACCAGTACCTAATCAAACCAAATCCAATGTCTCAAAAGCTAGATAGAAGGAAGAACTTAAATAATGTATCTCCATCACTTCCGCACTAAAGAAATAGTTAAAAATAAGAAGAAAATAATCTTTTAGCACTGAAAGGAAAAAAAGTAACCACTAGAAACCAATCCAGTTAGAGACATTTTGTGTATTTTGGCAGTTAATCTTCTCAGCTTCAGAATATCAAATATTGAAGATAATTCTAGGAGGTGCAGTTAAGGAGAGTTTAATAGCATTATTTGGTAACCAAATGTCACAAGGAACAGTATTTCTGAAACTCATTTCACTTTATCAGAGCAACAGGAAAAATAGCTTAAATAAAGGGGTATCGGGCAGACAGGTCTGAAGACAAAGATGCATCTCACCATAGTGTGAAACACTATATAAAGGATAGAGTGATCAGCAGTTCCTCAGTACAGCCACCAAGGATTTGTGAGAAGTGATGAGGCAAGACAATATTACACTTCTTGGTTTTGTACAGGCAGGTTTTTGGTAGCAGGGGCACCACAGAGGTGATTCTGTGCGAAGCTGCTGGAAGCTTCCACCTTGTCCAGCAGAGCCAATCCCTGATGGCTCTGAAGATGGACATGGCACTGGCCAAGGCTGGGCCAATGAGAGAGGTTGGTAACACCTCTGTGATAACAGATTTCAGAAGAAAATCAAAACAAAGAGGGGCACTGTTAATTCCAGCTAGAGAAGAGGAGGAGGTGAGAACATGTGAGGGAAACAACACGGAGACACCAAGGTCAGTGAAGGAGGGGGAGGGCGGTACTCCAGGCCCCAGAGCCAAGATTCCTCTGCAGGCCGTGGTGATAACCATGGTGAAGCAGCCCCTGGGGATCCAGAGATCCACCCACAGCCCTGGGGATCTATGGGGGATGCAGAGATCCACCCACAGCCCCTGGGGATCCCTGGGGGATGCAGAGATCCACCCGCAGCCCATGGGGGAGGTGCCCACGCTGGAGTGAGTGGATGCCTGGAGGAGGCTGTGATCCAGTGGGAGACCTGGTGGAGAGAGAGGGTCCCTGCTTCCAGGCTGGTGCAGCCTGTCCTTGGAGGACTGCACCCCGTGGAAGAGTGACCCATGCTGCAGCAGTTTTGGGAGGACTGTGTGCTCATGGGAGGGATTCATGTTGCAGCAGTTTTGGTGTTCGTGAGAGTGGACCCATGCTGGAGAAGTTCATGGAGAATTGTCTCCTGTGGGAGGGACCCCACAGTGCAGCAGGGGAAGGATTCCTCTCCCTGAGCAGTGGAAGAACTCGGGTGATGAACTGACCAAACCCCCATGCCCTGTCCCCCTGTACTGTCCATGGGACAGAGGGAGGGGTTGGGGCAAGAAAAGGTGTTTCAAGGGCTTATTTTACTTCTCATTATCCTCCTCTATTTTGTTAGTAATAAACTCACTTTGTACCTCTAAGTTGAGCCTGTTATGCCCTTGGAGTGTTTTCTCCTAGTCCTTAACTCATGAACCCTTCATTTTGGTTTTTTTTGTCTCCTTTGCCCAGCTGTAGCAGGAGAGGGCGAGTGAGCGGCTGTCGTGGGTGCCTGGCATTTGGCCAGTGTCAAACCACAACAAGCTGTTAGACACAACTGCCTTCCTTACCTTCTCCTTTTGTAGCTGTATTAAAATCCCAATTCAAACATGCTGCTGCCTTGTGCCCAGCAATTCCTCTTCACTGTCATACTCTTGCTGTGCTGCAGGACTCAGCAGGAAGGCAGGAAAGAGGTGCTTACAAGAGTTAGAAGCAAAGTGGACAAGTTAGGATAGGACTTGTCCAATCTAAGTCAATCTAATGTTTAATTAAGGATTAATTTTGATCTAAAGATCAAAAGCGAAAAATAAGTCAACACTTCCGATACAAAGACGGATCTGTGAATTTTTTCCTTTTACCATTCACTGTGATCAGCATTTTGTATACATACATGTGCAAGTGTTCTGAACACTATTTAATACCTATTAGTTCTCCTCCCCACTGGTCATACAATTTTAATCACCTTGCAATTCCAAGCAGAAAACCAAGCACTTCTCAAATTTTGGTAGGAAAATAATCTTAACCTACATAATCTAAATAATGCAGTCAAAAGGATGTGGAATCACACTACAGAAAAGTAATTGAAAATTAATTCTTTCATCCTGCATTTTAGCAATGTACTAGGGATAGTGCAGAGGCACGAACTGGCTAATTGTAATTAGCCAGAATAAACAGTTCTGTGTTAGCACATCCAAACATCCAGGTTACAGAAGGTATTTCAAAAAACCAACTTAAAAAACACACTTGCCAGAGAAAGCTTCAGCAAAGAAAATATGTATTCCACACAGTTGCTAGGAAAAAGATGCAGCTTTTTTACCATTACGGCAAATTTTTTTTTTACAGAAAAGCTGACTAAAAGCAACCATAGAAACTCCATTCAAACTAAACCTGCATGTGGAAACAAGTATTTTTATGATGTTGAACTCCTTGAGTGATAAGATACCAAATGGGGAGAAAACTGTATTTGATGGCTTCAATGTAGCTGTACAGTGCATGAACAACAGAATTCTACTCCTAGGGCTTGCCGTCACCCTGTTTTAAGATACATGAATTGAAACTACAAACATTTTCAGAAGCAATAGGAATTCAGCACTTTTTCAAACTGCATATATGAAGCTTTAGTTTTCAGAGAAGTTGACCTCACAAAGGCTGTGATCCATATGGACAGAATCCCAGAATCATTAAGGTTGAAAAAGACCTCCAAGATCCAACCTTTGACCAAACAGTACCTTGTCAACCAAACCAGAGCACTGAGTGCCATGTCCAGTTCCTTCAGCACCTCCAGGGATGGGGATTCCACCATCTCCCTGGGCAGCCCCTCCCAATGTCTGACAGTCCTTTCAGTGAAGGAATTCCTCCTGATGTCCAGCCTGAACCTCCCCAGCCCAGCCTGAGGCCGTTCCCTCTCCTCCTGGCCCTGTTCCCTGGCAGCAGAGCCCGACCCCCCCAGCTGCCCCCTCCTGTCAGGGAGTTGTGCAGAGCCAGAAGGTCCCCCCGAGCCTCCTTTGCTCCAGGCTGAGCCCCCCAGCTCCCTCAGCTGCTTCTCACAGGGCTTACTCTCTAGATCCTTCCCCAGTTCTGCCCTTCTCTGGACAGGCTCGAGCACCAAAATATCTCTCTTGTTGTGAAGGGCCCAGAATTGGACACAGCACTCAAGGTGTGGCCTCACCAGTGCCCAGTACAGAGAGACAATCATTGCCCTGGTCCAGCTACACTATTTTTGATAGCAAGCCAGGTGCCATTGTCCGCCTTGGCTGCCTGGACATTCCTGGGCTCAGGTTCAGCCACTGTTGACCAGCATTCCAGCCACTCTTCCCCCAGTCTGTAACACTGCATGGGACTGTGCCCCAAACGTAGGACCTGGCACTCCACCTTGTTGAACCTCAGCCCATCTATCCAGCCTTTCCAGATCGCTCTGCAGAACCTTTCTGCCCTCCAGCAGATCAGCACTCCCACCCAGCTTGGTGGTGCCTTTGAAATGACTGAGGCATACTGGACCTTCTCATCCAGATAAAGGATGGATGCTTGGAGCAAGATGCTTTGCCCTGGAATGTGGTCAAGCAACTTGGACAATGCCTATTTACAAGGCTATCAGTGGTGGACTGAGAGGGGCTCATGTGCTGCTTTTGGTGTTGAATTAACCTAAAACCAGCATTACACATCAATCCCAAATTAATATCCTGATGGTGAGGCAAAGATTTGGCAGATAAGCTGCTAAGCTACCTGGAGACATATGACTGGCAGTCAATCACTTTAAACTATGAAAGTCCAGTCCCACTTCCAAATGGCAGGTTCTTCTAACATATCCATTCTTGGAGTTTGGATGGAGATTCCTCCTTTGGGTGGAGACACCCCTCAAAATTACTCCTCAAGACTGAGTGAACAACATTTGCCCCAAGTTGTTGTATGGGTCAGTTACATAAATCTTTACTTAATAATACAGGTTTTTTGCTAGTTTTGATACAATTGCTTTAATACAATTGCTTTGCTATAGGGCATTATCCTATCCTATGCTATACTATACTATACTTCTATACTGTGCAGTAATTAATTCTGATTAAGATCTTTTGTCTAATAATTTATCATAATAAATAATTATTTTTTATATAAATATATCTAATTTGCCATCCTTAATTCTGCAGGACAAAGTTGTACAAAGGTTTAATAACATGTCTATAATTCCTTAGATTTAAGTCACTGACAGTTTGGGACTAAGATTGGATCCAGCTGCCCCCGGGCTCCACTCTGAGGAGTTTAGAAAGTACAGGGTCCTTTCTGCACCTTGTGACTCAGTGGGAGCTTCTCCAATAAACTTCATCTGAAGTTTCCACTCCACCTATGACAATATTAAATAGGACTGGCCCCAATACTGAACCTTGGAGAACCCAATAGTGACCATCTGCCAACTGGATTTAACTCCATTCAGCACCACTCCACTGGCCCAGCCATCCATCCAGTTTGCAACCAAGTGAAGACGCACCTGTCCAAGCCATGAGCTGCCAGCTTCTCCAGGAGAATGCTGTGGGAGACAGTATCAAAGGCTTTGCTTGAAGTCTTGGTAGACACATCGACAACCTTTCCCTCATCTGATATGTGGGTCATCTGGTCATAAAAGGAGATAGGGTTTGTCAAGCAGGACCTGTCTTTCCTAAATCCATGCTGGCTAGGCCTGATCCCTAGGTTGTCCTATATGTGCCATGTGATGGTACTGAATAAGATTTATGACAGTGTCAAAAATCATTAAACAGTTTTAAGACTAAAGCCATCAGCTTCCAGAATGCTGGGTTGATTACAACAGGATACACTTAGAAGATATGAACATCATCTAGACTGAGTATTGCTATAAAAAATGAGAGCAGGAACATGCATGTGAAAACAGTCAAGGGCTACAATATCAAGATAGTAGCTAATCTCCTGTGATCTTAACACCTTTGCAAATCTTTGACTTTTTTTGACTGCAAGGGATGTTGTACTTTTACTTAGATTAAAAAGCACTCACTGTGTTACACTGTACCTGCACCTGCTGGCTACTGCTTTTGCATTAACATTGATCCAATGCCAACTGACACTCAGTAAAACCCTTCTGCCATCTCTTGCAAAAAGCCATTCAGCTGGTCGGTACTGATGGTACAGACAGCTCCACCCACCTGGCTTCAGCTGAGAAAGAAATAATGAAAGCAAACAAGGTGAGAGAATAAGGAGTAAACAATATAGTGTATTTTACTATAGTGAATTCTTACAGAATTAAGAAATCTAAATGTATTATCTCATACACCATTAGATACAGCTACAGCTGAACCCCAATTAACTACTTGGATCTGGTTATCTTATCTTTCCTTCACAGAGTGAAAGATGATTTACAGAATCACAGAATATCCTGAGTTGGAAGGAACCCACAAGGATCATTGAGTCCAATTCCTGGCCCTGCACACACACACACCAACAATCCCACCCTGTACCTGAGAGCATTTTCCAAATTCTCCTTGAGCTCTGTCAGCCTTAGGGGCGTGAGCACTGCCCTGGGGAGCCTGTTCCAGTGCCTGACCACCTTCCGGGGGAAGAACTTTCTTCCTAATACCCAACCCAAACATCCCTTGATACAGTGCCATGCAGTTCCCTTGGGTCCGATCACTAGTCACAGAGAGCAGAGATCACTACCTGCCCCTCCACTGCCCTTCGTGAGGATGTTGAAGACCTCAGTGAAGTCTCCCCTCAGTCTCCTCCAGGCTGAACAAACCAAATGCCCTCAGCCACTCCTCATACAGCTTCCCCTCCAGACCCTTCAACATCTTCGTAGCCTCCTTTGCACTCTCTTTCATAGCTTTGTATCTTATATTGTGGTGTGGCACACCAAACTGCCCCCAGCACTCAAGGTGAGGCTGCCCCAATGCAGAGCAAAGCAGGACAATCCCTCCCTTGCCCAGCTGGCAGTGCTGGGCCTGATGCCCCCAGGACAGGGATGTCCCTCCTGGCTGCCAGGGCACTGCTGATTCATATTCCATTTGCCATTGACCAGAACCCCCAGGTCCCTGTATGTGGTGCTGCTTTCCAGCCTCTCATTCCCTAGTCAGTCCATACATCCAGGTTTGCCCCATCCCAGGTGGAGAATACAGTGTTTGCCCATGTTAAACTTCATACAGTTGGTGATTTCTCAGTCCTCTAATTTGGCCAGGGTCTGCCTTCAAGGGTGTCAAGAGCTCTTCCCAATTTAGTATCAATCACAAACTTGCTTACTATCACTTTGAGTCCTGCATCCAAATTGTTTATGAAGATGTTGAAGAGACCCTGTTGAACTCCCACTAGTGACCAGATTTCCTCTGCTACTACTGTTTTTTAAACTCCCTAGTCTAATATTGACCAGTTTAATTTTCTCCACTCCTTGCTATTACATAAAAAACTGACATACTTCTAAAGGATAAGCAAACTAATAATCTGATAACATTTACTGTAGTGTCATATTTGGAGGGAACCTCTGGGTTATAGATTTTAAACTAGTGTGGTGTTTTGCTTTAAAAGACAGGTCTCTCCCGAGGAAGGTGGGGACCTTCCTGGAATGGGGGATATGACCCCCTTCCCTCCAAATTATTGTAACTTCGAAATTACAGGGCTTTCAGGCAAAGATATGGGAAAAGGAATAAGAGTTCTCTACTAACATATATATACACACACACACATATATACATAGATATATAAATAACAGGACAAACAAACAACGGCAGCAACAGCAAACCAACACCGCAAACCCAATAACCAGTCTTGCCCACTCTTGAGGCGCTCTCCCCTCGCTGCAGCTCCGCTCGCGGCCGCCAGGGGCGCTGGCGGCTCCCGCCGGGCAGGGCGGGTGCGATGGTCCCCCGCGCCTGCAGGGGGCGCTGTGGCGGCGGTCAGGGGGGGCAGCAGGCGGCGATTGCCGGCCTACCGAGCAGAGAGGTAGCCCGTACGGGGACACCCCACACGTTGGTTCCGGACCCCCCAACCGGACAGGAAACAGAAAATTAAGCAGACTTGCAGTGCTGGAAACCGCAGCAGACGGGGATCTCGGAGTCCAGCACACAGGAGTGGCCGCGGCAACGCGTCGCGGGCAGAGGCTCCGGCCGGAGCTTGGGCACCACACGCGCTGGCTCTGAGCTCCGGGCAGCCAGGCGGAAGCAGGCGAACAGCTTTTTCCTCCCCAGGCCCCGGAAACAGGACCAGGCAACGCCCAGCCAGGCCTTCGGGCAGCCCCCTTACTTTTTTCCACTCGGTATCAGCGCGCCCCCAGCCAGGGCTATTTCAATGCAATGTTCTGTTAGCCAGCTACATCTTTTGTTTCCTAACTGCCCCATTTGTCTCTCAGGCAGCGCTCTCCCCCTGCACTGTCCTGTTTCCAGGTAGCACATGGGAGAAAAATTCACTGAAAAAAAACAAACCCAGAGCATGTGGGAAAAGGAAAAAAAAATTGTAATCGTTCTTCATTTTTCTGTTAACATCAAGAATGGAAATAAATTACTTTTAGTAACCTTTGAACCACACTAAGTAATGGGTTCAAGTTCATGGAAGAAAATAACATCAAAAGCACAATCTGACCTATACAACTGCCGTAAGAAACTCAAAATGCTGAAACTCGCAGAGGCTGCAGAACTTCTGTGATGCATATTCATGAAGAACTTGTTACCTAAACTCCAGTGTACTCTGTGGACATTATATAGATATTGTAAACCCTTAGAGCTTCTACCTCCTGCAGCAATCAGCTAAACAAAGTTCTGCTCTCTTCTCTCCAGCTGGCATGATTTGCATAGAAATCACATACCAGAGCACATTCTGGAATCCTGCTTGATGTTCACAAGCCTGAATTCAAAAGTTTTCAGGATGTCTTCTATACACGATAGCTGAGGAGCCACAAAAGCTTTTGGTGATGCTAACTATTGTGTCTCATGAAGGTGGCACACTTGTTCTCATTTTTTTCCCATGCTCAGTGTAGTTTTCAGAAAATCCAGGATGACTAAAAAATGCCTTTATAGGAGGATTTACTGGGTCACTACTGCCAGATGATGTTTCATAAAAGGTGTGTAACAATGAGAATTTTAAAATCATAGCTTTGCCTTGATATTATGCTAAATTTAGATGACTTAAGAAATTGACTTTTTATTCTAGTACAATAATTCTACCCATGACAATTTATTCTTTTTCTGTTACCCACCTGACAATAGCAACTTGCTCTTTTCCCTTGACCACAGCTGGCAGAGCATCCTGACTCCGTTATATTGCACCTGCCTTCCAGTTACAATATCTTCCAGATCTTCCGGTCAGTAAATCGAATCCATTAAGTAGTTTCAGCTTCCTTTCACAAGACAACATTAAAACATTCTTCCATTCCTACCAAGAAAAGGGAAAACAATTCAGGATTTGTGGAACTGTAGTCACATTCAAGTTTCATTGATGCATTTACAGAGCATATTCTGTCCATAATAACTGAACATAATGTTGCTATAATTTGGAATAAGTAATGTAATTATGTATTCAAAAAGCAAACATTGCTATCACCCTTCCAAAACCAAAACCACAGGAGAGTTCAGAGTAAATCTCAGTGGTTCCAATGCGTTTGTCAACTACTGCTAAAATAGTAGCATTACTTCTTACTCTACTGTCAAAACAAAGCATCTCATATTCTGTGTTTTGGTTGCATAAATACCTGGAAGAGTCTGACGCTCAGCAGTCACATTAAGGTAAGTATGTACCAATGTCCTGTGAACTGACAGAGCATTGACATATACTTGCCTTATCATTTTTTCCAGTTTCTAGAAAATTTCCCCCAACCATTAAGAAGTCATTTAAACCCAGCTGTTTTCTTTTCCCCTACCTCTATTTTCAAGCCTGAAAGATGCTGTTTTTCAGGCCAGCAGATTGCCTTTCACCAGCTCAGAAGAGAGAACCCACTAGGACTTTTTCACTATGAAAAATTCATGCCACTCCCCTGGTACATTGCATCAGGAGTTCTAGGAGCTTTTCCCTTGGGACTACAAATCCTTGGCCAGGCACAGCTCTTCCATTTAGGAGAATTCTAAGCACTCATCCTTCTCTCCAAATCTAGTGTAAATAAGTATGGTAAAAACTCCATGGTGTCAATCAGCTTGAATCTGGAAAAGCAGATGCACTTTGAAGGCTTCTTTATGTTCAAAAGTGTGGTTTCTCAGGAAATGAGCTCTCCAGATTTTCTTTAGTCCTGAACGTTTTCCTTCTGTACTAAATTTATTTCAACATACCTATATAAGCACACTTTCAGATATGAAATATAGAAGGATATCTATTGTAGCAATTAGAGTTGTTTTATACCTCAAGTATTTGGTTTTGATAAATGTAAAATTAAATGAGACTTCAAAAGTAGCACAGAACATCATGACCTCAGTGGAGTGCTTCAGTATTCACTGCTTTCTTCCTCAGCTAGAGATGGGCACAAGACAGATGGGTCTTCCAAAATCAATGTTACCTGGTAATCCCTCCTTGGTGAAAGGCCAGTGGAATGCAATGTGAGTTTTGGACTCAAAAAGGAGATGAAAATCAGGCCTTGTTTTTAAAAGAGAAGCTGGTTGTTTACCAGAAAAATCATTGATTCTGATCAGACTTTGATGCACTGTTAAAAACTTCACCGTCTTTGAAAAAAAAAACCTAGTGTGACATACTCAAACTAATTTTCTTCAGAGGCCATCAAAATTCCCTTAGAATATCCTTATGAAGAGACTCCTTGATTTTTTTATGACCTTTTGGATAGAACAACGTACCCAGCTTTTAGGAATTTGTTAAGAGTCTCTGAACAGCTGCACTTAAAAAATACATTATACCAAAAGAAATCTCTCTGTAGACTGAAGACTCTGCACTATTCAGGTAGGTATAGTACAAAACCTTTAGCAAACCTGAATATCTTTTCAAAAGCCGTATTTGTCACAGAAAAAAAATCAATTTCACTGTAACCAAGAACTATGTAGGGAAAACATACAGGTACTTAAACCCCATATATTCTGTTAAAAACCATAGTCTATTAAGTAGTTCTGTTAAGAACTACAGTCACCTAATATTTCCTCTTGACTTCCACAAGATGCAAAGATCTTGCAATCCGTAGCATAACTCAACATCACCATAGCTATTAAATAAGACCTTTTCCTTATATTCCACTTGCAGCATACCTGCAATTACTCAGGAAAAAAATGCTTCTAAGGATGACATTACTGAGATCACATCATAGAACACATCTATTAATGGTCAGATTCAAACAAGGCCAAATACAAGGAAACACACTGGTCCTCTCATTAAAATTAAATAACTTGTAAGCAGGAAGGTTAGAATGGAAAGTATCCACTCTGAGATACTGCTAAGCTACAATTAAAAGCTGCAAGTTAGGATGATCCTTATGGTTTGCTTTACTATTGGTCAAAGTAGAACACGCATTACTGCAAGCAATAAATGCCAACCCTAACAAACATTAACCTTTATTATTAGTAACTAATGATAATAAAGTGTATTTCTACACTGTGCCCTTGCTATTTCCTGAAAGATTCCTGAAAGTTACTTTTTACAATTTAATTGGTACAATTTGAAAACCTTTGAAAAGGTTCAAACTACTGTGTTTAAATAGGACCAGCCCTGGAGTGTTTGCCTGTGTAGTCCCTTGGAATTAGAACTCCTTCATCTCTTCATCTGTGTACCTATTTAAGAAGGAAGGACTCTTTTCCCAGGGCTGTAAAATGTCATTTCTCTTGTCTATGAAGGAAATACTATTAGAATCCTTGAAATCAATGTTTATTTTTAACTTCAGTGGCTGAGGAAAAGAAGGACTGCTGGTAAAATTGCAAACCTTTTAATAGGTTTACAACATCCCAAGAAGAGTAACCCCTAAAACAAATCTAGACAATAAACGAAGATACTTTTCTATTTTTATAAAGAAACACAGACTAGTTAAGGTCAAATCACTGCAGAGACTTAATACATCTATTGAACAGGTGGGAATTCTCCAGATGGACATTCCAGGTTGACTAAAGAAACCGGTTGCTTAGGCAAAAACTCAAACAGCATATTTTCAATGTTGCTTTTATGGGACCTGAAGAAACAAAATGGAGTACAGATCTGAAGGAGAAAGAAAAGACAACTGAGGCATACATCTACACAAAAAAATCAAAGACTACCTACACTAAATCTAAGAAAAATTCCCAAGCAAAACCTTACTTAACAGAACATTAAAGGTTACATACCCCATTATCTTCATCAAAATTACACGTTTTTTCAGGGGGTTTTTTTGTTGTTGTTGTTGGTTTGGAAGTTGCAGGGTAGAGATGATGTGAAAGATGTGCCTGCTTCATTTCAATGGACAATGGTAGCCCCATAATATGATCCTCCCATTCTTTTTTTCTTTTCACATTAGCTATTTCAATAGTCTCTGTAGCATTTCATGAACAACATAGGAATGATAAGATTATAAATCTTCATTTCAAAATTACCAGTATAAGGAACACAGAAGTACATTACATAATACCTGCTCCCAAATGAGGCATGTGAAACAAGTGTTTCACATATTCTTAAGAGTCCATGTTTAGTCACAGATTTACATCATCATTACAGAAGAAATTCCTGTTGATCAATCCTGCATGCTTAAAAAGTTAAAAAAAAAAGTGAGGAAAACGACTATCAAATCATGCTTAGGATAGTTTTGTTGATACTCAGGCCAAGCAATTTGGTCTTGTTTCCAGCCCTGTACTGCCTGTTTATGAGGCATTATCTCAAGAAGGCAACAAACGTTAAATGTTAACATCAGGAACCAGTATCTGAACATCTTTTAGCTTTTAACAGTAGATATTTATTGAAAAACTCATCTGCATTTAGAGGGGTTTGGGTTTGAATGTCATATAGCAAAGGAGTTGTTCAACTGCATTGCTAAAAACAATTAAGTGATTAACATGAATAAGGGGTTTTTTTCAAGTGTTTTAGGGATGACTAGCTCAAATGAAAGCTGTTGCCTTATTACAGAATTCAGGGTAATAATACTTTTTTTTCCCTGGATATACAACTGCACAGAAATAGAGAATGGCATTTTTCACGGAAGCAAGATTTTTAAATATTTACAAAAATGGAAAATATTTGTAACTGCAAGCAAAGGGAACACAAGCTGCCCACTCAGCTGCCTCAGGTTAATGAAAAACAAAGGAAACTTTTTTTCTCATGCTTCTCTACCTTCTCAAGATAAAAACATCAGCTATTTTTATAGGATTCAAATAGCATCTGTACAGATGGTTTTAATGCACTCATAATATGACAATTACTTCAAGGTTATCTTTCCAAAGCATTTCTTAATTAGCAACTGCCTGCTATAAAAATCATCAAAATAGACTCTCCAAATTATGGTTCACTCCCACTATGTAATACACTACTTAGGTACTGGAGAAACATTCTCACAAATGGAACAAAGACAGGTTTACTTGTTTTTGAAGATAAACTACTTGGACTATCAGTTTACCTGTGGTTCCTAACTCAAAGCTTCTTGGCAGAGAATGGGTTTAATGATTACCTTTTTTAATGGGTTTAATTATTACCTGTGTACTTAAGCTGCTGCTCCTGCATATTCTGGTTTCAGACATGGACATTCCTTGCTTGTAACTGGCTGGGAAATAATAGGAGAAATACACTTGACAAGAATTCCCGGACTCGATTAACACCAAACAAATATAAATAAAGAAGGTAAGTGAAAGCAAGAATTGCTAAAGGTGATAATTGAAGCAGTCTAAATACATGACTTTAAAAGAGAGACGCTGGGCACAAAGCTATAATGAAGTTCAGGGACCCAAGCCCTGCATTCTTCATGTGTTTTCTATCACAGGTTTAATCTTAAAAGTTGGATTTGTTATGATTCTTTAAAAAATCTTTAATTCAAAAGATAAAAAACATCAAAAAGATGTTTTTATAGCCCAAATGTTTCTGAAGACCACAATACTGAGATAGATGTTCTGTCAATTTAAAATGGTGCAGTTTTTGTAGCCAGTTACTACTTAATTTACAAAAAACCCCAACTTACGTTTCCTAGACATGATACCTTCCAGGGTTACCATCTGTATAAAAGCATACTGATCTTCAGCATTCAAATTCAAGAAATTACAGTTGTAGAGTCTTAGGAGAGAAGAGATTCTGACTGAATCCACTTTAGAGACTCAGGACCTAACCCGATCAATTTCCTTCACTGTCTCAGACTGTATTGTAGGCCAATACTAGGGGAAACAAGCAAAATCCTCACCAAAAAAAAACTGTAAGTCTAAACTAAAATTTGAAAACAAACTGTTTACATTCCTTTTCTAAACAGGACAAAACGTTGAGTGGCAGACATTCATCCTGAATCAACACAGAGAAGACTGGTGACTCCTGAGGCAAAGAGTTGCTAATTAGATAATTACAGTAGCCCACACTCTGTTTATCAGATCCTTCCATCTCCAAGGAACTGAGGCAGGGCCTAATTTAATGAAGAACAGAAAGAAGGTCTCCCAGATAAGAAGAAAACAGACTAGCTTTTGGGAGCAGGATAAAATCTGTCTGGACATTTGGAGGAATACAGAGGAAGGACCGGCTATAAAAGCTTGATCGTTCCAGTAAGGACATCCTCGAAACTGAATGTAGTCTGCTATAGAAGACACAGATATTCACTTGCCGGGTGGGTATGAGGAAAATCCACAGCAGGTCAGACATCAGAAGTTGACATAACTTCTCCTCTTCGATTTCTTCTCTGAGTAGGCAGTTCGATGGAAGTCCTTTGCCTTTGAGCGAGTGTGTGCATGTGTTTGTTTCCTGGTAATATTTACCTACACTATTTTGGACCCACATCATCAGCAAAAGTCAAGCAACATTATTATGCTAGAGTGAGATTTTGTTTTTATTTCCTTAGAAATTTCAACAAGAAAAACAAATGGGTGAAGAAAGCTTGAAGAAAAGAAAAGGAGAGCACAAAGGAAGAGAGGACAGACAATCCATTCAGAATCATGAACCCCAAACGATGAACCTACAAAAGCAGGCAAACCTTTTTCTTTTCCCCTTTGATCCATGTGTGAGGGGTTGGCAGAGGGAGGCAGAAGGGGGTATTTGTGCATATGCATCAGCCTACAAAAACCACTACTGTGTCCCAATTTAGCAGAAATATGCTATTATCTCAACAATGTGGTTGGTTTAAATTTTTAGAAACTGCTAATTACTATAGTTAAATAGTTCTGATATAAACAGAATAAAACCCTAGGAATATGTCATTTAAGTTATTCGATATAAAAAGAATTCAAAGACTTATTCTAAGTCGATAACTGAGGCATTTAATAAACTTTACTTTTTTTTCCACATGGACTTTTCAGAAGTTGTAGTGGGTTGTCCATCTCATTGTTTACGAAAATTTGTTAGTGTTTACAGCCAGGAAATAGGCACTGGTGCTTGAAGACAAGTGAAAATCTGTCTCCTCCAGAAAATTACAGATGCTTTAGAAAACAGTTGTTTTCACTTCCTCTCAGGATGGGAGTGGCATTTCTCTTAAAATTAATTTAAGTTACCTGGAAAAAGATTCTCTAGGTGGTTTTGATGTAGTTTGATGGCAAGACTGGAAAAATACTGATGTCATTAGAGTAGCCATAACTATCAGAAAATATGAAGTTGCCTGTGCCACTTGTAGGTCACTACAAATTTAGGAGAACATGATCTTATCACCACCTAGCAGTATCAACACGATTCCTGTGCACAAATATTTAAAGCAAGGAGAGGAAAACAGCTGCTCAAAAAGAAAAAAAAACAAAAGAAAAGCAGACTCCATCCATGACAGACAATTCTAGAAAATTCAGAATTCACCAACTGCTTGTAACAGAATGTCATTGCTTAATCAGAGAGGAAAGGGCAAATTCACCCATCCAAGGTTATATTTGAGACCCAATCCAAAAGACAGTTTAATAAAGGAAATACACAGGCAGGCAGAACACAAATAGATGTACTTTTGAAAACAGCAGGAGTACACCACAGGGTACACATTGATCTTGGAAAGAAGAGTGAAACCTTGCAAAATTGTTTAATATATTTCTTTATAGAACGATATATTGAAAGCCAATAAAAATAAGTCAGTAATGACAACTACTATAGTTCTATGATACTGAGAAGTAATTGCTGAATTACTAGAAATTGCTTACAAATACATCTCATTTTATTTCAAGGTGGGCCTCGTTAGTGGAATCTGTATGATTGTTGGTACAATTATTGGTTCAGGTATCTTCGTTTCTCCAAAATCAGTGCTTGCCAATGTTGAAGCTGTGGGTCCTTGTTTAACCATCTGGGCAGCCTGTGGAGTTCTGGCAACATTAGGTAAAACAGTCAACAAAGAATCTGAATCTTTGCCTTAAATCTTTATATCTGCTGTTTCTGCATACTACTGTCATTTCACAAATTAGCTAATAGCACCTAGACCAAAATCAACTAAATCCTGCTGTATATATGCATAGCAGTACTCCACCATAAATTTAAAATGGGGTGTTTATAGAAGACAAATTAAGTTTTTAAAATTGTAAATCACACTCTCAATTTATTTTGAAACAAAGTTTTAGTTTTGCCTGCTTCATCCACTGACTGTAATAAAGAGAATACTCTTCTACTTAAATAACTGACAATATGTGAAATTTACTGGTAGTGAGCTAGGTACTTTCTGCTAGCTTTCTACTTCCATGATTCTGACTCTGTTATCTGAAAATTTAGCACTAAGCACCTCAAAATATTTCAAGAAGTAAAACAAATAAATTTTTGAGCATTGTATCAAGGCAGACAGCATACAGAAAACCTTTAATTCAAGATGCCACATACAGCAATAGAACAGGAAGTATCACTGTACTTTAATGTTGTACTTAGCAGCCATTTTATTTCAAAATTGTGCAGAAAGTCTGTTTTTTGAGGTTTCCAAAAGGTATGTCAGCCACTTAAACACTTCTTATAGTGTTCATTTCTTAAACAGAAATCCAATGAAATCACGATGTTTGTTTGTACTGGTTTTGGTGAAGTCTTAAACATCAATTGTAGTAATTTTTAGACCGCATCTTAATAATTCCAGGGTATTTTTTTCAATTGCGCACAAGTAATTAGAATTTTATTTTGCATATACAGTAAAATATACAGAAACTTGAAGAGAGTAATGATGCACTGTATCTATAAATTTCCTTAACTTTTCTACCTATTAAAAAGTGATCATCTCTTCAAGCAGTCCCAGGTTCAAAAGTGTATTAACTGAACCTGCTTTTCTTGTTATTCAGGTGCACTTTGTTTTGCTGAGCTTGGTACAATGATCACAAAGTCTGGGGGAGAATATCCTTACCTTATGGAGGCATTTGGCCCAATTCCAGCATTTTTGTTTTCTTGGACAAGCTTACTGGTTACAAAACCCAGTTCATTTGCAATCATTTGTCTCAGCTTTGCAGAATATGCATCAGCCCCTTTTTATCCAGGTTGTGATCCACCCCAAGTTGTCATCAAGTGTCTTGCAGCAGCTGCTATTGGTAAGACTCACACTTTTTAAGACAGACCAGATCCAAAACTGCATAGTGACTTGTGTCTGACCCCATCAGTAAGTGCATTTCTGTACCCTGAAACTTCCTTAGGTTCATCTTCACAAAGACACCAGAAATCTTTAAGACACAGTCCAGTAAGTCCTTCCCACAATAACTAATTCAACAACATAAAAAGGATAGGTTTAAAAATGGTTTGTTCCTAGTCCAAGGGGTTTTTAATTCTTCATTAAGATAGATGCAGCTGTATAATTCTTATCTCTAGCAGAAAAGGAAGAAAAAATAAGTGTGGAAATACTATTTTTTTTATTTATCAGAATGCTGTGCAACTTCAAAATATTTTTTGTAAAGGTATTATCAAAATCTAATTCATAAATGTGTTTTTCCTCACTATTTAAAAAGTTATCCAAACACAGTAATTAAAAACTGTATATAATATAGACAAAAAGTGTGAGGGATAAGCAGTACAGTAAATAAGGGGAGGGGCAACTTTTCTTTAAATTCTGACAAACAATGCAAATATTTATAATTTGATTTCTTTTAGTGGTAATTACAATTGTGAATTCACTGAGTGTGAAGCTGGGAAGCTACCTCCAGAATTTTCTCACAGCTGCTAAAATGATCATTGTCACAATCATTATTGTAAGTGGAATTGTTCTCCTTGCAAAAGGTAATAAAATATACATTATTTGAAAAAATTCTTTTAGCTTTTGCTATGATCATTAAAAAGTTCCCCACTGACAGAAGTGACACAGTAATAAGGCACAGCCCTGAATCTCTTCATTCAGAGTTTTAGTTTTGCATCTTTTGGAAACTATGGTATTTTCTTTTAGAGAACGGGGATGGGTGGGAAATGCAACACTACCAATCAATTAATACAAAAGGGTATTAATTAAAGTGAAAAGTTTCAAAACATGAGACATATGTTGGAATGTTTTTTCATCTGGTGGGGATTACAAGAATTAGTTTTAACACTGATCAGTAATCTTCCTCTTATTTGCAGGAAAAACTGAAAACTTCAAAGATTCTTTCAAGGACAGTAAAATTTCTGTTAGCTCTATCAGTCTGGCATTTTATAATGGACTCTGGGCGTATGATGGATGGTAAGGAATCTTTATTAGCCTTAACAGTTACACTTTAACAGCCTTTAACTGGTTTACTCTCTCCCTGTGGAACTCTCTGAAAAAGTTAACAACTGACTTGTTATTAAGAATGTCTTGATGAGTTCTGGAAAAAGAACACTCGTTTGGTTAAAAACCCCCCAAAACTCCACCTTCTTTTAGTTGCTGTTTACTAGGGAAAGAAATTATATTAGACCCCAAAAGGACTACTACTACTACTGCTTTGCTGCTGAAGGTGCTTAGAAACTGAAGTGATGAGGAGGATATAACACAGTTTAATTCCCGTGGGTTAGGCAAAATAGCTTTCCCTGCAGGTTACCCCATTAAATTCCATTTCTTGCAAAATATGTAGTGGTGTTTGATTAGTACAGGAGAACATAAAAAAGAACATTATATCAGAAATTATGATGTTCAACCTGCAGATTTTTTCTTAGGGAATGTCACAATGGCATAGTGTTCTGTTGGCACAAATCCACTGATATTCTTAAATGTACAAACTGCAAAAATCTGCGTATAGGTCTGTACTTAAAAGCTTCTGAAACTGAATTTATTCTTAAATAGATTTTTTTTAGGTTCTATTTCCAAGCTTGAGTGTCTCAACTCAGGCATGTAAGTCTCCAGGCACTCATTTGGACTTTTTAAAAGGGCAAAGAAGCTAATTCCTAAATAATTACTTGTGTATGTAACCATCAGGCACTAACATTTGAAAATTTGCCTTTTGAACCGTAAATACTAACTCTTCCCATTTTCAGAGCAGATGAATATAAAAACCTTGTTTCAATTTGTCTACATGTTCTAGCAAAAATGAGTATTTGGAAATTATAATTCAGATAGGTATAATCCTTAAAAAGGTTTTCATGCTAGTATGACTTACAGAACTGCTGTGAAACACCAGCAGACTTGCTTCACTCCTTGCCCTCAGCACACTTTTGCTTTTATATGAAAAAACTCAAATACTGCAAAGCTTGAAGTTGAAAGGCAATCTTGTAAATCTTAGTGTCTACCAAATTTTTGTTTGATTACTCTGGGATATTTTATCCAAGATTTCAGAGTCTCAGAGATAACAGAGATAATGCAGAAAGCGATGGTGAATCAAGAGGCTGACTTTTGGATAAGAAGCTCACACAGGTTTTGTCCTGCAGTTTTCCCACTTAAAAGTTTGATTGTACTTTTTTTTAAATTTTTTTTTTAAACTGAAAAGATTAAAAACAATAACACAAGAAATAACACCTCACCTTATAGTATAGTCATATTTAAACACCTGACTGCTAAAATACTCTATGAATGTTTTTCCTTTCAGGAATCAACTCAATTACATCACAGAAGAACTTAAAAATCCTTACAGGTAAAACTATGTAGGAAAGCAGTGTTTTTACTGGCAAAAATCAAGCACTAAATATTTTTCTACAAGCAAGCATATATTTTGGTTTGTTTTTTAAAAGCACTAGTTATTCAAGGTTTGAGCACTAACAGACAAAGCTAATTAGCCTGTATTACAGGCTTTGTATCTTTGCATAATTTATAGTTTTCCTTTTTTATAATCCTGATTTCCTTAGCTCTACAGTAAAAAAAAAAAAAAAAAAAGTAAATACACCTAAAGAACATATCAGGAAAAGAAAGAATCCACAGTTTACTATGACAACTGTACCAGTGATACAGCAATGCTGATGGGATCTTACTTTTCCATTCTTTAGAAATCTACCACTGTCTATAATTATTGGAATCCCCTTGGTTACGGTTTGTTATGTTCTGATAAACATTTCCTATTTCACCGTAATGACTTCAACAGAGCTCCTGCAGTCCCAGGCAGTTGCTGTGGTAAGCTACTTAATTTTGTAATAGAACATCTGAAGAAGGCTGTGTGCATTGAAGTCATGTAAGTCATTCAGTTCCATTAATTTTTTTTAAGATAAAATTAATTTTAGTGTAAGATGTTAGTGCCACCTTTCCCCCCATTATCTACTATCATTTCTTAATCTAAAATTTCAGTAATGGTTAATTTAAAGAGTAGTTCTATAATATCCCAATAGGAATAAAAGAAGGAAGCAAAAGTAGTACAGTCTTCAGCAAATGTTTTGTAAACATTGCAGCTCAGAGGGTGACTGCTTTCCATAGGCATCAAAAAGATGGAAAGAGAAATAAAATTTGACAGTTGCTTTGCCATTTTCAGTATTTCTGAGAAAGAAGCACATGCCAAATGACAGTAGATCAAAGTTTGTTGTTCTGGAGATAACAGCAAATGGTCCATCATTCACTTCCCCCTTATTCTTTTTGGGTTTTTTTCTTAACAAATTTGAAAGATAAAATTTTTACATTTTTGCAAGATATACTCTTACAGGTAGAATTAGAAACTATGTAAGTTTCTGAAACCTTAAAAAACACATCTGTCCCTTCAGTTCTGCTCAGTAAATTTTCCATGTCTCTGAAATAACTGTTGAGGTCATGCAACAATTTTTTTAATGTTTGTCTTTGGGGAAAACAAACAGTATATAGGGTAGCAAAGTGAAGAAGTACACATGTTGAAATGCTTAATTTTTTTTTAAATAAAAGCTTTTAAAATTTAGATCTTCTGTGCATTTCAGCAGCTTGTCTGCACCAGGAGTTACAGCAAAGAATGTATCAAGTTAAATCTTGTTTAAGAACACAAAATATATAACATGTTTTTGTTGGTAACATAGCTCAGATACCCATTTACTTTACCTACAAAGAGGCTCTAACATTACTGAATATACTAAATGGTAGTTAAAATGCCAAAATTATTAATTTTAATCCCATATCCCAGACATTTGGAGATAGAGTCCTTTATCCAGCCTCTTGGATAGTTCCTCTCTTTGTGGTATTTTCTACACTTGGATCTGCCAATGGCACCTGTTTTACTGCAGGCAGGTAAGTTCCCATTCTAAATATCTTCAAATTAAAGTTTTTGAAGGATGGAAAAATTTATATGCATGTATCTACAGACATAAAGACATTCTTCTGATCCACATTATAAAAAATGTAATTTAGAATTGCCTGTAAATCTAGCCTTATTGATTAATTTTCAAAAATAAACAGTGGCTATTCAGGTTTGAAAAATTAGAAAACATGGTCTCTTCTCAATTCTATGCAGGTATAGCACTATAGCACAAAAGGGTTTTTTCATCAATCATCAGTTTTAAAGATGAGAATTAAACAGTTAAAAGTTACCAGTAAAAACATGACTACACCAGCAAAGGTAACTGAGTAGCTATTCCTTTCTATTAGTTCTTCAGCACTTCCATTTACTATTTAAAGTATTTTAAAATTTCAAAACCACCTGAAAACAATGCGGATGTAAAGGCCATTTTTAGAGAAAGGTTGTCAATATAGGTTTTTGCTATGAAGCACATGAAAAAGGAAATATTTAATTAAAAGGGACACAGTAGGTAACATTTCTCAAAATAATTTTCAACTATATGTGCAAAATAATGATTCTGAAATGAATTTCAAGTGTACTATTTTAATACTGGTTCAGAATTTGTTTTAGCTCACTGCTTTAATACTGGTTATTTCCCTTATTTTAAACTGCTACAATACTCTTTAAATCCCAATGCATATCAAAGAAAATACTGATTAAATTAGTCAGATGTCTATTTTTAGTAGTGCCACTTAAAGTCTAGGTGCCACACTAACTACATTGCCTTGTTTTTGTTTTGTCAGACTTGTTTATGTTGCAGGTCGTGAAGGGCACATGCTAAAGGTACTATCTTACATTAGTGTTAAGCACTTAACACCAGCACCTGCTATCATATTTTATGTAAGTATATATTCCAAGTACAGAAAAATTATCAACAAAAATTCTCCAGTAATACATACTTTCAGTTTCTTACAAGCAGTCTTGACACATATCTTTAACTATCTAGACAAGAAAATTGCTAAATACATTTTGGAAAAAAGACTACATAAAACCCCCAACTTCTGTAAATTGAACATACTCATTCCAGAACTGGATTTTAAAAATCAAAATGGTTAAGGATCAATGGCATGAAATCAAAAACTTAAATGAATGGTTAGTATTACAGAATCCTTTCACAGGATGCTTGCAAGCAAGCTATCACTGCCCTGTTTCCTCCACATACGAAATTTACATCTCACTAAAAAAAATCCAGTCAGTAAATACATTTAAGAAAAAATCTAGAACATCTTGTTATTTTTATTTTACCCATTTATCTTCCAGGAAAAACAAGATCTATTCAATCCCAGTAACATTAAAAACCTAAAAATACATTTTGTATCTTCAAGATATAAAATTAACAATGAAACAGATTTATGCATAAAAATTATAAGCATTTTGACTTAAAATGGAATTAAGATTACATACAAAAATAACCACATGTTGGCAGGATGTAGTCACAATCTTTAAAGGTGCTGCAATACATTTACACCCAAATGTTTAAGCAAAAACATTCACAGTTCATTCTCTGGAACACCAAGCATGCAACAGTATTGGGAAATAAGTAAAATTCAGCCTTCTTCTATAATAGACTATACTAATTTTTGTTTTCATTTTTAGGGTGTCATTGCTATTATTTATATTATTCCTGGTGACATTGACACACTCATAAATTACTTCAGTTTTGCAGTCTGGATATTTTATGGTTTAACTGTATTTGGACTAATTCTTATGAGGTTTACAAGGAAGGAACTCAGGAGACCTATCAGGGTAAGTTCTGTATGGCTTTTCCTCCATTCCATAGATGCTGTAGCATGGATTCACCCTACGTATCTGGATATTTAACCGGGACCCTTGTGCATTATCCTCGTTTTTTACTCCCCCTACCTGAAATCTAGCTATTAAATAGTAGTTCTGCACTAGGACTAAGCTCATAAGGACTGGGAAAAGATGTTGATTTTCACTTGTATAGACCACAGGGCACAAGCCAAATTTTCAGAGATGTGTAATTGCAGTCAGCAGACTACCGCTGAAAGAATATCCAAAATAAGACCCCAGGTCATTGCACATAAGTCAGGTCCCACATTTATTAAACTGCAAACTTGTACACTGCAATTTGAAACGCAGACAAAGAGATCTTAGTGAATAATTTAGCAGAAGAGTTTTCCCTATCCATACTTCTGCTACTCCTTCAGTTGTCCCGTCTGATTCCAGAAATTTTAAAATTAAAAAATGCATAAGACGATCAAAATATTCTTTCATACAGGAAACTTCTGTAAGAACAGCTAAAGAATGAAGAAGTGACTTTATATTCTTTGTATCTTGCAGATACCCATCATCATTCCTGTCATAGTGACACTGGTCTCAATTTTACTGGTATTGGCACCAATCATCAGTGCACCTGAACTGGCCTATTTGTACTGTATTTTATTTATACTTAGTGGACTTATAGTTTATGTACTTTTTGTTCATTTCAAATTCAACTGGCCCCAGAAAATATCAAGTAAGTATACATCAGGTAGCCAGCTCCAAACTCAACAGAACATTTGCTAAACTTGAGATTAATTACTATAATAAAGCTCACTATCTGGTCCATCCCTTCTAAAGCACATGAGCAGGATGTGGGGGGAAACAATTTCCCTAGCATGTAGTGGGCTTTACTGAAGACTGTATTTTACTTCCTCCCGTTGAAAAGAAGTAATGTCTGACTTGAGGAAAAATTAGACTTAATTCACAAAAAACAACACATCACTGTAGTAGCACAAAGAAACGGACTTTTAAAGTTCATGGAACTAATTAGTCCGTAAAGTTAGTTTTTCAGTTATCTGTATTTCAAAACATTGCTTTAGCGATTAACTAAAGATTAGCAGACATAACTTCTTATGCCACCAAACACTGGGCTCTTAAGTCTGATTATTAATTTTACAATACTTACTAAAGAAAATGTTAACAGCATTAAGATAAAAAAATAATCCCAGTGCTGATTATAGTGAAAGCTGCAAGAACCCAGCATGACCATTTATTAACTGATTGCATAGTCGCTAGAGAAACTCTGATATTATCTCAGGTAAAACAGGATACACAGGTATTTCTAAGAGGCTAATTGGAACTGGCTGAATACAACAGGATTAGTAGTTCTACAGCATTCAAAAAATCCATCAACTGTCTCTCTTGTCCCCTGGGCCTATTAATTATAATGTATTAATAGAATTAATTATAATTAAATAATGGTAATGAATTATAATTTAAATTATGTAATTGGAAGCATTGTACTCTAATGTAAGTTTGGAAATGTGGAATGCTGTAGTTTGGATATTAAGACTGTTTATTCCCCATCCTTTATTTTTCATTTTGAAATAGGAATACAGGTAAGACAAACAACTATGCAGAAGGATAATTTTCTTACTTAGAAAAATAGTTTGAATTGAAATATTGTTCTCTCTGATAAAGCCTCTCACAATAAATCTTTTCCTCAGAGCCCATCACTATGCACCTCCAGATGCTTTTGGAAGTTGTTCCAGAAGAGGAAGTTACTCAGTGAAGTATTTTATACCTACCAGGTTGTTTTTAAGTGCTGTACTGGTTGAAGTAGATTCAATGTAGTTTGGCACACATACATAATTGCTAAATTTGTACTGGTGTATTAGTTTTGCAACACATTAGTACTTTAAAGCATTAAATATACATAATAAAAGATTTCTAAGCCAGACTACAGTGTCCAGCAAAGCTGTTTTTGTTAATCAGCTGTTTGCTAATCAGTTGTGGTGTCTTGTTTTCTGAATTAAAATTGAAAGCAAAGATGTGTGCTCATGTCTTTACAAACAATTCCATGGTTGAAGGGGTGGGTTTTAATGTCTTTGAAATGGGTCTTAATGTCTCTACCAACTTCAAGCCGCAGGTTTGTTACAGAACCCAGACTGTTTGACAGACAAAGGGTCCGCACAAGCCTGAACTTCTGAACTTTGGGATAAAATGACAGGTTCAAGTGGGGATATGTGGTAGGTGGTTTGGGAAGGCTGTACTTTCCTAGTATCTCAGCCAACGGGGAAAGGAAGAGGGCAACATGCAGCCAGGAGTTTAGGATAAAAGGAGGCTGTACCCTCTAAAACCTCGGAGAGAAACCCCGGTGGGTGTGTGCCCCAGTGGCCTCTTTCCGTTTATTCAAATAAAGTTGCAGGACTCCTCTGTCTCCTTTGTGGACACTGGCTTGTCGTAGCGTGATTTTCCGTACAAAATGACTCAAAAACCTTTTCAGTTATGAAGATGGCAGAAATTAGCAGCAACAGTGTCAAGATGCTTTTGATGACACTATGGAAAGAACAATGCAGCTCTTACTTACAGCATCACAGAAAGGACAAAAATCACATTAATGCCAGACTAGCTCTCTCCTCAGGTTCTTAGACCAAACATTAGCTATCAAAACATCAGTCTTTGAAGTTGAATATTGCATCCTACAACTTCAGTCTCACAGAGACACACTCAGGGTCTGCTGCCTTAAAAAACATCCTAGAATATAAAAAGACAGTGCTGGGAATCACTTCTCTATGCAACTTTAAGCTGCAGAACACACATATGTGTTACGGTTTTTGATTTCAGCTGCATGTACCTTTACATTTTTGCTCTCTCTCTGAGCCCAGATCATAATCTTAATGTGATAGATACATATTATAATATTGGCTTTCTACAAATGTTAAAATAGATGCAATATGTATAAAGTAGCTTTGTTATTATGATAGATGCATATTATAATATTGGCTTTCTACAAATAGATGCTATATGTATAATGTTAAAGTAGCTTTGTTATAAAGATGTAGTTTTGTAACAATAACTAATGCCTTTGTTTCTGTCATGAACTAAACTTAGACATAATAGTAAAATAGCTAATATAGTTCTGCTTGTGGTAATTGAACTGTCTGCTTGGTTGGATAACATCCAACCAACATGTGTTGAAGACCCCTGCTACTGACATGCCAACTATCAGCAACTACCGTCTGCAGAAACCATCGACCAAAGCCCACGCTGAGGGTGATGATAAAAACTGACTAAAACCACAGCCAAGAAATGTGCATGCTCTAAAAAGGCAGATCTAAGGAGAACCCATGCTGAACAGTTCCTGGAACATGTAAACTAGTTTGGGGAAAGCTTGAATATGCATAATTGACCCATGTCAATTATGGCGGCTTCTAGCCCATCCGCTGCGCCGAAACTGCCCAGAGGCACCTTCTGGGCCGGTGTAGCCGCTACACCGACAATGCCCGGGTGCGGCCCATCACTCTCCATGGCGCCGGACTGTTCTGCGCAGTCACAGACCCGAGCGGTCGACCTTCTAATGTCATCTGCCTTTGTTGCCGGAACTGCTGAATATCTCACGACAGTTATCGGAACTGCTGAGTATCTCACGACAGCTGTCGGAACTGCTCAGCTTGCAAAAGCAGCTGCTGCAGATGCCAGAGGCACCCCGCCGTGTGGGGTGCGCTGGGCCCGCACCGCCCGCGGCACCCGCAGGAGACGCGGCACCGAACCCGGAAGTGCCACGGCCAGCGCTGAAACCGGAAGTGCCGCTGCTGCCGCCGGTGTCAGCGACTGGCGCAGCGCCGGCGCTCCGGCTTCCTGCGGAGCCGGGACCAGCGGCAGAAGCGGCGGATGCGGTGGCCATGGCCCGGCCAGTGGTGGCACCAGGCGCTGCCGCAGCACAGGAGACAGGCGCGGCGCCGGGCGTGGCTGCAGCCCCGGAGATGGCCGCAGCAGTTCCAGCACCAGTTCGGTCAGAACCGGCCGAGATGGCATCCCAGAAAGAGGCTGCAGTTCAAACTACAGCGCAGCCGACTGTAGCCTGTGCTGCCTGTTCTGCCTCTGATCAGTCCATTCCTCCCCGCTCCCCTCTGTTCGCTCACAGCACCTCAGAGTTGTCTTTACCCGATGATTCATTGTCAGGCAGTGAGGCAGATGAGGTTCTGGCCCCGGAGCGTAAAGCTGCCGTAGCCGGGCGGCGAAAGAAAAGGCTGCTCCCGTCGCGCCCCTGGACCTTCCCGGACTGCATGGTGACAGTGTGTCTGACTCACTACAGTCGCTTCTTAGAGTCAGTTAAGATGCGAGCCTTGGAGGAGGGAGATTGGAATTTATTGGAAACACTTGGGATGCCAAACAGATTTGAGGATTCTGGGAGTAATCAAGAAGCTGTTACACTCCATCTGCAGGCTGTGCCAGTAGTTCAGGATGGTAGTGACTCCCCAAAAGGGGAGATCCAAGCTTTCCCAGTGTATAAGGCTCTCCCAAATTCTGGCGAGCGTGATAAGCATGAGGTGATTACTTGGAAGGTTGCACAGGATCTGCAATCCAAGGTGGCACAATACGGGCTAGGTTCTGCTGAGGTTATGCAGATAATAAGGGTGATAAATACAGATTTGTTTGCTCCATTTGAAAGCAGACACTTAGGTCAAATCCTATTTCAACATACACAATTTACAGTTTTTGTGAAAACCTGGAGAAAGCTGGCCGACAAGGCTGCATTAGGGAATATGCAGCTCCCTGCTGCCGATCCTAGACGTGCAGCAGGGATGGATGCTTTGATGGGGACTGGTCCCTTCTCTGATCCCAGCCTACAGGGTACTTTGTCCTCTAGTGTCCTGCAGCAAGCTCAGCAGGTCGGCATGGCTGCCCTGTTGAAAACCATAGAGTTGTCAGCACCCAGAAAGCGATATACTGAAATAGTTCAAGGCAAATCAGTCATTCCTCTCTTTTGTAGAGAAAGTCGCTGCTTCTCTTGAGAAGCAGGTTGAGGATGATGGGTTAAGGCACTTGTTGTTAAGGCAGTTAGTGACAGATAACGCAAACGAGGAGTGTAGAAAAATCATAGATCCCTTACCAGGGGATCCTGAGGTGACAAACGTGGTCGAAGCCTGTGCTAAGGTGGGATCTGGGAACCAGAAAAGGTCTGCTTTGGCTGCGTTCCTGCAGCCTGTTCACGCATCTTCAGGTCGTGAACCAAAGCAACCCAAACGCGCAAAAAAATGGAAACGGCTTAAGCCGAGCCAAAAAGAGAACACACCGATCCCCCAGTGCAAGAGGTGTGGCAGGCCAGGGCATTGCTCGGGCTACTGTAGATCCCAGACTCATGCCGATGGTCGGCCGTTGCCGGGAAACTTCCGCTGGGGTGCAAGGAGGGGGAATTGCTCTCCGATGCAGTCGCTCCCCCAGAGAGTGGCACAGGTACAGGCACAGGCCTACCCAGCCACCCTAGAGACAGCACCCAGGGATCAGACAGCACCCACGGATCAGACGGGTTTGACGTCCACACCACAGCCGCAGTCGTCTTAGACTCTAGCGGTATTTATAAGGTTCCCTTGGACGCATATGGACCCTTAGGCCAGGGATCCAGTGCAATGCTGGTGGGAAAACCTGACGTTGCCCATCAAGGAATCTTAGTGCACTCAGGAGTTATTGATGCTGACTTTAAAGGTCAGATTTGCGCTATGGTCTCCACGCAAAAACCCTCTGTCACTATTCCTGAAAAGACCTGCCTTGCTAAATTAGTTTCTTTTAACTCTTGTGTCCCCAGGATAGAACAACCAACTCATGAAGATGACGGCAGTGGATCTACAGGACTTCCGCAGGCCTTCCGGACTGCAGACGTTTCTGACCAAAGGCCACAGATGACATGTACCCTGATCCTGCCGAACGCCCGTCCACCCTGGACTCAGCTTCGAGGTTTGATTGATACTGGTGCTGATGTAACTGTCATCTCCTTCTCTGCATGGCCTCCCTCATGGCCTTTAGCCCCGGTGGGATCGGCCGTCGCAGGATTAGGAGGAACCACACAGAGCTATTTAAGTGAATGGCCTGTGGTGGTGAAGGATTCAGAGGGGCACACAGCTACGATTAGGCCTTATGTTGCTACCACTCCCCTTAACCTTTGGGGACGGGACATGTTGGCGGCTTGGGGGCTACGGATTGGGACAAATTTTTAGCAGGGTTCACTGTGTGTAAGGGTGCACAGTATCCTACACTGCCTTTGCAGTGGCTGACTAACACCAATCTGAGTCAGGCTCTGCTCAGTTAGTTGAATTAAGGGCTGTTACCATGGCTTTTCAACAATTCTCACAGGAACCTTTGAATTTGGTTACTGACTCTGCTTATGTAGCAGATATCACCCAACGCTTAGATTGTTCACTTCTGAAGGAGGTGAACAATGCGGCTCTGTTTTCACTGTTGCAAACCTTGTGGTCTGCAATTCAGGCTCGAGTGCATCCGTATTACATTCTGCACATTCGAAGCCCCACCAATTTACCAGGGTTTCTAACAGAAGGCAATGCCAGGGCTGACATGCTGGCCAACCCTGCATGGGTAGGGCCTCAGCCTGACAAAATTGCACAAGCCAAGGCATCACACGGTTTCTTCCATCAAAGTGCAGATACCCTGCAGAAGCAGTTCCATTTAACGCCAACCGAGGCGCGCGACATTGTCAGTGCTTGTGCTGACTGTCACGGACTCGCTGCGCCTTTGCCAGTGAGGGTAAACCCCAGAGGGCTAAAAGCCTTGCAGATTTGGCAAACAGATGTAACACATATGCCTGAATTTGGTCGGCTGAAATATGTGCACGTGTCTATTGACACTTTCTCCTCAGCTATGTGGGCTTCTGCCCACACTGGAGAGAAGGGCTGTGATGTCATTGCCCATTGGAAATTGGCTTTCTCAGTCCTGGGCGTGCCAGCTTCTGTGAAAACCGATAATGGTCCTGCCTACGCCTCGGAGAAGACGCGGCAGTTTTTACACCTATGGGGTGTAGACCATATCTTCGGTATCCCCCATTCTCCTACTGGCCAAGCCATTGTCAAACATGCTCATGGTACTTTGAAGCGTGTTTTGGAAAAACAAAAACCCCACAGAGTGAACTAGCAAAAGCTTTGTATACAATTAATCACCTTACAGTACCACAAAATTCAAGTAATCCTGTTATTCTGAATCATTTTCTCTCATTGCAGTCTGCAGGCGACACACAACTGCCCCGGGCAAAAGTCTGGGTGCGGAATTTACTCACTAACCAGTGGGAAGGCCCTCATGAGCTTATCGTTTGGGGTCGTGGGTATGCTTGTGTTTCCACAGATACTGGGGTACGGTGGCTACCTCCAAAATGCGTTCGCCCTGACCTATGGCACCAGAGGCAGAACAGGCAACCTCCAAATGATGACCAGAATGCCAACCATCCAAATGGCAACCAGAATGTAGATCATCAGCCTAATGACTCTTCTGATGATGACCAGGATGTCAACCATCAGGCAGATGGTCCTTCTACAAGCAGAGACTGGGATGGTCCTTCCACAAGCAGAGACTGAACTTTAAATTTCTTGTTATGGAGTCAGATAGTTAAAGCCTTAAGGACATATTTAGCATTAATAACTGATGTAAATTTCTATTTAGGATTAATAGTAGAATTGTTCTCTTAAACGACAGAATGGGGGAATTGTGGATACAAAAATGCTGCTAAGCAAGAATTTTTCTTGCTACTTTCTAAGTCCGTGGGATGCTTTTCTCTCTTACAGAAGATAGTAGCAGAGTTCTATAAACAATGAAGCCCTTGCAACCTTGAGAAGCCTTGTTTATAGTACAGTAGAAAAATATTTTGACAATGGATGTTTTAGGATTTTATCCAATCACTCCCAAGGGGTGGCTGATCCTTTGTCCAATTAGACTATGAAGAAAAAGTCTATAAAAGAGTTTGTAAAATAATTAAATAAATCAATCTTGCTGCACAATTCCTGCCTGTTGGTTCTTCTCTCCTCCTCCCTACGGCTGTGGGATATGGTATAATTACTATGGTAATACCAGCATACATCTCCACAGAATTAAAAAGATTCATGAGTGAGTGGGGTGTGGAACACATCACTGGCATCCCTCACTCGCCCACAGGCCAATCCATTATAGAAAGGAAACATCAGACACTAAAAAAACTGTTGGAACAACAAAGAGGCAGCAATGAAATCGCTGCCCCCATCCTAAGGCTTTCTAAAGTGTTGTTCACTTTAAACTTTTTAAACTGTTCCTATGAAGAACCCAACCCTCCTATCATGAGACACTTCACAAACTCTGCTAAACATAAACTAACTGAGAGACCTGAGGTCCTAAAAAAGATCCTGACACATTACAAATACGTGG
Source organism: Coloeus monedula (assembly GCF_965178545.1). Lineage (NCBI taxonomy): Eukaryota > Metazoa > Chordata > Aves > Passeriformes > Corvidae > Coloeus > Coloeus monedula. The sequence continues at coordinate 205,241 of NC_138793.1, read as the reverse complement.
CCCATACCCCCTGGTCACTTGGGGTAGAGGCTACAGGTGTGTTTCCAGCCCAGAGGGTCCAAAGTGGATCCCTGGGAAGTGGATTAAGCTTTTCTTAAAACCACCAACAGATACCAAACAGAATAAAGAAGCTGCCACAGCCTGGAAGAGGAGAAAAACCAGACCACCTGAAAAAAAGACTCCTCTTCCAGGTCCAAAAGACAAACCCTCCCCTTCCCAGTCTCCCTAATGTGTTTCCCTTCCCAAAAATGATCCCTCATTTTATTCTGAAAGAGGGGGAGTCCATGGGAGCCATCATTATTTAAGTTAATTGTATGTGTTATACTTTTCCTAAAGCTACCACCCTTGACCGCATGATGACCTCCTACCTGCTGCTGTCCCACCTGCTGCTGCAGCTCCTCCTGTGCCACCACCAATGAGGCGAGGCATGGAACATACCACAGCCACAAAACAATGTGTGGGCAATGCTGACCCAAGCCCTCAACCAGACAGGGATATGCTTGGACATGGGCAAGGCAAAGGACCCAATGTCTTCCTGCCTTGTTGGTATTCCCTGGCACGCTGAGGAGTTTGTTGCCTACACCCATGACACCCACATCCTCCAGCCCCACCACTGGGACCGGTGGATGCGGAAACTTCGGATAGCCATACAGGAGCCCCAAGAACTACATCTTCAGGGGTTTGCTATTGCTTTAACTTGCGCTATAGTAAGCCAAGACACCAATTCCCAGTCAGCCCTTTCAATAAAATCTATAAAACCCAGGGTTGGTGTCACAGTATGGCCCTGTCCCTTTCCAACTCCGTCAGTCACAACAAGGAGTTGCCAGAAGGTTTATTTTTCATCTATTGGGACCGGGTGTGGAATGGAATCCCACCATTTCTCACAGGAGGTCCCTGTACTCTGGGGCATTTAACCACCCTCACTCCAGACAGGGCTCAACTTCTCAAATGGCAAAATTTGGCTAATCAGGCTAGATCAAAACAATCGATTCACAAAATCCCTGATGATTGTGATGATTCGGTCACTAATAGGCCTCACTCTGAAGGAGTTGTCTTGTCAATTTTCTTGCCATGGGTGGCAGCAGCTGAGGCCCTTGGAGAACTTGAGCAGATTTCTTGCTGGCTAGGGAAAAATGCCCACATCCTCCACCCTCAGCCAACTTCTAGCTGAGGAGGAAGAAACAAGGCAGGCGACATTACAAAATCGAGTTGCCAGCGATTTCCTTCTCCTCACCCACAACCACGGCTGCGATTAAAGAAATTCGTGCCCAAGAAGACAACCTGCATGCAGAGGGCAGTGACTGGTTTTCAAACCTCTTTTCCGCCTCCAGCTCTCTTTCATCCACCAGGAGCTTCAATGGCTGGATTCCCTCCGTTATCAAAGACATTGTATGGGTTTTGTTTATGGTGTTAATTTTACTTGCTCTTCCCATTTTTAAGTGCTCAGCTTTAAAATCCTGTAAGTCTTACCTCTCATTTCAATGTAATAAAAATGAAGGAGATGTTGCGGTGACCCAGCCCACTGTTGGGCTGGGCGGTTGAATGCCAATCAATTCAGGGCTCTCCCTTGGGTGGTTTTCCCCACCCAGGACAGTGAGCCGGAGGGTGGGTCGATGGGTGGCACAGAGACCTAAGCTGCATCCCCCTGGGGGGCACCCGGGTTCAAACCGCCTCCCCCTGTTCGGGAAACTTCTCTGTTATTTGGTCGTTCATTAGCTCCCTGTTGTAACTCCCGCCTCCCGGTTCTCCCCATTGGTTCTTGTTGAACTGTATCCGCCCCCTGGCTTGGATCTCGTTGGTTGTCTCCCCTTTCGCTACCGTTTTCAAGCCTCCTATAAAACTGAAAGCAAAAGCCCCTGGGTGCACTTTTTGGTTGCTGGAACCTCTGACAGTAAACCTGCTGGAACCCAGACCAGCAGCCCCTCTCTTTTCCTTTGCCTTTGGATTAACGCGAGCCCAGACCATCGGCCCCTGACATGCCTCTTCTGTGGAGGAACCAGCACGCGTGTCCAGCTAGCGCCTTTCCTGCTACCAAAGTCAGTCCTGAAGGACGTCGCAGAAGTAATGCTGCGTCTCTTCTGACTGAGGACACGCCAGAGCTTGTGCAAACGAGCCAGGGACAACGTTACACAACTGCTTCTTACCTATAGGCACCCTCTGCAGCTTCCCCTCTTCCCACTGCCATCCCAAAGCTTCTCCTTTGTGGTGAGCCATCTCCCCTGTCCACTGAGACAGCTAGCAGCTGGATTGTCAAAAGTTCAGCTGTGAATTCATGCTTAGGAGGCAGAGTTTTCTCTGTCACACAGTGAAAAACGATGGTCAAGGTAGAGCAGCACCCCAAAGTCACATGCTGACCTGTAATCCCAATCCGCTTGCCTTACATTTTAATTTTCGCTTGTCTACCACACAAGCAAGCTACTGAGCTTTGCAGAAGGGGAAACGGGACAAGAAGGGAACTTGTTACTGTTTTGGGTGGCTTTTTAAATGAGTTGATGATGGCCAAGAATTTATCTCATAATGACTGGGGCAAAGTAGTTGTTATCCATTCACAACTCAGCCACTAGCTCCTGAGTTAGCAGATTGTGAATTGTTCTAGCAGAAGATCAAAAACTCTCAGAAATGTATTTATTTTGACACATTATTGGGGGTGAGGAATTTTTTCTTCACACTATCAGAGACTGGAAAGCTTTTTCTTGTATGGCTCTGTGGCTACTCTTAGAACTACTTCCCTTTCCCTTGCAGGTAAGAGATGAAGAAAGCGGCTACAACAAAAATCTCTTTTATATTCCTAAGCATTATGAAGAAGATTTAGAAAAAGAGTCTTCATTCCTCATGGACTCATCCTGGACAGGTATGAGGGTAAACAGCAAAGAATAGTGACAGTGATGCCAATTGTCCCTCCAAATGAAAAGACTGAGGTCCTGCCCTGCACAGCCCATGAGAAATATGGAAACCCTGCAGCCCTAACACTTCTGTCCTGAAGTCTAATACAGGAGGGGGTTTATGGAGAGGATTCCTCTACAAGCCCAGTTAAGCTTCCATGTTCCCTCAAATATCTTTAAGCCCATGTATCCTGCAATACTTAGGTTTATGGATTAAATCATCTTGTGCCCTGCAAATACGTAACTAACTTTTCTATGACTTGCTGTGGTCACAATTTGTTAGTTATAAAAATCTAACAGCAAGATCAGAATTTTTACTTGAACCCTCCTTAGTACATGGACAAACAACTATGATATACAAAACACTTTCCAGAATTTCCTTTTTTTTTTTCCCCTCCCAGGACAGAACGTTTGGCTACAGATATCATGCAAGATATGGGGAGTCATCACATTGTTGCACTCTGTGTCCTTAAAGGAGGCTATAAATTCTTTGCTGATTTGCTGAACCACATAAAAGCACGAAATCAAAATGCTGATAAATCTGTGCTTGTTACTGTGGATTTTGTCAGAATAAAAAGCTACTGTGTAAGCAACTTTCTTTTCTTTGGAAAATTGACTCTCTCCATAGACTGGGATTTTAAATACTGGTAGTTTGCATGAAAACTCCACAAAAAATTGAGTTTATGCATACATCCTGTTCAAATTAGGGAAAAGGAACTGATTTACTTATCTGCCCCAAAGGGTGGATATTATACATTCACTGGAATAAACATACAGCAGAACACTCAATGTGACAAAGCCAGGGGCAGGTCTCAGACTCCTTCCTCTTGCAAAAAGCAAGAGCAGCACACCTTTCATACACATACAGGATAACAGTTTTGGGTGTTGGAGAATGGTTAGAGGATCAGGGACATGGATTATTGATAAAACCAAATCAATAAAAAAGCCTGCAAGCAAAGGCCTGCACGAGAAAAAGCCTACATGAGAAAATGCCTGCATGAGAAACAGGCCTGAGAACCAAAAAGGGAGTTTTTAGGAGGTACAGTGCTGTTCTGATAAAGATGTGTTGACCATGAGAAGGGAGGAAAATCTTTGATTTCTCAAGACAAAACATGAATAATAGAAGCTGGCCAAATGTAGTCTTTTATCTAACCCAATTATGTAGAAGTAAGAATGTGCTTTTGTAAGTTTAAACTAATTAAAGAACTGATAAGCTTGTATTTTCACACTATATAAGTGCCTCTGTATTGCTAATAAACGAAGCTTGCATTACCAATCACACTGATTGTCTGCATGTCTACCCCACTGGAATGTCAGCATTTGGGCATGTTTTATGTGACTTCTATCTCTTCTTTCCCCTTCTAGAATGATTCACCTACAGAAAATACCCATTTTGTTGGAGAGGAACTGTTGGGGTCCCTCCCCTGCCATGGAGCCCTGGGCGATGGGCCCTGGGGGGGAGACACGGGGTTTCCCTGCCCCTGGTCAGCTTCATTCCCCATTGGTTGGTTTGTGTTCCCCGGGGTGGCCAAGGACCCTCGGGTTCCGTGACTGGGGGAGTTCCTGAGCAGAGCCCCGGCCATGCTAAAACTGGGGCTAGGCTAAGCCCTGCAGTGCCTTGCATGATAAAGACAAAGTAGTCAAAAGCAAAGTTTTACACTCAAAAGCAGCTCCAGGTTTTCACACCGAATTGCCCAAAAATTCTCACAGGTAGCTCCTTGTAAAAAGTCACTGCAGACAGCCTACTGGCCTGCCCCCTGCACGTGGAGTTCTGCTCAGATGTAAACCAGTGCTCAAGTGCCAGGAGGTTAAAACACTTTCCCTGTGAAGGCAACAAACTCTTATTCATTGTGCAGGTATGAGCAGAGCTGCTCTGTGATGAAGACTTGTATTTCATGCTCATTTTCTGGCTACAGCTGCACTTGGCTCCTGCTTGAGCAGAAATCAGGGTATCTTTTAGGGTGATAGGTTATTAAAAAAATGGACTTATTTAGGAGTTGTCTACAGTATCTAAAGGGCTTGCTGCACATCCATGTACATCAGAATCCCTCTGATTTTGAGAGTATCACCTTAACATCCCTAAGGGTCAACCAGTGTTGCCAACTCCCATGGGTTATCTACTGGGCAAGATACATGGAAGCCCAGCGATCTTTGGGAACAAGCACAAAGTCACAGGAAGAGTTTTCTGACCAGTCAAAGGATGATCTATTCTGGCAATGTGCCAAGGCTCCCCCTGGGGATTTAAGATTTTGTCCAGCAGTTTGGCTACACCTCATCTTTAAAAAAAATGGGGCAAGGGGAGAAAGGAGGGGAAGCCAAATGCTCAGCAGGCAGCCATTCCTTTCAAACCACGACTGGGATTTTAGAGAAGGAATACACCCAAGGGACCTGCTGCTCTTGTCTCGGAATTAAAAGCAGGGGCAGAAAGACTGTGACCTTCTCATGCTAATCAATCCAGTAGGTATCTGCCAGCAGGATAGAGGGATTTCATATGGAGACGTCCTCTGAGGACAGCTGGATCACTTGCTGTTTCCCCCCTCCTTCTGGGAAGCTGCTGCTTAGTCCCTCCCCTGCCATGGAGCCCTGGGAGAGGGGCCCTGGGGGGGAGATACGGGGTTTCCTGCCCCTGGTCAGCTTCATTCCCCATTGGTTGGTTTGGGTTCCCTGATAACGCCAAGGTCCCTCGGGTCCCGTGACTGCAGAGTTCCTGAGCTGAGCCCTGGCCATGCGGCTGGAGAAAATAAACATCTCTGAAACATCTACCACAAATCTGTCCATATATACTTCGTTTCCATGGGACTCCTGGTTTGAAATATGCTTGTTGCAAGGAACTATAGGAGAAAGGTTCATGAAGGATGTCTGGACTTCAGGCAGCTCTCTTGAAAGCTGTTTATTGCATAGGCGAAGTTACAGCAGTTCAGGGAGTGGGTATCCAGAGCCAGCCCTACAGCTGCCAGCTCCAGCTGTAGGCATACCTGAAGCCGCTTGCTGTTCAAATTACAGAGCATTATATACTTTTCTTTGCTGAGTATCTTAGCACGTAACAACCAATAAGCACCTACACAATACTTTACATTTGCCTATAGCCTATCATAGCTACTACCATCACCATATTATAGTCATTATTATCCAATCACAAGAGTATGTTACAATTTAAGCTTACAATGGAAAATTCTCAGACCTCTCTTCTTTTTGCTACATCAACATTTCTTGTTTGCCTGCGATAGCTCTTTTTGGTAAAAACATGTTTTCTATTTACTTATGCTCTTCTTGAGACTTATTTACTTGGTGAAAAACATGTCTTTGTTTGCAGTCACATACCTTTGTCCATATCATAAAAATCTCCTTCCAACTCATCTCCAACCTTTGCCTTCTCAGTTACTCAGAAATCAGTGTTTCAGCAAAACATCTTTTACTCTATATCAAAACTTGCTTTCATTTCTATCTCATCCTCAGTTTCTACATTCAGAGATCTTCCTGCCAAGCCTACATATCTGTGAAACTTTCTTAGCAAACTTTCATCCTCCCCAACACATGACTTCTTCATTATATTTTTAATAAATTGTTAAGGCGTCAAACTAACTGTCAGCTTGTTTTGGTTTGAAAGACAGATGTCTGTGGGACCTCCCTGGAATGGAGGTCCCATTCCCTCCAAATCATTATAACTTTGAAATTAAGAGGTTTTCAGGCAAAAATAAGGAAAAAGGAATACCAGTTCTTTACTAGTATGTGTAACAGTGCAAACAAAGAACAACATGGGCAGCAACAACAAACAGAAGCAGAACCCAGCCCCAGCCTCTCCCGGCCTCAGTGCAGCTCCGCCGGGCGCGCTGGTGGCTCCCGGCCGGGCAGGGCGCGTGCCATGGTTCCCCCGCGCCTGCAGGGGGCGCTGTGGCGCCAGCTCGGCCATCTTTCTCCTCATGGACAACAGCGGACACGCCAGCAGAAGGAATGGAAAAGGGGCTTGCTTTACAACTCACAGGGCAGCCAGTCCCGGTGACCCTCCAAATAGCAAAATCAGCTGTAGCAGCAACCTTGGAAGCAGCAAGCTGGAACAGCAGGGACAAGCAAAATCCCAGAGTAGTAAACAAGATACATCAGAAACTCCACAGAAATGCCACAGCGGTAGCTGGAACGGCAGGGCATGCTGGCAGGCAGGGGCTGCAGGGCCACAGTGTAGCAAAAAATGCCAGAGCAATAGCAGAGGCAGGGCGGGGCTGGGCAGTGGCTGGGAGAGGCTCCCCTGGAGGGGAAAAGGGCCCTGGGTTCCAGGGTTTCGCAGATGGTGAAAGAGCCCCCCCCAGTGTTAGAAAGTCTCCAGTACAATGGCCGCTACCACAAGCAGAGCTTCACCAGTAGTTGGGGTGCCAGGACGAGTTGTGCTTCCGTGCTGATCCCCTCTGAGGCGGCTTTAACTCCTTCATAGGCAGCCAAGATTTCCTTCTCTCTTGGGGTGTAGTTGGCTTCAGACCCTCTGTAGCTTTGGCTTCAGAATCCCAGTGGTTGGCCCCAAGTCTCACCAGGCACCTTCTGCCAGAGGCTCCAGGACAGACCATGGCTCCCGGCTGCAGAGTAGAGCACGTTCTTCACCTCTGGTCCTGTCCTGACTGGGCCAACGGCTACCACGTGAGTGCTCTCCTGTTTGATCTGGGTGACGGTTTGTTGCTGTTCGGGGCCCCAGTAGAAATGGTTCTTCTTGCAGGTAACCAGGTAGAGAGGACTCACGATCTGGCTGTACTCAAGAATGTGCATCCTCCAGAAACCTATGACGCCTACAAAAGCTTGCATTTCCTTTTTGCTGGTTGGTGGAGATATCGCAGTGATGTTATTGATGACCTCGGTGGGAATCTGACACTGTCAGTCTTGCCACTTTACCCCCAAGAACTGGACCTCTCAGGCAGGTCCCTTGACTCTGCTCTTTTTGATGGCAAAGCCAGCTTCCAGGAGAATCTGGATGATTTTCTCTCCCTTCTCAAATACCTCCGATGCCGTGTTCCCCCACACAATGACATCGTCGATGTACTGCAGATGTTCTGGAGCCTCACCCTTTTCCAGTGCAGTCTGGATCAGCCCATGGCAGATGGTTGGACTGTGCTTCCACCCCTGGGGCAGTCGGTTCCAGGTGTACTGCACGCCCCACCAGGTGAAGGCAAACTGAGGCCTGCACTCTGCTGCCAGAGGAATGGAGAAGAATGCATTAGCAATGTCAATAATGGCGTACCACTTCGCTGCTTTGGACTCCAGCTCGTACTGGAGCTCCAGCATGTCTGGCACGGCAGCACTCAGCGGTGGAGTTACTTTCATTCAAGCCACAATAGTCCACAGTCAATCTCCATTTCCCGTCAGACTTCTGCAGAGACCAAATGGGGCTGTTGAAGGGTGAGTGGGTCTTGCTGACCACCCCTTGGCTCTCCAGCTCGCGGATCATCTTGTGGATGGGGATCACAGCATCTCGATTTGTCCCATACTGCCAGCAGTGCACCGTCGAGGTGGCAACTGGGACACATTGCTCTTCCACCTTCAGGAGCCCAACTGCAGTAGGATTTTCTGATAGTCCAGGCAAGGTCTTAATTGTCTAATGCCCTCTGCCTCCACAACAGTTATCCCAAACACCCACCTGAGTCCTTTTGCATCTTGGTAATAGCCGTTCCAAAGGAAGTCTATGCCCAGAATACAAGAGGCCTCTGGGCCAGTCACAATCGGATGCTTTTGCCACTCCTTCCTAGTCAGGCTCACCTCAGCTTCCAACAGGGTCAACTGCTGCAATCCCCCTGTCACCCCAGCAGTGGTGCCCAGAAACAGGTTCTGCCCCCACATGTCCCGATGGCATTTGGGTAGACTGCGCACCAGTGTCGACTAAGGCTTCATATTTTTGTTACTCTGATGTGCCAGGCCATCGGATCCACACTGTCCAAAAGACCTGATTCTTCCATGCCTCTTCCTGGCTAGAGGCAGGGCCCCTCTAGCCCTGGTTAGCATTCCCTTCCTGGGCGTACATTCTAGAGGTTCCTGCAAGGGGATCCAATGTATCATCCTCCCTTCTGTGATACCTGGCAGCTCGGTCACGGGAGGCTGAGGCTACCTTCACTTTAGCATAACTCCCTCGGTTACTTTTTACCTCCTTGAGGTCATGCACCTGTGCTGCCAGGACAGAAGTGGGTTTCCCATCCCACCTTCTCATGTTTTCCCCATGGTCACACAGGAAGAACCACAGGTCAGCTTGTCGGGTGTAGCTGGGGGATGTTGGGCTCTGACTTGGGGGCCTGTGACTTGCACTGCTGCCACACTGTTTGTCCTCACCTCCCCAATCTCCTCTTTAAACTCCTCTTTGAGGTCCCTAACCACAGCAGAGACATGAGCCTGCATCAGGCCATTGACCATACTCTCATAATTCCTGAGCCTGTTGGTGACGGAACCCGCTGTCTCTCAGTTGTCTTTGGCATTAATTGTCGCAGTGAAGGTGGTGTATTTGGGTGGCCCTAGCTTTGCCAGGTTCCACAACATCTGCCCTGTGCACCTGACCTTGTCAGGGTCATTATCATGCTGTCTGCCCCTTCTAAAGAATCCCTCTAATTCTGCCACTTCTCTCAGCTTTTGGATCCCCTCCTCAAGTGTCTTCCAGCACATTCTGTGATGGTACTCCTGCATTGTCTGTGAACAAACCTCTCTCTTACACTCATTAAAAGCCACTCCTAGAGAGAAAGGGGCCCTTGGCTCCCTCACGAATATCTGATCCACACCCGGGTCCTGAGTCAAGGATCCCAGATACCTTGCCTCGCCACTATCCAGTTGCACACCTGTACCCATAAAGTCCCAAACCCAAAGTAACCACGTTGCATAAGCCTCGCACCCCCACTGCACAATGTCCTTTCACAGATTATGGAGACTGTCGCACGACAGGGACTTGATGATGATTTCAGGCTCCGGCTCCCCTCCTGGTTGTGACGGCCCTGGTTCCCCAGAATCATTAACTGGGCCTATTGATTTGGTCTTATACTTCCTCCTCTGCACAGGGGCGAGGGACTTAAGAGCTCCACTCCAAGCATACCTCCAGACAGTCCCTTAAGGAGGATACTCAGGGACAGGAGACAAGAGGAGCTGTCTTTCACCCAGGGGAAGGATCACAAAAAGATAATCCAGTGGGGCTGGTCCCCCTAAAATGGTGGATCCACATCGCAGGGCAGGTCCCTATGAAATGGCAGATCTGTGTGGTGGTCCCCACGAAATGGCAGGCCCATGCCGCGGCGTGGAGCAGTGGTGAGTTGCCGCAGCCTTCCAGAAGCGTCCCCAGATTAGGAGAAGCCGCTTCAGCACAGGGGGCTAGGACGAAGGTGCAGCCACACACACTCTCGATGGAGTGGGGTGCACACACACACACATAGAAGCACAGTGGCGGCTGGTTCATGGTGGCAAGAAGGGTCCTTCGTATGGGGTCCAGCTATGAGGTTTATTGAAGAGGGTCCAGGGATGAAGAACCAAGATGGAAGGCAGGGTACAGGCTTAAGTATGGGGTCTGGAAGGCGGGCAGAGCAACAGAGCCAATGGGTTGATTCCCAAGGGGCTGAGCAGGGGCAAAGGAGCCAGGAGGGGTACAGAGGAGGAGGGATTAAGGGAAGGGAGCCAATGGGGTGACAGTCGAAATTTCTGGAGGGTGTACAAATAAGTAATAAAAGGGGTGGAGAACAACAAGCCAATCCCACAGGGGAAATCCATATAGTAACGTAATAAGTGCAGGGTCTCCTGGGACCTCACCCTATGCTAGAGGGATGTCTCTGCCTGTGGGCTATCCTACCAACGTCCCTTCTTTGTTCTGGGTTTCACAGACCCATCAGTGGTAACCTCACAGGCCACAACAGGCCCATGTAGTGGAGCTGGTTTTACTGAAACAAGAAGATGTCAAAATCAGGCAGACCAGCTGTCACACAGGACAAGGACTACAGAGCTAGCACAATTAAAGAGAGATGTCCAAAATTTTCCCTTCCCCCTTTCCAGTACCACCTTGGATCCTAACACAAGTATGTCTATGTGTACCCTGAGAGAAATACCTATGCATGGAGCACAAGGAGGGGCAGGGTTTGTTAATGGACCTCTAAACAGTATTGAAGGAAGAGAATTTAAAAGGAAAATGAGTCATACACCAGAAGACCTCTTGGCACTAGCAGAATAACTGGATCAGTTCTTAGGCCTGCGAAAAACAAGGTTCACTTTCCTGTTAGGATTTAGAAGTTGAATAAAGGACAGCAGGGGACAGAGACAATAAAGCAAAATGCATGGTGACAGGTGCTTTGGCACTCAGCCAAGAGCACACCTGCTATTGCGCAGACACCCTTAACATACCTGTCCCACTGTATCAACCTAATGCATATTCATAATCAATTATGCATATTCGAACTTTCCCCAAACTAGTTTACATGTTCCAGGAACTGTTCAGCATGGGTCCTCCTTAGATCTGCCTTTTTAGAGCATGCACATTTCTTGGCTGTGGTTTTAGTCAGTTTTTATCATCACCCTCAGCGTGGGCTTTGGTCGATGGTTTCTGCAGACGGTAGTTGCTGATAGTTGGCATGTCAGTAGCAGGGGTCTTCAACACATGTTGGTTGGATGTTATCCAACCAAGCAGACAGTTCAATTACCACAAGCAGAACTATATTAACTATTTTACTATTATGTCTAAGTTTAGTTCATGACAGAAATAAAGGCATTAGTTATTGTTACAAAACTACATCTTTATAACAAAGCTACTTTAACATTATACATATAGCATCTATTTGTAGAAAGCCAATATTATAATATGCATCTATCATAATAACAAAGCTACTTTATACATATTGCATCTATTTTAACATTTGTAGAAAGCCAATATTATAATATGTATCTATCACAATAACAAAGCTACTTTAACGTTGTACATATAGCATTCATTTTAACATTTGCAGAAAGCCAATATTACAATATGTATCTATCACAGGCCCAAGTATTTACACCTGGAAGGAAATGCAATCTATTTTAGGAACTCCATTTACCCCAGAGGAAAGATAAATGAGAAGAATTGCAGGAATAAGAATATGGGAGAGAGAAAATCCACCCAATGTTCAAGGGGGAATATCGGTGAACAGAAAATCCCCATAGTAAGACCTAATTGGGATCAGAATATAATTGAGGGAAGGAATAATATGTCCAATGACAGAAGACTGGTGATAAGGGGAATTAAACAGGCAGCACCAAAAGGACAGAATCTTGAAAAGGTGTTTGAAAATAAACAGCAACGTGATGAGCCGCCCACTGCCTGGTTACAAAGGCTCCAGAAGAATACATGGCAGTATTCTGGAATGGATCTTGAAAGTGCTGCAGGCAGAGAACTATTAAAAGTATGTTTTGTAACCAAGCGTGGCCAGACACAAAGAAATTGGAAAACATAGAGCATTGGAGTGATTAAGAATTAAGTGAATTGTTGAGGGAAGCTCAGGAAGTTGATGTTAGAAGGGATGATGAAAAACAGAAAAATAAGACCAAGTTAATGGTAGCCACTGCAGAGCAAGTACTAAAATGGCAAACTGGAAAATGAGGCCGGGAGAGGCAGAGGAGTGCCCAAGGGAAAATTTCAGCCCAACGTTAGGAGAGTCCAGGGGACAGGGGACGACCACCTGGCAGACAGGTCTCAAGAAATGCTTTTATTGTGGAAAAGTGGGACATTTTAGAAGAGAATGCCCAGAAGTCATAGGTATAAAATGGAGCCATTTCACTGGAGAACACGTGTGTATTCAGCTCTCAGCTCAGCTGCATCGTTACTAATGTTGTCTTTTGCTTCGACGACTTTGTCGCCATTTAATTGTATCTAAAAGTTAGTTCATTTCTAACACCACGGAGGTAGAACAAGGTGATCTTTAAGGTCCCTTCCATGCGCTATGATTCTGTGACTGTTTGTGCAGGAATGCAGCACTTTCACGCTCCTTCTCCCACTGCCAGCTGCTCGGATCCCAGAGTTCAGCCGGGACCGGTCGGAATCGATGGAGCCGAGCAGCGCCAGCGCCGCACGTCCGGGGCACTGGGGCCCGGTGTCGGGCATGCAGCGAGCGGCCCCGCGGCTCCCGGCACAGCGACGCGCCCGGCAGTGGGAAACGGAAAAGGAAAGGGAAAGCGAACGAGTTCTGCGCCGATCAGCGGCGCCGCGCGTCGCTGCTGGGGCGGGGCCGGGCGGGGCGCAGCCGCAGCCGCTGCCGCTGCCGCTGCCGCTGCCGCTGCCGGAGATGGCGGCGGAGCAGGAGGAGGAGCTGGGCTCTGGGCCCTGTCCCTGCCCGGGGGCCGCGGGGGATGAGCGGGGTACGGCCGGAGGGTGCCGGGGCTCCGCTCTGCCGGCTCCTAGGCAGGGGCTCACGGAGAGCGCCCGGCGCCGCCTGAGGGAGTTCGATGTCGGGGACAAGTTCTCCCGCTTGCCGCTGCCTAGAGCCGCCGTGCTGCTGCCGCTCATGGTGCGGGGGGGGCGGCTGCACCTGCTGCTCACCGTCCGGTCCGTGCAGGTACCGGGGGGGCTCCGAGGGGCGCGATCCTTCCCGGGAAGTCGTGGCTGTGCGCCCTCCCGGGACCTGCGCACCCTCATCCCGACCCTTGTTCCCAAGCGCACGGCCAGGTGTTTTCACACTGCCGTGATTCTGGTGTTCGCGTGCCAGGAACATGCCGGCTCCCCAGAAAGCCGTGACGGGAAACGGTGATTTCCAGAGTCGGCAGCGATTGTTTACTTACATGAGCAAAGTGACGATGCAGTGCAGCTGTTTTAAATGAGATTTTTCAGTCTGCAGTTACCATTACTCTTTTCTCCCTTTAATACCTAAAAGGCAACAACCTAAGGCTCCCAGAACTCTTTTGCCAGCATTTTGTTTCCTTTTACGACTCTTCTTTTCCATCCCTGTCTCCCATCAACTGTCTGTACTCAGAAATTAGTTTTTTCTGTTGCTGGGTCTTGCTTTAAAAAACCCAAATAATCACAGTTACATAGCTGATAAGCTGATTGTAAATGTGCTTTTTACTGATCCTTGATGCACAAGCCTATTACTGGAATGAACTTAAAGGTATGTTAGCAATCATTCAGGGTTTGATACAATTAAACGGGGACACAGCCTTCGAAGCAGTGACCAGGAATTTGTAACGAGTCAGCTGAGTCAAGTGCGTGTCTCCCTCCCGCAGGCGAACACGCACACGCGCTTCCACGAAATGGCAATGTGTTACACCCTCGCGCGGCCGGGGTGCTCCCAGTCCCCGTTCCCGTTGAATGGCTACTCGGGAGCTTACTCAGGCTCTCTCCCGACCGCCAACTCTTCTATCCCCTCCCTTCTCATCCTTCTTCCTGTTTTGGTCCTGTCTTCAACCGTGCCCCTCTGCTGGTTCTCAGCAACGCCCAAGAGATTAAACAAAACACATCCCGACTGTAGATAACAACAAATAGGAAACAGAACCAACAATTTTCATTCTTTTGCTCCATAATCTTTTTGGGCTGAAGCAAAACGTTATTTCATCTCTCACAGCTACATTATTTAATTGTGTCTTTCAGAAGTTTTTGCTCTTAGAGTGTATTAATTTTGTTCTACAAGTTGTCCGTCTGCATTCATCTGTCAGTGGTTTACGCAAACAAGATGGTGCAGAATGTAAGCTTTGCCGTACTAAAGCAGAAGCTCCAGTGTGAATTACACAAGGCTGTACAGGTGCAGCGTATTTCTGATAGCGAGTCTTTATGCCTTTATGCGAGGGGGATAGGCTCAGCATTCTCTGAGGCAGCTACTCTTGCTAAGGCACATTTCTTTTGGTCTGCAGAAACCTAAACCACCATGTCTGGCTTCTTTGACTGGAAAGATAAACATAAAGGGATGCCGCAATACCAGCCCGCATCTGTGTGGATCCAAGGAGAAACATAAACCTTGTTTCATTTAACAGTAGTACTCCTTTACATTCTAGCTGAGAAGATCACCAGGGGAAGTGTGTTTTCCAGGAGGTAAAAGTGAAGCCACTGATAAAGATGATATTGACACTGCTCTCCGAGAAGCTAAAAAAGAAGTGGGTCTCCAGCCAGAGAGGGTGGAAGTCATCTGTAGGCTGATGCCTGGCATTGATAAAGTAAGTCAGCATATCATTACAAAATAAGTTTGGGTAGTTTTCTTTTGTGAGGCTGGCAGTGACTTTTCCCAACAGATAACTGCCGAGAGGCGCCGCTCTCTCAAGTGCCCATGTGTCCAGCAGAGCCCAGGGAAAGGGTTCTTGCTCTGTGCTTGGCATTTGTGAGACCAGCTTTGGGGTGCCAGTTAGTGACGCTCTGGAGTACCAGACAGGCAGTGCTGTGCTGGCGAGAGGTTAGCAGAGACCCATGGGGATAGTCATGGGGTTACAGTGAGTGGATGACGAGCAAAGAGGCTGAGAGAGGTGCACTTGCTCTGCTCGAAAGCTACCAGGGGGATTTAGCTGCTTTCTTCTCCTGGGTGCTTGTAGAGAGGATACCAGAACTCATCTTGAGGCAATGGACACAGCAGCAACATGGACATTTTGATGAGATGCAGCGAACAAATACTCTTCACCATGAGGTTAGCCCAAAACTGGAGCAGATGTTCCTGACAGGCTGTAGAATCTCCATCCCTGGAGCTGTGCAGAGCTCACTCGCCCAGGCAGGGCCCCAGCAGGCTGCTGTAGCCTCACAGGAGTCTCGTTCAGTGTCTGCTGACTCCAGGGCTGTGCAGACGCAGAGGGACCACCAGAGGGGATGTGCACCGGGATTGTGTGGAAACCTCCAGCAGGGAGACTCACAGAGGTGCCTTTGGAGTGTAGATCACCATTTGTAAATTAACAGGTTCTCAGTTTCAGTAGTAGCATTCAGTATTACACAGGATCAGTTTTCCCTTAGAACAGAGGAATTGCTGTTTCTGAAGGCTGGTTTTGTTCACCAGGTGACAGTTCATTACTGTGCCTTCTGTTTCTCTATCTGGTAGCAATATCCTCTCCCCATTAAAAAATGAAGGAACTACTTTAGAAATTGTATTGCAAAAAGCTTTCTTTAACTTCTTACATGATAACTTCTGCACAGCATGCCTTAAAGCCACATAGTTCAGAGGCAGTGTGTAAAAAGGATCACATTTTCCATGCTTTCGAGCCAATTACCTCAGTCAGTAGGAAAGATTAACTGGGTTTAATTGGGACCACCAATATTGTACATGTCAGATGTTACTTTGTCTTCTTAATAGATATGTTCCTGGTGCTTCTGACTTGGACGGAGTCTTTCCAGACTTGCATCAAATACCACAAACACTGCATTGTTTTTCCTCCTTTTTGCAGAACGGTGGTCTTTGTTAGTGTGAATAAACAGAACTAGCAACGTAGCTTAAAGAATTTTGGCGTTGCCTTGATGCAAACGATGATTTCAGTAGATTTTGCCTTCCTGTGGAAGAAGGGATTACATTTAGAATTAAAATGTCCATAAATAAGGTGTTTCGAGAAGTGTTAGATTTTATAGCTAAATGTGTTGCAGTAATATTTCCGTACCTATTCTGGTCCATGGGTCCATATTCTGGAAAATTCCTGTATCCTGGGAAAATAATACAGAAATAGGATGAAGGATGGGTGATATGGAAAATCTGGATTAAAATCAGAATTTTAAAAAGTAAATAAGGAAGACCCATGAGAAAGCATGCATGCTGTTTTATTTCTGTAGCAAACTGACAAGCCTTTCTAACTGCCGTATGATTGATTATATAGGATGAACAGAACATTTGTAAAATCATGTTTGACAAATACAAAAACATGATTTCCAATTTTTCGAGTCAAAGGAAATAGCTTGCCGTTAGGGGGACAAAACTGCATTGCAGTTAAGGATGGCTCATAGGCTTCTTGTACTAATTTTGTAACATCTGAAATGTTTTTTAAATAACAAACATTTTTGCTTGGTACAAACATAAGTGTTCGAGGGTTTTGTTGATTTTTAAATATTTACTGATTTATTGGCTTTGTTTCTCTCTTTTTAGATGAATAACTTGGTGACACCAGTTGTAGGATTTATAGAGGATACATTCCAGGCCACTCCTAATCCAGATGAAGTGAGCGAGGTTTTTGTTGTGCCTTTGGAGTACTTCGTCAAGCCCTTAAAATACAAGACCTTCTCTTATAGAATGTCCTCGGGTTACTTAACTCGGATACACTGCTTTATATATGATGACCAGGAACATAAAAGGTCATTCAAGATCTGGGGACTGACTGCACACTTTGCTGTATTTCTTGCTCTTGTAATTTCTGGAGAGAGACCTACCTTTGAAGTGGATTATGATCTTGACAACTTAATTTCATCCTCCGAGAATAACTTCATTAATTTGTATGCATCTGTGTATGAAAGAAAGAAGAGTAATCTATGATAAATTGGTCTGGCAATTCATTTCTTTTGAAAGAGGAAAAAGGAGATTTGTTTATTCCCTTTGTACCTATTTTTTGAAAGTTACACTTGAATTTCTTCTGAATTGGGAACTCCAAGCTGGCGGTCCCTAACTAGACTAATAGAATTTTTAATCTCTTAAAAGAGAGTTGCAAAAAGCACACAGTATTTTTGGTGAAACAGACTTTTAAAAGGTCTGTTTCAGTTCCCTTTCGGTTTCAGTGCCCTTGTTGTGTGTGACCGGAGATACTTTCTGGGGTTTGCCTTGTAATACAATGAGATAATGCTAGGTTGTGTAATTTGTGTCTATTTGAGTTAACCTATGAAAACTTTTGGGGATCTGTCCGTCTCCTGCGTGTGCCACACATGGACAGCGCAATCTGTACAGTCTTGTGCGGTACCTTGAAGCACTTCCAGGAGGCATAATAAAAATACAAAAGGTTTCAGGTGTTTTGCTTGAGCTTGTGGAGTGAAGAGGGCAGGTTAACATGTGCAATGAATCTTGGTCAATTTAGCATTTCTCACAAGGAAATTCTGTAGGCTGTGGAGAACTTAGGATACAGGCAACAGGACTGAACTTTGTCCGTCACCACCTTGTTATCAAACCTCACTCAGCTACTGGCAGGAGTCCTCTCCAGGAAGGAAAAGTGGAGGTGAGGATTCATGAGGACAGAAGTGCTTATGTGTAGTTGACCAGGCACCCTGGCAATGCCAGACATGTGACGTTCCTTGTGCTGGAAATCCTTGTTCCCTCATTGCTGCTGAACTAGCATCTCATTCACAGTGGTCATGACCGTACTGGCACATGGTGACGTTTTTAAAAGCTCAGGTGATTTAGTCTGGATTTGAGATCTGCTGCACAGCTCCAGGTGTCAGCAGGCCTGAACGGCTGATCTGAATCCCATGGTGAGCTGAAAGCATTCGGTGTCTTGCAATCTTGTGCCCCAGTGCAAGGCTCAAGTAAGATAAAGAAGAACCCTTGGCTGTTCCTGTGGCTATTTGCACTTGTGCTGCCCCTGCTCCAGTCCCTAACAGGTGCAAGTGTGATAAAGAAAAGCTGATGGCAGTTCCTGTGCATGTGCTGTAACTGCCCTCAAACCTTTCTTATTCCTACATTGGCTCTCCTAGCTAATATTTGCTAATTGTTAATATCCTGCATTCCTTATGTTCGATACTAGTTGACTCCTTAAGTTAAAGGAAAAAAAGACCTGGTTTTTTTGGCTGGGATGAAATCCTTGGAGAAGTAGCAGCCACATGTAGAAAGAAGAGCTTTATTTTTCAGTATTAAACACTTCTGTGAAATTATTAAAACATTTTTAAAAGCTTGACTTGAAACTCTTCATCGTATGAGGTGCAGGAAGGAAGAACTTTTAAATTAAAATAGAGCAAAGCAATTAGACCTTGGATTGGTAAACAAAACAGGTACCAGGAGACACAATTACTAACTTACAGTCCTCCTCTGCTCCCAGCTTTTCCACCTCTCAACCTGATCTGCACAGATACTGTGCAAACTGTACAGCTTCAAACCGCCGTTTGGTTTTAGTTCTCCAGACATTATTGTGTGGAACTGTAAGCACAGCAGCAGCAGTTCAGCTGTTGCTCCTTTTAGCAAATGTAAATAGTGTTCATTTATGAATCAAACCAAGCATTTGGACCAGTTGAAAAACAGAAGTTAACAGAGGTCCAACCACAGAGTGATTTGCAGTAAAGCCACTGGGGCTTCATGCTTCTCTCTGTGCATCCTACACAACTTTATTGACATTAGTTTGGATATTTAGGAAGTACTTTTTCAACTCATAACACTCATTCTTTATTTAGATATCCATCTGGGATGTGAGTGCCCAAAAAACTACTTTGAGCACAAAAATCGCTTAAGTGCTTGCTAGTAAAACTGCAGTTCTGCAAGTCGCGCATTTACTAATGGGCAGTTCTTTCCTTGGGCAATCTTCAGGTAAAATTCTTCCACAGTTTTTGGGGCAGGAACTAGAACATGAATCTTCCAGCCTGAGCACCCCTCCTAAGCAAAGTAAACTAAAAAGGGCTCTTTCTTACTAGTCTTGTGTTATACCTGAATACTACTGAAATCTGTTTCTGCGCACTTTTATTTTGAATGTAGTGGTTTTAAAGGACTCCTGGACTTTGTATTATTGTTTGCAAAGGCATTTAGAGGTACAGTATACTGATACAGCTTTACATCTGAAGAAGCCTTTTTTGTACCTATGTGTGTTGGGGTGGCTCAGCCCACTCTTGGGCTGAGACCATTGAATATCAATCAAACCAGGGCCATCCACTGGGTGGATTTCCCCACCCAAGACAGTGGGTCGGAGGGTGGATCAGAGGATGTCACTGAAGGCTAGGTCGCCTCCCCTTGAGTGGTTCCTGGGTGCAAGTTACCTCCCTCGTTCTGGAAAGTTCTTTGCTGTTTGGTTGTTCATTGGTTCCCTGTTGTGACTCCTGTCTCCCTGTTTTCCCCATTGGTTATGGTCAAGTTGTATCCTCTCCTTTGACTGTACCCCACTGGTTACTTCCCTTTTCCCCACCTTGTTCCCCCCCCCCCCCCCCAAAGGCTGTGCACAGTTCCCCTCGGGGCCCTTTGGTCCCTGGACCCTCCTGCTAATAAACTCACTGGAACCCACACCAGAGGCCCCTCTTGCCTTCTTTGCCTCCAGGCTGACGCAAGCCAAATCCAACGGCCGCCTGACGTGCCTCCTCCGAAGAGGAGCCAGCACGCGCGTTCACCTTGCGCCTTTTCCCACTGCGAAGTCGTCCAGCGAGGACGCTGTGGAGGCTAACGCTGCGTCCCCTCTGCCCGAGGGCACGCTGAGGCTCATGCTTACGAGTCTCAGGTTACGTTATATATGTATTTACACTTCGCACTTTTTCATACCAACAAATCCCCAGAATTCTCCCCAGTTGAGAAAAGGTAAGAAAAATAAATTCCTGATTCCATTCTCTAGCTATGAAATAAAACATGCTTTTGTGACATCTAAATGCGTGCAAAGGCTTACAGCGAAACAAGAAAATTACTGGTAGAATACAAAACTAACTAAAAGATAAGTAATGTAGTGTGGAGTTGAATGGGAGGTTTTAGTCATTCTTTTAGTTAATGTGCAGGGATTCAGCATTTAGCATTTCTGTATTTTTGAGTCCTCGAATAATCAGACCCTTGCTATTTAACACGTGAGCATTTATCACATATACGTGTTTGATAAGGTGCTGGCTTACAATTGTTAGTGATAGAATGAAAATCACTTCTAAGAGAGTATATATTCTAATTTGCAGCACACTTGGGTGAGGAGAAACCAAAATGTGCTTTTCATTCCCAGCAGTTCTGTTTTGTGGAGAACTGCTGGAAACCAGCTCATTTCGTCACTGCTGGAGGGAATGGTGGCGTGTACAGAACAGAAGGAGCAGCTGCCCGACAGTGCAAACTGTGGCAGCATGGAACAAGCCGCAGCTGAAGCGTGCTGCAATGGCCAGCCACCACCACCCACTCTGAGGGCGAGGGGCTCCCGCCACGAGCCCTGAAGGACCCACCGTGCCCAATGGGCCGTTGCCACAGGGCTCGAGCGGGCGCGAAACTGTTGAGTTGCAGCTTAGGGAAGTTAGAGTTCCAACGAGTTCCGGTCCCATCCATGGGCTTGGGTGTACAGTGCTAGAGGGAGTATCAGCCATGTGGACCTACAGACCTTTTTCAGACCCTTCTTTCCTCTAACTGTCCTAATCCTTCAGAACTGTGTTCATCAGAATCTCCCCAGGTATCCCTGTACCAGTCCTCTGGATCCACATCTGCTGTCACTATCCAGAAGTGGATAATCCTATTGTTTGGGGTTTTTTTTGGTTGTGACAGCTTTCTTTCAATCCTTCGTTCCAAGAAACATGTTTGCTCTCCTTCCCTGTTCGTTCTTTTAAGACATCTGTCTCCAGCTGTTTCTCTATTTCCAGTCTTCTGAAATAAGTGTGCCTGTGCCTGTACCAGGCACGCTCCCAAGGTGGCACACGCGCTTTCTTTACCATCTCCTCTTCTGCCGTGGCGGCACTGCTGTGTCTCTCTACCACCTCCTCCAGGTCCAAGCCCTTCTCCTTCACCCATTCCATCCCTAAAGGAGAAGGGGCACAGCCCTGACTCCCCAAAAACCCCTCTACTGACATCCTGCTGACTATGCCAAGGAAAATGTTGCGTAATCTTATAAAAACAAGGAAAACTATATATCCCAATGAGATTTATTTACAAAGCAGCTGGCAAAAGAGCTCTTATTTGCTCAGTGTGGCCCTTGCTGTCAGAGGGCAAATGCTGTGAGCAGCAGAGCTGTGCTCAAATCAGCCTGTGCTGGGGCTGCAGTCTTGCCACCACTCAGGAGGACACGCTGCACCCTGGGCTCAGAGGCATGAGCTTTTGGGCACAAGGAAGTTCAAAGGTGATGTGGGCTGACGTTTTCTTCTGGATGAGAACCTGTCTTCTCAGCCTGTCTGTCCCCTGAGCCATCCCCCATCAAAGCTTCTTTGGTTCATTCCCTCCCTCTTCTCCCGTCCCTTGCAGGGTTCCATTGTGCCTGGCATAGAGCAAGTGCTGAAAGGCACGTGCCACCCTCCCCCTGTGCCACTTGAGCTCCTTGCATGCCCCAGCAGGCTTCCTGGTGCCTCCGACTGCAGATCCAACTAAGATCCAGTCATGTCTGGAGATAAAATCCTGAAGCAGCTCCATAGGTGCTTTGTTGCTTTGTCACTGGGAGTTCTGCAATGCCAAAGACTATAAACCTGTACGTTTCCAGCCAAAGCTGCTTATATTAAAACCCTTTAGACCTGCTTCTATTATATACTGCATTGACAATAATTAGATACTGTATTAGCAGTAAGTTTAGTCATAATTATCCACATCAACAGTGTCATACATCTCCCAAGAGTCCCAAGAGTCTTCTCTCTACGGGTCTGCCCCCATCCCCAGTGTTACCTGGGCCAAAGTACCACCAAGGTAACGTATTTGCTATCAGATGGTCATCCATGATTATAAGCATGTCACTGGCTTCATGATATGGGTTTAGAGTAATAGCTACCCAATTCCAGTGGCAAGGGACATGGTGGGACTTCAAGTAGTGCCTAAGGCTGGCTATAAAAGCTTCAGGTGGACAGAATTCAGTTCTCTGTCCCGAAGAGCTTCACCTGGGAGAAGAGGAAAACTGCACAGCATCTCATGAAATCTGCACCATGCCTGGGTACAGAGCTCAGCGTTCATGGATTTCTTTGCAGGCGACATTTTTTTCCCTGCTTTATTGCTCAACGAGGTGTGCCAATGCCAATCATCGAGGTTCTTATCACTCAGTAGGTTCTTCAAGTCTTTCATTGAGTCCTACAGAGTAACTGAAATTCCATGTCATCACATGTAAAAGCATTCATTGGCTTAGCATAAGAAAACTTCTTCATAAAGTGCTTCCCAGTTTCCGAAACAGTTTCAGGACTGCACTTTTCAAGGCTCGTCTTCTGAAGGATATATGGATGACTGTTTCTTTATCCTCAGATGAACTTGCAAGGTCGGCAGGACCACTGGAGAAGAAATCATGTCGTTCCCACCATACAGGTATAAGAAATAGGCAAAGTTTGTTTTAAAACTAACACTTTTTCCTGCTTAACCTCTACATCCCAGAACAAGAGAGAAATGCTTCATGGAATCATACACCAATAAGAAAAGTAAGTCAGGGCTATAATTCTCTTCAGGTAAAAGCCCAGCTTCCTCCCTGGATCATTTTGTGGCTCAAGCAAGAGCATTAGACAAGAGCATCTCCTTGGAGCTCAAGCTTTAGGAGCAGATCAGTGCAGGGATGTCTCAGGGACGTGTCCCTCTGGACATCTTCACTGGGACCCTGCCTTCCCCAGGAGGCAGTGTTAGGTGCCTTGAAGAGGAGGGCGTTATGTCCCTCAGCCAGGGGGGAGGGGAGGGGTGGAGATGGCCATTTTAAATCAGTTTGGATGCTGGACGTATCCCTCAAAAGTTGCATTCTAAGCCCCAGAGCCAACAGAGGAGCTGAGAAGGGGACAGAGCCTGGCATCAAGGTCGGCAGGAACCCGCTGGCCATGATTCCAAGCCAAGGAACTGTGCCAGGAAAAGCGTGCAGTACCTGCAGCCCCCAGTCGATCTCCTCCACTCCAGCTGGTAGCTGGGGACCGAAGCCACCCCGGCCAGCGCCACTTCGTAGGTGGGGCCCCCCTCCACATGGCACAGCGCTGTGACATGGGCAACGATGTTGGCATGGCCAAAGAAGCTGAAGGTCTGGCCAGCTCACTCTGGCCTGGCAACAGCACACCCCACAGCGGCAGGACAACGAAAACCTGGAGGGAGGGGAGGAGGGATCAAGGTGCTGAGCGTGGAAATGCATGCAGAGCAGCTGTGGCTTGGAGTGAAGTACAGTCATCTCTGGAGGGGCCTACTCCCCAAACACAGCCAGAATCACCCGATTCTCATCCTGTGTCCGTGCCACTGACCAGTGGAGGGACCGTGGGGAAAATCTCCCATCGTCACTTAACGATGAGTATACACTACATGAAAGTAAACTGGAATGTCTCCCGGCAGCAAGAAATTCTCTCTGCTGCAGAGTTTGCCTTTAGAAACACTTCTCGTTGCCTTCAGAAAAACAGGAGACTTGGAGGCAGGAGCCCTTGGAGCTGGGGGAAGGACTCCAGCCCAGTTCATCTGACTTCTGAGGCTTTTCCCTCTCTCTCTGATCTACGTGCTGCTCTCTCAAGCTGTTACAGCAAAAGTTCCTACAAAACTTTCCTGTCAAACACCTGATGAGGTAAATGGGAGCGATGCCCTCCACAGGTGCTGCACAGGGAGAATCCTGGGGCAGCCCTACAAGATGTCCCACATGGCCTCTCCGGTGACCAGCTGCTTCAGCAGAGCTTTGTGATGGGCTTGGAGGGATGCAAGGCCCCTCTGTGGGCTATGCTGAGGGCCACCAGTGGGACTAGGGGCTACAAAACTGCTTTCCATGCTGGAAATGTGGAAGTGAGACAGATTCCCACTTACCTCCTGCATTCCCAAGTCGAGGTGCCCCACCGCTGTGAGTTGACAGTCCCCTCCTCCTCACCAGCCTCTGAGGCTCCACAGCAGTGGATGACAGCTCCTGGAAAACAAGCACCATGGGCTGCAGTGAGCAGCTGGCTGGTCTGAGCAAGATCACTCTGCTGCAGGCTCCACCACCTCACCACACCAGGAGCACCGCAGAAGGGCTCTGGGCACAAAGCAAGTGTGGAAATGTCCATGCCAGCAGTCGAGTGTGGGTCCAAGCCCACCCACAGATCAGACCTGGGCTCCATCTGCACTTCTTACATCAAACTTGCACGAGGGAACTGGGTGCCCCCAGCATTGAGGCAGGCAGGGTTGGAACTACATAGTCTCTGAAGGTCCCTTCCAAGCCAAACCCTTCCAGGATTCTAGGATGGCCACTGGAATTTCCCTGGTTTACTCTTGCATCCAACATGGCAACAACCAGGAAATAAAGATGATTTTAGGCTTCTGTCTGAAAACATTCAGCCACACTATTCATTGCATCTACAGGGCTTTGTTTCTCCTGATTGACAAAAAAATGTGCAGAGTTAAAGCAACTGGGATTTGTGTGTGGGCAGGTACAACCCCTCTCCTTAATGCCAGCACTGGGGCTTTGAGAAACTCTGCTTCCTTACGTCTTTATTGCCCCATGAGCAGCCTTTGTTCCACATGATGCAAAACCAGGGGCCACTTCCCACTCCAGAGTGCTGATGTTCACCAGGCAAGTTGGCAGAGCAAAGGGCCTTTTTCCTTGCTCAGAGGAAGAGAGAGTCACTTTGCAAAGACTTGCTCTATAAAAGACACCTCTGGGGCTGTCACTGCAATACCAGCTGTTCGGTGAAGGCAGAGATGGGAGCACTCGAGCTGGCTTGGGAAGGGGGTACATGGAGATCAGGGCTCGTCATGGCTTGACACACACAGGAAGCTGGAAGCCTTCTCATCACGATGCAGACAAAGACCTCATTTTACATTGTAAAGAAAATATGCCAAAAAAATCCCACACTCAACACAGGTCTGTAGGATCTGAGTGAGCGGGCTTCTCCAAGCAAAACTCTCCTATTTCTCCCTCCCCAGGTACCCCATGTCCAGCTACTGGCCCTGCTGCCCAGCCCACTCTCAGGGCACAGGACAGCAGGGCAGCAAAAAGGGAGGTCAGCACGAGCATGACTTTTGGTGGCAAGCTGGGGAGGCAACACAAGTGGTAGGTGCACAACAAAATCTACCTCTGCTTCCAGGGAGTCCTCTGCATCTGCTGGCTGCTGGGCAGGATCCTCCTGGGCAGGATTCTCCTAGGTGGAATCCTCCTTGTCAGGATCCTCCAGGGCAGGATCCTCCGGGGCAGGATCTTCCTGGGCACAATCCTCCTGGGCACAATCCTCCTGGGCAGGATCCTGCATTGCTTGCGGGGCTTCGGTTGGCTCCTCCACACCTGCAGACTTGGAGCGTCTCCCTGGAAACACTTGCTCCTTCCTCGATGACCGGGGTTTGAATGCAGGTGGTGAAGGGAGGAACCTGGAAAATAACATAACTGCGGTCATGGCCCTGTAATGGGAGAGAGGGATGCCTGCAAGAGCAGCTCCTCATCGGGATGCAGCCCCTGGCTGGGTGCTGGTGTGGTGAGCTCAGTAATAGCCGCTGCCAAAGCAGACTGGAGCAGGTCCATGCTCAGAGCAGCCCAGGGATGATGCTGGGCTTGCAGCGGTGCAGCCAGCTGGTAACTGCTTGCAATGAGGAACTACAGAGGACAGAGATGAAGACCTCATGGGGAGGCAAAAAGCACAGCGGGAAAGGAAGAGACACAGAAACTGTGTAAAAAGTGAGACTGAAGCAGCAAGGGGCAGATCTGGCCAGTGATGAGCCAGCACAGCCCCCTTGGCACCCGCCTGAAAGCGCCAACCCTTCCTCGTCCCCCTCAAGGCCAATCTCAGAAGCTCTGCAGCTCTCCCAGGTGTTTATCTGGAATGTTTCCCCAACACCACTGGGTTAGGGGCAAGTTAATACTTTCCAACACCCCCAGGTAACTCAGGTCACATTTCCTGTTGTAAATCACAGCAGGTGCTCTGCTTGTGTTTCTAATGCCACGCTGGGGACACACTCACGCCGTGCCTGCCTGACACCATGCCAGGCTGCAAGTGTTCCCCACACAGTCCAACACGACCCTCCTCAGAGCTATAGAGGTCATTGCCTTTGAGCCAGATCCCAATGCCCTAAAGGAAGCTGTTTCTGGATGAGCTCCCTTCTTGGTAACAGCAGCACTTCAATGCCCAGTGGTTACCTGGGCTTGGCTTCTGGGGCACTATGGAAAAACCGTTCGCTTCTGCCATGAAGACTGCCCAGCTCAGACTTCTGCATTCTGCAGAGAGGTCACAGTGGGAGGAACTGCCCAAAATGTGTTCATAGATGTGCCCCAGTATGACTGCAGGATTGCTCCTGGGCTTGGGAAGCACAGCCCAGCCCTGGATGGCCCTGATTCCAGGGCTGTTCAGACCGGTGCTCCCCCCAGCAGCTGCAGCCATTGCTAAAGCTGTAGAACCTGCTGATCTCTGTCAAACACCAAAGAGCTGCTCTGGGAAGGGGAGCATGGTTTAACAGGTCTTAAAGGTGGTCTTTGCCTCAGGCCACAGAGGTCTAAGAAAGCAGCTTTCCTTCCCAGGGGAAACCACTATGGGGCCTATGGCAAAGCAGCAGTAAGAGACTGGAACAGCAGCACAATGTTCTGTGTAGGTGCTTTGTAGGAAAGCACCACAAATCAGCTTGGCAGGGAAGGACGAGAGGTCACATTATAGATCTGCTTGTCCAAGTGCCTAAGCATGGCTTTGTTGCTCCAGAGATAAAGCAGCACTCCAGGTTACCGGCTCTGCGAAAAATCTTAGGAATGTCTGTAGCGGGTTGAGTTCGAAACCGGGCAGAAACACCAATTAAATGTAGTGGTTTTGGTTCAAAATATTCATTACTTACTTATTTTCCTTCTGTGAGATAAGAATTAGGAGAAAAGCAAAGCAGGCACAAACCTTAAACAGTTGCAGTACAATGAAAGAGTTTTATTACTAATAGAATTAAAAGTAAAGAGACAATAACAAAACAAAATTAAAGCAAATCCCCCCCCCCCTCCAGCACTTCTCTCCTTTTACCTAGCTCACACAAGGGATAACAGAACATGGGATGTTAGTCAGCGTTCCAGTTCTTGAAAAGTCTCTCTCTTATGCTTAAGGGAAAAAAGGGTTTTTCCTTCAGTTGCACGTGGTTCCCAAACTGCCACCAACAGCAGATCCGCCCAGAAACAAACAATCTGCTGTGTGTAGAACATCTCTCCCATGAAAAATCTCACAGTTCCTTCACACTACAAAACATGGGCCATCACATGGGGTTATTCATCTTTTTAAGGATAAGTTCTTTTGGCCTGCACACAAAAGCTTTTTCTTCGCCACAAGTCTCTAGCAGCCTCTTACTACTATATAGCCTGGCATCGGCACTTTTCACAATCTTCACAGGCACACGAAGATACTCCATCCCCCCATGTTCTTCAAATGGATTAAAGAGACAAACAGTTTGTGGTATTACAGTTTCTTACCACGGCATGCAAGAAGGTTTCTTTTAAGCTGCGTGCCAGAATCGCGGCACCGCCCTCTTTTCTCCCGTCGCCATTTCCAGCTCCGTCCCACAGGACTCACTTCTCTTTGACTCTGAAGCCGCCATGCTGAAGAGTGTTCTTGTTCGGGCTATACGGTGGGGAAAGCCTCGCTCCCTTTGTGCTGCTGGCTGCGTGGTGTCCTCTTCAGTTCAGCACGAAGTGTGCTGGCTGCAGACAGGAGGCTCTGCCGGCTCCCGTTGACTCCACCGGCTCCGCATGGAGAGGAGAGGGACCCGCCGGTCCCCAGAAGCCGCGCTGGATGGGTTTAGCTGTGGCAGTCCATGGCTGGTTTTAGCTGCCTGTGGCTCTGAGGCAGTCCCCCCCAGCCACCCAGGGTCCGTGCCACAGCATTGGGAAAGGGGGAAAGGGGCAGTGGCCCCAACCCGGCCCGGCGGGGCCGGGAGGCTCCGAGCTGCCCCCACCTCCCAGCAAGCGAGCTCCGACCAAAAGGGGAAGTCCCACCTTTCTGTGCGGTTTAAATATGTAAATTGTGAGAAGCGTAATTGGTCTTAAAGATTGTCCATCAACTCAGGGTCAACCCAATACAATGTCTTATAAGCCAAATTTGACTGGAGGACATTGTTTCCAGCCCAGTGTCAAACTGCTGGAGATCACCTATTCCCTGAACTGCCAGCCTGACCATGGCTGGTCAGTGTTATTTCCACAAGGAAAACTGAAAAACACTTTGTCAAATCCCAGGCAAACGGCCTTGGTTTTTGCAAAGTACAAACAGGACACCAGGAAGAAGAGCTTTAAGTAGAGGGCAAAGGTGCACCTACCTTATGGTGTTCACCTGGCTGTCCACATGGAATGACCATTGATACTGGGCAGGAACTGGGCTGCAGTTGGTCATCTCCATGTACAACACTTGTTTAGTGTCATTCACAATGCAGCCAAAGTCCAGGGCCTTGGCCTGGAGACAGAGATTCGGGAAGTGGACTTCTCCCCAAACAGCGATGTGCTCCTCATGAGGGTGCACCACAAAGCACACCCTGAGAGCCCTCTCTGCTACCCGGCTGTTCAAATTGTTCTCATAAGATGGATTAAATTGGATGCAGAGATGAAGTTCCTCCTCCACATCCAGTGTCACGGGCTGCAAGGAGAAAAAGAGCAGTAATCACCTTTGTGATCAAGTTCAAGGTCTGACAGCATGAAACAATAAATGTTCAAAGTGTGACCCCAGCGTGGGCTTCTCAGTTCACCCTCATTTCTTTACAGCAAGGCTCTGACTGCAGGCACCACGCTCTGGCCCAAGGTCCTCTCAGGCTCACGTTTCTGTGCTCAGCAGCAATACAAGGGTGTGGGAACCTAGAATGCAGGGAATATTTCTCTGCCTGTTTTGAAAGGTTTTACCCCCCTGGACAGTACTGGTTTTTGGCCTTTGTCCATGGGAAAATTTGCCTAGCCTCTGGGAAGAATTTGAATCTACAATGGTGTGAATTAGGTGATAGAATACTATAGGGTATGCCCAGCCACTGCCCTGGAGGGATGTCTGCTGAGATAAGGAGATGGAGCAATCTCCCAGCAGGACTCCCTGGGAAGGCAGCTAACTTTGCAGTTATGGCAAGAAAAGACCCAGAATCCTCTGGGAGACCCTCTGCAGATCCTTTGTAACCCATTGGCCTTTACCCTCTGGCACCCACCCCCTGTATCCCTATAAAAGTAGCCCTCTGCTCCTGCAAGAGAGCTCTCATCCCTAGCTCCCCTTCGCCAGAGGGGACCCACAATAAAGCTACCTTCGTGTGGAACCAGCCACACGAGCCTCTCGTCTCTCTCTCTGGTCTGGCTTGGCCTGGAGGCTGCCCTGCAAAGCTGAGCTGAAACCACGAGCTGATAATCCCTAAAGAGCTGACAACTTCTGCACGGGCCCTCCTAGCCAGCACCTGAGGGAAGACACCGGGCCTCGGGAAGGAGATTCCTTTTGGGACCATCTCCCCAGACCGGTCACCTCTTCCTCGGTCAGAGCTACTGAACCCTCACCAGCTGCAATAGAATACTATGTGAGATTATCACAGTGTGAAAAATTTAGAGCTTTTAGGTCTATTTGCATAGTAAATAGATAGAAATAGAAAACCTCAAAATGGAGGATAAGTTGTAGTTAAAAGCTTCTTTCTCCTTCTTCACTAACTCCATATTTTGCAGCAATAGTGGTCTGGGATGATTGGATACAGAATTTCGCAGTTCCTGTCTATGTGATTTAGGAACTTGTTGGGCATTGGTAAAAAAGTGAAAATACCTTGTGTTTTAAGTTTTCATTGGGTAATTACCTTTAAAAACTCTGTGAAATCTTGATAAGTTGTCTTCTTGCTGCATTCTCTGCTCTGTGCTATGTCTAGGCCATGCCAGTGGCTTGTACTCCTTAGGTAAGAATTAATAAACACCTATCTGGAGACTGAGAAGCATGAAGTCCCATTCACCTCCGTTTTTCTCCTGGCAAAAATCTGAACGTCTCTGCCATCAGGGAAGACAACAATTAATGATGCAGACAGCGTCCGCCCCAAGGAACCTTCTCCTGGATGGTTCTACCTTAGTTTACACAATGTGTTCTGGAGAGAACCTTGGGGTCTGCGGCACACTGCTCCCTAGCTACAAAGCTTCTAAAATGTTTAGTCTCTCAGCTTGACAAACAAGTCCAAGAATATAGGCAAAAAGCACTAAGAATACAGAAGTTGTAAAAAGGTATAACAGGGGTATAAAAGAAAAGGCAAAAAATCTTCATGGCATCATTTCCCCCCTTTAGAGACTAACAAAACTCTACCTTGTCTAGTCTCTACTCTATTCTTTAAGCCACAGTATCAGTTTACATAACCCGCTGCTCCACAGGCTATTACACACATAATAATTACAATTACAGCTATTATGAATATTTCTTTTACCCAGGCCCAGTTTGGTAACCATGAGGTGAGGGTATCAAAAATATGATCAAAATTTAAGATGTTATTTCTAGATGCTACTTCATGTAGAATTTGAGTTCCCTTCCAAATTTAATCCAAACCTTTCTTAATTCTCCCACTTTGGTCCACATAAGAACCTTGGACACATTTTAGATCACAGTCTTATGCAAATCATGGGGTGAACCCTGAACCATGGTTACCACTTGGGCAAACAGCAAACATCTGAAAAACAGTTTAAACTTCATGATTTGTATCAGTCTCTATCTTCTTGGTGATTTCGGGAGCAGAAGCTTTCTTCACCCTGGAGTAATGAATCCATAGTCCCTTGCCAGCAACCTTGACCACAGTAAAAGTGGTCAGCAAAACTTGGAATGGTCCCTTCCACTTGGCTTGCAAGGGGTTGCTGTCCCACAACTTGATGGGACACTTGCTCATCCATTCCAGTCTGCAGGCTGGAACGGATGAGCAGCTGTGTCCAATCCTATTGGTTTGGATAACACGATGTAGTGGTTTGGTCCAAAATACTCATTATTGTTTATCTGCTGTGAGATAAGAATTAGGAGAAATGCAAAGCAGGCACCAAACTTGAAAGAATATAAAGAAGTTTATTAACAACTCTAAAAGAGGGAAGAAAAAAAATTATACCACCTTCAGAACTCTCCTCCTCCCCCCACCTTCCTCCCTTCTCCCACTGACAATGTGAAAAAACAACCCTTAAGATGTTCAGTCTGTTTACCACTTCCATAATAACCTTGTTCAGTCCATTTAGAAAGAGAAGTCTCTTCTTGCTCATGCTATGAAAACATTATCACAACGAGACAGCCGCCCACTTCCAAATATTGTTCAGTCCATTTAGGAAGAGGAGTCTCTCTGCCTGCGTGTGAGTCCTTTCCCCCGACTTGCAGCTTTTCCCGCAACTGCTTTCGAGGGTCCACTCTTGAAGTTTTTTGGGGTACAATTTTAAGGTTGAGCCGTTCAGAAACAAAAACAGAGGCCCTTCTCCTTCCCTGGGAGCAAAGGGTCTTCATCATCTTCATCGTTAAGACTATCTCTGGAAGCATCTCTAGGTACTGAGGTTTTCTCCTTTCCCGTTTGGAGCAAAAGTCCTCATCTGGTTCATCTCTAGGGACTGAGGTTTTCTCCTTTCCCGTTTAGAGCAAAAGTCCTCATCTGGTTCATCTCTCCCTGTCCAAACTTCTCATGAAATTACAGCTGCGTCAGCATCTGCCTATCTCGGCGCAGGTGCTTTTGCTTACGAGTTGAACACTCCACCCCCCATATCTTCATGAAATTACAACAGGATACTCTGATATATCATAGCTTCACAACAGAATTTCAGCTTTAAGCATCTCCTCTCTCTCTTCCCTCAGGTTTTCAGCTCTTCACAGCAGTAAAAGGGTTAATCTCACCTCAGCCTTGCAGCTTTGCAGCTGGAATGTTGAATTTTCCTTATTGCAGTGGAGAGGGGGGAGAGCCGAGCCGCTCCGGCTGCCCACGGCAAGGCAGTGGGGGGGGTTCCATGGCTGGAACAGGTCCATGGCTCCAGGATGGCCGTGGCCCGGCCCGGCCTGGCCCAAGCAGGGCCTGGCCGGGCCCGCTGGCCCCCACACGGGGCCCGCAGCCACCTGTCCCAGCGCCGGAAACGAGAGAGAGCTTGGAGGGGGAGTTTGCCTATTCTTAAATGTGGATCACAGAGGTGTTCACAACTTTAAGTGGCTTAGAGAATTGTCCATATTCAAACTGGCCAGCTGATAGGTTCTATCAGTTCCCAGAGGAAACTGTAAGCACCCCTTAGCAAGGACGTCCCTTCCGGGACTATGCTTGCTAACCTATGACACACGACGAATCTCTGGAGCTTCTACAAAGTGGAACTCAGAGCCATTAAATACCTCTGCAAATCATTTTTACCTCTCATATGAATTTCCCCCGGGATATGTGGAACTTGGTATGGCCTGCTATGTAATATTTCATAGGGACTGTAACGCTGTCCGCATCATTAATTGTTGTCTTCCCTGATGGGGGAGACGTTCAGATTTTTGCCAGGAGAAAAAAGGAGGCGAATGGGACTTCTGTGTACCCCAGTGGTCGCACTGAGGAAGGCTCCTCTTCTTCCTCGGGGGTCTTTCTGATGAAGATCAGTAGTCTTCGTCACAATGCAGTTTTTAGCTTTCTTTCTGGAGCATGCGCAGTTCTTCGCTGGATGATTCAGCGATCTCTGTGCTGGTTTTCAAAAGATCCTGTTCCTCTTATCTTGACAAGATTAGGGTGAATCCTGCTGCTTAGGCTTTTGATTAACATTTGCTGTCTCTTAGTAGTTCACTCGTGCTTACATGAGTTAACTATGGATCAACCCCCTTCTCAATCCCACCTTTTCCTCGATCCTTTGTAATTCTTTACAAATCTTGCATGCCTTGGAAGCAAGTACCCTTCTCTATCTTGTTTCTAAGTTTGTGCTTTTGCCATTGAGCTTAAGTATTGCGGTACTAAGTACCTAATATCATATAACAATAACTACTAATACAATCAGTAAATAAGAATGTAACAACACAAATAACTATTACAAACAATTGTTTAAGCCAGGATAAGTTGGGTAACCATGCTGTAAGTTTATCTTCTATCTCTTTAAACTTCCAAGAAGTGTTATATAAGGTAGTCTGATGCAATGTTCTTGTTTTGTCCCAAATTGTAAGGTCCTTCCCATTTTTCCTGGAGTGGATTTCCAGAAAGAGACTTAATATAAACCCAGTCTTTTGGATTCATATTATGAAAGAGTTTATCAGGTGGTGGTGGTTGACAATGAACAAGTGTAGTGCGTATTGATTGTAATTGTGGACCTAAATGCTTAGCAAAGCCATGGGCAGAGCCTGATACCAAGAGAAATTAGTTTTTTGACAAATTCTGGCTAATTGTTGCTTTATGAAGGGATTAATCTTTTTTACTTGTCTACTTGCTTGTGGCCTATATGGTGTATGTAGTTGCCACTGTAGACTTAGTAGATGACTCACTCCTTGCACTACCTGGGCTACAAAGTGTGATCTCTTATCAGAATTCATTTCCCTCAGTACCCCAAATCCTGGAATGATTTCTTATACTAAAACTTTAACAATTTCTCTAGCCTTGTTTGTTCTACAAGGGAAAGCTTCTGGCCAACCTGAAAAAGTATTTGTGAGGACTAAGAGATACTTGTATGTCCCTTTTCTAGGGAATTCAGAGAAGTCAATTTGCCACACGTATTGGTAAAACTCTTTTAGGGATAGTCTCTGTGCTTAGCCTAACAGTGGTATTAGGGTTGTTTTTCCTCCTTTGTCTCCTTTAATTTCAGTGCTATTCTTTTGTCTTCTAAGTGGTTATGTAAGGCGTCAACTCCCTAATGTGTTTGAGAATGTTTGCTTTGGATAAATAATTTTAACAGTTTTCTGGGTATGACTATGAGATCTTTTATTTTAGCTCACCCGTCTGTTCTTACTTGTCCCTTTTCTTCCTGTATCCAGTTGTCCTGGGTTGCAATGTATTCTATTACCATCCTCATGAGCTGTTGAAATCAGGAGGGGCAGTGTTTCCTTGCCTCCTCCCCCCAGACTATCTTTCTGTTAATGGCCCATCATTCTCCTGCCGCATGACTCAGAGATAACTCCCTCCGGATTATGTTCTGTTAATGAGCCTAATCAACACTTGGCCTCATGACTCATTACCCCATTGTGAGATGCTCCACCCAGAGGGAGAAACCAAGCATCCCATCGTGGATATAATCTGGGACTCTGAACACCAGAGACAACCTTTTCCACTGGATTTCCAGAGGACAGGAGGTACACAGCCACCACTGGACTTTCTGAGGAAGAGCAGCCCCTTTACTACAGGATCACCGCTTCAGAGGACTGCAGCCACCATTCTACCAGACTGCTACCACCACCCTGCCTAACAGGGACTCAGGTTGTATCTTGACTCTGTCCATTTGAACCAGTGTTTTCTTTTACTTTTTTTTTCATTTTCTTTAATTTCCATTAAATTGTTATTCTGACTTGGTGCCTCCCACTGGTTTGTTTTCAAACTAGTACACCAATTTAAATCATACTTGTCATATGGTGGGGGTTTTTATTCATAGGGGTGCTAGAAGGGATTCAAGCTAGGTCTTGAACTTGAACCTTACTAGCCACTGCCTTTGCTGTTTTTTCTGCCATAGCATTTCTCAGTTCAGGGATGGTGTCACCTTGCCCTGCCTTCAGTACCTTGCCTAGCTTTTCCTAAGCAACCCTTGCTTTGCTTCATTTGCCTATGTCTGCCTTGCCTCGCACTACCTACAACTTGCTGGCTTTGCTTTGCCCTGCCTACCACTCTTTACTTTGCCTTCCATGCAGGCAAGGCATTGCATACCAAGTGCAGGCAATTGTGGGCAAGTCAAGGGAGAGGTAGGCAAGGCCAGAGCAGTGAGGGGAAAGCAAATGGAGTGGTAGGCAAGAGAAGGCCCAGAATTAGAGGCAAGGCTGGCCATAGGAAGGAAAGTCCACTGATGGGTAGGCCAGGCAGAAACAGGAAGGGCTCGGCAAGCCAAGGTCCTGGAGGAAAGCAGTAGGCAGGTCAAGGGTGGGGCACGGCCATGCAAAGGAATGCAAGGCTACAGAGGGCTAGCAGGGCAAGGCAAGGAAACTGTTGTGTTGCCAAGGCAAGGCAAGGCAGGTGAGAAGTAGATTCAAGGACTGCTGGTACACAAAAGTGTTGCTGCCTGCTCCGAGGTCGTCCTTCCCCCTCCCCAAGACAAGCCAGGACTTGCCTCTGCCATGTGCTCTGAACTCCTTTGTTCCAAGCACAGGCAAAACCAAATGTAACTCAAACTCAAACTCAAATTCAGCAGTGTCTGATTGGCCGGTCACCCTGGGTCCATCCCCAGTTCTCCCCTTTCCCCTTCTCCAAATAAAAGAAGGACCCGAGAGAGGGCCCATTCTCTTTGGCTTTGCATTCCTTCTGCGAACATCTGTGTGTCTCTGTCTCTGTTTGAAAGCTTCTAATTGCAGGAATTAGGCAAACCGAAGGCTATATTTCTCCCTCTTTGCTTCTACTAGTGGTATTAGCTTTGCAGCTACTATTTGCCACTTTCAGAGCTACTGAAATGCTAGATTGCCCATGCTACCTCTCTAGGCTGCCCAAGGCTTTCTAAGGCATTGAACTACAAGACGAGCTGGTAAAAAGATGTGAGTATTCCACACGAAAGTGGCCAGGACCAACTGCTCTGTGTGGCCTTGATCTCACATGTCTCCTCTGCACCTAAAAGACTTGAGCTACCTGCTTTACTTTGTATGCAAAAGAGCTGTTGTTCTGGTCCTG
Organism: Coloeus monedula; assembly: GCF_965178545.1. Lineage (NCBI taxonomy): Eukaryota > Metazoa > Chordata > Aves > Passeriformes > Corvidae > Coloeus > Coloeus monedula. The sequence goes on along the minus strand of NC_138793.1, from coordinate 169,075 downwards.
GAGCCCAAGGGCAAAATGTGAATTGCCCTTCCAAGATTCAAGACATGCAAGGATTGGTCCCAGACAAAAACTGCCCAGAAAGATGAATGGGACCTCCCTTGGTCTTTCTCTCATGTGCTCCTAAAACACTGCGGATATAGGAGAGCCTTGGGAGTCCTCAGGGGAGCAGGCAGGGCAAGGCAAGGCTGGGAAATGCCAGGAGAAAAGGGGTCTTGTGACACTGAACCGTGCGGTAAATCAAATCTCTCCTGATGGGAGAGGATATTTTAAAAGTCCTTGCAAGGAGTTTGAAAAATAAATGGAGACTTTTCCTGGTGTTTCAATGCTGCCAGATAGTTGTTTATTAAGTCTTATCAGAGAAACAGAGGCACCAGCGTGACCCAGGTACAGCACAGAGCACAGAAAGCAGGAGAGAAGTCTAATTTTCAATATTTACACAGCCTTTTAATTTAAGCAATGGTTACTAAAAATGTATATTATTTTCACTTTCCTACCAATTATTCAATAACACGGCCAGGAACTGCAGAATTCTTTGTCCAATCATCCCAAATTACTTTTATTGCAGAATATGGAGTAGTGAAAGAAGAAGGTTTGGAAAACAACAACAATCCTCCATTTTGATATTTTTTGTTCTTACCTATTTACTACAAAGAGAAGCCCAAAACCTCTAAATTTTTGACCCTGTGACAATCTTACATAGTAGTCTATCACCTAATTCACACCACTGTATTTTCTAGTTCTTTTCTGATCATAGGCAGTTTTTTCCAAGGTTGGAGGTTAAAACAGTGTTGTTCAGGGGGGTAAAACCCCTTCAAAATAGGCAGAGAAATATTCTCGGCACTCTGGGTTCCTACAGTCTTGAATTCCAGGTGGGGGGAGGGGTGAGCAAGGTAATGCAAGGCAAGAGAGGGGTTCGGGGAAAGGCAAGGCAAGTGGTGGCTCTGCAAGACAAGACAAGGGAGAGGTAGGCAAGGCAATGAGAGTTCTAGGAGAAGGAAATTAAAGGCTGGACCTGGAAAAATGCGAAGGGAAGTTGCGTGGGGGATGGGTGACTGAGTCCATGTAATGCAGTGGAGGGAAGGAAGGCTGAGGGAAGACTACAGACCGGACACCAAGGCAATGCAAGGTGTGGGGAAGCAAGGCAAAGCAAAGGAAGAGGCGGGAAAGGCAAGGAAATGCCAACAAGATGTAGGTCTGGCAAGGCAAGGCCCTGGAGAAAAGAAGTAGGCAGGTCAAGGGCAGGGCATGGCCAGGGAGGGTTGGCAGGGCAAGGCAAGGAAACTGGTGGGTTGCCAAGGCAAGGCAAGTGACAGGTACGTTCAAGGACTGCTGATACACAAAAGCGGCCAGGTCTGACTGCTCTGTCTGGCTTTGATTCCACACGGGCTGTCTCCAACCTGCACCTAAAAGACTTGGGCTCCCTGCTTTCCTTCATATGCAAAAGAACTGTCATTCTAGTCCTGGAGCCCAAGGGCGAAGGATGGATTCCTGTCCAAACTTCAAGACATGCAAGGACAGGTGCCAGAAAAAAGCTGCTAGGACAGACAGATGTGCTTGTACGTGACCACCTCTGGGCTTCCCCTCACATGCTCCTGAAACACTGGAGGTATGTGAAGGCCTTGAGAGTTCTAGGAGGAGCAGTCAGGGCAAGGCAAGCTGAAGAAATGCCACAAAAAGAGGGGTCTTGAATTCCACGTGGAGGAGAGGCAAGCAGTGTAATGCAAGGCAAGGAATGCCTTCAAGGGCAAAGCAAGGCAAGCTGTGGCTTTGCAAGGCAAGACAAAGGAGAGGCAGGCAAGGCAATGGGAGTCCTAGAAGGAGAAGGAAATGAAAGGTTGCACCTGGACAAATGGGAAGTCAGGTGCAGGGTGGATGAGCAAGTCAATGAAAGGAACTGGGTTGGTAGGAAGGACAAGGGAAGGACATAGGTAGGTCAGGAAGGCAAGGGAAAGGAATGGTCAGGAATGACAAGGAAAGGCAATGTTCGGCAGAAAAGGCAAGGCAATGTAAGGGAGGGGTAGGATTTCTTAAGAGGAAAGACATCTGTTGTCCATGCGTGGCAAGGCCAAGAGGAAAGCGGTAGAGAAAGTCAAGGTGGGGGATGGGTGAGTTCATCTGAGAAAGAAAGGAAGCACATAGCTCCAGTGTGTGTGTGTGTGCGTGCGCATGTGTGCTTGAGTGAGTGCGAAGTTCGCAGGATGTAAAGCAAAGAAAGCTGTCATTTCATTGCGGAGTCAATGGACATTTTCAAGCGTAAGCGGCAAGGTCCGAGCAACTTTTTCTTCCTCGCACATCTGTGCATGCGAGATGTAGGCAGAAAGTTCTGGGTTTAGATTCAGACTGCAAGAGGGACACAGAATGTGATGGTGTGAATAGCTGAGAAGGAAAGCAGGTAGCATCGGCCTGTTTTGACAGAAGCAGTTTGTCTGGGCGAGAAGGAGATGGACGTATGGGACTCTGGCAATGTGACAATACACTCAGCTGAGAAGCAAAGTGCATAGCTTCAGTGCGTGCTCTGAAGAGGAAAGGCTGCAAGGAAAAGGCAAGGAAAGGTCAGTGAAAGCTTTCTGTCCTGGCACATTTAGCAGTGTGAAGCGGAACCGCTTTTTGCTTTCCCTAAGGACTCTACGACACTGAGAGAATGTGCTTTTACATGTAGCTGAGAAGTGTGGAGATACAGCTAGAAAGCTGAAGTGAGAGCACTGCTAAACTCATGTCAGAAGTGGACGCGCTAACGCTGCTAGGCCGCAAACCATGGCAGGCAGTACGGCCTACCAGGAAATAGCTAGTATAAGGGAACGGCATGCTTGGTGTCGGTTAATGCTAGCTTGTAGTTTTGCAATAAGAAACACAGATATGGTTGTTACAGTGATTGCTGCTTATATAAGAATCTATTTTTAGTTACTGCTGAAAAGGTATAAATACTCAGCTCTGTATCGATAAAATCGGCGTCTTGTATCCAAGCAATCTGCCCCATCTCTTCCATCACCGACCGCATGTGAGAACTGGTGCCCCCATACGAGGACTGGGACTGCTCTTAAGTGACAGTCGGCGATGCCCTGCAGAGCTTCAGTAGCTTTGCCAAAGGTTAAGCTGCAGCAGAAGCAGGAGCCTTCGGAACTGGGGTTAAGCCGCAGGAAGAAGCGGGAGCCATGCCGGCCGGCAACTGATCCTCTGAAAAAGAGGTGAGTCGCTGCAGGGAACTATGGGCCAGGGTCAGGGGATGACCACCCCAGAAAGAGACGTGCTTGAGCTTATATCAAAGCTGCTAGACAAGCACAGCAAATCTCTGCCTGTGCACGATTTAAAAATTATACTCCGATGGACTGCTTCTAAACTGGAAGGAGTAACTCAGTCCACAAGTTTTAGAGTAGGAGTGGAACTTTGGAATGCTGTAGTTGGTGGTGATAAAGCTGCTGCAGAGATGATTCCCTCCTGGAAAGTAATTTTGAAGCTTTAAAAGCTTAAGAAAAATCTCTTGCTCAAGATAAAGAGGATGCCTCTTGCCCCCCCTCCGCAGAAGCAGAGCCTCAGAACTTTTTACAATTTGAAGAGACTGTGCCTCTTTCACTAAAGAGCCCCCTTGCAACAAAAAGGGAGAAGGGCTCCTCACGATCTGTAAAAGCTTTTACCACTGGCTATGGTCCAGCTGACAGCAGCAAGGATGAAGGACCCATCGATCCTGAAAAAGAGCCAGATTTATTTCCCCCCGACACTCACAATACCTGGGTCCGCTTAAAACAACAAGCACTAAAGGAGGGGGTTCTAGACTTTGCGGACAAAATCGTGGCACCGGTCTTATATACGGGACCAAGAAGTGCCCATTGGGAACAGCTATCTTTCCCAGAGCTTAAAGAACTTCGGCAGGCGGCCACAGAGCACAGCATCAGTTCACTGTATTTTGTGACCCTGCTAGATTCTGTGTTTGCAGCTCATATCATGACACCATAGGATTTAAAAACACTGGCACGGTTGTTGCTATCCCCCACTCAAAACGCTTTATGGGAAAAGGAGTGGGAAAGAGGTCTACAGAATTTGCTTTTATCTGATGTGGGTCATGCTAATCAGACCCTGGTGGGCCTCACAACTAGACAGCATTTGGGAACAGGACCATAGAGCGATCCCGCTGTCCAAGCCCGAGACATTCCCAAGGAAGCTCTTGAGGGAATCCGAAACATGGCTCTCCAAGCCTTCCTGAAAGTCCCTGATGCAAAAATGCCTCAGAAATCATTCATTACTATTGTCCAGGGCCCCCAAGAATCTTATATGCAATTTGTCGAGCGTCTTAAGCAGGCGCTCGAATGCCAAATTGATAATGCAGAAGCTCGTGAAATTTTGCTTTGAAGCTTGCTGTTGAGAATGCCAACGCAGACGGTAAAAAACTCCTTAAGTCCCTGCCTCACCAAAATCCAACTCTAGTTGAAATGGTGAAAGTGTGCCTGTTGGCACCCTAGAACATCAGTACGCAGCCAAGGCTGCAGCCTTTGCAGCCATGAGAGGGCCCCCTGCAACTTCAGGAGTCTGTTTTGGCTGCGGGAAACCCGGTCACTTAAGAAGGGACTGCTCTGCTCTGAAAAGGGAAAAACCTGAAACCACTCCTGTGTGCTCATGGTGCCACAGAGGCCCACATTCTGCCAACCAATGTCACTCTAAGTATGATTGTGAAAGTTGCCTGCTCCAAGGATACCAGGGAAACTGGAACCAGGGCGCGGGATGGTGGCACCGCGCTCTGACACAGATGCCTCAGCCGCCTTCACAGATGCCGGCCTCGCAGATGTCAGCCCCGCAGATGCCCAATGGAAGCTTCCCTCAAGTCTTCGCCCAGCAACTGCAGGCAGTGCCGGACTGGACTTGTACACCTCAGCCACAGTAAGGTTAAATGATTCTTCTGTTGATTTACTCCCTACAGGAATTTTTGGACCACTAGGGCCCCAAAAAAGTGCCCTGCTTTTAGGAAGGTCCTCAACTAGCCTTCCAGGACTTGCTGTTCTCCCTGTGGTCATGGTCTTAGATTCTAATGACAAACTTAAGATCATGGTTTGGACCCCGAATCCACCATGTCTTATCCTTCAAGGGACCTGCATAGCTAAATTAATCCCTCTTCCACATGATTCACCATCTTCTGTAGAAAAATGTAGCACCAAGGTGGGAGGATTTGGTTCTGTAGGGACCCCACAAATACTATGGGCACAAACAATTTCGGATAAGCGTCCTACCTGCCAATGTACCCTGTCATTACGGGGACAACAAATAACACTCACCGGTATTTTAGAGACCGGAGCTGACGTTACTGTCATTTCTCAAGGTAAGTGGCCCCCTAATTGGGCCCTCATGGAGGTGCCCATGGCCCTCACCAGGATAGGAGGAAGCAGTCACAGTTATCAAAGTTGCCATCTGATTCAAGTGACAGGACCAGAAAACCACACAGCCTCTGTAAGCCCATTTGTTTTACCTGTGACCATAGTGTTATGGGGACAGGATGTACTCTCTCAATGGGGTTTCAAAATTCAGTCAGATTTTTAATTGGGACCATTGAGGCACACAACACCCTGAAATTAACCTGGGAAACTGATACCCCTATTTGGGTAGACCAATGGCCTCTGCCATTACCTAAACTTCGTGCATTCACTGAATTGATCCAGGAACAGCTTCAAAAGGGACATATAGTCCCCTCCACCAGTCCTTGGAATTCACCTGTGTTTGTCATTAAAAAACAAACTGGCAAGTGGCGCTTGCTCCCTGACCTCCGTAAAATTGACGCTGTTATGGAGGACATGGGAGCCCTCCAGCCTGGTCTCCCATCTCCTACCATGATCCCCCGAAATGGGCATTTGACAATCATTGATTTAAAAGATTGCTTTTTTGATATTCCCTTGCATCCTCAGGATGCACCAAAATTTGCCTTTTCTGTCCTGAGCACCAATATGCAGGCACCCTTGCAAAGATATCACTGGGTTGTCCTGCCCCAAGGCATGAAGAATAGCCCCACTATTTGCCAGTGGTTTGTTGCAAAAATCCTCAGTCCCATTCGCTTAAACATGCCTGACACTCTTTTATATCATTTTATGGATGACATTCTAATTGCTGCAGAAAAACAAGAAGTTATGGAGAAAGCCTTAGCCCTGGTCAGCCATGCTATAACCCAAGCAGGACTTTGTGTTGCTCCTGAAAAAATTCAGTGTCAACCCCCTTGGAAATACCTGGGCTGGCAAATTAGGACCCAGAGTATTTCTCCCCAGCCTTTACAAAGTCAAACCAACATTTGTACTTTGCATGATGCTCTGAAACTTTTGGGGACAATTAACTGGGTTCGTCCCAATTAGGAATCTCAAATGCAGACTTGAGCCCTTTGTTTGCTCTGTTAAAAGGGGAACCAGATTTATTATCGCCTTGGCAGCTTACACTGGAAGCTTGCCAAGCATTGCAAAAAGTAGCCGATGCTATTTCAAACCAGCACGCGGCCTGATGGGCTCCTGAGTTGCCCTTTTCTTTAATAATTTTAAATCTGGCAAAGCAGCCCCATGCCTTAATTTTTCAGTGAGTGAGCTCTCCCTGCCCCAATCCCAGCCCACGAGCCTTTCCTTCTGTGTTCTGTGTGCTGCAGCTGTGAGCAGAGTGCCAGAGCGGCTTTGGTGGCCCCGGGCACCCGGCCAGGGCCAGCCCAGTGCAGCAGTGCCTGCAGTTCATTCCCTCGGCTGCAGCGCTGAGCGGCCGCAGGGCGGGTTCGGCTGCGCTGGCAGGCGGCTCCAGAAGCACCAACTGCGCCCCATGGGACAGGAGGAGGGGGCAGGGGGTGCCGGGGGAATCTCCTTCCTCCGAGCCGGCAGGGCCAGGCGGGAGAGACTGGAGAGAAGGAAATGGGAGAGGAGGGACGAGGCTGGAGCTGTGGAGAGCTGCAGGGATGCCGGGGCAGCCGGGAATTTTGTTTTCCAGATCTCTGGGGCGAAAGGAAGTGCTGTGAAATCCATCATGGAAAAGAGAGGAGAAATAGCAATTGATGGAAACCGACACCCCTTGGGACTCAGTTTCTCCCTCTGCATTGCAAAAGCTGACAGACCCCAGCACCGACGGACACCCGTCCCCGGCGTCACAGCCCAAGGGATCGGAGCTGCAGCTGGCGGGGCTGGAAGCTCCGTCCAGCAGCTCCGCTGCCGCCCCCAACCCTCAGGCTGGACCGTGGGGTCTGGGACACAGCCCCGTGCTGGGGGGGCGGCAGCGGGAGCCGCGGGGCCCGGCCCGTGGGGGCAGCCGGGCTGGAAAAGTGCGCGGGGCCCCAGCGCGGTGTCCCGGTCTTGTTCCTCACCTTAACACAATGTCTTCAACTCCCTGCGTGCGCTTCATTTAATCAGCATTTCCTAAATGCTGACCCATCCCATCATCAGCTCTACCCGGAACAGAACTTCCCAGGCCATTCCAAGTCCTTTATAGTTCTTAAAATACTGCGGCCAACCCCTAACCGTGATTTCGCCCACCCCCACCTCCATGCAGACCTTGTTGTCTCCCAGCACCAGGATAGTTCCCACTGCCCCAGGTCTGCATTTAGCGAAGCCAACAGTACTTCTACCACTGCTTTCAGCAAGACCCCAATTGAGTCTTTACATTTCAACATAACCAGATGATGTCTACTTAGCATGAAATGTAGTTACTGTCCAAGAGTTGCATGTCCCAAGCAATTTCTTAGCATAAGAAATTTTAAATCCTTTGGGTTTAAGTGTTTGGAAATCATCTGCTGGCGTATATAGCAACTTCACTACATTCTTATTTTCATTATCAGTGTAGAACTAAGGAATTCCAGTTATGAGAGGCTCTATTCTGTAAGATCATTAAAAGTTAATATCCACCACAACACTGTCTCTCTATTTCATTGGTTCTTTGCAATTGCTTAGCAAAGATAACAAGCACCAGGCTTTTCAAGAGGGAGACACACTTTCTTACTTAAAAAGACACAATCTTGTTCCCACCAAAGCACTCACACAGGTGAAAGTCACAAATTTCCTGCCTCTTCCTTCCTTTCCAAGCCAGTGCAGCATGAGAGAAAGCAGCTGTTTCCCGAGGCCGATGGGTCACAGACAGGTAAGATGACATTGAGGCTTGTTCCTCCGAGGCAGTCAGCAAGCAGCAGATCATGATCTCAAGGATCTAGGTGACACCATCACCCTCTCAAGAGAGGAATCCTTTAAGCAAGCACATTGCTCATTACTTCCATCCTGCTTTGGTTTAATGAACCAGCTCTTCCTGGCAATGAGGAGCAAGAGGATCTAATTTGACTGTTGCTATCCTTTTTATTCAATCATTCCATCAGAACAGGCATTTTACTTTTGTTTCAGTTACTCCAGAGGACCTTGGCACAAAGCAAAGTGAAGTCAAATGAGAAATAGCTAGCTTAAATTTATATACACCAACAAATCATGCTGTGTTTCAACAAGTGTAAGAGAGACATGGGACTTTCCTTCCCTCTGAGCAGCTGCAAGCATAAAAAAAGCATGATGCAACGTTCATTAATAAAACTTTCTTAGAAATCTCTTCTTATGGCCAGATTCAACATCTGCAGGAGATACCCAAAACATACTCATTGTGCTGCACTTCCCTTTTTCCATTCACGTGTTATATATACTGAAAATATGTTACCGAGTAGGTATGAACACACCATGCTCCCAGATTTTCCCTAAGTAAAACATATATCTGTGTATGTTATAAATGATCAAACACAAGGGAGAAAAGCTGGCACAGATGCAGCAAAGGAAATTCATCACATTAAGATCTCCCCTGATACGGAGATTGGCCAGGACTTTCATCAGTGATGGGAAGGAATTTCTCATCTTCCCATTTACAGCACCTGAAGCAAGAAGGACCCAACACCTTAAGCGGTGTCCAAGATAGCACAGAAATTTAAACAGAGCCATTTACAAAGGGCAGCAATTCATCTGGCCAGTTCACACCTCAGATAACTATCTGCAGAACCCAGAGCAACATAATACTCCAAGGAGCAGCGAGATAGCCCGAAGATTCTCAGCTAAAGAAAATCAGGCAAGAACAGGATGTTCCTTAGCCTGGCTAACCTAGATGACATCTCCCAGACATTAGCATGAGATGAAACAGAAAGAGAGAGGCTGAATTACTTGCAGTGTACAGATACTGCCCGAGGGAAATGTGACAGGTGACCTAGACCATAAAAAATGCACTTAACTGTAAGAACTAGGAAGTGAAGTTAAAAATGAGAAAAATTAAAAGCTGTCCTTGGATATGCAGTAAAAGGCACACTGACATCATAAACGGGAGAAGGAACACAAAAGCACCCAGCTGTTCAAAAGCTGTGCTGTTAAGGTACAAAGAAATCAATGGTTTTTTAAAGAAAAAAATCCCTCACAAGGTGAATGAGCTCAGTAACACTCAAAACAATATTATTTGTTAGAAAAATCATCTGCTCCAGTGCCTGAAGCAAAAGGTTTGCCGTTTATTCCATCATTCCTTCAAATCCAGGGATTAGTGAGAACTTCTTAACAAATTCCTGCCTTGCCTTATGGTCCTTCAGCTTCATTAGGGCCAAAGCTTGCTGCTCACAGTCAGTACACGAATCCCTGTGGTGTTTCCATCCTCCCTGAGTGAGAAAAGCACTCGGTGAAAAAAGAGATGGGGCAGTTTCCTGACACCTGAGAAGGATGTTCTGAACTCAGTGGCACAAAGTCTGCTTTTGTTCAGACAGGAATGAAGAGGAAAAATGGCAGAAATTCATAACAGGGACGGATGAGGAGAAACATTGGGCTGTGCACACATTCAGTCCAAGCAACATCACCTCCAGGTGTGGTTTAAAATTCACGTTTGTGCTTTATTAAAGCCATGCACTGTATTTATGGCTCTCAGTGAATTCTGCATCCAAAAGGGACACGTTAGATGATTAAAAATTAGTTGGATTTCTTTCCTTCTCCTGTAGCAGTGCCAGTAGGAGAGGTGACAAAGGCAGTTCCCTGGCCTTCAGACATTGCACAGAAGTGGGATCCATTGATACAAACTCAGGCAGCCAAACTGCAGGTATTTAATTCAGGGCCTAAGACATGAAGCTAGGCTTCTTTTAATAAATCACGGACAGGGATGAGCTCCTGACATTAATATTCCACTCCTCCCTCTTTCTGCTGAGACAGTCTGGACAACACAAATATCCCTAATATAGATCCAGGACTCTGGTATAACAGCCACCCCAAAAAGCCATAGTTCCAGCTACCTTTCCTTTCTTTGCATCATACCAGGAGGAATCAAAAGAAATGAAACTTTTTTCATTTATTATTACAGGTGAGAACCCCTCTAAGTACACAGGAAGAGAAGTTGTATTTTGTAACCTTGTTCTCCATCTAGAAGTAAAACGGGCTGGTGTGAGGCAATGAGGGGAACAGAGAAAATACTGAAAAGAAACTGAGGAATGGGAAGCCAAATTTTCAAGCATTCCAGGCAATCACACCACTCAGGGACATTCTACAGCTCAGCAAATCACATGCTGGAATGCAGTGGAGTATGGAATAGGGAAATAGGGAACTGCTCAATGAAATAGGTGCTACAGCCTCTTGTGCTCAGGCTCTTAGCCCAAAGTATGTTCCAGCTCCAACTGAAGGGCATTCTGAACCAGAAGAGCACTGACCTTTTGATTTTGGCAGTTCACAGTTCTCAGACAGCAGAACGTCTGTGGCTCCTCTCATCATTATTTTTGCTGTTTTCACTACTGGCCATCAAGTTTCCTGCAGTAGCCATCCATGAACCCCAGACCACTACTACATTAATAACACAGAACATGGCTCTCAGAGTGCATTAGTGAGGTACCAAGAGAAAACCCAAATGATGATCCTCCTCACAGAAAAGGTAACAGACAAAAAACAAGTGTGAAAATACTTTTTAAAAGATGGCTGAAATGAGGCAAATTCTTAAAATTAAGTAAATGTCTGAAATGAAATTTAAGCAAATTTAACTGTTGCAAAGTATTCTGAATACACATACAGTACAATATACTAGAGTCCAAAATTAAAAACTTACAGTCATGGAAATAAGGGGTAAGGGATATGTTTATTTGGAAAAATCAGTTCAGCAGAGATCTCTTTGCTACAAATATCTTGAATTTAATTCTTCTGCCTTCATACAACCTCCTGAGAAAATAAAAAATAAAATAAAAATCCTACAGGAAAAACTTGTGTTGGATGAAATCTACTCCCTCAGACCTGATACAAAAGTCTAATTTATTGTCTTGATTTATATTCTTAAGGAGAATGAATTAATTATTCTTCCACTCAGAGGTCTATGGCATTAATCCTTGAGTTGAATCAGAGAAAATTCAATCTCTCATGAGTTCCCACTCCATTTACTTTCCGTGTAGTATTCTGTTTCAGGGACAAGCAATGAGAAAAGGGACATACAAGCTCCTCCACTGTTTTTAATTTGGCATAAAACCATGTATTTCACCAAGAGAAAATTCCACTTCCACCTGTATGAATTTAATACTCTTTCTTCACTGCACTGAAATCAAAGCCAGTGATTCTAACCACGGTTAATAGTGCTGGAACAGAGTCCGAGAGACTTGTGAAGTATTCGCCTAAAATATCCAGTGATTGTCTCCAGTTCAAAAGCTACAATTCCTTCGGAAAAAGTCCTAAAGAAGCCCAGATCCTGAGGTTTATTCATTTAAACAAGAGGCTGAATCATCTTTTAACTTGTATTAAAATTGTCTGTAGTGTTTTAGAATACAATACGTAAGAAAGACTTGGTTTTGATGTAAAGTGCAAAAGAAAGACAATCGAGACAGAGGCACTTGGGGCTGAAGCTGCTTCTCACGTGCTTTAGAAACCAGACAGGAACTCCTACCTTTCTGTCTTAGCAGATGACTCTTTTCCTGATTGTGATCAGAAGGAATTACCCTCAGAGGCACAGCAGTGAAAATGAGTGCCTGCACACTGCAGCTGTCAAGGGTCCCTCTCGAGGCCAGAGACCATCCACGTTTCACCCGCACTGAGGTCCTTCGGCAATCCTTATCCATCTGAGCTATGAAAGTCTCTGTACTCACTCCATAAGCAAAATCCTCACACACATCCTGTTGCCTCTCAGAGGCGTAGCGACCTGGTTCAGGAACGGTACGACGACCACCTCAGGTCGTTCGGGCCATCAGCTCACAGACACCAATTTGGTGGACGGCAAATGGCGTTTATTCATGGGTTACATAGGGTTAAATAACCTGGGTTTACCGCGTCACTTCCTTCTGGTCAGGTATTACCTGTAGAGGGGAGGGGCTTTACCTGTCCCGCACAACACGATATCTTCCGAACGCCTGTCCCTAATCTCCTACATTTCCCCCCCATCCTAAATTATCCACATTCCCCCCCCGATGACTGATTAAAAAACATGCAAAGTACAAATGGTATAAAATTTCAGGAACTAGTAAAAACCTACATAACAAGTTATAAAAGGTGATATAACATTCATAAAACAAATGCACTCTAGAGCAATTGCTGGCGGTCGACAAACAGAATGTTAACCTTTTCTAACCGGCTTTTAACAAATGACACTAATTTGTTTAGTATGCAAGGCCCGAAAATCAGCGTTAGGAGTAACATAGTGAGGGGGCCTATTAGAGTGGAGACAAGGGTGGTCAGCCATGGAGACTGGTTAAACCACGACTCGAACCATCCTTGTTTGGCTTCTCTTTCTCTTTTTCTCTGGGCTAGTCTTTCTCTTAGTTCAGTCATTGAGTCCCGTACAACTCCGGTGTGGTCTGCATAAAAGCAGCATTCCTCTTTCAAGGCTGCATGCAGGCCTCCTTGTTGCATGAGCAAGAGGTCCAGTCCTCGCCTGTTCTGCAGGGCGACTTCTGAGAGAGAGGAGACAGATTTCTCTAGAAAGGAGATGGATTTTTCAATCCTTTGTAAGTCCTCATCAATAGTCATCTGCAGCTGAGAAAGTCTCTGGTGTTGGGTCATGAGGGCTGAAACACCTGTGGCCGTGTCGGTGGCTCCAAGGCCGAGCAGCATTGCGATCGTGATGCCTGTTATTATCTCTCTCTTGTGGAGCCGGCTAGGTTCTTCAAAAAGGTGGTACATTTCTTCTTCTTGGTGATACAGGACTCTAGGAACAATTAGAACTTGGACACAAAAATCAGCAGAGTTATCGAACTTATCAAGAAGCACACAGGGGCTTATTCCAGATTGCTGGCAAACAAACATTCCTGACGCAGATGGGACCACCCACTTATTGATCGTTTTGTCAAGTTTGACAAATTCAGTACAGACATTGCCCATTCGTTTTGCTAAGACTGCATTGCCAAAGCACTTGCCTTGGCCTGTGATCTGACTCAGAGTGACTCCTCTGCGGGGGGTGTTCCACCTGCACTGGTGTGGATTTTGTGCTGCTGAGTAACCAAAAGGAGCATTAAGTGCAATGCCCTCATAAAAAGGGGGTTGCGCGTCATAACACAGCCAGCATGATTCTGTAAAGTTCGGGTTTGATTGATTCAGAGACAAAAAGGTAGCGCTCAGTACGCTGAGAAACGGATCGTAAGGAGCTGACTTGGGCATCTGATAGGTACCTAATGGGCCAGGTGGGGTGAGGATAGGATTTCTATTTACCGTAAGAATCTGATCAGGCCCGACTGGTGGGGATTCTGACGGTAGGAGCTTGACAATTTGTACGTTCACCCAATAGTTGTGAGGGGCGCGAACATACACTGTCCACGCTCTACCTGAGGCCCAACTCTTATGGGCCGGCTGTAGAATTGTCATTCTGTAGTGTGTGCAAGTGTGTCTCCTCCCGTCTTGGGGCAGGTATATTCGCTTGTCAAGTGAGAATTTTGGCTCGTGACAGCCTTGGGGTGCATACTTGACTTGGAGGAACTCATCAGGATCAGCTGTGGTCGCCATCTATCTCTTGTCACGATAGTCTCACACCCCCAATACCCACAATAACCGTACCCAGGATAGTTACAGTAGCTTTTACCTGGGTTTGAAGCAGGACACCAATAGGTTTGGTACAGTGAAAAATCACCGAAACTAGGAAATTGCAGATGCGAGGGAAAAATGTCTTTTAGCTTAAACTCGAAAGATGGGCTGTCTGGTGTGATGGTTTCTTTGATTGCTTTGTTGCCCGAAAGGTGGCGTAGGACCCCCCTGAATGGCTGGTGAGGGTGATGTTCTGCATCGGCTTGCCCTTTGCCAAGGAGCTGTAAAAGCAAAATTATGCAAAGATACCGTTGTTGCTTGGATTTCACTGGTGTAGGATTCTTGGGTGCTGCTGGGCTGCTCGATGACTTGTCGCTTCCCTCAGGCACAGGGATGTATGGGTCACGGGGGCATCCAAAGATCCAGTCCTGCAAACAAAACCTCGCAGCTTTCATTAGTCTTATTCTGAAGGTCAGGTTTGATAGACTTAAGTGGACACCATTTGACTCTACCATCTTTTTTAACAGCCGCGTACCCTCGCCCCGTGAGCACTAGTCTCCAGCCTTGTTCCCATTCCCCCAACTCATTTTTGATTACAACTTGCGGGCCTTCGTCTAGTGCTCGAGTGGCCCAGTGTTTTTGGGCGGGACTATTTGTCTCATCCCCCCTAGGGAATTGGTTCAGTGCTAGCAGGGCAGTTGCCAACATGCACACCTGGTCCCCTGGGGGAATAGAATTGGTAAAGCCCTCTGTTTTTGCTAACACTTCCAATTTGGTTTTCAGGGTTTGATTTGCCCGCTCAACAATGGCCTGCCCGGTACTATTGTACGGGATGCCATGTACCAGAGTGATACCCCACTTTGAAACAAATGTTTGGCTCAATTTTGAGATAAAGTTCGGACCGTTGTCTGTCTTGATCTGCTTCGGAACGCCGAGCCACGCCATAGCTGTTAGCCAGTGTTGGATGGTCACTTTAGAATCAGTTCTTAGGTGCTGTGTGGCCACAGTCATTCCGCTATATGTGTCCACAGTCACTGCAAGCCACTCTCAGGGTTTTAGCAGATGACATAGTGTAAAGTCCGTTTGCCATATTTCTGAGGCTTTAAGGCCTCTGGGGTTAACTCCACTGGACCACAGCGGTGATTTTTGACAGTGGGGGCATGTGGCTACGATGTGTTTCACATCAGCAGTCGAAATCCCGCACCTTTTTGCTAGTGCTCTAGCTCCGATGTGGAGAGACTCGTGTAGCTGACAGGCATCTCTCAGTGTCCACAGTCCTTTTGCGGCGGCATCTGCCTTGTCATTTCCGATTTGAAAGAATCCTTTAACCGGATTGTGGTTGTTAACGTGGATGACAGATATGGTGCCCTTCCACGAAGAGAGTGCTTCTTCAAGCATCACAGCCACCGTGGACACTGACACGCCGGGCCCTGACATGGCTAGGCAAAGCTTAGCCACAAACATAGAGTCAGTCACAATGTTGAGGTGCTCTTCTGGGAACAGTCCACACGCCAACACCACGGCAGCTGCTTCGAGTTCTTGGACCGAAAGCGTAGGGTCAGTTGCTTTGATGCACTGCCACTGCTCTCCCGACTGCCACACCGCTGCTGCAGTTGAGGTTAGCTACGATGCGTCTGTGAAGACCGTCGGTCCTGGTTGCGGTCGGTCGATGACTTTCAGCGGGAGATCGATGTCGATGACTGCAAGCAGCTGGGTCCATGGGGGTTTTGCAGCATAGCGAATCTCTCCTCCAAAACCGGTGAGGGCTATGGCTAAAAGCTCTGACATTGTCGTTGATTGTGCAGAGAGCTGTTTGCGGAAGGGTAGGTATATCTTGGCAGGTTCCGTGCCCAAGTGCCTTAGGGCAAGTCTTCTCCCTTTCATGATAAGGTTGCCAGGACACTCAACTTCCGGGGAAAATGCACGTGACGGCTTTCCCAAGACTACCCACTGTATCGGTTGGGCTTTGTCAGGGGGCCCCTGGGCTAGCGCTCCTACCCCTCCTTTCTTTGTAAAGTGAACATATAAATCAAATGGTGCTCCTGGGTCCCACCTGGTAAGCGTACTCACAGACATTTGCTGCTCGATAAAGTCGAGCGAGCTTGTCGCTTCTGGTGTTAGAACTTTCTGTTGCCATGAGTTTTTTCCTCTCAGGAGGTCATTTAAAGGGTCCATGGCCTCGGGAGGAATCAGGATGGTGTTACGGAGCCATTGTAGAGATCCCACCAGCTGCTGCATATCATGGAGCGTCTTGATATCCCTGTGGATTTTTATCTGGAGCGGGGTTATGTAGGAGCTTGTAATTCCTACTCCTAGAAAGGTTACACATGGTCCCTTTTTTATCTTTGCGCTCGCGATTTCAAAGCCATTTGCTTTCAGGGTCTCTGAGACTGTCGACACCAGTCGGTCTACCTGGCTCGTTGATGGCGCGGTGATAAGGATGTCATCCATGTACTGAATGATGGTCGCGGCTGGGTCGCCATGCTGGACTGGCGCTAGTGCTCGGTCTACCGTGATCTGGCAGATGGTGGGGGAGTTGACCATCCCTTGGGGTAACACCTTCCACTGGAAGCGCAGGTTAGGCCGTTGGCTGTTCGGGAAGACGATGGAAAAGGCAAACCGCTCTTTGTCTTCATCATGCAGGGGTATGGAAAAGAAACGGTCTTTAATGTCAAGCACCATGCAGGGCTGCCCTTTTGGTATCATCGAGTTCATGGGCAGCAAGGTTTGGACTGGACCCATTGGTTGGATTTTCTTGTTCACCTCTCGCAGGTCGTGCAGGAGGCGAAAGCCCTCACCAGATCGTTTGGGTATTACAAAAACCGGGGTGTTCCATGGGCTTGTGGAGGGCTCTATGTGGTTCCGCTGTAGCTCACGGCTAACTAGCTCGAGGAGGGTGGTCATTCGAGGCTTTGACAAGGGCCACTGCTCGATCCACACCGGATCAACTGATTTCCATACCAGTTTGATGGGCAGCGGTGGGTATGCGGCTGTGGCCCTTAGAATAAATTTGTCACCCTGACTTTCAGTAGGGCAAGGGCATCCCTCCCCAACAAGGGTGGACACTTTGGCATAACATATGGGAAAAGGGTGATAGTTTTCTCCGGTCCTCTTTTGGTGCGGAGCGTTAACGCTATCAGTTGGGTGCTTTTTTGGGCCCGAGGTAGTCCCCAACTCCGCCCACCATGGGGGCCTCCTCCAGTTCCCAATGTAGAGGCCAGTATGTTTCTGGGACAATGGTAACATCTGATCCCGTATCAATCAAAAAGGGGAGATGAAAAGCAGAGTCACCTGGGTTGTTATGGAGACAGCAAACTCCCCACACGATCGGCGGGTGGCTGCCCACTTTCATGGCCAAAGCCACCCAAGGATCTCGCTCCCAGGAGTTTGTTCCTGCTGTGCCTGGAGTGCAGACAGGTTTAACTGAGCCATCGGTTGAGCTGTGGAATTGGTCATTTCCCGGGGGGGCAGTGGGTGCGGGAGCTCCATGGCCCATTGAGGATTGGCATAGCTGGGCCGCTTCATGTCCTGAGTGGGAGGGAGCTGTGTGCGGCCCGGATGCCCCCTCCCCCTCCCGTTTCCCTGGAGCTTGGATCTGCATTCTCTGGCAAAATGTCCCTTTCTCCCACATGCCCAGCATGGCCCTCTAGGTTGGGTCTGGCGTGGGGGAACTGCTGTTGACGGAGGCTCTAATTGGGGGCAATTCATTGCAACGTGGCCTGCCTGGCCACACTTAAAGCATGCCATTACGCTGGTTATTGCAGTGCGGACAGCTGCCTGGATTGGGGCCAGATGTTCTTCTTTTGAGACATGCTTAATCATATCTGCAATACTGGACCCGGCTGGTAGTGACTGTAAAATGTCCTTAGTGGCAGAATTGCATTGTTGCCGCAAGCATTCTGCCACCACAGGGCCCTTTGCTTCTGAGGGCAAAGCAGAGGAATCGACTGCTGCCTGGAGGCGGTCCACAAACTGTGTGAAGCTTTCGCTCTCGCTCTGCTTTATTGTGGACCATGGCGATGGTCTGGCAATAACTCTGGAAGCAGAGCGAATAGCTTCTCTAGCAGCACGGGTAGTTGCCATGACTTCGTGGGCCCGTAGACCCTCGGCCTGCACCTGGGGTGTGATCATGGTTGGGTCCGTGCCCATTAGCCGCTGTAGGCTGGAGCCGTGGAGGGGGTGGTCTGCCCCAGCTACTAGGGCTAGTTGCTTTGCGCAATTGTCTTCCCACTCGTTTGAAAACAATCATCCCTGCCCCATCAAAAATTAATCTGCAGGTTTGTTTAATGTCAAATGGGAGCATGTCATCCCCTCCAAAAAGGCTCTCGATGAGGGTGGAAACCATAGCCGAATTAATCCCTCTGTCTGCAATTGCTTTAACAATTGCTTGTATATCTTTAGGATTTATTGGTGAGTAAGTCCTCTGGTTTCCGCCTTGCCCTCCTACCCAGACCGGGAAAGCTAGCGTGGCTGAAGGGGCCCATTCAGCACAGGCTGTTTTTATCTTTCTCCAGTCTGTAAATGGAGTACGTTCTTTTTCAAATTTCCCCTTGGCCCGAGTAGGAGCGCAGTGGTTATGGCTTTTATCTATTCTTAAATAATCTTGGTCAGAGTCGGAGTTGGTTACGGACCATTCGTTGGGCCACCCGCTCCAGCTATAATCTGACTCGGAACCAGAAGTCGACTGACTGGATACTTCCGGGCTCCGGAGCTTTTTCACCGGGCTCCTACCCCGCCCCTTTCTCTTAGGATTGGGCCGTTCCTTCCCCCTGGGCTCGCCCCGCCTCCTGCTGAGGGAGGCTCTTGCTATATATGGGCATGTTTCCGGGCGAGCGCTCTGGTTGGCCCTGGTTCCCCCTCCGGGATTCCCCCCCCTTTTCCATTCACGCGCGTCTGAGTTATCTGGCGGCCCTTCTTTGATCCCGCCGGCCGCGTCTGCGTTACCTGGCGCGCCTCCCCCTCTCACGCTGGCCTCGTCTGCGTTACCTGGCGCGCCTCCCCCTCTCACGCTGGCCGCGTGTGTGTCTCCCTGCGCACCTCCCCCGCTTCTGCCGGCCGCATGTGCGCCCCCCCCATCCCCTCCGGGGTCGGCGCCATTCTGCGGGGCATAGGGTGGGGGTCTGGCCCACGCCGTTTCGGACTCCGCTTTAATGGCAGCCGCCCATGCCTCCTCCACCAGCCCGCCCCAGAATGACAGCGCCCGCTCCTTTCCCTCTGTAGGTAGGGTTGGGCTGGGGGGCTGTGGAGAGGGTCCCTGCTCCTGTGAGCCTGTACGCTCGGCAGGGCTGCTTTCATCCGCTGTTTGTGTAGCCGCCCCCAACTCCCAGCCAAGGTGTGGCTAGCAACCAGTTCCGTGTGGCTTTCCAGGTCTCCTGCTCTTGCAGGGCCTTATGCAAAGCCTGCACGACTTTTCCCCATAATTTAAGGTATTTCCCCGAACCCGAGGACATTGTTTCGTCAGCCAGAGCCTTGAAACATTTGTCCCATACTTCTGGGTGGAGTATATCCACCAGTTGGTCTATGACCCCAATTTCCAAAAGCCTCGCTACAGTGAGAGTAAAATCTTTTGGCTTGCAATCAATGCCCCATTGCTTATGAATCTGAGATACGACCTTCGTGAGAGCTTCCATCCTCCACGCTGGTCCGGGAGCATCCCCCCCGCCGGGCTGGTCCAGCCGCGCCGGCCACCGTTCACCCATCCAGGCGAATTCCCGATTCCGATTCTGGATTCCCGGATTTCGGCACCACTTGTTGCCTCTCAGAGGCGTAGCGACCTGGTTCAGGAACGGTACGACGACCACCTCAGGTCGTTCGGGCCATCAGCTCACAGACACCAATTTGGTGGAGGGCAAATGGCGTTTATTCATGGGTTACATAGGGTTAAATAACCTGGGTTTACCGCGTCACTTCCTTCTGGTCAGGTATTACCTGTAGAAGGGAGGGGTTCTACCTGTCCCGCACAACGCGATATCTTCCGAACGCCTGTCCCTAATCTCCTACATTTCCCTCCCCTCTATCCTGAATTATCCACAGGCCAGGGTGACACAGCTGGGCCTCCTGGAACCCATTGTCCATTATGACAATGCGGATCAAAGGAGACCATGGTGACACTGCGGAACCTCATGGAAGCAAGGAGCCATTGTGACACAGTGGGGCCTCCTGGAATCAAGGAGACCATTGTGACACAGGTGATGCACATGAAGCCAAGGAGACATTGTGACACTTTGGGCTTCTTCCCTTGAGCTCTGCAGCTGGCTGTCCCAGCCCACTGCACCATGTGCCACGTGCTCTCCTCAGGGCTCTGCCTGCACACAGGCCCAGGAGAAGTTTTCCTGTTTGTAAGGAAAGAATGGAAAAGCCTGAGCAGGTTTCCTCAACAACAAACCCCACTCAGGAGCCACATGCTCACTACAGGCTGCCTGGAATGATGTCCCCTTTCTACAAGGGACACTGTGAGCAGGAATGATTTCTGGGAGCAGAATTCTCAGAGTCTTTCCACTGAATTCTCCGTCCCTGTCCTTTCCCTGGCTCTCTGTTGCAGATGGAAGCTGCTGGTGCCATTCTCAGCTTGAAGCCCTCTTTTGATGCAAGCACATGTTGCCAGGTGTGTTCAGCAGCTATTGCTCAATGTTGATCCAAAGCTTTTGTGTTCCTCATGGAACCAAGGAGCCATTGTGACACTGCAGGGGCTCATGGCATCAAGGAGACAATTGAGACAGTACAGAACCTCCTAGAAACAAGGCTCCATTGTGACACCATGGGGAATCATGGAGTCAAGGAGCCCATTGTGACACAGCGAGGCCGCATGGAACCAATGGTCCATTGTTACACTGAGGATTCAAGAAGACCATGGTGACAGCACGGAACCTCATGGAACCATACGTCCATTGGGATACAGCAAGGCCTCATGGAAACAAGGGGACCATTGTGGCAAAGCAGGGCCGCATGGAACCATGGAGAGCATTGTGACATTGTGGGGAATCATGGAACCATGGAGAGCATTGTGACACTAAGGAATCTCATGGAACCAAGGTGACCACTGGGACACAATGGGACCTCATGGAACCAAGGCTCCATGATGACTTTGTAGGGCCTCATGGAGCACAGGATCCATTGTGACACAGCAGGACCTCGTGGAACCAAGGAGCCTTTGTGATACTCCAGTGCACCCAGGGTGCACTGAGACACAGCGGGGCCTTGTTGGATCCAAAGACACCTCTGCAAAAAGCAGGGTAGCTCATAGAACCAAGGAGTCCATTGTTACAATATAAAGCCTATGGAACCAAGGGGCCAGTGTGACACGGCGGGGCCTCTCATAGCCTCTCATAGCTACATCAGGCTTTTTCCCTAAGCCAAGTGCTGGGATGTAAATTTCTTCTGCAAAACTACTGTGCTTCTGCTGCTTGTTCCATTTTAGAAAGTTTCCTCCATCGGCCCTGCCTTGATTGAATAGTCCTTTCTCTTCTGACTAGGAGCTCCAGGTTCTCTTCTTACAAGCTGTCTTTGTTTTCTTTGCCCCCAGACAGGAGTCCCTGCTCCCCAGGAGCCACATCGATCTGCAGAACCCGTTTGTGGCTGAGGATGCAGATGGCCACGAAAGGCCTGGAAGTATATTTGGAGCCAGGCCATGTCCAAGAAGATTCTCCCAGAGAAAAGCATCCTAGGAGCAGCAAGTGTCCTGGAGCTGCCAGGTACCAGTCCATGACTCCAAGGAAGCTGCGGCGCTGCAAAAGGTGAAGAACCTCAGAGAGCTGCCAAACAAGATCCTCCAGCAGGAAAGGCAGATGTTGGCAGCTCCAGGGAATTCCCTGATGTCCGCAGTTGAGGAGCATGATGAGGATGATCTCCACACTTGGGCATACTTGTGACAAGAGTCTCCATGTCTCCCAGTGCCTCTGTGAGAGCTGCAGGACTGGAGATGGAGGAAGCCCTTTGGACAGGACGCGCTGCTCCCTCAGAGGCACTGGGAGACATGGAGACTCTTGTCACAAGTATGCCCAAGTGTGGAGATCATCCTCATCATGCTCCTCAACTGCGGACATCAGGGAATTCCCTGGAGCTGCCAACATCTGCCTTTCCTGCTGGAGGATCTTGTTTGGCAGCTCTCTGAGGTTCTTCACCTTTTGCCCATCGTTGCCCTTCTGCATGACTCAGAGATAACTCTCTGTGGACTATATTTTGTAATGAGCCTATCAACACCTGGCCTCATGACTCATCATCCCATTGTGAGATGCTCCACCCAGAGGGAGGAACCAAGTGTTCCATCCTAGATATAATCTGAGATTCTGAACAGCAGAGACAACCCTTCCACTGGATTTCCAGAGGACAGGGGCTACATAGCCACCACTGGGCCTTCTGAGGAAGAGCAGACCCTTTCTACAGGATCACCACTTTCAAAGGACTGCAGCCACCATTCTACCGCACTGCTACCACCATCCTGATTAACAGGGTGTCAGGTTGTATCCTGACTCTGTCAGTTTAACCCAGTGTTTTCTGCCTTTTTTTCCTTTTATTTCCCGATTAGGTTGTTATTCTGACTTGGTGTCTCCCACTAGTTTGTTTTCAAGCTAGTACATATTTTGGTGCCCAGTGTGGGGCCGGGTGCTGAGAAAAGTCAGAATTACACTTTTGTATTGTAGAAGCCACCTACTCACTGTGATGTTCAACATGCTACATGGGTCTTGTACCTAGCTCTCTCTATTTTTCCGCACATGGGGAACTATCTGCTGGTTTTAATGCTCCTGTGTAGACCAAGGTATGGTATAAAATTTGCTTTATTAGTCCGTTATGCCTACTGCATGATAACTTCCGAGACAATGAACATAATTTGGAATATATACTCAACTTTGTGTGCTTGTCCTACTCTAGGCTGCTACATCTGGGGCCTCAACAATCATACCCAGCCGCTGGGGGGAGGATTAAAGAATGGTTTTTTCCAGCCTTTCAGGCCTGACACAGCAGTTTTTGAAAATATTGAGTTCCTTCTGGATGTCAAAGAAAGCATAATCTTGCTGTTAGTTCTGCTTTGTCTTCTCTGTACAGTGTACACCATGCTTCGAATCAGAGCTATGGCACAGCATTCTCAGGATGAGAGGGAAAAAAAGAGCAGAGCAACAAACAGCATGTCTACACAGACTGACACAGGGGAGAAAGAAACCAAACGCAAGACAACAGCATCCATGTCTATGAGACTGACACAGAGGAGAAAAAACCAAAGGCACTGTCAGCATCTCCACACAAACCGTCACTGAACCAGAATAGCCTACACCGATTGCAGTTGCCCCCGTTCAGAAGAAGAAATCAAAAAGTAAATCAGCAACTGGGATCTCTGTCCCGGGATGTGGTCATTGACCAGGGGATCGGGAGAACCCAAGAAACTCTCAGCCTCTGGCGGTGACTGCTGACAAGTGTAAGGGACAGGTACCTTTGTAAAGAAGACCTCCAGGTGCACCAAGGAAAATGGAGCAGAATGGAACAAGGTATCCGATGCCCAAGGGAATTGGCTGTGCTGGAAATAATTTTCTCAGAAGACAAGAGATTTCCTTAGAGCCCAGATGGTGTCCAGTGCACATCACAGATATGGTTGAGGTTCGTATGCCTTGGACCAGAGATGTACTCCCGTTACCTGGCAACGCTGCAATGGAGGGAAGGCGAGGACAGGGTGGGCGTCTTGGACAACAAACTGAGGATTTACGAGGACACTGTCACAGCCCTGTTTCGCACCCATGCCTCGTTCGTGGAAACAAGGCTGGCTGAGCGAGTCCGGAGCTTGATTGAAGAGGGCCATCAGAAACTGAAAAAGGAGCTTAAGGAAGAGATTTACCACATCTCGCCAGAACCAACAAGAGTCTCTGCCATTAGGAGCAGGCGTCCCCCAACCAGGGAGAGAGGATACACCCCACGAGGTAATCTCTGGTTTTTCCTTCAGGAACATGGAGAAGACATGAGTAAGTGGGATGGAAAACCCACCTCCTCCTTTGCAGCCCGGGTACATGAACTAAAAAGAGGGACAACTACTACAAGAAACTCATCTGGAGTCAACGCTGCTCCGGTCTCTCGCGCACCAAACTCCAGACAGTATAGGAATGATAATATGACTGATTCTCTTGAAGGGACCTCAGGAGCATATTCGCCGGATGGAAGCAACGTGTACCATGACCAGGAATAGAGGGGCCCTGCCTCTAGCCAGGTAGAGGAAAGGGACAATCAGGTCTTTTGGACTGTGTGGATCCGATGGCCTGGCACGTCTGACCCACAAAAATACACGGCTTTGGTTGACACCGGTGCTCAATGTACTCTTGATGCCATCAAGGTATGTGGGAGCGGAACCCATTTCTATTGCTGGGGTGACAGGAGGATCCCAGCAGCTGACTGTACTGGAAGCTGAAGTGAGTTTAACTGGGAACGAGTGGCAGAAACAGCCCATCGTGACTGGCCCGGAGGCCCCATGCATCCTCGGCATAGACTATCTCAGAAATGGATATTTCAAAGACCCAAAAGGACATCGTTGGGCTCTTGGGATAGCTGCTGTGGAGACAGAAGATATCAGACAACTGAGTACCTTGCCTGGCCTCTCAGATGACCCCTCTGCCGTGGGACTGCTAAGAGTTGAAGAACAACAGGTGCCAATCGCCACAGCAACAGTGCACCGTCGACAATACCGCACCGACAGAGACTCTGTGGTTCCCGTCCATGAGATGATTCGTAAACTGGAGAGCCAAGGGATGGTCAGCAAGGCCCGTTCACCTTTCAACAGCCAGTGCATAAGTCCAGTGGAGAATGGAGACATGGCACCCCTGAGAGGCTCGAGTCAAACAATGGGACTTGTTTTAAGAACAGCCTCATAAACACCTGGGCCAGAGAACACGGTATTGAATGGATATATCATATCCCTTACCATGCACAAGGTGCCAGGAAAGTTGAATGCTGCAATGGACTGCTTAAAACCACCCTGAAGGCACTTGGTGGGGGGACCTTCAAAAATTGGGAAGTGAACTTAGCAAAGGCCACTTGGATGGTCAGTACCCGAGGGTCCATCAATCGAGCTGGTCCCGCCGAGTCTGAACCCTTGCACACAGTGGATGGAGATAGAGTCCCTGTGGTATGCATGAGAGGTATTTTAGGAAAGACTGTTTGGATTAATCCCACCTCAGGCAAAGGCAAACCCATCCGTGGGATTGTCTTTGCCCAAGGACCTGGTTACACTTGGTGGGTAATGCAGAAAGATGGGGAAAGCTGTTGTGTACCACAAGGAGACCTAATCTTAAGTGAGAACTGTATGTAGGGTTTCATTGTATATATGTATGTGTGTGTGTGTGTGTGTGTAGAGTTTAAGGAAGGTATTGATTTGGGATGATATAGATGGTACTAGAATAAGGGGTGGATTATGTCCTGGGTTGCCGTGTATTCTATTACCATCCTCATGAGCTGTTGGAACCATGTGGGGCAGTGTTTCCTTGCCTCCTCCCCCCGGACTATCTTTCTGTTAATGGCACATCAACACCTGGCCTCATGACTCATCATCCCATTGTGAGATGCTCCACCCAGAGGGAGGAACCAAAGCATTCCATCCTAGATATAATCTGAGATTCTGAACAGCAGAGACAACCCTTCCACTGGATTTCCAGAGGACAGGAGCTACATAGCCACCACTGGACCTTCTGAGGAAGAGCAGACCCTTTCTACAGGATCACCACTTTCAAAGGACTGCAGCCACCATTCTACCGCACTGCTACCACCATCCTGATTAACAGGGTGTCAGGCTGTATCCTGACTCTGTCAGTTTAACCCAGTGTTTTCTGCCTTTACTTTTTTTCCTTTTCTTTCCCCATTAAATTGTTATTCTGACTTGGTGTCTCCCACTAGTTTGTTTTCAAACTAGTACACTGCCAGAGCCTCGGTGAGAGCTGCCGGAGCGCAGACGGAGGAAGGCCTTTGGACAGGTGCAAGGTAGGAATGATGCACGGTCCCCAGTCGTGGTGTGAGCAGAAACATTTCTTCCAAGCATCTCTAGCTTGTAGAATAGTTTCAGGTTCGAATAGCGTGAGCCTGGAAAGCCAATAGTCTAAATGTTCAGATGTCTGCTACCCAAAACTAGACATGAACAAGTCTCTCATAGAAACATCAGGCTTTTTTCCCTAAGCCAAGTGCTGGTAGAACAATTTCTTCTGCAAAACTACTGTGCTTCTGCTGCTTGTTCCATTTTAGAAAGTTTCCTCCATCGGCCCTGCCTCTATGGAATAGTCCTTTCTCTTCTAACTAGAAGCTCCAGGTTCTCTTCTTACAAGTTGTCTTTGTTTTCTTTGCCCCCAGACAGGAGTCCCTGCTCCCCCAGAGCCACGTCGATCTGCAGAACCTGCTTGTGGCTGAGGATGCAGATGGCCAGGAAAGTCCTGGAAGTAAATGCAGAGGTCAGCCCAGTGCAAGATGATTTTTCCAGAGACAAGTGTCCCAGTAGCAAGAGTCTTGGAGCTACTAATTGTCAGCCCAGAGCTCCCATGGCACTCTGGCTGTTCCAAGGAGGGAACACTCCGTGCTTTGCAGCGGACATGATCCACATGAAACCAAGGAGGTTCCTCCATCTTCAGGAAGCTCCCCTGACATGGCTTCTGACTTCCAGGAAAGTGTTTACCCATGGCGGTCAGATCTTCTTTGGAGCATGTGTGTTAAATAAATTTGGATTTTCCCAGAGAACTGAGTGTTCCCACTGTTCTGGATTTGAGTGGGATTCCTTTCTTCCCAGGAACTGGCACAGCGCTGCGTTTGGATGCAGGATGGGAATGCTGTGGATCACGGGTGGATAGTTTGGTTGTTGCTAAGCAGGGCTTGCCCTCCTCAAGGACTCTGCAGGGTCCTAGAGGCCACTCCATGTCCCATACTCTGCTGTCGAGGAGGTGACAAAGAGCCTGGAGGGATCATGTCCAGGACAGCCGACCCAGACCGGCCAGAGGGATATTCCAGACCACAGGATGTCCTGCTAACAACTGGGGAAGCTGGTCAGGAGAGGCTGAACCCTGGTGGGATTGACTGGGCATCAGGCAGAGGGTGCTGAGCACTTGTGGTGGGGATCACTGCTCTGACCTGGGCTTTGGTCCTCTGGCTCATTTCTGCCCTTCTTGTTCTTCTTCCTCCTTCTTCTTGTTTGTCTGCACCTTCCTGGTTTTCTTCTCCTCCTTCTCCTCCTTCCAGGTCTTATTCTCAGTCTTTTTATTTCTCTTCTCTTTCTAATTTTTTTCCTCCTTTGTTTTTATTGCTCTTTTTTCCTTTTTCTTTTTCTGGAGCAGTAAATCAGGATGTTGATGGAGGTCTCTGGTTCTGTTCCCAACAGGGCAGCCATTTGGCGCAGCCCATGAACGCGGCATCGGAGTCCATGGAGGTGTAGGACAGATCCTTGTTGTCCGCTTCCTTCCCTCTCCCACTCCCCCACTGCCACCAGCTCCCCCTGGGCAATGAGGGGGCTCCCGGCTGAGCGAGGGCAGTGCGAGCGTGCAGCAGCTCAAGGATCCGCTCCCTGCGCGCTTCCCGGGACAGGGCTGCCCTGGGCCTTGGCATGGACAGAGGGTCCCCCTTCTCTGCTGGGCGTGACCCTCCTGCCCCAGCCTCGCTCTGTTCGATTCATGTGCCTCCCGTGAGGGACACCCTCCACACAGATCCTGCTTCTGATTCCTTGGATCCACAGCACTGTTTTTCCTGGATTTTAGCCATGGCTTCCCCTGCGTAAGGGGCTGGACTATGCAGGGGGGAGTGTGCTGGGCTTTCTCAGGACAGCGTTAATGGTTTCAGGTTCCCAAGAGCTCTTGTGTCTCCCTTTTCCCCACCAATATCCCTCTGTCCCCTCCTTCCTGACATTTGCTGCCATCACTTCATCCCCTGTCCCTGCCACTCCTTCCTCTGCAGCGGAGGTCCCCTCACGCTCTTTCCCTGCCCCAGCACGGGGGGCTGAGCCTGCTGGAGCGTGTCCAACTGCCCTAGAGTCCCTTCTGGCATCTGCACATCCCTGCACAGCTCCTTTGGATGCTACTGTCCCCTGGGAAGGTGTCCTTGTCTATAACGAGGTGTGAAATGAAACTATAGAGATGATTTAAAAACCTGATATTTTATTGAAAGCATTGCCCTTATAGTTCTCATAGAGACCACACAAAAACCAGTTTTCCCTCAGATTCTCATGGCTTTTTCAGCAAATTATATTAAATATATACCTTAATGAATGAGCCTAGGGCAAAGTGTTCATTTAGAACACAGAGGTTATTCTACAGTAGTTTCTCCTCTGAGCAGTCATCCCAGTCTCTGACTCTGGCAAAAGACTGATCGTCCAGAAGAAAACACTGATCTTCCAATGGGAGAATTTGCACTCGGACAAGTTTTCCCAGAAGAATTATTTCAGCATATGTTTTCTCCAGCCAAGCAGTGCTTTGTTCTGCGGATCTCAGAAAACGCTACCACGGCTGTCAATGCCGAGAGATTTGCAATTAGTGGTTGCAAGCAGCATTACCTAATGGCCCAGTGCAGGGGCGCAGAATTCAAATCTCCACCGAGCTGATCCACTACGCACCTTTGGAAATGTAATATCTGTGTAATAACAACACAGGAAGGTCAGGAACAGACATAATAAAATAGCAAAACATGATACGAATGATAACACAGCTAAAGAAGTAAATGACTCCTAGTAAAAAATTCGCTAGAGAAGCAAATGGACAGAAGTGCTTTTGCAGTAAATGACACTGTTTCAAGAAAATGTTGAAGAAAAAATATAGTCTTTAGCAAGGTACTTCTAAAATCAGCTTTCATCTTTGTTACAGAAACAAACCCATGAAAAATCTAATGGTTTCATGCAATACATGATTTCACATCTAAAGAAACCGTGCTGTCTTTACATTCCAGTGACATCGACACAAAGCTAAGTGCATCAAAATTTGAATTCTGCCCTTTTCTTCTCAGGCACCGTGTTCCTTTTCCAGTACAAAAGCAACAAAGCGATTATAGGTAACAGTGGCAGAATACGCTGTGTTACTGTCACATGGACTCCCAGCTTACTTCACCAGCTCCTGTCTGCTGTTTGTTGCTGCCCACTGAAGAAGAGTCACATTTTCTTTGTCTGGCTGGCGAACATCGTATCCTGCTTCTACCAGTTCTGCCATTCCATACCTTAAATGAGAAAAAAAAAATCCATTTACTTATCGTTTCTTCAAATTCTCCAGTCTGGAGACAGTCGCATCCTAAAGAAAAAACACATCTCAGTAAGCATCACCCAGCAGTTCCTACTTGAGCAGATTCCACATTGCATTCAATGTAAATGTAAATTCAATGTAAAAAGAGTGGGGCTGTGCCTTGAGGAGTAGAATTTTCTACCTAAAGGAACCTGCTTGAAATGCTTTTATTTACAGTAGCAACTGTAAGTGATTTTTCTTCTTCCACTGTGTGAGAAACGAAGCCCACTCCTCTTTTTGGAGTTCTATAAACTTAATAAGGGACAAAAGGGGACAAAGGTCACTTAAAGCAAGAGCCCGCAGCGCTGGGTGTATGCTCATAGCCAGAGGCACAGCCACTTACACAAACTTCCCGGCTGTATGCTTTAACATCCTGCATATTAATAAACTACAATGCAGATGCATGGCTTTTCTCCGAGAACTAATTTACATTTTTTTAGAAGGGATTAACATAGTTCCTCCCCTGACCCGCCTTTCAGAGCATGTGTAGATGATCATGAGGGTCCTCAGGGGTCCTCTCCGATGAAGGCTCCCGTCCTCCTCATATCTTGAACTTTTCAACTTTGTCTTTAGAGCATGCTCAGTTATGGTGTTCCTGGGTCTTTCTGGATCCAACCGGTTTAAATTCTGTACTTTGTGGCTAATTGGTTTCACTGTTGCCAACTTCTCATTAGTACATCCTGCTGTTTCCTTTATCCAGCTATACTTGTCTATTTTTGCAATTATTCACTTGGCGAGTTTCCGTTTATTTGAGCATTAAGCGATGAATTAACCGTACACTCGTATTACATTGTATAAAAAAGTTATCATTCAAATTATATAGGTATAAAAAGTTATGATTCAGATGACATAGATATCTTATAAATCAAGCTATATGAGTGTCTTGTAACTTTGACCCCAGTTATAACATTAACTAGTTATTATCTGCATAGCAAAGTTATTCTTAACATGTTGACACATAATATTTCCTAACATATTCTAATACATAATATTTCTTACATTTCACTACCCGCAAAAGCCAATGCTATAATAGCTGTTTAGCACAACTACAGGGAGAAAATGAAACGGACAATGTTTCCTATGTAAAAATATCCAGCCTGGCTCACATCTGAGGACACTCCCATCTCTTGCAACACTTTGCACCCTCAGAACATGTACTTGTGTAACGTGTAGCCGTGACAATATCACAGCTGCTGGGGTCTTCAGCAACGGGATATGGGCCTGGGAGACCTTGCTCTCCATGGGCGCTCTGCCTGTTGTGCATATGGCGTCGATGAGGCCCGTGGCAATGGCTTTTACACTGTCAGTTAACAAAACAATTATTAACCACTGTTACTTATCGGCTGCACACCACACACACCTCCCTCTTTACCAGAAGCACTCACTGTGCGTGTCAGGTTCTGTTAATACAAACGAAGAGGTTAATTCAAAGCACAGGTAAAACCACCTGGCAAGAGACTAATCCTTTTATTTGCGGACGACAGCAGGGATGTGGTCAACGTGCATCAGGACAAATTACAGAGGCCTTCAGCAGCCTGCAGAGCTGGTTCCCGACACAGCAGCCTCACCCACAACAGCGCTGCCACACCAGAACCACAACCTACGGCCTTGCGGAGGGTTTTAAATGCACTTGGGAGCCACAGTGCTGCCCGTGCAGCCTCAAAGCCCGTGCGAGGGAACAGACGAGGCACACGCAGGGCAGGACACGGACGACTCTTGCCCGGCAGCGCCTGCCAGACCCCGGCGGCACCGCGGCCCGGCCCTCGCCGCCTGCCAGGGGCCCGCGGCCGCGCTCCGCACCCCCGGCCCGGGCAGCGCCGGCTCCCAGCCCCGCTCCAGCCCCGGCACTGCCCGCGGGCTCCCCGCTCACCGCCGGGCCGCTGCCCGCCATCCCCGCGGCCCCACAGCTTCCTGCTCCCGCTTCCTGGGCACGGCTGCGGGGCGGGGCCGGGCACTCACGGCCCGGGCGGGGCGGGACCGGGGAAGCCCACGGGAGCCGTTCCTGAGCTGCCCCGGCCGCTGTGGAGCCGCTTGGGCGGGCAGATCGGCAGCTCCCAGGCTTGTTGAGTTGCGCCTGAAATGGCTCCTTCCCTTTTACCGAGGCAGCCACAGCGAAAAACTCTCTCGTTTTCGTACGTGATCCCCCCGGGTTCTGTCAGACAAGGACCCTTTTCTGCTGGCGAATTTTTCGGGGGGTTGTGCCTCCGCAGCTGGAAACGATCCCTTGGTGAAGGCTCTGGAGCACAAGTCTGATGAGGAGCGGCTGAGGGAGCTGGGGGGGCTCAGCCTGGAGAAAAGGAAGCCTCCAAGGGGGACCTTCTGGCTCTCCACAATTCCCTGAAAGGAGTAGTGCCACCTCCTTGCTGGCATGGTTGCCACAGGAGTTCAAGGCCATTTGGGAGCGTTTCCACCCGTAACCAAGCCCCAGTGTCCCCTCATAATGAGCACAGGGTGAGGGAGGAGTCGCCATTTTAGGGCAATCTGTGAGGGGCAAGTGGTCATCCCCCGAAGAAATGGGGATAACCTGGGAAAAAACCCACAGGTGTCAAACATCCACAAGCTTCCCAGGTGAGGTGGGACCCTGGCAGCCCCCAGAGCAATGCCATCTCTTCTGGCCTGAGGACAAACCCCGGCATGGGGTGACCGGAGACCGCCAGCTCTCAATGGCTCTGGGCCTGGGCAGAGCAGGGCAGGGCCTGAGGTGTCCCAGGGCTGTGGAGGACATGGGGGCCTCCTGCTCCTGGAGGAAATGTGCCATGGCTCTTGGAGAACTGGAAGTCATCACTCACAGGTCATCAGAAAAGGGATAATTATCACCCCCAGCTCAGCCTCCAGACCAGGGCTGACACACAGGACTCTCGCCATCCCCTCACGGTGGGGTCCTGGCTGGAAGGATCACGGCTCAGGTCAGGCCTTCAGGTAGAGGCTTAGAGAGCCATTCAAGGCACAAGAGGGTCAGCAGCCCAAATAAAAGGGAAGAAAATTGAAAGAGCAGGCACATTTATGAATCGTGCCAAAACCGGGCCAGGAGACACTTCAGAGACAGAGTCAGAGAAGTGGGTATTTGCTTTACTCGGCGCGCCGGGTGTGTGGGGATCGCTCCTGCACACGCACACACCGGGGCTCCCTACAACACAGTATTATGGGTTAAAATATGAATATTCATCACATTCCTTGGGACAGGCATGGTTATACAAATTATTTCTTGGAAGTCATTAATAGAATTAGCATACGAGTCACGCATGCGCTGTGTGTCCTGGTGGTCGCGCTGAGGAAGGCCTCTCCTCTTCCTCGGGGGTCTTTCTGATGAAGACCAGTAGTCTTCCTCACAGTGCACTTTTCACCTTTCTCCCTGGGCATGCGTAGTCCTTTGAGGAATGATTCAGCGGTCTCTGAGATAATCCTTGAGCCCTCTATCTTGACAAGATTAGGGCGAATTCGGTTTCTTAGGTTTTGTAATTAACATCCGCTGTCTGAACTAACATTTGCTGTCTCCCAATAGTTAACTTGTGCTTACATGAGTTAGCTATTGACTGCCCCTTCCTCATTTATGAAAAAGTATGTTTTTTTCCCAAAGCCTGTATTGGTAGGTCAGGGCAGTAGACAGAAGGTGGCACAGGTTTGCAGCTGGCACCTGCCCACAGGGCCAGGGAAGGCACCTGGGTGCTTTCCTGTGGCTAAACTGGTTACTGCACTTTCCATCTCCATCAGTTGTTTTGAGGGTAGAGAAAGATATTTTGGGGGCTACAATGAGCCCAGCACCATGGGAGCAACTCCAGCATCTCAACATTTCCCGTGGGCTCCATGCCCATGGCTTACGAAACTGCAGACCCAGCTGGTCAAAGGCCCAGCCCTGCCTCCCATTTCAGGGGAAGAAAGAGGAAGAGTTTTGTCAGGGCTCAACCTGAAATGACGTTTTGCCATTTCTGATTCTTCTCCCAGCATTGGAGAGGAGCAACATCTCTGTCCCTGCCACCCACTGGCCCTTGGAATGCACACATGAGCCCACGTATCACTTCTGGTGAACCCAAGTGGCCGCGTCAGTTGGAAAGGGTGGCTCTTGTTTCACTGTTGCATTTCTTGGCTTGTTACAGCCTCTCCTGCCTGTACTACAGCCTGTGCTTGAAGACACAAAACTGTCACGATGCCTGGAGGAAAGGCATCAAAAGCTTGACAAAGGCTGAAGGGAACACTGATTACCCCTTTTCCCAAGAGGGTTCTTTAGCTGAAGTTGCTAAACAGGACCAGACTTGACACCGCGGCATGGGCTTGTGGTTGTTTTATTTCTTGGGTCCTCAGTCCTGCGTGGAACTCGGTAACCGGGTGCTGCAGAGGCTCCAGCAAGGCATCAAAGACTCCTGCCCCGCACCCAAGGGTGGCGCAAGATCTCCTCCAGCGCTGGCCTGTCCGCAGGGTGCTTGGACAAACACCAGCGGATCAGATGTTGGCACTCTGGGGAGAGAAGCCAGAAAGCGCCGGTCACTTGCAGAAGGCTCCTGCCCAGCTGCTCCCGGTGCCCACAAGGCCCGGGCCGTGCTGCGTGTGCTCAGAGCTGTGCCGGCCTCCCGGCTGACTCTGCCCTTTGCAGGACAGTGGCACGGCAGGACACGTGCCACCTCCTTCAGCCAAGCGGGCCACACCAACCCTGTTGTCACGGGCCGCCGCCTGCGGCCAGCCCTTGAGGGCAGATGGGCCTCCCGCGCAGCTGCGTGAGGGCCATGCTGGGCTGCGCGGTGCCATCTGCCAAAGCCTGCCTTCTTGAGGCCGGACACCAACCTGGAGAGACCTGCTGCCAGAAGAAGAGCTGCCCCGACACGATGTCACGGTCCTCCTGGAAGGGCATGTTCCCACAGACCATGACGTACAGCAGCACGCCCAGGGACCAGATGGTTGCCGAATGGCCGTGGTAGCAGCCAAGGCAGATCCACTCAGGTGGGCTGTACGTGTGTGTTCCTAGGGGACACAGGCGGCGCTGTCCAGGCGCAGGCTGCTGGCTTCCAGAGCTGGGTGCCAGCCTCCTGGCGGAAGCAGGGGCTGCACCGGTGGCCACAACTTCCCCCTGGGCCGCTCGGCGTCCCCCAGCCAATTGGCCAAAGCCAGGAAACCATTCTGCAAGGCAAACAAGGCCAGCGGAGCAGCCCAAGCCCTTGCGGGCCTGCCAAGCCGAGCGGCCGGGGCCTGGCTTTTGCAGCCCCGCTCTGTGGGCAGGGCTGGCAGCCGGCTCCTGGGGCACAGCATCTGCCCCGTGCCAAAGGGCAGCCGGCAGCCGGCTGAATGCCGCACCCCGCAGCCCAGGAGGGAACGGGGCCGTGCCGTGCCTGGCACTGGGAGCGGGGCCCGGCCTGTGGGCTCACCGGCAAATCGCGTGAAGGCCTGCTCCTGGAGAAAGGTGCCGCAACCGAAGTCGATGAGCTTCAGGTCGCCGCTCTCCGGGTCCACGAGGAGATTCTCCGGCTTGATGTCCCGGTGCAGGACGCCGCAGGCGGTGCAGTGCCGCACGGCCTCCAGCACCTGGCAGAAAAGCCAGCGCGCCATCTCCTCGCACAGGAACCCCTGCTCCAGCAGGAAGGCCAGGAGATCCTGCGATGGCTCCGGACGCTCCATCACCAGCAGGAAGCTGTCAGGCAGCTCAAACCAGTCGAGGAGCCGGATGATGTTGTGGCAGCCAGAGCCCACCTTCTCCATGAGCACGATCTCCATGGGAACACGGGTGCCGTCGGGCTGTGAGGAGGAGACAGTGCCTCCAGCAGGCCTGATGCTGCCCTGTGCCTCCGCTGCCCCGTGCCTGGGATGCCCCAGTGCCCCCTTGGGCAGCCTCCCTGGTGCTTGGGCTTCCTCCCGCCCAGGGGATGCTTGGGGGGTGCCCCCCTGCCCGGCCCCACCACCGGTGTTCGGCATCCCCGGGCCCGCCGTGCTCCGGCTCGCACGCTGAGCCCACGCCCGCTCCCCCCGCCCTGCGCCGCCTCCCGCCCTCGGGGCCCGGCCTTATCCCTGCCCGCCGCGCCCCGCTCTGTCGCGGTGGCCCCGCTCACTCACCAGCTCGTACCACTGCAGGACGCTCTCCCGGGCCACGCGTTTGATGGCCACCTGCAAGCCCACGAGAGACGGGGCTGAGCTCAAGCCCTGCCCCGCCCCGCCCCTGGCCCTCCTCCCGCGCCCCGCCGTCCGGGCCACTTACCGGGCTCCCGTCTGAGAGGCGGATGCCCGAGAAAACGGTGCCGAAGCCACCGCTGCCCAGCTGCGGGCCCAGCTGGTACAGCTCCTGCAGCTTCTTCTTTTGCCCTGCGACCGAGACCGAGCCATCAGCCTTGCGCCCAGGGCCCCCCCGGCCAAGTGCCCGCGAGTGAAGCGGGCCGAGCCACCGCGGGCCACGTTGCTCTGACCTGCTTCCTGCTGCGCGCCGGGCAGCGGCCACCGCCTTGCAGCCGTCGGGCTGGCGAGCGGCAGAGCTGGGGCAGGGGAGCGCGCAAAGGCGGCTGCAGGAGCCGGAGGGCAGCGGGGCAGGGCGGCACCGTCGCTGTCCCCGGCGTCGTGGGCTGGACTCTGCTGTTGAGGACTGCCGGGGCTACAGCCCGAGGACTCGCACAGGGGGGTGTCAGGAGCAGCTGCAAACCAGGGAGGGGTTTTTTGAAGCCGTGGCCTCAGAAGCACTGGAAACAGCCAGAGACTCTGCTGCTCTCAAGGGCCCTGGCCTGGCCTGGGGATGCCCCTCAAGAGCCCCGAGGGAGCCTCAGACAGCTCCTCAGAAGATCTCACCTGCTACCAGAAAGGCCTTCCTGGTAGTCGGTGGCCGTCTCGGAGCAGCTTCCTGGAGATGGAGAAACCTCCTGGGTCTCTTGAGGGTCGTCTCCGCCGCCAGGCACGGGCTGTTGCCAGCTGGCACAGCCGGCACAGCGTCCTGGGAGCTGTGGGCTGGCAACTGCTGGCTCCAGCTCACTTGCTGCTCCGCCACCTGCTCCTGAGAAGGCTCCCCTGGATCAGGCTGGGCTCCCACTTGGACTTCTGGGCTTTCCCTGGCCACGTCATTTGTCAGGGTTGCGCCCGTATTGTTGAAGTCCGTGAGTCCAAGGGAGCTGGGAGACCTGTCCACAGGCTCTGCACCTTCTGCAGGCTGACAGGTCTCACTGAGTGTCTGCGGGGGATAGAGGCTGTCAGAGATAGCCGAGGCTCGTGGCAGGATGGAGGATCTCTGACAGCCTGAGCTTCTTGCCTGTACGGTGGGTCTCTCATGGTGTGCCATCCTTGCAAGGGTTGAGGCTCTCCCAGGGATGGAGAATCTTGCTGGGAGCAGCCTCTTGAAGGGATGGAGGCTCCTGGAGGAGCTGGACGAGCCACAGCAGGGCAGGTGGCCTCGCTTCAGCAGCTCCTCCAGTTCTTTCCACAACGCCTGCCACATCCCAGAGTAGAGCGGCACCCATGTCCCATTGCGAGCCCAGAGCAGCAGCATCAGTTCCTGCAGCTCCTGGGCCACTGCCACGCAGGGGCCGCAGCTGCAGGGGCTGTCCAGGGGGCTCGCGGGAGCACGTGGCCGCTTGCGAGGGGTCGCCCGAGGCCTGGAGGACCTGGGAGCCACAGGGGCTCCTCGCTTCCTCCGTGAACCTCTGGGCTGCACCCCGGGGCGCTTGCGCCTCTTTGTTCTCCATGCCTGCCGCCTCCGTGGTTGCCAGTGGCCAGCGGCCCACCAGACAGCCACAGTGGCCAGCAGCAGGACAAGCACAATCACCAGGACGCCACCGTCACACATGGCTCCGGCACGTCCCATCGCGACTGCACTGGCAGCTGCAGGTGCTGGCCTGTGTTACGTAGCGACTGCGTGGTGATGTCACAGTGCCGTGGGCCAGGACAGCCGTGTGACATCCCAGCCCTGCCTCTCGCCAGCGCTCAGCCCCTTTGTGCCGTCACAGCCCTGTGCCCACCTCAGGGATCAGCAGAACCAGCTCATCTCTGGAGATTGCACATGGCCAGAAAAAGCCTGGCAGTAAGAACAGGAGTTCAGCCTGCTGCAGCGAATCATTCCCTGCAGCAAGTGGCACATCAGGAAGAGTGCTGCTGCCACCAGTGTCAAGCCCATGGCTCCCAGGACACTGCAGCGGTACCAACTGGAAACACCCACTACTCTGTGCCTTAGAAGATCTTCCAGAGCCAAAGGGAGTTGAAGTTCCTGTGTCTCTGCGGAGCTCTCCTGAACTGGCTGTTGAGGGCAGGAAGAGTTTTCTGTGACAGCTCACCGACTTCTGCATTGCCCCTGTTCTAAATAAGTCAGGATTTCCCAAGGAGCACTCATGGTCCTCCCAGTGCTCTGGTTTTGACGGGCATAGGGCTCCTTTTTTCCCAATTCCTGGCACACGCTGGGTTCAGATTCACAATGGGAATGCTGTGGATCAAACAGGGGTGGTTTGGTTTCTACTGAGCAGGGCTTGCCCTCTTCAAGGACTTTGCAGTGTCCCTTGGTACAGTGCATGTTTTCCACTGGGAAGGGAGGGAGGAGTGTTGAAGACAGAGGCAAAGAATGCATTAAACACCTGTGCTGTGTCCCTGTCCCTGTTTGTGAGGTGACCATCCACATCCTGGAAGGGGGACAATGTTATTTCTACAATGTTTTTTCCAATAATATATTTTAAAGCACTCTTTTTATTGTGCCCCACATTTCTGGCCACCTTCCTCTCCAGCTGAGCTTTCGCTGCACCAAAGTTCTCCCTACAGTGGCAAGAGACATCTCTGTGGAAGGAATGAGAAGGAGGTGTCTTTACAAACTATCTGTGGGCATGATGGTAGATAAAGCCAGATACTGATAGGTGAAAGAAGCAAAGGGAGGAACCATAAATTCCATAGGAATTCCACTAATTGACACAGACTGTTACTCACTCAAGACTCTGCTGATCCCTGGATTTAGAGCAAAAGAACAGAGACACAATGAAAAGAATGAGGGTGGGGGGTACACATTAGAAAGGGGGTTTGTATTAAGCCATTCGGGAAGTCTGTACCTCTCAAGTACTTCAGCCAGTGGGGAAAGAGAGAGGGAAATGCAGCTGGGAAATTAGGAGAAAAAGGAAGCTGTGTCCTCTAACAATTTGAGAGATCCCGTGGGAAATGCCCATGGCCTCTCCCTTTATTCAAACAAAGTTACAGGACTGCTCTGTCTCGTGCTTGGACATAAACCTGTCGTGTTTGTGGATTAATTTTCCTGACATCTGTATTCTTCTGCTGACCTTCCACTGGGCACACGGCTTTCTTTTCCATCCTCTTTCCCAGAGAAGATGCCTTCTGCCTCGCCTGCTTGGCCTCCGACATTTGGGAATCGCCTGCTCCTGCGCCCTTAGGAGGTGATGTTTCAAAATTGACCAGCACTGATGGACCCCAGCACCTGCAAAAACATTGTCCCTGGAGACCCTGCTTACCAGTTCCCTGAGCAGTCTGAAGTCTGCTCTCTTCATGCCCCGAGCTGAGGTTTTGCTGGCCCTTTTCCTCTTGTCAGAGGTTGGAAACTCGATTTATCTGTGGTTGCTGTGGCCAAGACGGCCGCCAGTCCCCACTTGGCTCAGGGCACGTGGGACTCAGACGGCGGCCTGGCTCCAGGGGGGCTGAGCTGGAGAGTTCTGGGCTGTGGGGGGCTCCCCCCTTACCTGGGAGGAGGCTCCCTGGGGAGGAAGAAGGGTCTGGCATGAGCCACAAGGCCCCTGGCCGAGGGACAGTAGCGGGGGATATGTCCGTAGCAGATGCTGTCTGGCAGGAGCTGTGGCAAGGAGTGGGTGTGGGGCTGGGGGTGTCACAGAGCTCAGAGAGGGTGTTCCCCCAGCCCAGCAGGCAGAAAGGCCCTGGCTCACAGCAGGAGCCAAGTTCCAGGTCACCAGGAACAGCCCCCTCCCTCACCAGTGCTCCCAGCCTTCCACAAACGTTGGTTATGCTCATGGGTGCTGCCAAGGTTCCCTATGGGAACAGGGCTGGACACCCTAAAAAGAGGGGTCAACACCCTGGGGCAAAGCCAGCGCAGGGGGGAATGAGTGGGATGAGTGTGAGAGGACCACCTCTACCCCTCCCGTCCAGCACCAGGGAGCAGGGACCTTCCTGGGACAGCTCCAGGAGGATATTCAGGACCATCCTTGCCTGGGACAGGGGTGCCAAGGAGATCCAGGAGGGATCAGTGTCCAGCTCTGTGTCCTGGGACACCCTGCACCCTGTTCCCCACAGCCCTGATTTTCAGGAAGGAGCCACAGGAGCCTCCTGGCCATTGATGGATTTTTCTTTCAGGAATTCACTGTGGAGCTCGTTTCTCTTTTTTTTCCTCTTTCTGAGCTCCTATAAACACGGCATGGAGCTGGAAGGGGCGGGGCGGGGCGAGGCGGAGAAAAGACCCAGCTGGGGAAGTCTTGAGGGGTTTTGTGCCTCTGGCACCATGCTTTCCTCCTCTCCCTTTCGTGGAGGTGTGGGCTGG
The DNA here is from genome assembly GCF_965178545.1 of Coloeus monedula. Taxonomy (NCBI): domain Eukaryota; kingdom Metazoa; phylum Chordata; class Aves; order Passeriformes; family Corvidae; genus Coloeus; species Coloeus monedula. The sequence continues at coordinate 129,533 of NC_138793.1, read as the reverse complement.
CAACGCAGCATCTTCCCCGCGTGGCCGCGGAGCCCCGGATCCCTACCCTGAGTGGAGGGACAACACCGGGCATCTCTGGCCTGCCCCACGCAGCCAGGGTGTCCCACAGAGCTCCTCCACACCCCCGCTCTTGGCCGCCAGGGGCCTAATTAGTGACGTATTAACGAGGGACGAACTAAGGGCGCTAATTAGGGAGGGGAGGGCGGGGAGCAGGCGTGGCCAGGGCCTCAGCGGCGCCGAGGGGGCGTGGTCTGAGCGGGGGCGGGGCCAGCGCTGAGGGGAAAAGGGCGGGAAAAGGCTCGGAGATGCTGAGGGGAAGCGTCGGGAAGGAGGGGACAGAGGGATATTGCTGGGAAAAAGGGAGACACAAGAGCTCTTGGGGGCCTGAAACCACTAACAGTGGGGGGGAGCCCAACACACTCCTCCTATGTATCCCTATCCTTTACACAGGGGAAGCCGTGGCTAAAATCCAGGAGAAACAGTGCTGTGGATCCAAGGAATCAGTAGCAGGATCTGTGTGGAGGGTGTCCCTCACGGGAGGCACATGAATCGAACAGAGCGAGGCTGGGGCAGGAGGGTCACGCCCAGCAGAGAAGGGGGACCCTCTGTCCATGCCAAGGCCCAGGGCAGCCCTGTCCCGGGAAGCGCGCAGGGAGCGGATCCTTGAGCTGCTGCACATTCGCGCTGCCCTCGCTCAGCTGGGAGCCCCCTCATTGCCCAGGGGGAGCTGGTGGCAGTGGGGAGTGGGAGAGGGAAGGAAGCGGACAACAAGGATCTGTCCTACACCTCCATGGACTCCGATGCCGTGTTCATGGGCTGCGCCAAATGGCTGCCCTGTTGGGAACAGAACCAGAGACCTCCATCAACATCCTGATTTACTGCTCCAGAAAAAGAAAAATCTCAAACATTAATTCCAAGGGGGATAATTGAATATCTCCTCGGCATCTGGAGATCTATTACCTGAATCCAGTCATGAGTTTCCTTAACTCCTTCCATGAGTTAAACAGGAGGTGGGGTTAAACCCTTCCCCCCTTCTTAATTCTAAATCCTCCTGTTCCATGAGAGGCTCTTTTGGTCAACAAAGCCTTAACCTGATGTGAAGCTTAAGGGTTAGAGAGCCTCCTGCCATCCTCAGTTACCATGAAAGCCGTGGCTGCACAATTTTGCAAACAATGGGGCCACCCCTCGCCGAGGGGTCTAACATTTCAGAAGAATGGGCCATCGGTCTTCAAGTACCGCCCTGTGGTGTTCTTGCACTAGAACTCCTCTGGCGTGGTCCTGTTCAACATCCACATAAAATGCAAATACTTCTTCCCTGTCTGGAAGGGCTAGGGCAGGAGCCTCAGTTCATCTGCTTTTTAACACTTTAAAATTCTGCCAGGTTCTCACCTGGCAGGATAGCAGTGTTATGGGGAGACATCCGTGGCTCCAAAAGACCTGCCTTTAACAGGGACTCAGTAACAGGCTGTAACCCCTTCCTTCCCTCCTGAAAGAGGGTATTGCTTTTTAAACAACACTTGTCCTGGTGGCTTCAAAGTGATTTGGAGAGGTTCCATATCTAATTTTCTGCATTTCCCTGGGACTACCCACACTTCTGGGTCTACTTCAGCACAGGTGTGAGAAATGAGACAACTCTTAAAAAGATTAATTTATTGAAAACAGAAAAATTGAAAAATTACAGAAATTAGAAAAATATAAAAATTTGGGATCCTATGGCTCAGTAGATGGTATGCCCCAGGAGCACAGGGATTTGAGATCTCCTGGCTGAGACAGCACTAGACCTCAGGTAGAGAAAAAGAACTTGCAGTGCTGGGCTGACTTTAAAAAAATTACTAAAAGCCCCTTAAAAGGGGTAAGGCTTTTAATGCCCAGCACCGACGTCTCCCACAGCTAGTCTGGAGAGAGCAAGAGGGGAAAAGAGAAGAGGCCCCGCCTCTCGGCTTTGTCCTTTTTATAGGTTTTGCTCTGCCCCCAGTCCACCCATAGCCCGCCCACAGCCCGCCCCTTCGGTCCAAAGCGATTGGTGCTTTCCCTTTGATGGATCATCTCTGTCCACCAATGGCTCATCATTGTCCAGGGGGGGGGGAGGGGCGTGGTAGTTGAGATAAGGGGAATACAATACCTTCATTAAAATTCAGGTATTCAGGTTGCCATGGGACTTGCCTGCAGAGTAATGGCTCTGTAGCTAAAAATAGCTGCTGGCTATTAAGACTGGGTGGGGTTTTGGCCTTGGAATCAGAATGCAAGTCCAACACATCTTAAAACACTTGTAAAAGTATACAGTAAACACAGGAAAGGTAACTCTTATGGTGTATAGGTGGTTTGAAGTTTCAGAAGGGGCAAGTTTGTGATTTTTAACTGGGAAAATTTTAACTGGGAAGGGTGCAACTCTATTAATAAACTACTTTAAACAAATGAAAACACTGATAATGGAACTGGATTTTTGTACCTGGGCTGATGGGTTAATTGTAACATTCAATTTAAAAATAATTAACTCAAAATTAATTAATTAAAGCACTTAATATGCAAAGACCAAGCACAAATAGGGATTTCATGTATGACAACAGGCCTTCTCAGGCATTTGACAGACAGCTACAGCAGTGGTAGCTTCCTTATCAGCTTTCACAATATTAATTTACATTCCCAGTTTAGCTATCAAATCCCTTCCCAGTAAATTACAATCACAATCAGGAACAAACAGAAATTCATGCATTTCAAACCTATCCCCTGCATTTACCAATAGTGGTTGAATAAAATGCACCTGCTCCTCTGTCCCACTTGGTCCCTGAATAATCAAAGAACTTCTTGACAGTTTCCCCCCTTAGGCCTAAAGCTGCGAGTGGATCGAGAGGTCCCGTGTGTCCCAGGGAACTGACTTGCTCTCTGTCCACACCTGCCCTGCCTGTTAGCAAGGGCCCCAGTGTGGTGAGTCCCTGGTACGATGGGAGCCCCTGACACCCCTAACAATCCATTTCCATCAAACGGTGGCTCTGCGGTCACTCCCACGTCCAGTGTCCTTCTGCCCTGCAGATGGCACTGATCCCTTCCCCATCGCGGTTTCGATCGGCTCTGCTCTGTGCTGCCCACACTGTCCCCTGGATCCTGGGGGTCCCCTTGATCCCTGAGGTTTATAACCCAAATCCTCCACCCTGGCCCCACAAGCCAATCTGGTGCAGGGTCATCTGCTGGATCCCTGCCACCTGTGTCCTAGGGCCTCTTGGTGTCTTGTACTGGGTTCCCCTCCAGTTATGCCAGGCTGGGACTGTAGGAACAATACCTCCTTGTTTTTCCTGCCCTGGAAGCTGGGGATACAAGGGACCTCCTACTTTGTGGCACTGTCTGCCACTCCCAGGGCCACACAGAGATACCCAGGGACATGCTGGAATGATACTTCCTTGCTCCATGGCGGCTCCCAGTGTCTTTCAGTGGCATCAGTAGGAGCTGAAGATGGCCTGGATGCGCTCCCCAGCTGGGGGTTTGTAGGTGCTCCCTCACCCTGGGCCACCCATCTTCATTGAGGGTGTCCCCAGCACTGTGGCACTGCCAGTACGTTCTGTCATCCATGCTGGAAGCCAGTTCGTGGATGGAGACCACCATGGGGCCCCCAGGATGTCCGGAAGTTGCCAGGAAGAGGGCTCCGGGCTGGGTGGTGGGATGCCCAACCCCACTGCCACAGCCCCTCTGGCTCTCACCTAAAGGTTTCAGGATTCTCCTCTGCCACCACCTCCAGCACCCTGAGCAGCATGGAGCCACCTGGGACCCTTTCTGAGGTGGAGTAGTGGAAGTGTTTTCCCTGAACTGTGTTGGCAGAAGAGGAGGGCAAGGATGTGCAGAGCCATCTGTCCCAAGGTCATGGCTGTGGGGACAAGAGGACAGCCGGGGCACATGGTGGGATGGCACCTGGCACCACCTTGCCCATCCAGGGCACCCTGAGAGCCAGCAGTGCCAAGCCTGCAGTGCCTGGTCCTCTGAGACCAAGTGCGTGGTCCTCCCTTTCCCTTCCCAGCCCCTCATCTCCTCCCCTCCCTGCCTTGCTGGGCTCTCCTCACTGCCTCCTCTTTGACCTCCTGGAGCAGCTGCTTATGGATGGACTCTTGGTGGCAACCACTGGACAGGTTCATGGCAGGACGCTGGGGTTTGGCACCTTGTTGGGATTTGTCCCTCCAGGCACTGAAGCAACTGGAAGACCAGTTGTTGCGGGGCCACTGGAAGGACAGGTGTGGCCACCATGTTTGCACTGGGGGCGGGAGGTCACTGGGATCCCATGTCCTGTCCTCAGTCTTTCTCCCAGCTTTCCGTGGGTGGCTGACGCTCAGCTCAGCCCTCCATGGCTGTGCAGCCCACCAGAGCCAGCAGGACCGCGATGCCCAAAGCCATGGCAAGCATCCTCTCAGGACAGGCTGACCCACTCAGGATGGCAGAATTCTGTGGGAATTGGGCTCTCTGGGCATCCTCTCTGCTTTTAGCTGTTGCCAGTGTCCTTGTCCCACAGACCCTGGCTCTGCCAAGTACCACCAACTTCTCTGGGTGCTGAAGGGTGTCCAACGGGGGAGGCAGAGTGGTGCGAGGGACAGTGATCTTCCATTTGGGATTGCTGGGGACAACTTGGACCAGAACGATATCCATGAGGCTGTGGCATTGGATGGGTTTCATCCCAGTATGTCCCAGCAGGAACCCTCTAAATCATCTACCCAAGCTCCTGAAAGCCCAAGGAGGTCCATGCTGGCTCAATGCTCTCCAGCTGTATGCGACTTGACAGCAAGGGCTTGGACTTTCCAGGAAACTCCTGCCCTCTTAATCTAATCTTGATAGCAGGAAAAATGGTGGTGAAGGTCATACTTTGGCACTACTGGGAAGTGATGGAAGGACAATGCCAGCGTCAGCCATGGGCAGCGTGAGATAACAGGGAAATTCTGGTCTACCTGATTGATTATCCTGCTGCCATAAGGTCACCTGTCTCATGGGTGATGGGAAGGCATTGCAGGTTGTATTTCAGGATTTTAAGAGGAGTTTTGATCCTGTCCCTCACAGAATCCTTCTGGAGCAGGTGTCCAGATGTGAGATGAGCAGGGACAGGGTGTGCTGGGTGGAGAACTGGCTGATGTACTGGTTTTCAATGGGATAGGATCCATTTTCTTCCCAGGAAGTGGGACAGAGCTGGATTTGGATTCAGGATGGGAATGCAGTGGATAGCACGTGGGTGGTTTGGATGTTGCTGAGCAGGGCTTGCCCTCCCCAAGGACTTTACAGTGTCCCTTTGGACAATCCGTGTCCCATGCTCTGCCAGCAAGGACGTGACACCATCATTGTTCCCCTCCTCATCCCTGTGTCCTACTTAGACAAGAATCTTCCACCCACTCTGCTCCAGAGGGCCCTCAAGTGCCCACAGGGAGCCCCTTTCTTCCGCCTGTGGCACTGGAGAGCGCTGGGGTGAGGCAGGGCTGTGACGGCACAAAGGGGCTGAGCGCTGGCGAGAGGCAGGGCTGGGATGTCACACGGCTGTCCTGGCCCACGGCACTGTGACATCACCACGCAGTCGCTACGTAACACAGGCCAGCACCTGCAGCTGCCAGTGCAGTCGCGATGGGACATGGGTGCCGCTCTACTCTGGGATGTGGCTGGCAACAGCCCGTGCCTGGCGGCGGAGACGACCCTCAAGAGACCCAGGAGGTTTCTCCATCTCCAGGAAGCTGCTCCGAGACGGCCACCGACTACCAGGAAGGCCTTTCTGGTAGCAGGTGAGATCTTCTGAGGAGCTGTCTGAGGCTCCCTCGGGGCTCTTGAGGGGCATCCCCAGGCCAGGCCAGGGCCCTTGAGAGCAGCAGAGTCTCTGGCTGTTTCCAGTGCTTCTGAGGCCACGGCTTCAAAAAACCCCTCCCTGGTTTGCAGCTGCTCCTGACACCCCCCTGTGCGAGTCCTCGGGCTGTAGCCCCGGCAGTCCTCAACAGCAGAGTCCAGCCCACGACGCCGGGGACAGCGACGGTGCCGCCCTGCCCCGCTGCCCTCCGGCTCCTGCAGCCGCCTCTGCGCGCTCCCCTGCCCCAGCTCTGCCGCTCGCCAGCCCGACGGCTGCAAGGCGGTGGCCGCTGCCCGGCGCGCAGCAGGAAGCAGGTCAGAGCAACGTGGCCCGCGGTGGCTCGGCCCGCTTCACTCGCGGGCACTTGGCCGGGGGGGCCCTGGGCGCAAGGCTGATGGCTCGGTCTCGGTCGCAGGGCAAAAGAAGAAGCTGCAGGAGCTGTACCAGCTGGGCCCGCAGCTGGGCAGCGGTGGCTTCGGCACCGTTTTCTCGGGCATCCGCCTCTCAGACGGGAGCCCGGTAAGTGGCCCGGACGGCGGGGCGCGGGAGGAGGGCCAGGGGCGGGGCGGGGCAGGGCTTGAGCTCAGCCCCGTCTCTCGTGGGCTTGCAGGTGGCCATCAAACGCGTGGCCCGGGAGAGCGTCCTGCAGTGGTACGAGCTGGTGAGTGAGCGGGGCCACCGCGACAGAGCGGGGCGCGGCGGGCAGGGATAAGGCCGGGCCCCGAGGGCGGGAGGCGGCGCAGGGCGGGGGGAGCGGGCGTGGGCTCAGCGTGCGAGCCGGAGCACGGCGGGCCCGGGGATGCCGAACACCGGTGGTGGGGCCGGGCAGGGGGGCACCCCCCAAGCATCCCCTGGGCGGGAGGAAGCCCAAGCACCAGGGAGGCTGCCCAAGGGGGCACTGGGGCATCCCAGGCGCGGGGCAGCGGAGGCACAGGGCAGCATCAGGCCTGCTGGAGGCACTGTCTCCTCCTCACAGCCCGACGGCACCCGTGTTCCCATGGAGATCGTGCTCATGGAGAAGGTGGGCTCTGGCTGCCACAACATCATCCGGCTCCTCGACTGGTTTGAGCTGCCTGACAGCTTCCTGCTGGTGATGGAGCGTCCGGAGCCATCGCAGGATCTCCTGGCCTTCCTGCTGGAGCAGGGGTTCCTGTGCGAGGAGATGGCGCGCTGGCTTTTCTGCCAGGTGCTGGAGGCCGTGCGGCACTGCACCGCCTGCGGCGTCCTGCACCGGGACATCAAGCCGGAGAATCTCCTCGTGGACCCGGAGAGCGGCGACCTGAAGCTCATCGACTTCGGTTGCGGCACCTTTCTCCAGGAGCAGGCCTTCACGCGATTTGCCGGTGAGCCCACAGGCCGGGCCCCGCTCCCAGTGCCAGGCACTGCACGGCCCCGTTCCCTCCTGGGCTGCGGGGTGCGGCATTCAGCTGGCTGCCGGCTGCCCTTTGGCACGGGGCAGATGCTGTGCCCCAGGAGCCGGCTGCCAGCCCTGCCCACAGAGCGGGGCTGCAAAAGCCAGGCCCCGGCCGCTCGGCTTGGCAGGCCCGCAAGGGCTTGGGCTGCTCCGCTGGCCTTGTTTGCCTTGCAGAATGGTTTCCTGGCTTTGGCCAATTGGCTGGGGGACGCCGAGCGGCCCAGGGGGAAGTTGTGGCCACCGGTGCAGCCCCTGCTTCCGCCAGGAGGCTGGCACCCAGCTCTGGAAGCCAGCAGCCTGCGCCTGGACAGCGCCGCCTGTGTCCCCTAGGAACACACACGTACAGCCCACCTGAGTGGATCTGCCTTGGCTGCTACCACGGCCATTCGGCAACCATCTGGTCCCTGGGCGTGCTGCTGTACGTCATGGTCTGTGGGAACATGCCCTTCCAGGAGGACCGTGACATCGTGTCGGGGCAGCTCTTCTTCTGGCAGCAGGTCTCTCCAGGTTGGTGTCCGGCCTCAAGAAGGCAGGCTTTGGCAGATGGCACCGCGCAGCCCAGCATGGCCCTCACGCAGCTGCGCGGGAGGCCCATCTGCCCTCAAGGGCTGGCCGCAGGAGGCGGCCCGTGACGACGGGGTCGGTGTGGCCCGCTTGGCTGAAGGAGGTGGCACGTGTCCTGCCGTGCCACTGTCCTGCAAAGGGCAGAGTCAGCCGGGAGGCCGGCACAGCTCTGAGCACACGCAGCACGGCCCGGGCCTTGTGGGCACCGGGAGCAGCTGGGCAGGAGCCTTCTGCAAGTGACCGGCGCTTTCTGGCTTCTCTCCCCAGAGTGCCAACATCTGATCCGCTGGTGTTTGTCCAAGCACCCTGCGGACAGGCCAGCGCTGGAGGAGATCTTGCGCCACCCTTGGGTGCGGGGCAGGAGTCTTTGATGCCTTGCTGGAGCCTCTGCAGCACCCGGTTACCGAGTTCCACGCAGGACTGAGGACCCAAGAAATAAAACAACCACAAGCCCATGCCGCGGTGTCAAGTCTGGTCCTGTTTAGCAACTTCAGCTAAAGAACCCTCTTGGGAAAAGGGGTAATCAGAGTGTTCCCTTCAGCCTTTGTCAAGCTTTTGATGCCTTTCCTCCAGGCATCGTGACAGTTTTGTGTCTTCAAGCACAGGCTGTAGTACAGGCAGGAGAGGCTGTAACCAGCCAAGAAATGCAACAGTGAAACAAGAGCCACCCTTTCCAACTGACGCGGCCACTTGGGTTCACCAGAAGTGATACGTGGGCTCATGTGTGCATTCCAAGGGCCAGTGGGTGGCAGGGACAGAGATGTTGCTCCTCTCCAATGCTGGGAGAAGAATCAGAAATGGCAAAACGTCATTTCAGGTTGAGCCCTGACAAAACTCTTCCTCTTTCTTCCCCTGAAATGGGAGGCAGGGCTGGGCCTTTGACCAGCTGGGTCTGCAGTTTCGTAAGCCATGGGCATGGAGCCCACGGGAAATGTTGAGATGCTGGAGTTGCTCCCATGGTGCTGGGCTCATTGTAGCCCCCAAAATATCTTTCTCTACCCTCAAAACAACTGATGGAGATGGAAAGTGCAGTAACCAGTTTAGCCACAGGAAAGCACCCAGGTGCCTTCCCTGGCCCTGTGGGCAGGTGCCAGCTGCAAACCTGTGCCACCTTCTGTCTACTGCCCTGACCTACCAATACAGGCTTTGGGAAAAAAACATACTTTTTCATAAATGAGGAAGGGGCAGTCAATAGCTAACTCATGTAAGCACAAGTTAACTATTGGGAGACAGCAAATGTTAGTTCAGACAGCGGATGTTAATTACAAAACCTAAGAAACCGAATTCGCCCTAATCTTGTCAAGATAGAGGGCTCAAGGATTATCTCAGAGACCGCTGAATCATTCCTCAAAGGACTACGCATGCCCAGGGAGAAAGGTGAAAAGTGCACTGTGAGGAAGACTACTGGTCTTCATCAGAAAGACCCCCGAGGAAGAGGAGAGGCCTTCCTCAGCGCGACCACCAGGACACACAGCGCATGCGTGACTCGTATGCTAATTCTATTAATGACTTCCAAGAAATAATTTGTATAACCATGCCTGTCCCAAGGAATGTGATGAATATTCATATTTTAACCCATAATACTGTGTTGTAGGGAGCCCCGGTGTGTGCGTGTGCAGGAGCGATCCCCACACACCCGGCGCGCCGAGTAAAGCAAATACCCACTTCTCTGACTCTGTCTCTGAAGTGTCTCCTGGCCCGGTTTTGGCACGATTCATAAATGTGCCTGCTCTTTCAATTTTCTTCCCTTTTATTTGGGCTGCTGACCCTCTTGTGCCTTGAATGGCTCTCTAAGCCTCTACCTGAAGGCCTGACCTGAGCCGTGATCCTTCCAGCCAGGACCCCACCGTGAGGGGATGGCGAGAGTCCTGTGTGTCAGCCCTGGTCTGGAGGCTGAGCTGGGGGTGATAATTATCCCTTTTCTGATGACCTGTGAGTGATGACTTCCAGTTCTCCAAGAGCCATGGCACATTTCCTCCAGGAGCAGGAGGCCCCCATGTCCTCCACAGCCCTGGGACACCTCAGGCCCTGCCCTGCTCTGCCCAGGCCCAGAGCCATTGAGAGCTGGCGGTCTCCGGTCACCCCATGCCGGGGTTTGTCCTCAGGCCAGAAGAGATGGCATTGCTCTGGGGGCTGCCAGGGTCCCACCTCACCTGGGAAGCTTGTGGATGTTTGACACCTGTGGGTTTTTTCCCAGGTTATCCCCATTTCTTCGGGGGATGACCACTTGCCCCTCACAGATTGCCCTAAAATGGCGACTCCTCCCTCACCCTGTGCTCATTATGAGGGGACACTGGGGCTTGGTTACGGGTGGAAACGCTCCCAAATGGCCTTGAACTCCTGTGGCAACCATGCCAGCAAGGAGGTGGCACTACTCCTTTCAGGGAATTGTGGAGAGCCAGAAGGTCCCCCTTGGAGGCTTCCTTTTCTCCAGGCTGAGCCCCCCCAGCTCCCTCAGCCGCTCCTCATCAGACTTGTGCTCCAGAGCCTTCACCAAGGGATCGTTTCCAGCTGCGGAGGCACAACCCCCCGAAAAATTCGCCAGCAGAAAAGGGTCCTTGTCTGACAGAACCCGGGGGGATCACGTACGAAAACGAGAGAGTTTTTCGCTGTGGCTGCCTCGGTAAAAGGGAAGGAGCCATTTCAGGCGCAACTCAACAAGCCTGGGAGCTGCCGATCTGCCCGCCCAAGCGGCTCCACAGCGGCCGGGGCAGCTCAGGAACGGCTCCCGTGGGCTTCCCCGGTCCCGCCCCGCCCGGGCCGTGAGTGCCCGGCCCCGCCCCGCAGCCGTGCCCAGGAAGCGGGAGCAGGAAGCTGTGGGGCCGCGGGGATGGCGGGCAGCGGCCCGGCGGTGAGCGGGGAGCCCGCGGGCAGTGCCGGGGCTGGAGCGGGGCTGGGAGCCGGCGCTGCCCGGGCCGGGGGTGCGGAGCGCGGCCGCGGGCCCCTGGCAGGCGGCGAGGGCCGGGCCGCGGTGCCGCCGGGGTCTGGCAGGCGCTGCCGGGCAAGAGTCGTCCGTGTCCTGCCCTGCGTGTGCCTCGTCTGTTCCCTCGCACGGGCTTTGAGGCTGCACGGGCAGCACTGTGGCTCCCAAGTGCATTTAAAACCCTCCGCAAGGCCGTAGGTTGTGGTTCTGGTGTGGCAGCGCTGTTGTGGGTGAGGCTGCTGTGTCGGGAACCAGCTCTGCAGGCTGCTGAAGGCCTCTGTAATTTGTCCTGATGCACGTTGACCACATCCCTGCTGTCGTCCGCAAATAAAAGGATTAGTCTCTTGCCAGGTGGTTTTACCTGTGCTTTGAATTAACCTCTTCGTTTGTATTAACAGAACCTGACACGCACAGTGAGTGCTTCTGGTAAAGAGGGAGGTGTGTGTGGTGTGCAGCCGATAAGTAACAGTGGTTAATAATTGTTTTGTTAACTGACAGTGTAAAAGCCATTGCCACGGGCCTCATCGACGCCATATGCACAACAGGCAGAGCGCCCATGGAGAGCAAGGTCTCCCAGGCCCATATCCCGTTGCTGAAGACCCCAGCAGCTGTGATATTGTCACGGCTACACGTTACACAAGTACATGTTCTGAGGGTGCAAAGTGTTGCAAGAGATGGGAGTGTCCTCAGATGTGAGCCAGGCTGGATATTTTTACATAGGAAACATTGTCCGTTTCATTTTCTCCCTGTAGTTGTGCTAAACAGCTATTATAGCATTGGCTTTTGCGGGTAGTGAAATGTAAGAAATATTATGTATTAGAATATGTTAGGAAATATTATGTGTCAACATGTTAAGAATAACTTTGCTATGCAGATAATAACTAGTTAATGTTATAACTGGGGTCAAAGTTACAAGACACTCATATAGCTTGATTTATAAGATATCTATGTCATCTGAATCATAACTTTTTATACCTATATAATTTGAATGATAACTTTTTTATACAATGTAATACGAGTGTACGGTTAATTCATCGCTTAATGCTCAAATAAACGGAAACTCGCCAAGTGAATAATTGCAAAAATAGACAAGTATAGCTGGATAAAGGAAACAGCAGGATGTACTAATGAGAAGTTGGCAACAGTGAAACCAATTAGCCACAAAGTACAGAATTTAAACCGGTTGGATCCAGAAAGACCCAGGAACACCATAACTGAGCATGCTCTAAAGACAAAGTTGAAAAGTTCAAGATATGAGGAGGACGGGAGCCTTCATCGGAGAGGACCCCTGAGGACCCTCATGATCATCTACACATGCTCTGAAAGGCGGGTCAGGGGAGGAACTATGTTAATCCCTTCTAAAAAAATGTAAATTAGTTCTCGGAGAAAAGCCATGCATCTGCATTGTAGTTTATTAATATGCAGGATGTTAAAGCATACAGCCGGGAAGTTTGTGTAAGTGGCTGTGCCTCTGGCTATGAGCATACACCCAGCGCTGCGGGCTCTTGCTTTAAGTGACCTTTGTCCCCTTTTGTCCCTTATTAAGTTTATAGAACTCCAAAAAGAGGAGTGGGCTTCGTTTCTCACACAGTGGAAGAAGAAAAATCACTTACAGTTGCTACTGTAAATAAAAGCATTTCAAGCAGGTTCCTTTAGGTAGAAAATTCTACTCCTCAAGGCACAGCCCCACTCTTTTTACATTGAATTTACATTTACATTGAATGCAATGTGGAATCTGCTCAAGTAGGAACTGCTGGGTGATGCTTACTGAGATGTGTTTTTTCTTTAGGATGCGACTGTCTCCAGACTGGAGAATTTGAAGAAACGATAAGTAAATGGATTTTTTTTTTCTCATTTAAGGTATGGAATGGCAGAACTGGTAGAAGCAGGATACGATGTTCGCCAGCCAGACAAAGAAAATGTGACTCTTCTTCAGTGGGCAGCAACAAACAGCAGACAGGAGCTGGTGAAGTAAGCTGGGAGTCCATGTGACAGTAACACAGCGTATTCTGCCACTGTTACCTATAATCGCTTTGTTGCTTTTGTACTGGAAAAGGAACACGGTGCCTGAGAAGAAAAGGGCAGAATTCAAATTTTGATGCACTTAGCTTTGTGTCGATGTCACTGGAATGTAAAGACAGCACGGTTTCTTTAGATGTGAAATCATGTATTGCATGAAACCATTAGATTTTTCATGGGTTTGTTTCTGTAACAAAGATGAAAGCTGATTTTAGAAGTACCTTGCTAAAGACTATATTTTTTCTTCAACATTTTCTTGAAACAGTGTCATTTACTGCAAAAGCACTTCTGTCCATTTGCTTCTCTAGCGAATTTTTTACTAGGAGTCATTTACTTCTTTAGCTGTGTTATCATTCGTATCATGTTTTGCTATTTTATTATGTCTGTTCCTGACCTTCCTGTGTTGTTATTACACAGATATTACATTTCCAAAGGTGCGTAGTGGATCAGCTCGGTGGAGATTTGAATTCTGCGCCCCTGCACTGGGCCATTAGGTAATGCTGCTTGCAACCACTAATTGCAAATCTCTCGGCATTGACAGCCGTGGTAGCGTTTTCTGAGATCCGCAGAACAAAGCACTGCTTGGCTGGAGAAAACATATGCTGAAATAATTCTTCTGGGAAAACTTGTCCGAGTGCAAATTCTCCCATTGGAAGATCAGTGTTTTCTTCTGGACGATCAGTCTTTTGCCAGAGTCAGAGACTGGGATGACTGCTCAGAGGAGAAACTACTGTAGAATAACCTCTGTGTTCTAAATGAACACTTTGCCCTAGGCTCATTCATTAAGGTATATATTTAATATAATTTGCTGAAAAAGCCATGAGAATCTGAGGGAAAACTGGTTTTTGTGTGGTCTCTATGAGAACTATAAGGGCAATGCTTTCAATAAAATATCAGGTTTTTAAATCATCTCTATAGTTTCATTTCACACCTCGTTATAGACAAGGACACCTTCCCAGGGGACAGTAGCATCCAAAGGAGCTGTGCAGGGATGTGCAGATGCCAGAAGGGACTCTAGGGCAGTTGGACACGCTCCAGCAGGCTCAGCCCCCCGTGCTGGGGCAGGGAAAGAGCGTGAGGGGACCTCCGCTGCAGAGGAAGGAGTGGCAGGGACAGGGGATGAAGTGATGGCAGCAAATGTCAGGAAGGAGGGGACAGAGGGATATTGGTGGGGAAAAGGGAGACACAAGAGCTCTTGGGAACCTGAAACCATTAACGCTGTCCTGAGAAAGCCCAGCACACTCCCCCCTGCATAGTCCAGCCCCTTACGCAGGGGAAGCCATGGCTAAAATCCAGGAAAAACAGTGCTGTGGATCCAAGGAATCAGAAGCAGGATCTGTGTGGAGGGTGTCCCTCACGGGAGGCACATGAATCGAACAGAGCGAGGCTGGGGCAGGAGGGTCACGCCCAGCAGAGAAGGGGGACCCTCTGTCCATGCCAAGGCCCAGGGCAGCCCTGTCCCGGGAAGCGCGCAGGGAGCGGATCCTTGAGCTGCTGCACGCTCGCGCTGCCCTCGCTCAGCCGGGAGCCCCCTCATTGCCCAGGGGGAGCTGGTGGCAGTGGGGGAGTGGGAGAGGGAAGGAAGCGGACAACAAGGATCTGTCCTACACCTCCATGGACTCCGATGCCGCGTTCATGGGCTGCGCCAAATGGCTGCCCTGTTGGGAACAGAACCAGAGACCTCCATCAACATCCTGATTTACTGCTCCAGAAAAAGAAAAAGGAAAAAAGAGCAATAAAAACAAAGGAGGAAAAAAATTAGAAAGAGAAGAGAAATAAAAAGACTGAGAATAAGACCTGGAAGGAGGAGAAGGAGGAGAAGAAAACCAGGAAGGTGCAGACAAACAAGAAGAAGGAGGAAGAAGAACAAGAAGGGCAGAAATGAGCCAGAGGACCAAAGCCCAGGTCAGAGCAGTGATCCCCACCACAAGTGCTCAGCACCCTCTGCCTGATGCCCAGTCAATCCCACCAGGGTTCAGCCTCTCCTGACCAGCTTCCCCAGTTGTTAGCAGGACATCCTGTGGTCTGGAATATCCCTCTGGCCGGTCTGGGTCGGCTGTCCTGGACATGATCCCTCCAGGCTCTTTGTCACCTCCTCGACAGCAGAGTATGGGACATGGAGTGGCCTCTAGGACCCTGCAGAGTCCTTGAGGAGGGCAAGCCCTGCTTAGCAACAACCAAACTATCCACCCGTGATCCACAGCATTCCCATCCTGCATCCAAACGCAGCGCTGTGCCAGTTCCTGGGAAGAAAGGAATCCCACTCAAATCCAGAACAGTGGGAACACTCAGTTCTCTGGGAAAATCCAAATTTATTTAACACACATGCTCCAAAGAAGATCTGACCGCCATGGGTAAACACTTTCCTGGAAGTCAGAAGCCATGTCAGGGGAGCTTCCTGAAGATGGAGGAACCTCCTTGGTTTCATGTGGATCATGTCCGCTGCAAAGCACGGAGTGTTCCCTCCTTGGAACAGCCAGAGTGCCATGGGAGCTCTGGGCTGACAATTAGTAGCTCCAAGACTCTTGCTACTGGGACACTTGTCTCTGGAAAAATCATCTTGCACTGGGCTGACCTCTGCATTTACTTCCAGGACTTTCCTGGCCATCTGCATCCTCAGCCACAAGCAGGTTCTGCAGATCGACGTGGCTCTGGGGGAGCAGGGACTCCTGTCTGGGGGCAAAGAAAACAAAGACAACTTGTAAGAAGAGAACCTGGAGCTTCTAGTTAGAAGAGAAAGGACTATTCCATAGAGGCAGGGCCGATGGAGGAAACTTTCTAAAATGGAACAAGCAGCAGAAGCACAGTAGTTTTGCAGAAGAAATTGTTCTACCAGCACTTGGCTTAGGGAAAAAAGCCTGATGTTTCTATGAGAGACTTGTTCATGTCTAGTTTTGGGTAGCAGACATCTGAACATTTAGACTATTGGCTTTCCAGGCTCACGCTATTCGAACCTGAAACTATTCTACAAGCTAGAGATGCTTGGAAGAAATGTTTCTGCTCACACCACGACTGGGGACCGTGCATCATTCCTACCTTGCACCTGTCCAAAGGCCTTCCTCCGTCTGCGCTCCGGCAGCTCTCACCGAGGCTCTGGCAGTGTACTAGTTTGAAAACAAACTAGTGGGAGACACCAAGTCAGAATAACAATTTAATGGGGAAAGAAAAGGAAAAAAAGTAAAGGCAGAAAACACTGGGTTAAACTGACAGAGTCAGGATACAGCCTGACACCCTGTTAATCAGGATGGTGGTAGCAGTGCGGTAGAATGGTGGCTGCAGTCCTTTGAAAGTGGTGATCCTGTAGAAAGGGTCTGCTCTTCCTCAGAAGGTCCAGTGGTGGCTATGTAGCTCCTGTCCTCTGGAAATCCAGTGGAAGGGTTGTCTCTGCTGTTCAGAATCTCAGATTATATCTAGGATGGAATGCTTTGGTTCCTCCCTCTGGGTGGAGCATCTCACAATGGGATGATGAGTCATGAGGCCAGGTGTTGATGTGCCATTAACAGAAAGATAGTCCGGGGGGAGGAGGCAAGGAAACACTGCCCCACATGGTTCCAACAGCTCATGAGGATGGTAATAGAATACACGGCAACCCAGGACATAATCCACCCCTTATTCTAGTACCATCTATATCATCCCAAATCAATACCTTCCTTAAACTCTACACACACACACACACACACATACATATATACAATGAAACCCTACATACAGTTCTCACTTAAGATTAGGTCTCCTTGTGGTACACAACAGCTTTCCCCATCTTTCTGCATTACCCACCAAGTGTAACCAGGTCCTTGGGCAAAGACAATCCCACGGATGGGTTTGCCTTTGCCTGAGGTGGGATTAATCCAAACAGTCTTTCCTAAAATACCTCTCATGCATACCACAGGGACTCTATCTCCATCCACTGTGTGCAAGGGTTCAGACTCGGCGGGACCAGCTCGATTGATGGACCCTCGGGTACTGACCATCCAAGTGGCCTTTGCTAAGTTCACTTCCCAATTTTTGAAGGTCCCCCCACCAAGTGCCTTCAGGGTGGTTTTAAGCAGTCCATTGCAGCATTCAACTTTCCTGGCACCTTGTGCATGGTAAGGGATATGATATATCCATTCAATACCGTGTTCTCTGGCCCAGGTGTTTATGAGGCTGTTCTTAAAACAAGTCCCATTGTTTGACTCGAGCCTCTCAGGGGTGCCATGTCTCCATTCTCCACTGGACTTATGCACTGGCTGTTGAAAGGTGAACGGGCCTTGCTGACCATCCCTTGGCTCTCCAGTTTACGAATCATCTCATGGACGGGAACCACAGAGTCTCTGTCGGTGCGGTATTGTCGACGGTGCACTGTTGCTGTGGCGATTGGCACCTGTTGTTCTTCAACTCTTAGCAGTCCCACGGCAGAGGGGTCATCTGAGAGGCCAGGCAAGGTACTCAGTTGTCTGATATCTTCTGTCTCCACAGCAGCTATCCCAAGAGCCCAACGATGTCCTTTTGGGTCTTTGAAATATCCATTTCTGAGATAGTCTATGCCGAGGATGCATGGGGCCTCCGGGCCAGTCACGATGGGCTGTTTCTGCCACTCGTTCCCAGTTAAACTCACTTCAGCTTCCAGTACAGTCAGCTGCTGGGATCCTCCTGTCACCCCAGCAATAGAAATGGGTTCCGCTCCCACATACCTTGATGGCATCAAGAGTACATTGAGCACCGGTGTCAACCAAAGCCGTGTATTTTTGTGGGTCAGACGTGCCAGGCCATCGGATCCACACAGTCCAAAAGACCTGATTGTCCCTTTCCTCTACCTGGCTAGAGGCAGGGCCCCTCTATTCCTGGTCATGGTACACGTTGCTTCCATCCGGCGAATATGCTCCTGAGGTCCCTTCAAGAGAATCAGTCATATTATCATTCCTATACTGTCTGGAGTTTGGTGCGCGAGAGACCGGAGCAGCGTTGACTCCAGATGAGTTTCTTGTAGTAGTTGTCCCTCTTTTTAGTTCATGTACCCGGGCTGCAAAGGAGGAGGTGGGTTTTCCATCCCACTTACTCATGTCTTCTCCATGTTCCTGAAGGAAAAACCAGAGATTACCTCGTGGGGTGTATCCTCTCTCCCTGGTTGGGGGACGCCTGCTCCTAATGGCAGAGACTCTTGTTGGTTCTGGCGAGATGTGGTAAATCTCTTCCTTAAGCTCCTTTTTCAGTTTCTGATGGCCCTCTTCAATCAAGCTCCGGACTCGCTCAGCCAGCCTTGTTTCCACGAACGAGGCATGGGTGCGAAACAGGGCTGTGACAGTGTCCTCGTAAATCCTCAGTTTGTTGTCCAAGACGCCCACCCTGTCCTCGCCTTCCCTCCATTGCAGCGTTGCCAGGTAACGGGAGTACATCTCTGGTCCAAGGCATACGAACCTCAACCATATCTGTGATGTGCACTGGACACCATCTGGGCTCTAAGGAAATCTCTTGTCTTCTGAGAAAATTATTTCCAGCACAGCCAATTCCCTTGGGCATCGGATACCTTGTTCCATTCTGCTCCATTTTCCTTGGTGCACCTGGAGGTCTTCTTTACAAAGGTACCTGTCCCTTACACTTGTCAGCAGTCACCGCCAGAGGCTGAGAGTTTCTTGGGTTCTCCCGATCCCCTGGTCAATGACCACATCCCGGGACAGAGATCCCAGTTGCTGATTTACTTTTTGATTTCTTCTTCTGAACGGGGGCAACTGCAATCGGTGTAGGCTATTCTGGTTCAGTGACGGTTTGTGTGGAGATGCTGACAGTGCCTTTGGTTTTTTCTCCTCTGTGTCAGTCTCATAGACATGGATGCTGTTGTCTTGCGTTTGGTTTCTTTCTCCCCTGTGTCAGTCTGTGTAGACATGCTGTTTGTTGCTCTGCTCTTTTTTTCCCTCTCATCCTGAGAATGCTGTGCCATAGCTCTGATTCGAAGCATGGTGTACACTGTACAGAGAAGACAAAGCAGAACTAACAGCAAGATTATGCTTTCTTTGACATCCAGAAGGAACTCAATATTTTCAAAAACTGCTGTGTCAGGCCTGAAAGGCTGGAAAAAACCATTCTTTAATCCTCCCCCCAGCGGCTGGGTATGATTGTTGAGGCCCCAGATGTAGCAGCCTAGAGTAGGACAAGCACACAAAGTTGAGTATATATTCCAAATTATGTTCATTGTCTCGGAAGTTATCATGCAGTAGGCATAACGGACTAATAAAGCAAATTTTATACCATACCCTGGTCTACACAGGAGCATTAAAACCAGCAGATAGTTCCCCATGTGCGGAAAAATATAGAGAGCTAGGTACAAGACCCATGTAGCATGTTGAACATCACAGTGAGTAGGTGGCTTCTACAATACAAAAGTGTAATTCTGACTTTTCTCAGCACCCGGCCCCACACTGGGCACCAAAATATGTACTAGCTTGAAAACAAACTAGTGGGAGACACCAAGTCAGAATAACAACCTAATCGGGAAATAAAAGGAAAAAAAGGCAGAAAACACTGGGTTAAACTGACAGAGTCAGGATACAACCTGACACCCTGTTAATCAGGATGGTGGTAGCAGTGCGGTAGAATGGTGGCTGCAGTCCTTTGAAAGTGGTGATCCTGTAGAAAGGGTCTGCTCTTCCTCAGAAGGCCCAGTGGTGGCTATGTAGCCCCTGTCCTCTGGAAATCCAGTGGAAGGGTTGTCTCTGCTGTTCAGAATCTCAGATTATATCTAGGATGGAACACTTGGTTCCTCCCTCTGGGTGGAGGATCTCACAATGGGATGATGAGTCATGAGGCCAGGTGTTGATAGGCTCATTACAAAATATAGTCCACGGAGAGTTATCTCTGAGTCATGCGGAAGGGCAATGATGGGCCATTAACAGAAAGATCAACCGGGGGCAGGACGGAAGGAAACACTGCCCCACCTTGTTCCAACAGCTCATGAGGATGGTAACAGTATACACTACAACCCAGGACAGACAGGGATGGAGGCTCTTGCCAGAAGTATCCCAAGTGTGGAGATTTTCCTCATCCTGCTCCTCCACTGCTGACGTCAGGGAATTCCCTGGAGCTGCCAACATCTGCCTTTGCTGCTCGAGGATCTTCTCTAGCACCATGCCAAAGGCCTTCTCCTATGGCAGCGCTGCAGCATCCTGCGAGTCACGGACTGGAACTGGCACCTCCAGGAAAGTTCTGCTGGGAAACATCCGTCAGCCATTCCCTGACTGCAATGAGCTGGCCTCCTATTCCTCTGCAAGGCTCTTCCTGGCCACGTGCATCCTCAGCAATGAGCCGGTTCTGCTGAGAGCCGCGGCTCTGAGGGAGCAGCGCATCCTGTCCAAAGGGCTTCCTCCATCTCCAGTCCTGCCCCTCTCACGGAGGCACCAGGTATGGTCAAGTCTCCTGCCAGGAGTATCCGACGTGTGGAATTCATCCTCATCCTTCTTCTCCATTGCTGAGGGCTCTAAGTGCCCTGCAGATGGGAACATCCACCTTTGCTGCTGGAGGTGTTTGTCCAGTACCACACCAAAAGTCTTCTCCTATGGGTACTGCCACATCATTCTTGGAACCTTGGTAGGGAACTGGTGGCTCCAGGACAATTGCTGCTCTGCCTCTGGCTTGTGGGAGTTCCTTACTGGAGGCCTCCTCTTTTCTCTATCCTGCTTAAACAAGAAAGGCTTCATAACTTGACTGCTCTATGCCAGCTATGAGTACATCATCTCTTCTGGAACTCTTTTATAGTGGACACAGAGTTTGCTGAAGCTCATTCTCACAACTCTAATCGTGACTATGCGTCATAACTCTTACAACTCTTATTAGTTCATAACCTGGATTACACATTGTCTCTGTCCAGATTAGAATTTTAAAATATACAATACAATTCTCAAGATCCTCTAGCTACAAGATGTAACCACACATATTTGTCCTTTTTTATTTTTGCAAAAATACTGGCAATTGTTTCTCTCTTTAATATTTTTTCCCTTTGGAACTCATCTGTTTCCTGTTTTCACTTCCTCTGCTCAGAAGACCTTTCCTTTGGTTTATTCTTGTACTGATTCTCCAATCTTTCCAGGCTACTTTATAGAGATGTAGCTGGTGCAACAGACACTTCCTAGATAGTTTTTGTTGTTTTGATTTGTACTACAGGAAGATGATAAAACACGTATTTTACATTACCTCGGATGGCAAAAATTTTTTGCATTTTTAATGGAAAATATATTTTTAAAGTTTGGATAGCATAATTTTTAAAAAATAGTTTCATTACCTGTCCAGTAGCCATAACATAGATCTGTATCCATCATCTAAAAGTAAAGCCAGCTTTTGATTTGATGCACACATTGAGACTTTATCCTGTATGAAATCAAGCAGAAAAAATACGCTATTACAGTTTTATCTTCAACTGCACATCACTTCTAACCTTGAGTGAAGGCTCTGCATTATGGAATAGAACCAACTGAGGCAGTGCAGCTCTCGGTTAACACATGATCAGAACCTTAGACTGCTAAGGAAGAGCAGGAAATAGTTTGGCTGCCACCACGAGGCAACAGCACATTGTCCTGTTGACATTCACACGGTCAGAGTGAAACTGGAACCGAGCAATCCCATTCCTTTGCAACCACCCTTATGCTGCAGAGATGGAGCCCTGAGCTCAGCAATGCCATTTGTGACAGAGCTTTCCCAGGTGGGAAGGCATCCTCCCTTCCCAGAGGTATTGCAAGTTCCCCTCTCCCCACTCCATTCCATCCAGAAATGGAATGCTGACAATCCATAAAGGTTACACACTACAACACTGCCATGGATTCTTTTCCTTAGGTAGATCTAAGGCAGTCTGGGAGTTGCTCAGCCTCTTGTGCCCTCTTCAAGTGAGCATTTGTAACTTTTCTTCCTACAATAATCCAACCAAACAACTTGGTTACTGCTCCAAGTAATTACCAGAAGCTTTGGCTGTGTTTTCCCATTCGATTTTATTTAACCCAATATTTTGCAAATACTGACACTTCTATATTTGAAATTCCCAGCATACTACAGAGATTTCATAGGTGATCTTCAAACTTGAGAGATGATATTGACCACAGAGTAGCAATAAATAGGCAATATCAGGACAAAAGTTAATCCAATACACACCCCCAACAATCCTCCAATTTTTATTTTTTTTTTTATTCTGGAAGAAACAAATTTAACAGCACTGCCATGCATGCAACAAAGTGACCCAGGCATGAAGATGAGCAAGCTGTTGGTCCTTCACATTCCAGTTTTCAAGGGTGACATTAGTGGGACACTGCTTGGAGCACTGCAATGATATCAAAGTAATCCCTTAAACTTCCTGCTAACTGGAAATTTCTTTTAAGATGCATAAATAATATATGGCTTATTACCTACACATACAGGCAAAAGGAAAAAACAAGTTTCACCACATTCTCATAAACCTCTGGAAATAATGTCCTATAAACTTAACTGCCTTTCTCAGTTTGAGAAATTGCTACTGCTATAACATTACCTGTACTGGACCTTGTCAATTGGATGCTTTTGCCCAGACTCTTTGCTCCATATATGTCATTAACACCACAGAAAACAAGACAGAATCCTATCTTAGCAAAAATTCAGTGGGAATGGAGAATGACTTACTCGGCAACACCTGATTCTCTCTGTGCAACATGCACTACAGCTTTCTTTCGGTCTGATCAAACACTTCTTATGGTAAAGATCATCATCCTATAGTCCGAACTACGCACTGACTTCCCGGCTCGCTGTGCCTCATCGCCCCACCCTGATCCATTCTCTGCACATTGACTGAGCCTGACCGTACCCTCTGCAACCACCACCTCCCTGGGCAACCTGTGCCAACGCCTGACCACCCCAACAGCAAAAAAAAAAAAAATTAATATGCAATCCGAATCCCCACTGTCCCATTTGAAGGCCACTCCCTCTAGTAGCCCGTAGGCTTCTTTTCAGAAGCGATGTGAGGGGAAGGCGGCTCGCCGCTCCCCTTTGCCCACACGGCTGGCTCCCTTCCAGGCCCGATCCCACCCACGGCAAGGAAGGAACGCACCCACCCACACGCCCGGGGTCATTCCTTCACCGGGGCTCCGTCAGTCCCCCGCCGGGGCTCGGTCACTCCCTCGCCGGGGGTCACTCCCCCAGCACAGCCCGCTCCCCGCGCCCGCCCCGCCGCCGCCGCTCCCGCTCCCGCTCTGCCGCCCCACGGCCCCTCAGCGCCCCCGGCCCCTCCGGACCCCGCCCCCGCCCCTGGCCCCGGCCAATCCCCGCCCAGCCCCGCCCGTCCCGCGGCTCCCCATTGGTGGCGCGCGCTCCGCCCGCGGGCCGAGCAGCGCGAGCGACGCAGGCTCCGCCCCCTGTCCCACTGCGCGCGCGGAGCGCTCGGCCGTGCCCTGGGGAGCGGCGGCCGCGGGGCCCGCGCGGAGCGGCCGTTCCTCCGTGGCTGCGCCGCCAGCACGGCCGGCAGCGCGGGCGCGCAGAAGGCGCTTCGGCCACCGGGCAGGAGGGATCACCGCAGAAACCCAAACGTTCTGCAAGAGCGGGAATTGGTGTCCAAGGACATAGTTTACACCTGCACTTGGCTCGCAACATCCCCCTGCAGCGTACGGGCTGGTTACTTTAGGCGGCCACAGAGCCCTTAAAGGGAACTGGGCTGCCTTGACTTGTTAGCAAAGCGGCCACAGAGTCCCTAAATCAGACTGGGCTGCCTGGAGTTGTTACTAAACTCCCCCCATTGCACTGACCGTTCTGTGCAATTTCCAATGGCCCCGCAGAAAAAGACCTGGGGGTGGTGGCCAAGAGCTGCTGAACACGAGCCCAGGTGTGCCCAGGTGGCCAAGAAGGACATTGGCATCCTGGCCTGGGTCAGCAACAGTGCGGCCAGCAGGACCAGGGCAGTGACTGTCCGTCCCCCTGTTTTGGGCACTGCTGAGGCCCCACCTCGAATCGTGGGGTCAGTTTTGGGTCCCTCACTGCAAGGAAGACTTTGAGGTGCTGGAGCGTGTCCAGAGAAGGGAATTGAGCTGGGGCAGGCTCTGGAGCACAAGTCTGAGGAGAAGCGGCTGAGGGAGATGAGGGGGCTCAGCCTGGAGAAAAGGAGGCTCGGGGAGGACCTTCCCTCTCTCTCCAACTCCGTGGAAGGACACCGGCTTGGGTGGGGATTCCTAACCATAAGGTATCTATCCCCATGATCTTTTGCGCCAAAAAGATTGTCACCGTATGTTTAGGATTTGGCAGCCGGGAAACCTTGGGGAGGATGGAGGGCTTTGCTTTAGGGCACGCGTTTTTAAAGGCTGCCCAGGCAGTCGCACATCGTGCAAAAGGTGTACGCTCTGCGCGAGACTTACGGGCATCCTGGAATTCAGTGACTGCGGTGTAAAACTGCCTGCTTCCCTTCCGCCGGCGGATCGGGGCAGTCGCTTGCGTGGTTGCTGCGGGAGCTTTTGTGCATTCGGCTTCGGGACTTTGCTAGGCTGCAATTCGGCAATGTGATCGAATGTGCCTGCTTTCCCAGCCTCCCTGCCGCTCGGGAATGCACAGACGGTGCACGGTGTGCCGCCTGGAGCCGGGGCTGTGTCCGCCGTCCCCTGAGTGCCCGGGGAATCGCTCCCTTTGCCCGTTGTGTCCGAGCCGCCGCCGCCCCCGCCCCGCTGAGGGGCCAAGCGTGCAGCGGAGCGCCCCCTGCCGGCCGTGACTGCCCCCGGCCCCGCCCCCCGCCGGCCGCGCGGGATCCCGGCCCCGCCCCGCGCCCGCCGCAGCCGCCAGCGGCCCCTGCCGGGCGTGGCCGTAACTGCAGCAAAGGGCAAACCCGGCCCTGGGCGGGGGAGCCTCCTGTGCGTGTGCTGCGGTTTGTTCTGTGCATATTCTATTCTAAAGAACTGGTGTTGAAGAATGGTTGGAGGATCAGAGACATGGGTCCCTGGAAGAGCTGTACAAGCAAGCCCTTTTTTAGCTTGACATAAGTAGGCCTCTTGCTAACTGCAGAAATCAGCAGGCTAACTGCAGAAATCAGCAGGCTAACTGCAGAAATCAGCAGGCCTTTGTAAGCCTCTTGCTAGCTGTAGAAAAAGGGAATAGTGAGAACAGAAATCATGAGAATAAAGAAAGAAGGCAAGGACACAAACACAGTGTCTTGACAATCCTATTATAGATAAACAACAGGACGTGCTGACAAGATGTACTGACCATGAGAAATGAGGAGGAACCCTGAATCGCCACATTAGCAATACGTGTAAAATGTAGCTTTTTACCCAGCATCAATAGAGAAGTGACAAATATGCATATTTGAGTGTATAAAAGCAAAGTCTGAATTTCAATAAACTGAAGCTTGCATTATCAATCACATTGATTGTCTGCATGTCTTCCCTCGCCAGAGTCAACGTCAAACTGGTACTCCTTTTCCTGCATTTTTTAAGCCCCATAATTTTCAAAGTTATAATGATTTGGAGAGAGCGGTCTTCTTGCCATTCCAGGAAGGTTCCCACTTCCTTAGCAGACATTTAACTTTTAAAACAGGACACTTTGTTAAAAAAAACCAAACCCGGGAACATTTCATGATTTCATGTACTACATGATTTCACGTCTAAAGAAACTGGGCTGTCTGCCCTTTTCTTCTCAGGCAATGCATTCCTCTGTCTTCAAGTACAAAAGCAACAAAGTGATTATAGGTAACAGTGGCAGAATACGCTGTGTTACTGTCACAGGGACTCCCGGCTTACTTCACCAGCTCCTGTCTGTTGTTTGCTGCTGCCCAGTGAAGAAGAGTCACATTTTCTTTTTCTGGTTGGCGAACAGCATATCCTGCTTCTACCAGTTCTTTGCATCGCTCTGCCATTCCATACCTTAAATGAGACAAAACACCAATTTACTTACCATTTGTTAAATATCCTCCAGTTTGGAGACAGTCGCATCCTAAAGAAAAAATACATCTCAATAAGCATCACCCAGCAGTTCCTACTTGAGCAGGTTCCACACTGCATTCAATGGAAACCTTGTAAAAAGAGTGGGGCTGTGCCTTGAGGAGTAGAAACTTCTACTTAACAAATCTGTCTGAAATGCTTTTGGTTTATTTACAATAGTAGCTGTAAGTCATGTTTCTTCTTCCACTTCAGGCAGAAAATGAAACTGAAGATGTTTCCTCTGTAAAAAAGGAAGCTTTGCAACAATGGACCTCCCGCTCCTGGAGGAAACATGCCACAGCCCTTGGAGAATTGGCAGTCACCGCTCACAGGCCATGGGAAAAGGGATAATTGTAACCCCCAGCTCAGCCTCCAGACCAGGGCTGACACACAGGACTCTCGCCATCCCCTCACGGTGGGATCCTGGCTGGAAGCATCACAGCTCGGGTCAGGACTTTGGGTAGAGACTTGGAGAGCCATTCAGGGCACAAGAGGGTTGGCAGCCTTCAGAAAAGAAAAGAAAAATGAAAGAGCAGGCGCTCTTTATGAAAAAACCCTTTTTTTTACCGACCCCTGTTTCGGTAGGTCACGGCAGTAGACAGAAGGTAGCACAGATTTGTAGCTGGCACCCGGGCCTGTTCCTGTAACGAGACTGGTTACTGCACTTTCCATCTCCATCACTTGTTCTTAAGGTAGAGGAAGATATTTGGGAGGGGCACAATGGGCCCAACACCATGGAAGCAAGTCCAGGATGTCAACAGCTTTCAGTTGTGCATGAGCAGGAAAGCTAAGAGACAAAGTCAGGCTTTTTTCTCATCCTGAAGGAGGAGAAGGGAGAATTCAGAGCTGACAAAAATATACCGTATTGGGGTGCACAAGTGCAGGGAGAACCCTCCCTTGCTGGACAGGAGGTGCTACAAGCATTCAGTGATTCTTTGTTGGCATAGCAAAGT
Organism: Coloeus monedula; assembly: GCF_965178545.1. Classification (NCBI taxonomy): domain Eukaryota; kingdom Metazoa; phylum Chordata; class Aves; order Passeriformes; family Corvidae; genus Coloeus; species Coloeus monedula. Next base: position 102,982 of record NC_138793.1, on the reverse strand, counting down.
CTCCAGAAGGGAGCTGGGGAGAAATACCACTCCTTCCCCCCAGTGTTCTAAAGCTCTGGGCTACACGGTGCAACAAAGTTGTCAAGAATCGCTCCATTACATAACACAACTCCCGAATGTGAGGGGGTTAGAGGCTGGTAACACCAGGGGGGTTCCCTTGAAGTCCCTAGGGATCACTTTCTCTGCTGTTCCTTCCTCAGCAGCGGGGGTCCCCTCACGCTCTTTCCCTGCCCCAGTGTGGGAGGCTGAGCCTGCTGGAGGTGTCCATCTGTCCCAGAGACATTTTCGGCATCTGTGCATCCCTGCACAGCTCCTGTAGATGCTGCTGTCCCCTGAATCCAGGCAGACTGGGCTGCATTTGCCTGCTGCCAGTGTGAGGGGAAGAAAGAGCAAGAGTTCATTAGGGCTTGACCTGAAATGACATTTTGGTGCTTCTGCTTTTTGTCACAGCTTTGGAACCTGAGCAGCATCTCTGTCCCTGCCACCCACTGGCCCTTGGAATGCACACATGAGCCCACGTATCACTTCTGGTGAAGCCAAGTGGCTGCGTCAGTTTGAAAGGGCAGCTGTTGTTTCACTGATGCATTTCTTGGCTGGTTACAGCCCCTCCGGCCTGTATTACAGCCTGTGCTTGAAGACACAAAACTGCCATGATGCCTTGAGGAAAGGCATCAAAAGCTTGACAAAGGCTGAAGGGAACACTCTGATTACCCCTTTTCCCAAGAGGGTTCTTTAGCTGAAGTTGCTAAACAGGACCAGACTTGACACCGCGGCATGGGCTTGTGGTTGTTTTATTTCTTGGGTCCTCAGTCCTGCGTGGGACTCGGTAACCGGGTGCTGCAGAGGCTCCAGCAAGGCATCAAAGACGCCTGCCCCGCACCCAAGGGTGGCGCAAGATCTCCTCCAGCGCTGGCCTGTCCGCGGGGTGCTTGGACAAACACCAGCGGATCAGATGTTGGCACTCTGGGGAGAGAAGCCAGAAAGCGCCGGTCACTTGCAGAAGGCTCCTGCCCAGCTGCTCCCGGTGCCCACAAGGCCCGGGCCGTGCTGCATGTGCTCAGAGCTGTGCCGGCCTCCCGGCTGACTCTGCCCTTTGCGGGACAGTGGCACGGCAGGACACGCGCCACCTTCAGCCAAGCGGGCCACACCGACCCTGTTGTCACGGGCCGCCGCCTGCGGCCAGCCCTTGAGGGCAGATGGGCCTCCCGCGCAGCTGCGTGAGGGCCATGCTGGGCTGCACGGTGCCATCTGCCAAAGCCTGCCTTCTTGAGGCCGGACACCAACCTGGAGAGACCTGCTGCCAGAAGAAGAGCTGCCCCGACACGATGTCACGGTCCTCCTGGAAGGGCATGTTCCCACAGACCATGACGTACAGCAGCACGCCCAGGGACCAGATGGTTGCCGAATGGCCATGGTAGCAGCCAAGGCAGATCCACTCGGGTGGGCTGTACATGTGTGTTCCTAGGGGACACAGGCAGTGCTGTCCAGGCGCAGGCTGCTGGCTTCCAGAAGCAGGGGCTGCACCGGTGGCGACAACTTCCCCCCGAGGCCACCGGGCATCCCCCAGCCAATTGGCCAAAGCCAGGAAACCATTCTGCAAGGCAAACAAGGCCAGCGGAGCAGCCCAAGCCCTTGCGGGCCTGCCAAGCCGAGCGGCCGGGGCCTGGCTTTGGCAGCCCCCCTCTGTGGGCAGGGCTGGCAGCCGGCTCCTGGGGCACAGCATCTGCCCCGTGCCAAAGGGCAGCCGGCAGCCAGCTGAATGCCGCACCCCGCAGCCCAGGAGGGAACAGGGCCGTGCCGTGCCTGGCACTGGGAGCAGGGCCTGGCCTGTGGGCTCACCGGCAAATCGCGTGAAGGCCTGCTCCTGGAGAAAGGTGCCGCAACCGAAGTCGATGAGCTTCAGGTCGCCGCTCTCCGGGCCCACGAGGAGATTCTCTGGCTTGATGTCCCGGTGCAGGACGCCGCAGGCGGTGCAGTGCCGCACGGCCTCCAGCACCTGGCAGAAAAGCCAGCGCGCCATCTCCTCGCACAGGAACCCCTGCTCCAGCAGGAAGGCCAGGAGATCCTGCGATGGCTCCGGACGCTCCATCACCAGCAGGAAGCTGTCAGGCAGCTCAAACCAGTCGAGGAGCCGGATGATGTTGTGGCAGCCAGAGCCCACCTTCTCCATGAGCACGATCTCCATGGGAACACGGGTGCCGTCGGGCTGTGAGGAGGAGACAGTGCCTCCAACAGGCCTGATGCTGCCCTGTGCCTCCGCTGCCCCGCGCCTGGGATGCCCCAGTGCCCCCTTGGGCAGCCTCCCTGGTGCTTGGGCTTCCTCCCGCCCAGGGGATGCTTGGGGGATGCCCCCCTGCCCGGCCCCACCACCGGTGTTCGGCATCCCCGGGCCCGCCGTGCTCTGGCTCGCACGCTGAGCCCACGCCCGCTCCCCCCGCCCTGCGCCGCCTCCCGCCCTCGGGGCCCGGCCTTATCCCTGCCCGCCGCGCCCCGCTCTGTCGCGGTGGCCCCGCTCACTCACCAGCTCGTACCACTGCAGGACGCTCTCCCGGGCCACGCGTTTGATGGCCACCTGCAAGCCCACGAGAGACGGGGCTGAGCTCAAGCCCTGCCCCGCCCCGCCCCTGGCCCTCCTCCCGCGCCCCGCCGTCCGGGCCACTTACCGGGCTCCCGTCTGAGAGGCGGATGCCCGAGAAAACGGTGCCGAAGCCACCGCTGCCCAGCTGCGGGCCCAGCTGGTACAGCTCCTGCAGCTTCTTCTTTTGCCCTGCGACCGAGACCGAGCCATCAGCCTTGCGCCCAGGGCCCCCCCGGCCAAGTGCCCGCGAGTGAAGCGGGCCGAGCCACCGCGGGCCACGTTGCTCTGACCTGCTTCCTGCTGCGCGCCGGGCAGCGGCCACCGCCTTGCAGCCGTCGGGCTGGCGAGCGGCAGAGCTGGGGCAGGGGAGCGCGCAGAGGCGGCTGCAGGAGCCGGAGGGCAGCGGGGCAGGGCGGCACCGTCGCTGTCCCCGGCGTCGTGGGCTGGACTCTGCTGTTGAGGACTGCCGGGGCTACAGCCCGAGGACTCGCACAGGGGGGTGTCAGGAGCAGCTGCAAACCAGGGAGGGGTTTTTTGAAGCCGTGGCCTCAGAAGCACTGGAAACAGCCAGAGACTCTGCTGCTCTCGAGGGCCCTGGCCTGGCCTGGGGATGCCCCTCAAGAGCCCCGAGGGAGCCTCAGACAGCTCCTCAGAAGATCTCACCTGCTACCAGAAAGGCCTTCCTGGTAGTCGGTGGCCGTCTCGGAGCAGCTTCCTGGAGATGGAGAAACCTCCTGGGTCTCTTGAGGGTCGTCTCCGCCGCCAGGCACGGGCTGTTGCCAGCTGGCACAGCCGGCACAGCGTCCTGGGAGCTGTGGGCTGGCAACTGCTGGCTCCAGCTCACTTGCTGCTCTGCCACCTGCTCCTGAGAAGGCTCCCCTGGATCAGGCTGGGCTCCCACTTGGACTTCTGGGCTTTCCCTGGCCACATCATTTGTCAGGGTTGCGCCCGTATTGTTGAAGTCCGTGAGTCCAAGGGAGCTGGGAGACCTGTCCACAGGCTCTGCACCTTCTGCAGGCTGACAGGTCTCACTGAGTGTCTGCGGGGGATAGAGGCTGTCAGAGATAGCCGAGGCTCGTGGCAGGATGGAGGATCTCTGACAGCCTGAGCTTCTTGCCTGTACAGTGGGTCTCTCATGGTGTGCCATCCTTGCAAGGGCTGAGGCTCTCCCAGGGATGGAGAATCTTGCTGGGAGCAGCCTCTTGAAGGGATGGAGGCTCCTGGAGGAGCTGGACGAGCCACAGCAGGGCAGGTGGCCTCGCTTCAGCAGCTCCTCCAGTACTTTCCACAACGCCTGCCACATCCCAGAGTAGAGCGGCACCCATGTCCCATTGCGAGCCCAGAGCAGCAGCATCAGTTCCTGCAGCTCCTGGGCCACTGCCACGCAGGGGCCGCAGCTGCAGGGGCTGTCCAGGGGGCTCGCGGGAGCACGTGGCCACCTGCGAGGAGTCGCCTGAGGCCTGGACGACCTGGGAGTCACAGGGGCTCCTCGCTTCCTCCGTGAGCCTCTGGGCTGCACCACGGGGCGCTTGCGCCTCTTTGTTCTCCATGCCTGCCGCCTCTGTGGTTGCCAGTGGCCAGCGGCCCACCAGACAGCCACAGTGGCCAGCAGCAGGACAAGCACAATCACCAGGACGCCACCGTCACACATGGCTCCGGCACGTCCCATCGCGACTGCACTGGCAGCTGCAGGTGCTGGCCTGTGTTACGTAGCGACTGCGTGGTGATGTCACAGTGCCGTGGGCCAGGACAGCCGTGTGACATCCCAGCCCTGCCTCTCGCCAGCGCTCAGCCCCTTTGTGCCGTCACAGCCCTGTGCCCACCTCAGGGATCAGCAGAACCAGCTCATTTCTGGAGATTGCACATGGCCAGAAAAAGCCTGGCAGTAAGAACAGGAGCTCAGCCTGCTGCAGCGAATCATTCCCTGCAGCAAGTGGCACATCAGGAAGAGTGCTGCTGCCACCAGTGTCAAGCCCATGGCTCCCAGGACACTGCAGCGGTACCAACTGGAAACACCCACTACTCTGTGCCTTAGAAGATCTTCCAGAGACAAAGGGAGTTGAAGTTCCTGTGTCTCTGCGGAGCTCTCCTGAACTGGCTGTTGAGGGCAGGAAGAGTTTTCTGTAACAGCTCACCGACTTCTGCGTTGCCTCTTTTCTAAATAAGTCAGGATTTCCCAAGGAGCACTCATGGTCCTCCCAGTGCTCTGGTTTTGACAGGCATAGGGTTCCTTTTTTCCCAATTGCTGGCACACGCTGGGTTCAGATTCACAATGGGAATGCTGTGGATCAAACAGGGGTGGTTTGGTTTCTGCTGAGCAGGGCTTGCCCTCTTCAAGGACTTTGCAGTGTCCCTTGGTACAGTGCATGTTTTCCACTGGGAAGGGAGGGAGGAGTGTTGAAGACAGAGGCAAAGAATGCATTAAACACCTGTGCTGTGTCCCTGTCCCTGTTTGTGAGGTGATAATCCACATCCTGGAAGGGGGACAATGTTATTTCTACAATGTTTTTTTCCACTAATATATTTTAAAACACTCTTTTTATTGTGCCCCACATTTCTTCCTCTCCAGCTGAGCTTTCACTGCACCAAAGTTCTCCCTACAGTGGCAAGAGACATCTCTGTGGAAGGAATGAGAAGGAGGTGTCTTTACAAACTATCTGTAGGCCTGATGGTAGATAAAGCCAGATACTGATAGGTGAAAGAAGCAAAGCGAGGAACCATAAATTCCATAGGAATTCCACTAATTGACACAGACTGTTACTCACTCAAGACTCTGCTAATCCCTGGATTTAGAGCAAAAGAACAGAGACACAATGAAAAGAATGAGGGTGGGGGGTACACATTAGAAAGGGGGTTTGTATTAAGCCATTCGGGAAGTCTGTACCTCTCAAGTACCTCAGCCAGTGGGGAAAGAGAGAGGGAAATGCAGCTGGGAAATTAGGAGGAAAAGGAAGCTGCGTCCTCTAACAATTTGAGAGATCCCATGGGAAATGCCCATGACTTCTCCCTTTATTCGAATAAAATAGCAGGACTGCTCTGTCTCGTGCTTGGACATAAACCTGTCGTGTTTGTGGATTAATTTTCCTGACATCTGTATTCTTCTGCTGACCTTGCTTCCACTGGGCACACAGCTTTCTTTTCCATCCTCTTTCCCAGAGAAGATGCCTTCTGCCTCGTCTGCTTGGCTTCCGACATTTGGGAATCGCCTGCTCCTGCGCCCTTAGGAGGTGATGTTTCAAAATTGACCAGCACTGATGGACCCCAGCACCTGCAAAAACATTGTCCCTGGAGATCCTGCTTACCAGTTCCCTGAGCAGTCTGAAGTCTGCTCTCTTCATGCCCCGAGCTGAGGTTTTGCTGGCCCTTTTCCTCTTGTCAGAGGTTGGAAACTCGATTTATCTGTGGTTGCTGTGGCCAAGACGGCCGCCAGTCCCCACTTGGCTCAGGGCACGTGGGACTCAGACAGCGGCCTGGCTCCAGGGGGGCTGAGCTGGAGAGTTCTGGGCTGTGGGGGGCTCCCCCCTTACCTGGGAGGAGGCTCCCTGGGGAGGAAGAAGGGTCTGGCATGAGCCACAAGGCCCCTGGCCAAGGGACGGTAGCGGGGGACATGTCCGTAGCAGATGCTGTCTGGCAGGAGCTGTGGCAAGGAGTGGGTGTGGGGCTGGGGGTGTCACAGAGCTCAGGGAGGATGTTCCCGCAGCCCAGCAGGCAGAAAGCCCCTGGCTCACAGCAGGAGCCAAGTTCCAGGTCACCAGGAACAGCCCCCTCCCTCACCAGTGCTCCCAGCCTCCCACAAACGTTGGTTATGCTCATGGGTGCTGCCAAGGTTCCCTATGGGAACAGGGCTGGACACCCTAAAAAGGGGGGTCAACACCCCAGAGGCAAAGCCAGCGCAGGGGGGAATTGTTGAGAGTCTCTCTGAAGAATGGCTAAAAAGCAAAGGTCATGATAACACAGGAGGCTTAAAAAAGATGCAGACACTGAGTCCTTGAGCAAGAAGTTGCATAGATAACAGAATGTGCATTCAGATAAGAAAGAAGACAGAAACCATATGGAAGAGAAAGATAAGACCACCGTGTTTGTAGATCCCACGGAATAGCTCCCACCAATGAGGAGCTCAACTTTTGCAATATGTATGAGCTAATTAAAGGTACTATAAGTAAGTGTAGTTTTGAAAAATAAATCGAGACTTGCTGAACATCATGCCTTGAGTGCTTGTCTCCCGCGACTCCACCCGACATCTGGCACCCGAACAGGAGAAGTTGCCCTAGCCTTATGCGATGGGGGAGTTGCGTTGGGGTCGGGTCCCGCAGCTAGACGGACGGCGAAAGAGGTCTCGTATACTGCAACGATTTCCTCCGCGCCCGAGTGACCGCACAGGCGGGCTCGCCGATACGTGCTGCCGAAGCCTGGAGGGGCTAGCAACGGTACCGACGTAAGTATGGAAAGGCAAGCAGCACAGGAACTTTTCAAGGCTTTTTTGCTTAAGCGTAATTTTAAAGGGATTGATCTTGATAAAGACCTCCCTGCTCTTTTAACGCATGCGCGCTCTTACGGTTTTTTCGCTGACCCCCACTCCATTCATGAATTAAGTCAGTGGCGCGCGTATAGTGACAAACTTTGGGATCTTGTCTTAGATGACGATAAGCCAGCTAAAAAGATAGCTAAACTATGGAGAGTTGTTTATAATGAACTTTTAATGGTACAGGCAGAAAAGAAAGCCGCAGAAAAGATTAAAGTTGCACAGGACCGTAATCGTCTTTACGGGGAACATGGTCCCTCTCCCTTCTCTGGTCCGCCTAATCCCCCCACCTTTGCTACGGTTCACGTACCCCCTGAGGCCCTTGCCTCTGAGTTGCCTTCCGCGCCTACCCCCCCCCCCCCCCCTGCTCCTCCCACGCCTTCCTTGCCGCAGCCTGCTCCTCCGCCCTTGCCTCACCCGTCTCCGCCGGACTGTTCTCGCTCGCGAAACCCCTTTGTTAGCCCTGAGCCTGTCCCTGGGGCAGAGTCTGACCTCGCGGAGGCCATGGCTAGGGGCCATCGAGAACTTTGGGCTGCGGTTGCTCGTGAGGGCTTACAAAAGGGTGATTCTGACATGCTAGCGGCTGCTCAGGACAGCATAGCGTTCCCTGTCTTATTTGTCCCTAATCCGCAAGGGGGCGGCAATATCGCACAGGTGACTAATCTGGATTGGAAGCTGTTAGCTCAGCTACGAGCAACGGTGGGGAATTACGGTGTCACCAGTGAACCAGTTAAACAGATGCTTGATTATATTTTTAACGCTTTTACCCTTCTTCCTGCTGACATTAAAGGCATTACTAAGCTCATGTATACCCCACATCAGCGACTGCTTTTTGAGGCTCGCTGGAGGGAGGAGGCAGCTGTTAGTGCAGATCTCGCTAGACCCCAGGGAGATCCGTCAGCAGATATCACTGTAGATGAACTTCTAGGACAAGGTCAACATATGAGGGTTGAGGCTCAGGCTGCACTAGGCCCTGCTAAATTGCGGGAAGCTATGGCAGTTGCTAAGAAAGCTATGGATAAAGTCCGAGCCCCGGGTGGGATCCCTATGTATATGAACATTAAGCAAGGCAGAGAGGAATCTTTAGGCTCTTTTGTTGACAAAGTTATGGAAGCCATCTCAAAAGCTGGGGTTCAAGAGCATATGCATGACCCGTTACTTAAGCAATGCCTTTTACAAAATGGCAATCAAGCCACTCGTGCCCTTATTACTTCCACCCCAGGGGATTGGACTGTCCAGCAGCTCCTAGAAAAGGCTGCTACCATGCCCACTGGCTCTCAGCTGTTCTTAGCACAGGCTTTAGAAAAGTTAGGTGAAGGGCTTAAAGAACAGGCTATTAGCTCTCAAAATCAGGTAATGGCAGCCCTTGCTCCTCTCCAAGCGGCAGCAGCACGTCCCCGCCCAGCTCCAGGTGGCCGCATGAAGTGTTATCGCTGTGGGACACCCAGTCATATTCGTCGCGAATGTACAGCCGCAAGAATTTAGCGACCCAGCGCGAACAGCGGCCGCGCGACGACACAAGTAACCGCTCCAGCACCTCTACCTGTCCCCGCCCAGCGACAAGCGGAAGTCTCGGCCTGGACCTGGCAGCCTCAGTAGATACCGAGTTGCTAACATCAGAAATCCATCGCATTCCCACTGGTGTCATCGGACCTGTGTACATTAATGGCCAAGCTATGGGAGGACTTATTGTAAGTCGTTCATCTGCAATTACAATAGGACTCCTAGTAGAGACTGGTCTTGTTGATGCTGACTCCGCTAAAGAAATTTTTATTTTAGCACATACCGATTATCCTCCCGTTAAAATCCCGGCAGGACAAAAGTTAGCACAACTAGTACCATTACCACATCTGGCTTCAAGCATTCCGCCTGTTTGTGATGCACCTAGGTGTCAGCCAAGTCCTGGCTCTACTGGATCTCTGACCTTACTCACTATTGATCTCACCTCCCGCCCACGGAAGCGTTGTCTCCTGCTGCATCAGGCAGAGTCCATCACCTTGGAACCTATCCTCAACCCCCGACGCCCATGCCTTGGGTGCGCTACAAAGACCCCAAGACGGGACTTTGGCAGGATCCTGTAAAAACCTTGTACTGGGGAAGAGGTTACTTATGTGTGTCCACTCCGACAGGTCCCCTATGGGTTCCGGCCAAATGGACTAAGCCTGTTGTCACTGATGAGCAACCCACAACAGAGGAAGAAAAGAAGAGTACAGAGGAAGATATCACAGATCCTGCAGGAAGTTGAGCAGCGGTTTTGCATTACCTTCCTTGTGGACTCTGAACAGGAGATAGAGGGTTATCTCCTCCCACATTTGCAGAGACACTTTTTGCGCTTTTTGCCAATCTGCTTGCTTTGCATGTAATTGTAATAATCATAAGGCGTGGGTAAGATTGCTTTGCGGAGGCTGTAATTTACAGTGGTGGGTCCACCAGCAACATCTATCAGAAGGGTTTTGATGTCAGTCTTGCAGTTTTCACTGGCACCGTGAGACAGCTCAAGGAGCATTAGTACAACTCACAGGCAAAAATATCATTGAGAGTTTGCAATTAGTTGAAAATCTTGAAGATCTGTGGCTAAGAGAATTAGCGTGGTCAGTACAGCATTTAGCAAAAAAGATCTTAGCCGATAGCTACTCTGTAGTTTTGCAATCCTCGTGCCAACCAAATATCGGGGTCCCCATTCAGTGGCAAGTTGACCCAAGAAAGTGGGATCATGTTTGCCGGCGGTTTAACCATCGTGCTGCTAATCACAGGCTCAGTAATGGGTCACCCCCTTTCCTATCCTCCTAAAGTGTTTGACCCTAGAGATAATATCTGGGTCTCCTTGGCACGTGAATTGAACACCACAACATTCTGTGCCTCCTTAGCCACACCCAGTACCCCATTTTTGACATGCTTAGTTGGAGTACCACTAACAGATAATACATGGCGTAACTTCGTAATCGAGACCCAGAACCAGTTCAAAATTATTAGACCATTAAAATCCACAATGAATATTACCACTGGCCTACAAGAGTATGATAGCTGGGATGATAAACTCCCGGTGGGCCCTGAGCCACAAGAGATAGAACTAGTTGATTCTCTTAATGCTACAGCCTGTATTTATATTAATAGTTCACGTGATTTATGCCAAGAGGGCAGCCTTAATGGCTGTCGACTGAATGAATCCAACCCCACCTTGATTTATCCTATTGGCAATGCTTTACAGTGGGATTTAGAATGGTGCAACGTTACCGTGAGAAATCGATCTCTTGCAGCCCCTGGAACGTTTTTCCCTCGAAAGTTACCCAGAGGGTTTTTCCTAATTTGTGGGAATCGTGCCTGGTCAGGTATTCCATCCAGGCCTGTAGGTGGGCCCTGTACCTTTGGCCAACTGAGTCTTGCACTTCCACAGCACCATCCTAATGCTACACACCGAACACAATGGCGGAGGTCTTTAACAGAAACTATAACACCTGAATGTCAGGATGACCTCACGCTATGGAGCAAATCAGAAGTGCTTTTTACCTCCCTTTTTGTTCCTGGTGCAGCTGCGGCACGAGCCCATCGTCACTTAGAAAAACTGGCATGTTGGGTAGTTAAACAGGCAAACGGTACCAGCCGAGTGTTGTCTGAACTTGCAGAAGATCTGAGTTCAGTCCAAAATGCCCTGCTTCAAAATAGAGCAGCTATAGATTTTCTACTCTTAGCCCACGGCCATGGCTGTGAAGACTTTGAAGGAATGTGCTGTATGGATCTTGAGGATCATTCTAAGTCCATCCACGCCGAAATTAAGAATTTGATTGAACACTCCCAAAAAATAAAAAAAGACTCCGGATTTTTCGGATTAGAAGGACTTACAGAGTGGATGGGCTTAGAAGGATGGATGAAAAGTGTGATTAAATCCTTAATGCTGTTGCTAATAATTGTTTTGCTTGGTTTACTTATGCTTAGCTGTATAATGTCATGTGTAAAAAATTTAATTTCGAAGTCAGTCAATATGACTATGATCATGCAAAAAGAAAACAGGGGAAGTGTTGAGAGTCTTTCTGAAGAATGGCTAAAAAGCAAAGGTCATGATAACACAGGAGGCTTAGAAAAGATGCAGACACTGAGTCCTTGAGCAAGAAGTTGCATAGATAACAGAATGTGCATTCAGATAAGAAAGAAGACAGAAACCATATGGAAGAGAAAGATAAGACCACCGTGTTTGTAGATCCCACGGAATAGCTCCCACCAATGAGGAGCTCAACTTTTGCAATATGTATGAGCTAATTAAAGGTACTATAAGTAAGTGTAGTTTTGAAAAATAAATCGAGACTTGCTGAACATCATGCCTTGAGTGCTTGTCTCCCGCGACTCCACCCGACAGGGAATGAGTGGGATGAGTGTGAGAGGACCACCTCTACCCCTCCCATCCCGCACCAGGGAGCAGGGACCTTCCTGGGACAGCTCCAGGAGGATATTCAGGACCATCCTTGCCTGGGACAGGGGTGTCAAGGAGATCCAGGAGGGATCAGTGTCCAACTCTGTGTCCTGGGACACCCTGCACCCTGTTCCCCACAGCCCTGATTTTCAGGAAGGAGCCACAGGAGCCTCCTGGCCATTGATGGATTTTTCTTTCAGGAATTCACTGTGGAGCTCGTTTCTCTTTTTTTTCCTCTTTCTGAGCTCCTGTAAACACGGCATAGAGCTGGAAGGGGCGGGGCGGGGCGGAGAAGACCCAGCTGGGGAAGTCTTGAGGGGTTCTGTGTCTCTGGCACCCTGCTTTCCTCCTCTCCCTTTCGTGGAGGTGTGGGCTGGGAACGGAGCATCTTCCCCGCGTGGCCGCGGTGCCCCGGATCCCTGCCCTGAGTGGAGGGACAACACCGGGCGTCTCTGGCCTGCCCCACGCAGCCAGGGTGTCCCACAGAGCTCCTCCAAACCCCTGCTCTTGGCCGCCAGGGGCCTAATTAGTGACGTATTAACGAGGGACGAACTAAGGGCGCTAATTAGGGAGGGGAGGGCGGGGAGGGGGCGTGGCCAGGGCCTCAGCGGCGCCGAGGGGGCGTGGTCTGAGCGGGGGCGGGGCCAGCGCTGAGGGGAAAAGGGCGGGAAAAGGCTCGGTGATGCTGAGGGGAAGCGTCGGGAAGGAGGGGACAGAGGGATATTGCTGGGAAAAAGGGAGACACAAGAGCTCTTGGGGGCCTGAAACCACTAACAGTGGTGGAGGGGAGCCCAACACACTCCTCCTATGTATCCCTATCCTTTACACAGGGAAAGCCGTGGCTAAAATCCAGGAGAAACAGTGCTGTGGATCCAAGGAATCAGAAGCAGGATCTGTGTGGAGGGTGCCCCTCACGGGAGGCACATGAATCGAACAGAGCGAGGCTGGGGCAGGAGGGTCACACCCAGCAGAGAAGGGGGACCCTCTGTCCATGCCAAGGCCCAGGGCAGCCCTGTCCCGGGAAGCACACAGGGAGCGGATCCTTGAGCTGCTGCACGTTCGCGCTGCCCTCGCTCAGCCGGGAGCCCCCTCGTTGCCCAGGGGGAGCTGGTGGCAGTGGGGAGTGGGAGAGGGAAAGATCTGTCCTACGCCTCCATGGACTCCGATGCCGTGTTCATGCTGCGCCAAATGGCTGCCCTGTTGGGAACAGAACCAGAGACCTCCATCAACATCCTGATTTACTGCTCCAGAAAAAGAAAAATCCCAAACATTAATTCCAAGGGGGATAATTGAATATCTCCTCGGCATCTGGAGATCTATTACCTGAATCCAGTCATGAGTTTCCTTCAGGTCTCCTCCCTCGGGACCAGTTAAACAGGAGGTGGGGTTAAACCCTTCCCCCCTACTTAATTCTAAATCCTCCTGTTCCATGAGAGGCTCTTTTGGTCAACAAAGCCTCAACTTGATGTGAAGCTTAAGGGTTAGAGAGCCTCCTGCCGTCCTCAGTTACCATGAAAGCCGTGGCTGCACAATTTTGCAAACAATGGGACCACCCCTCGCCGAGGGGTCTAACATTTCAGAAGAATGGGCCATCGGTTTTCAAGTACCGCCCCGTGGTGTTCTTGCACCAGAACTCCTCTGGCGTGGTCCTGTTCAACATCTACATAAAATGCAAATACTTCTTCCCTGTCTGGAAGGGCTAGGGCAGGAGCCTCAGTTCATCTGCTTTTTAACACTTTAAAATTCTGCCAGGTTCTCACCTGGCAGGATAGCAGTGTTATGGGGAGACATCCGTGGCTCCAAAAGACCTGCCTTTAACAGGGACTCAGTAACAGGCTGTAACCCCTTCCTTCCCTCCTGAAAGAGGGTATTGCTTTTTAAACAACACTTGTCCTGGTGGCTTCAAAGTGATTTGGAGAGGTTCTAGATCGAATTTTCCACATTTCCCTGGAACTACCCACACTTCTGGGTTTACTTCAGCATAGGCCGTCTCCAGCATTTGACAGACAGTTACAGCAGTGGTAGCTTCCTTATCACCTTTCACAATATTAATTTACATTCCCACTTTAGCCATCAAATCCCTTCCCAGTAAATTACAATCACAATCAGGAACAAACAGAAATTCATGCCTTTCAAACCTATCCCCCACATTTACCAATAGTGGTTGAATAAAATGCACCTGCTCCTCTATCCCAGGACCACTTGGTCCCTGAATAATCAAAGAACTTCTTGACAGTTTCCCCCCTTAGGCCTAAAGCTGCGAGTGGATCGAGAGGTCCCGTGTGTCCCAGGGAACTGACTTGCTCTCTGTCCACACCTGCCCTGCCTGTTAGCAAGGGCCCCAGTGTGGTGAGTCCCTGGTACGATGGGAGCCCCTGACACCCCTAACAATCCATTTCCATCAAACGGTGGCTCTGCGGTCACTCCCACGTCCAGTGTCCTTCTGCCCTGCAGATGGCACTGATCCCTTCCCCATCGCGGTTTCGATCGGCTCTGCTCTGTGCTGCCCACACCGTCCCCTGGATCCTGGGGGTCCCCTTGATCCCTGAGGTTTATAACCCAAATCCTCCACCCTGGCCCCACAAGCCAATCTGGTGCAGGGTCATCTGCTGGATCCCTGCCACCTGTGTCCTAGGGCCTCTTGGTGTCTTGTACTGGGTTCCCCTCCAGTTATGCCAGGCTGGGACTGTAGGAACAATACCTCCTTGTTTTTCCTGCCCTGGAAGCTGGGGATACAAGGGACCTCCTACTTTGTGGCACTGTCTGCCACTCCCAGGGCCACACAGAGATACCCAGGGACATGCTGGAATGATACTTCCTTGCTCCATGGCGGCTCCTAGTGTCTTTCAGTGGCATCAGTAGGAGCTGAAGATGGCCTGGATGCGCTCCCCAGCTGGGGGTTTGTAGGTGCTCCCTCACCCTGGGCCACCCATCTTCATTGAGGGTGTCCCCAGCACTGTGGCACTGCCAGTACGTTCTGTCATCCATGCTGGAAGCCAGTTCGTGGATGGAGACCACCATGGGGCCCCAGGATGTCCGGAAGTTGCCAGGAAGAGGGCTCCGGGCTGGGTGGTGGGATGCCCAACCCCACTACCACAGCCCCTCTGGCTCTCACCTCTGGCTCTCACCTGGCTCTCACCTATCACAGCCCCTCTGGCTCTCACCTCTCACTCCTCTGCCACCACCTCCAGCACCCTGAGCAGCATGGAGCCACCTGGGACCCTTTCTGAGGTGGAGTAGTGGAAGTGTTTTCCCTGAACTGTGTTGGCAGAAGAGGAGGGCAAGGATGTGCAGAGCCATCTGTCCCAAGGTCATGGCTGTGGGGACAAGAGGACAGCCGGGGCACATGGTGGGATGGCACCTGGCACCACCTTGCCCATCCAGGGCACCCTGAGAGCCAGCAGTGCCAAGCCTGCAGTGCCTGGTCCTCTGAGACCAAGTGCGTGGTCCTCCCTTTCCCTTCCCAGCCCCTCATCTCCTCCCCTCCCTGCCTTGCTGGGCTCTCCTCACTGCCTCCTCTTTGACCTCCTGGAGCAGCTGCTTATGGATGGACCCTCGGTGGCGACCCCCGGATAGGTCCATGGCAGGACGCTGGGGTTTGGCACCTTGTTGGGATTTGTCCCTCCAGGCACTGAAGCAACTGGAAGACCAGTTGTTGCGGGGGCCACTGGAAGGACAGGTGTGGCCACCAGGTTTGCACTGGGGGCGGGAGGTCACTGGGATCCCATGTCCTGTCCTCAGTCTTTCTCCCAGCTTTCCGTGGGTGGCTGACGCTCAGCTCAGCCCTCCATGGCTGTGCAGCCCACCAGGGCCAGCAGGACCGCGATGCCCAAAGCCGTGGCAAGCATCCTCTCAGGACAGGCTGACCCACTCAGGATGGCAGAATCCCGTGGGAATTGGGCTCTCTGGGCATCCTCTCTGCTTTTAGCTGTTGCCAGTGTCCTTGTCCCACAGACTCTGGCTCTGCCAAGTACCACCGGCTTCTCTGGGTGCTGAAGGGTGTCCAACGGGGGAGGCAGAGTGGTGCGAGGGACAGTGATCTTCCATTTGGGATTGCTGGATATTGTTCTGGGCCCAGCCTGGACCAGAACAATATCCATGAGGCTGTGGCATTGGATGGGATTCATCCCAGTATGTCCCAGCAGGAACCCTCTAAATCATCTACCCAAGCTCCTGAAAGCCCAAGGAGGTCCATGCTGGCTCAATGCTCTCCAGCTGTATGCGACTTAACAGCAAGGGCTTGGACTTTCCAGGAAACTCCAGCCCTCTTAATCTGATCTTGATTACAGGAAAAATGGTGGAGAAGGTCATACTTGGCACTACTGGGAAGTGATGGAAGGACAATGCCAGTGTCAGCCGTGGGCAGCGTGAGATAACAGAGGGAAATTCTGGTCTACCTGATTGATTATCCTGCTGCCATAAGGTCACCTGTCTCATGGGTGATGGGAAGGCATTGCAGGTTGTATTTCAGGATTTTAAGAGGAGTTTTGATCCTGTCCCTCACAGAATCCTTCTGGAGCAGGTGTCCAGATGTGAGATGAGCAGGGACAGGGTGTGCTGGGTGAAGAACTGGCTGATGTACTGGTTTTCAATGGGATAGGATCCATTTTCTTCCCAGGAAGTGGGACAGAGCTGGATTTGGATTCAGGATGGGAATGCGGTGGATAGCACGTGGGTGGTTTGGATGTTGCTGAGCAGGGCTTGCCCTCCCCAAGGACTTTACAGTGTCCCTTTGGACAATCCCATGCTCTGCCAGCAAGGACGTGACACCATTATTGTTCCCCTCCTCATCCCTGTGTCCTACTTAGACAAGAATCTTCCACCCACTCTGCTCCAGAGGGCCCTCAAGTGCCCACAGGGAGCCCCATTCTTCCTCCTGTGGCACTGGAGAGCGCTGGGGTGAGGCAGGGCTGTGACGGCACAAAGGGGCTGAGCGCTGGCGAGAGGCAGGGCTGGGATGTCACACGGCTGTCCTGGCCCACGGCACTGTGACATCACCACGCAGTCGCTACGTAACACAGGCCAGCACCTGCAGCTGCCAGTGCAGTCGCGATGGGACGTGCCGGAGCCATGTGTGACGGTGGCGTCCTGGTGATTGTGCTTGTCCTGCTGCAATGGGACATGGGTGCCGCTCTACTCTGGGATGTGGCAGGCGTTGTGGAAAGTACTGGAGGAGCTGCTGAAGCGAGGCCACCTGCCCTGCTGTGGCTCGTCCAGCTCCTCCAGGAGCCTCCATCCCTTCAAGAGGCTGCTCCCAGCAAGATTCTCCATCCCTGGGAGAGCCTCAGCCCTTGCAAGGATGGCACACCAAGAGGGACCCGCCATCCAGGCAAGAAGCTCAGGCTGTCAGAGATCCTCCATCCTGCCACGAGCCTCGGCTATCTCTGACAGCCTCTATCCCCCACAGACACTCAGTGAGACCTGTCAGCCTGCAGAAGGTGCAGAGCCTGTGGACAGGTCTCCCAGCTCCCTTGGACACACGGACTTCAACAATACGGGCGCAACCCTGACAAATGACGTGGCCAGGGAAAGCCCAGAAGTCCAAGTGGGAGCCCAGCCCGATCCAGGGGAGCCTTCTCAGGAGCAGGTGGCGGAGCAGCAAGTGAGCTGGAGCCAGCAGTTGCCGGCCCACAGCTCCCAGGACGCTGTGCCGGCTGTGCCAGCTGGCAACAGCCCGTGCCTGGCGGCGGAGACGACCCTCAAGAGACCCAGGAGGTTTCTCCATCTCCAGGAAGCTGCTCCGAGACGGCCACCGACTACCAGGAAGGCCTTTCTGGTAGCAGGTGAGATCTTCTGAGGAGCTGTCTGAGGCTCCCTCGGGGCTCTTGAGGGGCATCCCCAGGCCAGGCCAGGGCCCTTGAGAGCAGCAGAGTCTCTGGCTGTTTCCAGTGCTTCTGAGGCCACGGCTTCAAAAAACCCCTCCCTGGTTTGCAGCTGCTCCTGACACCCCCCTGTGCGAGTCCTCGGGCTGTAGCCCCGGCAGTCCTCAACAGCAGAGTCCAGCCCACGACGCCGGGGACAGCGACGGTGCCGCCCTGCCCCGCTGCCCTCCGGCTCCTGCAGCCGCCTCTGCGCGCTCCCCTGCCCCAGCTCTGCCGCTCGCCAGCCCGACGGCTGCAAGGCGGTGGCCGCTGCCCGGCGCGCAGCAGGAAGCAGGTCAGAGCAACGTGGCCCGCGGTGGCTCGGCCCGCTTCACTCGCGGGCACTTGGCCGGGGGGGCCCTGGGCGCAAGGCTGATGGCTCGGTCTCGGTCGCAGGGCAAAAGAAGAAGCTGCAGGAGCTGTACCAGCTGGGCCCGCAGCTGGGCAGCGGTGGCTTCGGCACCGTTTTCTCGGGCATCCGCCTCTCAGACGGGAGCCCGGTAAGTGGCCCGGACGGCGGGGCGCGGGAGGAGGGCCAGGGGCGGGGCGGGGCAGGGCTTGAGCTCAGCCCCGTCTCTCGTGGGCTTGCAGGTGGCCATCAAACGTGTGGCCCGGGAGAGCGTCCTGCAGTGGTACGAGCTGGTGAGTGAGCGGGGCCACCGCGACAGAGCGGGGCGCGGCGGGCAGGGATAAGGCCGGGCCCCGAGGGCGGGAGGCGGCGCAGGGCGGGGGGAGCGGGCGTGGGCTCAGCGTGCGAGCCGGAGCACGGCGGGCCCGGGGATGCCGAACACCGGTGGTGGGGCCGGGCAGGGGGGCACCCCCCAAGCATCCCCTGGGCGGGAGGAAGCCCAAGCACCAGGGAGGCTGCCCAAGGGGGCACTGGGGCATCCCAGGCGCGGGGCAGCGGAGGCACAGGGCAGCATCAGGCCTGTTGGAGGCACTGTCTCCTCCTCACAGCCCGACGGCACCCGTGTTCCCATGGAGATCGTGCTCATGGAGAAGGTGGGCTCTGGCTGCCACAACATCATCCGGCTCCTCGACTGGTTTGAGCTGCCTGACAGCTTCCTGCTGGTGATGGAGCGTCCGGAGCCATCGCAGGATCTCCTGGCCTTCCTGCTGGAGCAGGGGTTCCTGTGTGAGGAGATGGTGCGCTGGCTTTTCTGCCAGGTGCTGGAGGCCGTGCGGCACTGCACCGCCTGCGGCGTCCTGCATCGGGACATCAAGCCGGAGAATCTCCTCGTGGACCCGGAGAGCGGCGACCTGAAGCTCATCGACTTCGGTTGCGGCACCTTCCTCCAGGAGCAGGCCTTCACGTGATTTGCCGGTGAGCCCACAGGCCGGGCCCCGCTCCCAGTGCCAGGCACTGCACGGCCCCGTTCCCTCCTGGGCTGCGGGGTGTGGCATTCAGCCGGCTGCTGGCTGCCCTTTGGCACGGGGCAGATGCTGTGCCCCAGGAGCCGGCTGCCAGCCCTGCCCACAGAGGGGGGCTGCCAAAGCCAGGCCCCGGCCGCTCGGCTTGGCAGGCCCGCAAGGGCTTGGGCTGCTCCGCTGGCCTTGTTTGCCTTGCAGAATGGTTTCCTGGCTTTGGCCAATTGGCTGGGGGATGCCCGGTGGCCTCGGGGGGAAGTTGTGGCCACCGGTGCAGCCCCTGCTTCTGGAAGCCAGCAGCCTGCGCCTGGACAGCGCTGCCTGTGTCCCCTAGGAACACACATGTACAGCCCACCCGAGTGGATCTGCCTTGGCTGCTACCACGGCCATTCGGCAACCATCTGGTCCCTGGGCGTGCTGCTGTACGTCATGGTCTGCGGGAACATGCCCTTCCAGGAGGACCGTGACATCGTGTCGGGGCAGCTCTTCTTCTGGCAGCAGGTCTCTCCAGGTTGGTGTCCGGCCTCAAGAAGGCAGGCTTTGGCAGATGGCACCGCGCGGCCCAGCGTGGCCCTCACGCAGCTGCGCGGGAGGCCCATCTGCCCTCAAGGGCTGGCCGCAGGCGGCGGCCCGTGACGACGGGGTCGGTGTGGCCCGCTTGGCTGAAGGAGGTGGCGCGTGTCCTGCCGTGCCACTGTCCCGCAAAGGGCAGAGTCAGCCGGGAGGCCAGCACAGCTCTGAGCACACGCAGCACGGCCCGGGCCTTGTGGGCACCGGGAGCAGCTGGGCAGGAGCCTTCTGCAAGTGACCGGCGCTTTCTGGCTTCTCTCCCCAGAGTGCCAACATCTGATCCGCTGGTGTTTGTCCAAGCACCCCGCGGACAGGCCAGCGCTGGAGGAGATCTTGCGCCACCCTTGGGTGCGGGGCAGGCGTCTTTGATGCCTTGCTGGAGCCTCTGCAGCACCCGGTTACCGAGTCCCACGCAGGACTGAGGACCCAAGAAATAAAACAACCACAAGCCCATGCCGCGGTGTCAAGTCTGGTCCTGTTTAGCAACTTCAGCTAAAGAACCCTCTTGGGAAAAGGGGTAATCAGAGTGTTCCCTTCAGCCTTTGTCAAGCTTTTGATGCCTTTCCTCAAGGCATCATGGCAGTTTTGTGTCTTCAAGCACAGGCTGTAATACAGGCCGGAGGGGCTGTAACCAGCCAAGAAATGCATCAGTGAAACAACAGCTGCCCTTTCAAACTGACGCAGCCACTTGGCTTCACCAGAAGTGATACGTGGGCTCATGTGTGCATTCCAAGGGCCAGTGGGTGGCAGGGACAGAGATGCTGCTCAGGTTCCAAAGCTGTGACAAAAAGCAGAAGCACCAAAATGTCATTTCAGGTCAAGCCCTAATGAACTCTTGCTCTTTCTTCCCCTCACACTGGCAGCAGGCAAATGCAGCCCAGTCTGCCTGGATTCAGGGGACAGCAGCATCTACAGGAGCTGTGCAGGGATGCACAGATGCCGAAAATGTCTCTGGGACAGATGGGCACCTCCAGCAGGCTCAGCCTCCCACACTGGGGCAGGGAAAGAGCGTGAGGGGACCCCCGCTGCTGAGGAAGGAACAGCAGAGAAAGTGATCCCTAGGGACTCCAAGGGAACCCCCCTGGTGTTACCAGCCTCTAACGCCCTCACATTCGGGAGTTGCGTTATGTAACGGAGCGATTCTTGGTAACTTTGTTGCACTGTGTAGCCCAGAGCTTTAGAACACTGGGGGGAAGGAGTGGTATTTCTCCCCAGCTCCCTTCTGGAGACTTTGCTATGCCAACAAAGAATCACTGAATGCTCGTAGCACCTCCTGTCCAGCAGGGGAGGGAGACAAGGAAAAACAACCCCAAGTGGCCACAGACCTCCTCCTGCTTCTGCTGCATTTCACATTTTTCAGCCCCAGAAGGGCATCCATCTCTATTACCCTTTCTATTTGCTTCTACCCTTCCAGGAGATTTTTCTTTATAGCAGATGCTTTTCATGTTTAGAAACCACAGCATCCTCTGGGGGACAGGGAAACACTCCCACGTACAGATGAGGGAATAGGCCCCTGAGAGGAGGCAGCTGCTTGAACAAGATCTAAAGCAGAAAGTGAATCCAGAGCACTTGTCTCTAGTTTTGTCTCTCTATTGAGCAGAACAGCACTAGATGATCTTCACTCACGTACAGTCATTTCTTACAACCTTATTGGCTCTAGCAGCCTCATAAAAGGAGTTCATCTGCAACCTGTGTCCTGCTGCCCTTGCTACAGGGACAAGGTGTCTGTGGCTTCAAAGCTCTGATCAGCCTAGGCTCTTCTTTCCTTTCTATGCATTGTGCTGGGCTTCCTGCATGGTTTAAAGAAACCAGAGAGTTTGGGAAACTAGTTCTGGAGGTACTGATACCAAACAGGTGCTGTGCTATAGTATGTGATAAATCAGTGTGTGTGGCATTGAGCAGAAGCCAGGCAGAATCAGGGAGAGCTGAAAAGCTTCTGATTACATCTGACCTGCCTGTTCCAGGGATTCTGTGATTCAGTGGAAGCCTGGGAACCAGAGGAGAGGCCTGAAACTACAGAAACCAAATAATGAAACATCTCTTTTTCAGACAACTTGCAGGAGAAGGAAAGATGACGCAGGAGTTGGGATCCAGAGACTAAAGGGCACCTGCTCTGCCCCAGTGTTACCATCACTGCAGCTTCAGGATGTCTGGGGGTTCTTTGAGGCAGGTGAGGCTTGGGGAAATGCACAGAGCTATACCATATAGCTATACCATAAAGCATTCATGCCAACAGCAGAGAAGGCAAAGAGACACAGGAGATGATGGGTTTTTCCTTGTAAGCCTGAAGAAATTCACAGGAATCCCCATTTTCCCCAGCTTCCCTACAGTATCCGTGTTTAGACATCACCCTGCCTTGGAGGATTGTAGGTACAAAAATGCTGTTAGCGAGGATTTTCTTGTTATTTTCTAACTCCGTGAGAGATTTTTCTCTCTCACAGAAGAGGTAGCAGGGAATGTAAACAACCAAGCCACCTGCAACCTTGAAAAGTCTTGTTTATGGTAGAGTAGAAAAATATTTTGACAATGGATGTTTTAGGATTTTAGCCAATCACCCCCAAGGGGTGGCTGGTCCTTTGTCCAATTAGACCATGAAAAAAAGTCTATAAAAGAGTTAGTAAAATAATTAAAGAAATCAAACTTGCTGCACAATTCCTGCCTGTTGGATCTTCTCCTCCTCTTCCTCCCTATGGCTGCGAGACACGGTGATACAGCCTAGGGCCCAGGCCTGTAGTAATAGAGGATCCTCAAAAATCTCCCTTTATAGTGAGCAGAGAAACTGGTATTTCTCTGTAAGTGGCCACTATCCCCCTTGGCAGTGCAGCTGTTACTGCAATTTTACTTTGGGGAAGTTAAACACCAGTCTCATCTCTAAAAGCATCCTCACTCACTTTACAAAGTGCCTCAGGAAGGGTAAAAAGAGGGGCTTTAACACAAGCACACACCTGTTGGGGTCTCCTCCCCGCCGTGTAGCCCTGGGAGAGGGGCCCTGAGGGGACAGACACGGGGTTTCCCTGCCCCTGCTCAGCCTCGTTCCCATTGGTTGGTTTGTGTTCCCTGCGCGGGCAGAAGGACCCTTGGTCGGGTGACTGGAACAGTTCCTCGGCACAGCCCCGGCCATGTGGCTGGAGAAATAAACATCTCTCTGAAACATCTACCAAGAATCCGTCCATTATATATTTCTTTTTCCACGGGACTCCTGGTTTGATATATGCATGTTGCAGTATCCCCACTGCAACAACTCTCTTTTTTTTTTTGCTTTTATTCTTAGTTTCTTTCTTTTTTTTTTAATTTTTTTTTTCTACCACAACTTCGGGTTTTTTCTCTACTTCACCCACACAGCCTTTGTTCCCCTCCCGGAGGTTTGCGGTGAGATGCTGTCCTACCGGTTCTCCCCCGGAAACCAACGAAATCAATCGAAGTAATGATTTTTGAAGTCTTCCCGCCGGTTTTCCCAGAAGGTCCCGGCCGGCTCCTGCCAGGAAGAGCCGGGCGCGGGGAGGGGCCTCAGGGCTTAACTGGGGAGAACAGTTTAATTGGGGCGAGATACACTTCAATTCTGGGGAGAAAATGTGAACGGAGGGGAGAGAAAATGAACTGCGGGGAGGAGCCCCCCAGCCCCCGGCTGTGCCCCGAAGGTGCTGCCCGCGGCTCCCCTGCTCCCACCCCCTGGCTGGGGGCGCGGGGCTGCCGCTGCTCCCCGGCAACGTCACGGGATAAAAACTCCATTCAAGCTTTTGCAGCCGTGGCAGCGACGCTCAGCGTTCCTTGGACCTTCCACGGTCCGTGGACATCCCGTGTCCCTCGGCTGTTCCGCGTCCCCCGGGTGTTCCATGTTCGCCCAGTTTGTTCCCGCACGCTCCCAGCCACTCCCAGCTGCTGCCAGCTGCACTCAGCCCGCTCCCAGTTTCTCCCAGTCGCCCTCACAGTGGTCCCTGTTGCTCGCAGTGGGACTTCTGTTACCCAATTCTGGTCCCAGTGGGTTCCGGTCCTGGTCCTGGTGTATCCCGGTGTCCCAGTCTGTCCCAGTCCATCCCAGTCTGTCCCAGTCTGTCCCGGTCTCTTCCCAGCAGCCGCCGCCGTTTCCCGGATCCTGCCCCTCCCGCCCCCGGAGCTGCCGCCGGATGCCCCCCAAGATGCTGACGGGGGCCAGGGGCTTCGTGTTGGGCTTCGTCCTCCAGGGCTGGGGCTCGGCCTCCACCTGCGGGAGGAGGTGAGGAGGGGTCCCCGGGGGTCGTGTCCCCCCTCGGAGCGCTTGAGCCCCTCCCAGAATTGCTCCTATACCGTGGTCGCCCCCTTTTCACTCTCCTAGAGCTCCTGACCCAGTTCATGCCCCTCCAGGAGGGGTCTTTAGGGAGCCCCCCTTTTCCTTTACCTTGAGACCCCCTTGAATCCCCATTCCTGGGCACTGGGACCTCCCTGCACCTCTCATCCTGCACCAACACCCCCCTGCACCCCCTGTCCCGGGTATCCTCCTCTCCCAGCCCCTGCATCCCCTGTTTTCCTGACCCCAGGGACCCCCGGACCCCCATTCCCGGCCATCCCGGGGCACCTCAGCCCCAGGCCTCCCTTTCCTGGGAAACCCGAACTGGGCACGGGGCTCTGCAGCCGCTCTGGGATTTATGATCACCCAAAGGAAAGGGACAGGAGAGGAGAGAGGGAGAGAAGGAGATTGGGAGTCAGGGATCGGGGTCCCAGCGCCCAGTCCTGCTCCGCCGGGGCTGGGGCCCCGCAGCCGCAGGACAAAATGGATCCGCGGGTCCCGGTGCTTGCCCCGCTCCGGGCCGAACCCAGCGGGTTCCAGGCAGAGTTTGGCCGCGGGGCCCGGGAGCTCAGCCCAGCCCGGCCCGGCCCGGGGGTCCCGCAGGGCGCGGCCGAGGAGGGTCCGGGGGATGCCAGGAGGGGATCCAGGGGAATTCCCTGGAATTGCCCCGTCCCTCCCCCCGCGCTCCCTCGGTCCCTTTGGCTTCTCCGTCTCCCGCCCTGCGCCGCCGGGATCTGCCCGGCCACCGGTGACGTCACGACCATTCCGAGCTGCCATTGGTGAGCAGGAAAGAGCGGTGCCAATGGCGGGGCCGGAGGCGGCTCTGGGGGCGGGGCCGGGCTGGGGGCGGGGCCAGCGGAGCAGCGCGATGGCTCCAGCGCTGGGGCCGGGGGCGCTCCTGGGGGGGCGAGGGGCGAGTGGGACCCCGGCACGGGAACCCCCGAGCCGCAATTCCCAGGCACGGGAACCCCCTGAGCTCCCATTTCCGGGTACTAGAACACCCTCCACCGCCATTCCCGGATATTGTGAGCCCCCTGCATCCCCTTCCCCAGCACCGGGACCCCCCTGTTCCCCCTTGTCTGGCCCCGGGGCCTCCCCGAAACCCCCTGAATCCCCATTTCCGGATACTGTGACCCCCTGCATCCCCCTGTCCAGCACCGGGACCCCCTGTTCCCCTTAGATGGCACGAGGACGTCCCTGAAGCCCCATTCCCGGGAAGGGGACTTCCCTGAACTCACATTCCCCGTCCCAGGAAAGCCCCCTGAGCCACCGTTTCTGGGCCTCGGGACCCCCCTGAAACTCTATCTCCGGGCCGGGGACGCCCCCATCCCCCCCGTTACCGGCACCGGGACCTCCTTGCACCCCCATATCCAGGTTTGAGCCCCCATTCCCGTGCACGGGGACCGCCCGGCACCTCCATCCCCGGCGCTGAGACCCCCCCGAGCCCCCTTATCCCGCACCGATACCCCCTCGCATCCCCTCTTCCCTCGCCCCCGCGCTCCCTCGGGCACTTCCGCGGCTCCCAAGCTGCGCCACCGGGATCCGCCCGGCGAGCGGTGACTGCCGCCGGCACCGGGACCCCCCTCCCGCCCCCGGCTCCTCCCGGGGCCTTCTGGAAACAGCAGCGGGAAGAGTTCAACAGTTCATCATTATTTCAATTGATTTCGTTGGTTTCCGGGGAGAGACGGTGGAACAGCATCTCACCACAAACCTCCGGGAGGGGAACAAAGGCTACGTTAGGTGAAAATAGCGAAAAACCCGATGAAATGGAAGAAGAAATAAAAAGGCAAAAAGAAAAAAAAAAGACAAACTAAAAGTAAAATAGATTATAAAATAAAATAGCATAAAATAACTGGGGGGGAAAAAAAAAGAAAAGAAAAAAAAGAAAACAACAGCAGAGCTTGTTCTGTTGGGACTTTGTGTCTCTTCAAGATCCGAGCACCGAGGCGGCGGCGTGCTGACGGAAGGGGCCGAGACCGGACAGGGGGGAAAGCTGAGTAAAGTGTAAATGACTTTCTGGCCTTAATGAATATGTAACAGTTTAAGAGAGTCCTTAAGTCCACAGTAAAATGAATGGAGGGCGCCTCAGGCAATATTGCCAAGCGCCCCAGCCCTGTGATTTGCCTTTGTTCGACTAATAAATGTTCAATACTATATTGCTAAAAAATTCAGCTTTTGTATTCATTTTCTTCAGAAAGAGAATAAAGAGAGAGAGTGAAGAGAGAGTAAAGAGAGAGAAAGAAAGAGTAAAGAGAGACGGAATAAAAAGAGAGAGGGGAAAAGAGAGAAACGATAAGGAAAAAGAGAATAGAGTGAGATTAAAGAGAGAGAGAGTAAAGATAGAGAGAATAAAGAGAGAGAGAGTAAAGACAGAGAGAATAAAGACAAACATTGCTGCTAAAGAACGTCCGTGCAGTCCCAAACGCCTTCGCACACCGGCCCCAGTGTCCGTGCTCGGGGCTTGATTTACCAAGATGTGAATATCGATCTCATATCGATATCCAGCTGAGACAGACAAAAGCTCTCTGACAGTTTAGAGTTAGAAAGTGAATGTTTTATTGGCACCGGACAGCGGCGTGGAACAGCTTCCTAATGCGCAGTGTCCAGCTATGAACGGTTACAGAATTCATTTAGCCACAAAAGTGATGAATATCCAAAATACAAATACATATTTATAACAATGACCCCTCCCATTCTCTGCTTCGTATGGAAATGAGCTTTAATGTCATTAAGCATGCCTAGTGCGTGCTCTGAATTGAGTCGCTGCTCTCGAATTGGGTCGGTGGTCCCAGATCAATGAAGTAAGCTCATCTCCCTCACTTGGACCTTTTTTGCCTCTCTGAACTTTAACAATCTTAATTACTTTAGTGACCTCCAAATTTCCTCTTGCCTGACTTTTGAATAGGTTCCCACAGAGGGAGGAAATTGGGAATTGTCCTTGTTCCCTACACCAACTGATCAATATTTCTGTTCCTCGTTCTAAGCACAGCTAAACAAACACACAAATGACAGAACATCAATTATTTAATAATCAATTACTAACATCTTAAAAAACATTTCAAATCTAGCTCTCTTAACTATTTTAATTAACTCTAGTCCAGCTCAAATTCTTTCTTATTCTAACCAATTTCAACACAGCTAGCCTATAACTAAAATCTTTATGTTTCTTTTAAATCTATGTTTCAGGGTGTCACCATGGCCACGGGGCTGCCCCAGGGCAGAAATCCCCTGCGGAGATACCGGGACCGGCTGTGTGAGATGGGACGCCAAACACACCGGCTTTAGTCTCTTTGGGATGAAGAAGTGAGTTTTTCAGTCTGTTTGGGATAGAAAACTACTTCTGATTGCATCCGCCTGTTATACATGGGATTTAAAAAGCATAATAAATACTAAAAAGGAATAATGATAAATAGCTGTGGTTCAAAAGGCATAAAGGAATTAGGAGGAACATATCTACTGACAGATGATTTAATAAAAGCTATACTATAAAAAAATCTTCTGCAGTGTTGTCAGTGGGTGTTCTTGGGTTTTTATTTTAATTTTGTATTACTTGTTTCCTCTGATCGGCTTTGATTTACAACCACTGATGATAAAATAACCAATATCGGGAAAAAATCAACAGTTGGGTGCAAAGCCTCAGAATGAATGTGGAACCAATGGAGGATTCACGTGCTTTAGACACGTGTGTGCACAGGTGCAGAAAAGCATCGCTCCTTTTGGAGGCTGCATTACAGCACACGAGTGGTAAAATCAGATTTACTCCTGTTTTCACAGGCTTCCCGGGCAGCACTTAGCAAGGATCTCCCCAAGGCCAGTGAGTGATCGAGGACAGATGAAGGGCGAGCTTTGCCCGCCTGGCCGCTGCCAGCCAGCCGCGCTGCGAGCAGAAAGGCCGGGGCGGCGGCGGCGGCGGCGGCGGCGGCGGCTTCTCCTCAGCGCCCCGCATGAAGAGAGGCGCTGAACGGCGCCGGCGCCGCGGCGGCTGCGACCGCCCGCGCAGGGGCAGCGGGGCCGCGGGGCCGGCAGGGCAAACACGGCAAACGATTCCCCGGGGCAGGACCGAGACCAAATCAACTGCTCCGTGCTGCGAAACCCTGCAGAAACCCTGGAACTGGGGGAATTTGTTGGCAATGGCACTCAGGAGCAGCAGTTAACCCTGTACCAGCTATTACATTGTAGAGGAGGTTATGATCCAGATTATACAGATATCTTATAACTCGAGCTATATTAGCATCTTGGAACTTTGACCCCAGTTATAATGTTAACTAGTTAATACCTGCATAGAAAGGTTATTCTTAATGTGCTTACACATCATTTACGAGCAGCAGTTCTTTCCTCCTAGTCGTAGAAAGAGGAGGAAGTGAGGACATGCAGAGAAAGACAACTTGGCAGCACCAAGGTCAGTGGAAAGAAAGAGGGGCAGGAGATGCTCCCAGCGTCGGAGTCGAGATTTTCTCTGCAAGCCGTGGTGAGGACTGAGATAAAACAAACTGTCTCCCTGGGATCCATGAAGTCCACGGGGGGATGCAGAGATCCACTCCCAGCCCGTGGGAAAAGGTGCTCACACCAGAGCGGGTGGATGCTACAAAAGCTGTAATCCAGGGGGAGACCTGAACAGGAAGAGAGGGCTCCTGCTTCCAGAGATAGAGAAAGAGGGCCCTTGCTTCCAAACTGAAGCAGCTGATCCTTAAAAGACTACACCCCATGGACTGATGACCCACGCCTGCAGTTTTGGGAAGGCTGTTCTGCCCGTGGGAGGGACTCACGTTACAGCAGGCTGGGCGGGACTGGTACTCGTGAAATTAGAAACACGCTGGAGAAGTGCACAGAGAACTGTCTCCTGTGGGAAGGAGCCCACAGCAGAGAAGAAGAAAGAGACTCCCCTCCCTGAGGGAACTGAAGAAAGATCTCGAGCGATGAACTGGCTTAAACACTCCCAGGCCCTGTCTCCCTGCACTGTCGGAGGGAAAGAGGGAGGGGATGGAGGGAAAAAAAGGTGTTTGAAAGGCTTATTTTATTCCTCATTATCCTACTCTGTTAATAATAAATTTACTTTATGCCTTTAAGTTTGAGCCTGTTTTGAACTTAGAATGTTTCTCTCCCAATCCTTATCTCAACTCATGCGCCCTTCGTAACAATTTTCATGCTACCTGTGGTGATGCAATACCTTTATTGTATCTTTATATAAGTTTCCTGTACCCCAATGGTTCATCCCTACCTTCCCCACTCCTATTCCCAGTTGGTTTCCCCCAGACCCAAGCCGCTCCCCCGGTGCTCCCTACATGGTTGTTCTCCTCCCCTTGTTCTAGCTCTTTCCCTATCAATCACCCAAACCCCTCCTGTTGTTCCCGAAGGTCCAGTGTCCATCATCTGAAACCTCCCAATTTACCCTTATATGGTCCCCGTCAATCCCCCGAGACCCTACCCCTCTAGATACCTCCCCCTTTGGAAATCCCCTAAACCTCGATGTCCCATTGGGGCATGTGATCCCTTTCCCCTCCTCCCCTTGGGGCTATTGGCCCAAGAAAATGTCTATCTTCGTCCATATCCCTCCCTTAGAGATTTCTATTGGTCCCCAGTTAAGCCATCCCCATTGTAACACCTCCCTTTATAAGGGGTTCCCTGGGGCTGCTCCAGGCTTGTCTCCTGGGAGTTGCCTCCGATAAAGTTGGGTTATCCCGTGTGGCAAGCCTCCTTGCTGCTTTTTATCCTCTCCCTCGTCGGGACTGCTGACAGCCACCGTGCCTGGAGCTTCAGCTCCCCTGGGCAGAGCTGAACTCCTGAGGAGCAGCTTTAAAGCCGAGAGCCTCCAGCTGCTCCCACTCGTGTCGCACACCGCAGGAGCTGGCCCGGGCAGTGGTCAGTGGCGGTCATGGCGACACTTTTGTAATTCTCTGCAGCTTTGCATTCTATAAATTGCACAATTCCTTCAGTTGGTGTCTGTGTCTTTGGTGCTGACTCTGCCCACCAGCAAAGCAGGGCGCCATCCTGCCTGAGTGTTACCTGGGAAGACAAAAACCCTCACTCCAAATGTCCCCCCTTCCTCCTTGTTCCCCCACTTTATACCCTGGCCATGATGTCCTGTGGTCTGGGATATGCCTGGGGTCAGTTGGGGTCAGCTGTCCTGGCTGTGACCCCTGCCAAGCTGCCCCGCACCCCCAGCCCCTCGCCAGCGTGGCCGGACGAGGGGCAGGAAAGGCCTTGGCTCTGTGCAAGCTCAGCAAGAACAAAACCATCTCAGTGTGAGCAACACTGTGCTCAGCACAGAGCCAAACACAGCCCCAGAGAAAGGGCTGGCAAGGAAATTCTCTCTGGCCCAGCCCACAGCAGCACCCCGTGGCCACCCAGCATCACTACGGCTCCACAGGTTCCTTTCCATGGCCCCGGCCCTGGCCACGGGACCTTGGGCTGGTGGCCACGGCAGCCGCCTGTGGCCCAGGGCTCCGTGCCCGTGTCCATGGCAGCAGTGCCCGGCCACGGGCCCTGAGTGCAGGTGACCGTGCCAATGCCCATGGCAGCAGGGCCAAGCGTTGGTGTCCGTGGCACCAAAGTGAGGAACGGGTCCCTGTGGCCGCTGCCGTGGCACCTGAGGGCATCAGCGAGTGTCACTGCAATTGTAGCTGGCACCAGCCCGGCACCGCTCTGTCCTGAGGGCTGCCATGGCAGCCGAGGGCAGCCACAGCTCTGCGGGCAAGTGGCCACGGAGCCTGACTGCAGCAATGGGTCCTGGGGGGGTTTCCAAGGGAACTGGAACTGCTGAGGGTTGCCATGGCATCCAACCCCCTGGGATGTCACACAGCCACCCTGGGATGTCACAACCACTCAGTGATGCCATAGCCTGCTCTATGATGTCAGACCTCTGCCCTGTGATATCACAGCCATATCTCTGATGTCACAGCTCAGTCTGTGATGTCACATAGCCACCCTGTGATGTCATAGCCACTCTGGGATGTCACTCCACCAAACTGTGATGTCACAGTCCTCTCTATGATGTCACAGAGCTGCTCCATGATGTCACAGCTGACTCTATGATGTCATAAAGCCACCCTGTGATGTCACAATTGCTCTGTGATGTCACAGCCTGTTCTGTCATGTCACATGGCCACTCTGTGATGTCACAACTCTGCACTGTGATGTCACAGCCTCCTCTATGATGTCACAATTGCTCTGTGATGTCATAGTCTGCTAGATGATATCTGACCTCTGCCTTGTGATTTCAGAGCCCAAGCTGTGATGTCACAACCCACTTTTTCATGTCACAGCACCACTCTGTGATGTCACAGACCTGCTCCATGATGTCACAGCTGACTCTATGATGTCATACAGCCACCCTATGATGTCACAACCCACTCTGTGATGTCACAGCCTGTTCTGGGATGGCCCAGCCCTCTCTGTGATGTCACACCAATACCCTGTGAAGTCACAGCCCACTCTGTGATGTCACACAGCCCCTTTCTGACATCACAGCTGCTCTGTGGGTCTGTGACACAGGCACAGAGGTGTTCCCAAAACTTCAGTGAAACAAAACCTCCTCAGCACCAGCGCAGCACGAAGCAGCAGCATTCTTTATTGGGCTGGATGCATGAGGGGAGAGCCCCTCCCAAAGTCGTGTGTGCCGAGTTCAGGAATGTTCCTGTTTGCAGACTGTGCTTCACAGACACATTCCCAGATTGTCCCACAAGAAACACACACACGATCATCATTGCCCCAAAATCATTGCAGATTTCCCCCACCCCTTTGCACATCCGTTCTTCTGCTCTGGGGGTCTCTTTGGGGGTCCCTGGTGGTCGCTGACCCCAAAGCCAGCCCTGACTGCCCGGTGAACTGGTGAAAGTTGGCACACCTGGGCTGGTTGCTGCCCACAGAATCAGCCTTGGGCAGTTCCATGGCCAGTGGCTTTTGGAGAAGAAGCATTGTATGAACCCACCAGGTGCAAAAGGTTTTTCATCTGGCAAATTTCCCCCCCTTGGAGGGCTGGGAAGCTTCTCTTCCCTTCAAGCTTTCGGAAGCCTCACTCTGCTCCTTTACTCACATCCCACGAGTTCCTCAGCTGCTTTCACAACCATGTTCTTTACACAGCTCAAAGCAAGTGTCATAAGCACAAGTAGTGCTGTGGTCCCAGTTAGACTTTGCAAAAGTGACGCCAACCATCAGTCAGGGAAAATCCAAGTCCTCTTAACAATTTTATCCAACCAGTTACTGTTGAACCCTCCCCTTAATTCCCTGCTGGATGCAGCAAGTGATTTTATCCTCTCTACCCGATCATCCCATCCAGCATCACATTTGGAATGTGCACACAACAAGTGTTGCTGTTCCAGTTCAAGAATCCACACACTCCCTGTCCATGTAGCAGCAATAGGGCTAAAGCCAATCTGCTCTGGAAGGTCATTTTAGCTGAGGCTGGCAATTGTTCCTTTATTTCAGCAAACCCCAAAGGAGCTGCATTCCCTAAAGTTTCCATCTGCAGAGCCCAATGGTGTGTGGCTGGTCTGTTCCTAAAGGCAGATCTTTGCGGAGCAGAGATGGATTCTAAAATCCATCCCGCTGGAGTTCCCGCACTGGGATGTTTCCCAGTTCCATCCCCTTTAACCTTTCCCCACAGTCAGGTTCCCGGTGGTGACTCCTTGCATGAGCGACGGAACGTTCATACCCCCAGTGTCCATGGTGCTCCTGATTCTCCCAGGGGCAAACGTGTGCTCCAAATTCCATCCCTTCCCACCCATCCTGGGGCTCCTAAGGATCTGACTGTGTCCTGCTGACACTCTGTGCCTCTCCAAGGCTCGTTGTTTGTTGGCTCAGCCCAGGTGTCCCTGAGAAAGGCAGAATCATTTCTACAAACACAGCCCAGCCTCAGAGCCTGGGCCACAGCCAGGAGCCGCTGGACCTCAGCATTCCAAACAGCTCAAGTGTCTGTCCCAGGGCAATCCCACTTTTCCTTTGTCCTGGGATCCTTTGGCCTTGACCTTGTTAAATCAGGATATTTTATACCCACCTCTAAGGGGTCCTGTGGGAGGCCTGGGCTCCCTGCCCAGCCCAGACACCCCTGAACTGGCTGGAAACATTCCCAGAGTCCTGTCTGAGGGTGATTCCATACTGCTGGAATTTGACAGCCCCAGGGGGTATCAGTGCAATCTGTCAGCTGATCAATATTTCCTGAGGTAATTTCCAGATCCGCTTTGGAAACGTTACAATTCTCAGCACTATTGTTTTGATGTGTCCATGGTAAGGAATATTCTCCTTCCATCCCTGCCCAGGTGCCCTGGGTGCTATTTCCTTCCCACACGTGTTCCCAGATTTTTGTCAAATTGCTGACTGAAGCTCCCCACAGAACTGGATTTTCTGCAGAGGTTGGTGTTGGCAAACAAGCTGTTACCGGGGTTACATTCTGTTATCTGCCAACATCTTGCACTGACTTTGAAAACCCCATTTCCCTTCCCAGAAGTCAGGAACATCGTTTCTATTATTATTATAAATGCACAATTATTGGTCATCTTCATCTAGATCCAATAAATAGTATCCCCTTAGAAAATCATATTCAATACCTGAAACAATAGGATTTATGTAAAACCCCAAACTCCACGGCGTCAGTCAGTCTTGTTTCTGCTGTGTTTAATGTGTGCTCGCTGGTTTTACCCACATGTGATGAACCCCGAGCTGGATTCCTTCTACCCTGAGTGCAGGGTAGGTTACCAGGAGGACTTGAGATGGTCCCTTCCACTTTGGCTGGATTGTTCCAAAATTCCAGGTTCTGATGCACACCGCATCTCCTGGTTGGAAAGGATGTACAGGCGAGTCCAGCCCCAATGATCTGTTGAGAACCATGCACCTTTTAAGGCTTACAAGAGTTAGTCCCAGTGCTATGAAATATTCATTTCTGCAAAGCTTCTGAGACTTCCCTTGGCTTGTTGGTGCCACATGGGAAAGCTTCTGGCCATCCAGAAAAAGGATCCACCAATGCCAAAATGTGCCAGTGCCCCTTCTGCCTGGGCAGTTCTGCAAAGTCAGTTGGCCAAAATCACCTGGTGATTCCCATTTAACGAGCCCTGGAGGCAGCCTTCTTCCTTCAAAACCAATCCCATCTTTCTCAACAACTGATCTATTCTTTTTTGCCATTTTTGTGCTTACTAGATGCCTTTGTAAACTGGCCACCATATTCTCCATTTCCTCATGTGTTTCCTGATGTTTTAGTTCCGTTCTACATTAATTGTGGAGCTACAATTACCTGCCCACACGGGGTTACCAATCACCTGCTGGGATTTTCCAGAGCTGCTGCTGCTGCTGGGGCTGACTGCCTGTCCTGATCACTGGAATCTGGTTGTTGTTGCAGAACATTCCAGTTTCTGCTAGGTATTAGTGCAAGGAGAGCTTTTTCAGCACCCCCTTGAGCTGTTTGGTCAGCCAATGGATTCCCTGGATTACCTGGGTGTCTTGGGGTGACCTTATGATGTGTATCCCATATCGCTGCCTATGCCCAGAAATTAATTTTTGTGCCTTTCTATGCCTCTAAACTGAGCCTGAGAGGGGGAAGGAAAAAATACTGAGCAAAACTTTCTCAAAGCAGTTTGCCGCTTGTTCAAGGTCATATAAAGATAGCAGGGGTTTTTTTCCCAGCTGCGGCAGGGGAGCGAGGAAGCACCCGGCTTGCTGCTTTCCAGTCAGCTTTTGGCCAGTTTTTCTCCAGTTTCTTGTTCTCCGGAGAGAGACTGAGAGTTGAACTTTTCCTTCCCTGGAATTTCAGATTTTTTCCCTTTTCTACTGGACTGCTTGATTGCTGTAGCATCAGAGCACATCAGGAGGACTTTCCACCGGGCACAGAGGGCCTGGCCCTGGGCCAAGCCCCAGCTCTGAGGACACCAAAGGGAGGGCTCTAACACTTTCCCAGGTTTTTTCCTCTACAGCGAAAGATTTTACCAGTTAACATTATTTTCCTTTCCTGTGTGTTTGTTAAAGAAGTAGTTTTATCTTCTTCACTTTCCTTCGAGGAAAATTTATTTTTTCCCGAACCTGGTGGGGGAGGGGTGGTTGTGCCCTCTCTCAGAGGATGTATTTCTAAATTTGGCCAAACTGGAACAAATTTAGTGGCGCCCAACTGCGTGGCTCGAAGGAAAGTGAAAAACCTGTGCTAATTACATTTTGGGTTGAATTCACTTATTCTGTGTTGGAGTAAAGTAGTCACCATGCTGGTTGAGCTCATAATGTCTCTCTGGCTTCATGTACTCATGTCTTTCTGGTCCTTAGGCTTCATTGAGGTACTGGTGCTTTTTTGGTCCCTAGGGTTGTTTTCCTATCCACAATTTGCTCCAATCTTGTCCTTGATATGTAAATTTTACAGAGAAGGGAGACGAATCAGGATTTCTATTTTGCTGTGCTCAGTGATAATGATTTATAAGAAGTTGATAGAGGTACAGGCAGCTGTTCGAAGTGTGTATGATAAATGGTTTCTCCGTCCTAACCCCAGTCCTAGCTTCAGTAGCCTGTTTTGGGAATTTATTAGTAATTGCACCCAGATTGTTAGAGGAGGAGGAGACGGGGTTTCCCTTCCCTTTAAATTTGATAGGTCATCTTTTGAGAATGTTCAGTTTCCCCTGGATGTTAAAGAGACCACCCTCCTGGTACTTAATCTGGTAAACTTCCTCTATGTGCTCTGTATGTTGTTGCAGTGGGGATACTGCAACATGCATATATCAAACCAGGAGTCCCGTGGAAAAAGAAATATATAATGGACTGATTCTTGGTAGATGTTTCAGAGAGATGTTTATTTCTCCAGCCACATGGCCGGGGCTGTGCCGAGGAACTGTTCCAGTCACCGGACCAAGGGTCCTTCTGCCCGCGCAGGGAACACAAACCAACCAATGGGAACGAGGCTGAGCAGGGGCAGGGAAACCCCGTGTCTGTCCCCTCAGGGCCCCTCTCCCAGGGCTACACGGCAGGGGAGGGACCCCAACACCTCACCCGTTTTATTTTAATAAAAGGAGAATGAAAACAACTGGATAAACATAACAAGAACAGTTTCAAAACAAAACAAGCCACCCTCCTGAGTCTTTAAATGTCCAAACAGATTCTGTGGAACATCTTAGGGCTGACAGAAGGGAGACAGAACTCTCCAGGCATGCTTTGTGGGGAAACTGAGGCAGGAGAGGGTTTAATTTCTTCCCTCCCCCTTTTCATCCCCCACTCGGCATTGGAAAGGGATTTTTGGGGAAACAATTGGCAAAAGCATGGTTTTGTGAGGGAAACCATGGATGAAAAAACGGATTGGGAATACACTGGGGGTAATAGGACATAGGGTAAAAGGGAAAGGTGGGATTAGGAAAGGGAGACTGTAGGGGGGGCTTACAATGGAGATATTGTCTAACATGACTACGATTTTTAGCATATATACTGCCTTTTACAGGAACACCATCAGGCCCAGTGACCTGCGATGCTTGTAACCCTTTTCTACCTAGTACAATTTTGAATTCTACCACCTCTCCATCTCCCAAGCTTGGGATGCATTTTTCAGGGTTATTCTTTCTAATAGCAGATCTATGCACGAATATGTCTTGCTGATTGTCACACCTTGTTATAAAACCAAAATTTTGCTTAACATTATACCATTTTACTATCCCTAAGATCTTAGCTACTATGATCTTTTCCTTTTTCCGAGTGGCTGCTGTTTTCTGTCTCACTGCATCTTTGCTCTCTCTTTTGGTTGCACCCATGTTGGAATTGTTGGGGCTGCTGGTGCCTGTGCGCTCTTCCCGGGGTCGTGTTCGAGGCTGTGCGGGCCAGGCCGGGCCGCGCCGCTCAGTTCTCCTTGCGTCGCCTCCTCTGGTCGCAGCTTCGCTGCCGCTGCCTGGCGCTGCACCTACGTCTCGGCCGGGCCCCCGAGCGACGACTCCCCCGTGCCCTGCTCCAGCGCACGTTTCGGCTGGGCGCGGCTCCGCTCCACCGCCACCGCCACCAGCCGCCACCCGCTCGCCGCCCCTCTCGGCCGGGCGTTCCCGGGGCTCGCCGGGTCATGCCGCTCCCGCCGCGCCTCGCTCCGCCACCGACACTGCGGCTCGCTTGGCTCCGCCCGCACACGGGAACTGCCTCGCTGCTGCTCGCAGAGCACTCGGTGCACGTGGCCTGGGCCGCACGGTCCCTGCGCCAGGCTTCCCTTCGCCAGGACACAGCTGACATTGCTCAACAGTCTCGGTAATTAAATAATATTCACGAAAATATTCTTCCATCTGCATGTATTTTGACTCAAATATTAGCTGTGTCCAAACGGTTTTCCAAAAGCCCTTGGTAAGAATTAAATCCCAAGAAACATAGAAAAAGTTCTTAAACAACCATGCCAGGAAGTGTTTCAGTTCTTTTTTGAGCTTGAATCAAGCTAAAATTTACAAATCGTTGTTCAAGAATCATTTTAAGTTTAAGATAAATGTCCATATGCGGCTCTGAGAGCCAAGAGTCTTCCCACGGTTCCTCCATAGTTTAGATATGGAATAGCAAAGCAAAACCAAGAAGAGGAATCCAAAGTTTCCAGGGTTTACTCACACAAATCAGTCGCTTAGGGATCGGAGATCGTTCTGCTCACAATTTATCCTATGCTTTTTTAGAGTAACCTTGGCTTTTTCTAACTTTTCTCTACTTTTCTTCTTCTTTCTCTTTGCCTCTCTTACCATTAGATAAACAGATACCCATTTTTTTGGCACCAACATTTAATCTTGTTTCGTTTTAATCTGGTCTTTGGGAATATTTTGAACCTTCAAAGTTCTTTCCTTTTTATACTCAGAGATTTTGTTTTCTTTGCCCTTCTGGGTGTAAATCAGATAGTAACAAAGTGTCATAATGGTCTTCACGGTTCCATGAGGCCCCACAATGTCACAATGGACTTTTGGTTCCAGGAACTTTCGTACTGTCAGCAACAGTCTCCTTGGGTCTGCAGTGTCACAATGGACCCTTGGCTCCATGAGGTTCCGTAGCGTAACATGGACGCCTTGATTCCATGAGGTTGTGGAGTGTCACAATGATCTCCTTGGTTCTGCGGCCCTGCTGTGTGACAATGGGCCTGTGGTTCCATGAAGTTCTGTACTGTCAACCATGATCTCCTTGCTTGCACAGTGTCATAACTGACCCTTGGTTCCATGAGGTGCCTGGCCTCCAACAGCCTCTAAGAGACCCTTATGGCCCCTCAAGGCCCCTCGCAGCCCCTCATGACCCCTCAATGCCCCTCACAGCTCCCCATGGCCCCTCATGGCAGCTCACAGTCCCTCACAGTCCCCCACAGTTCCTGGCCCCTCATGACCCTTCACAGCCCCTAACAATCTCTCATGGCCCCTCACAGCACCTCAGGGCCCCTCACGGCCCCTCACGACTCCTCATGACCCTTCACAGCCCCTAACAAACCCTCATGGTTTGGTGGTGCCTCACAGCCCTTCACAGCCCCTCATGGCCTCTCACAGCCCAAGGCGTGGGACTCCTCCCGAAGGAGAAGAGATCAGGCTCTGCTTGTTCTCCTTTTATTTTGGTCACTTCACAGTGATGAGTAAAGGAAGGCTGAAATGGAGCCTTTCCCCAGCACTTCCCTCTGGGATAATTGCGGGGCTGAAGCTCTGTGCTGGTGCTGGCCCAAGTGTGAACATCACTGCAGCCCCCCACAGCTTTTGCTGTCCCCCGTTTCCATTCCCTGTCCCTGAGACCTGCCCAGCTCTGCCAGCAGCAGGAGCCACAGTGCAGTGGGCCCTGTACTGGCACAGCCGGGGCTCCCAGCCAAGAGCAGCAGCAGCGCCAGCCCCTTCCCACCTGCTTGTGCCTCGGCTTCCCAAGAGGTTTTTCCCGGTGAATTTCTGGAGAAGAGCAACAATCACCCACAAACAGACCTGATTCCTCAGAGCCCGGCTGTGCTGCGCTGATGCAACCTTCAGAGAAAGAAAGGATCGGGTTCCAGTGCTGTTCCCAGCACTGTTTCACTCATCCTCAGGTGACAGCAGGAGGCTTTTCTTGTGTTTGCCTTGGGAATTACAGATCATGGCTGCTCTTCCCCCCCTTCTGGTTGCCACTTGAATTTTATCTGAAAAACTGCAATTGCCACTTTTGATCGGTGCTAGCCACAGTGCTTTTCTGATGGGGAATTCAGGTGTTTTGTTGCAGGCATCCTGATTAGCAGATCTTGAAATGTTCACAGGTCCATAAGCAAAAAGTTGAGGAGAATGAAAGCCGTACAGGCCACATTCACAGCGCTCAAACACAGCCCTGTTGCTGGTGCTCTTGAAATAGAATCAGCTGACAGAGGCCAGCACAGAAATTGCCTCTGGAGTGTGGAATGAAACGAAAAAATCCACCGGGAGAAAGAGGAAGCAGAACTTCTGCACTCGCTTCATTGCTTCTTCCCAGCAGCAGGAGACGTGGATGTCCAGAGGTCCGTCCCGCTGCTGCTGAGCACAGTGAGAGCACAGCCTGCTGCCCAGTCCCAGTGGGAACCCGAGCCCAGCCCGGGGAGCTCCCGCAGCGTCGGCAGCTCAGCGGACGCGGTGCCAGGGGACACGCCCACCCATTGTGGGGCAGCGGCGCAGGCGCGATGTCCTGCGGCCCAAACTTGCTGCTGCTGCCACGCAAGGCCCATCCTTCTCCCCCTCCTCCTCTCCCAGCACGGCGCAAATTGCACCTCACGGGATGCTTCCCCACAGGCTGCTCAGGCGCCCCGCTCCTCTTTCCACCTGAGCGTCACTGCGGAGGAATCTTTGGCGCACTTCCGTAAGCCCGGGCCTCTCGCTTTGTGCTGAATCGGGGATGCAAATAGCCTTGATAAGAAAGTCAAAAGCCAAGGGAACGGATTAGGAATTATTAGAAAAAACTGCCCTTCTTCCAGGCAAGGTACACCAAGTCATTTCTCGCATTTCCCCTTTGCAGATTCTTCCAGTCGTCTGCTCGGAGAGCTCCGGCTTCTTCTGGTGCTTCCCATGAACCCATTGTACTCTTGATTTGCGCACCAACGCACCAGATGTGCAAGCATCTACGCTGAACTCAGAAACCAACTGCCTCTGTCAGACCATTTTCACAGTCCAGGTCACTTGCAAGATGTCCACTGAGAGCTTGGAAGGATTAGGCCACAGCTCTCCACTTCTGGCTGCAGGCTCCGGAGATTCTTTCTCTCCATTCAGCCAGCCTAACAATTGCTGCTACCCCCTCCTCCTGTTTCCTTAGCCTAGAACAGTAACGACGGAAACCTTACTGTGAGAGATTGGTTATGTGAAAAGGGACATATAGATTCAGGATATACAGATTCTTTGCAGCTTACTGATCTGAGAAGCTGGCTACGTGAGAATGGGCACATAGGCCCTTGCAGCTAGCTGAGCAAGGTCTCATAAGACAATGCACCACACATCCTGTGTAACAACTGAAGTTACAGAATATTACATGTATCTTGCTCAGTAACTGAACCACCATTGAGCCTTACTGCTGAACTATGGGTTTATTTGCAGAGCCAGCAAGGTTAGGTTTTGGCAGCAAAACAATGGACATCTGTGGTTAGAAGGCCAGGGAAAATGGCAGAACTGCTGACTACGAGAGGGGGTCTAAGGAGGGGTTTAGAATCAGCTTAGTGGACGTGAACCACTTAGAATGCGCTGTTACGAATATGCATAAAGCCTATTATTGTTAGTATATAAGGAGTTCTGGTACAATCAATAAATCGGATTCCTGCTGATCACTCATACTGAGTGTCTGGGTTTCCCCTCTATCGCGACACCTTACCCACGGCACAACTCGCTAGTCCACCAGGAGGAGAAAGGACAAGTGTTCAAGCTCTCAAAACCTTGGTCCTGCTTTGCTGCAAGAGTCGGGCTGCACGCACAGTGTGGCAAGCCAAGAGAAGCTGCACGTGATGGCACATCTTGTGACAGGAGCTCCAGCTAGGTCTCCAGGAAAGGGTCTTGAAAAGAGCAAACATCACTGTGGACAAGATTCTTGCAAAAGCAAAACAGCTTCCCAGAAGTGACATGCAAACGGAAAGAAACAGCCCAAGATGTTCCCGTATACTATTAATTGCTTCCCTTCTAGGCTCCCCTTTTCTGTCTTGCACTAGTTCTACCCCACAGTCATTCCAAACTGATCTTACCTAGAAGACCTAGGACTTAGCAAGTTTGAGACACTCTACAATACCAAGAGCTACACACAGTTTGCCTTCTCCCTGTTTGGCTTTGAAAGCAATGCTGGAGACACCAGAATCCTGCAAATGGAAGATTGCAGAGCGCAGTGCATTGCTCGGCTCTGACTTCTAGAGACAGGGCATGTGCTCTCATGGGACTGCACCCTCAGCAGTGACAACAGACAGCAGCAGCAACAAAGGTGATTCCCATGACACTGTCGCAGGGCTCAAGACTCCGTGTCTTGGCTTCACATGGCAAAGCTGACTGTTTGGACAGACTCAGCATCCAAACTAGTCAGCTTTTCTACCTGTGTCAATGAACAGCAGGAGAAGGAAACAAGCCATCAGTTTCTTTGCAGAGAGGGCCTTTGCTCCAGGCTGAAAGTGCTGGATTGGCAGGGAGGAGGCAGACAGCTGAGAGCTGAGCTGCTCTATTGGACTGGCATCAGAACTCAGCAAAAAGAGTGTTTCCATTCTTTTATTTGAATCCTCCTATCGGCAGTCTCCGATTTGCACCTGGAACCGGACAAGAAAACAGCAACAGCCCTGGCGACGAGGGCACCGCGCCGGGCACGGCCCCGCCGCTCCCACTGCCCACGCCGAGCTGCCGGGGAGGAGCGCTGCGCCCCGCAGGGGCTGCACGTCTCCCTCCTCACGTCCTGCTCTGCCCTCCCACGGGGCTGGCTCTGCCTGGCGCTGGCAGGCTCCTCATTCGGCACTTTGCTCTGCTCCAGGCGAAAAGTGCGGACAGCGCTTTGCTTGCTCGTAAGCGAGAGACCGCGGCGCGGGGTGAGCGAGCAGCAGGGGCAAGTTGCGAGATTGCCGCAAGGAAGAGTTACAATCGTGAAGAAGGAGCTAAACAAGATGGTGCGTTTGGCGCGGCTGCGGGAGGAAGAGATGCTCCGTGACTCCGCTTCGGCCCCGGAGCCGAGCGGCCCGTGCTGGCCCGGGGCGCGCGGGGCTCGGCCGCGGGGCGCACGGGGGAAAAACGGGCACCCGGGCAACAGACACACGG
Organism: Coloeus monedula; assembly: GCF_965178545.1. Taxonomy (NCBI): domain Eukaryota; kingdom Metazoa; phylum Chordata; class Aves; order Passeriformes; family Corvidae; genus Coloeus; species Coloeus monedula. Next base: position 61,283 of record NC_138793.1, on the reverse strand, counting down.
ACACGCGGACAAACGCTCCCAGCGCTTCAGCGGCAGCAGCGGCAGCAGTGGCAGCAGCAGAAGAGCAACACGAAAGCAGTGGTTCTCCAGACCCTCCGCGTTCCTTCTCCTGCTCCTCCTCTCCTTCTCCCAGTGTCCCGCATCCCCTGTCCCGCTCTCCCTTCAGTGCTCCACCCCCTCCGTCCCTTCCGCGGCCTCCCCTCTCCCCATGCCAGGCCGGGCCATGCGCCCGGCCCGCCCCCGGCCCCGGGCGGGGCTGCGCCCTCCCCGCCCCCGGGCGTCCCGCCGCGGTCTCACCTCCGCCCGGCTCTTGCGGTACTGGCGGTGGCGCTGCTGGGCGGGCATCAGTGCCTGCCTCTTGGGCGGCACTGCCAGCCTCTGGCTCCGGCCGGCCCGACTCCGGCGCCGGCCCCGGCCCCGGCCCCGGCCCCGGCTCCTCCCGGGAGCCGCCGAGGACACAGACGGCGCGGCCGCTCCCGCCGCGTCCGCTGCGTCTTCCCCGTTCCGAGCTCTTCCGCTCGGCAGCGCGGCCCCCGCCCCCGAGCCGCCGGTGTCCCCTTCGAAGGAGGCAACATGTGGGGATACCCGGCCCGGGGCGGTTGAGGAGCGGCCGGAGGCCGTTTCTGGCCCCGGGCCGAGCGCTGACAGCCGCGTCTCGCCGGCAGGGAAGGCGCAGCAGGGCCTGACGGAGCGCTACCAGGTGGGTTCGCTGCTGGGGCGCGGCGGCTTCGGCAGCGTCTTGGCGGCGACGCGGCTCTCGGACGGCGCCCCGGTGAGTGGCGGGGCCGGCGGCGGGCGCAGGAGGAGCGGGGCGGAGGAGGGCGCTGGAGAAGGAGGATGGGGCTCGGCAGGGCGGGCGGCGAGCTCAGCCTGCTGCTCCCCTTGGCTTGCAGGTGGCCATCAAACGGGTGCCACGGAACCGCATCCGTCATTGGGGCGAGCTGGTGAGTGAGCGAGGGGAGGAGGGGGGTGGTGGGCAGCGGGAGAAGCCGGGGCGTGACGGGCAGGGGGGATAAGCCGAGGCCCGGGAGGGTGGAAGGCGGCAGGACGCCTTGGGGGAGAGCGGGCGTGGGGGCAGCGGAGGGCGCAGAGCATCCTGGGCTGGGCGAGGGCTTCCCGAGCCCTGGCACGGCATCAGCCCCACTGACGGCGTCGTGCTCCTCCCGCAGCCCGACGGCACCAGCGCACCACTCGAGGTCGTGCTGCTGGACAAGGTGTCCACCGGCTTCCCTGGTGTGGTGCAGCTCCTCGAGTGGCTCGAGCTCCCCAACAATGTGGTGTTGGTGATGGAGCGGCCAGAGCACTCTCAGGACCTGCTTCATTTTATTCGAGCGCGGGGCTTCCTGTCAGAGGAGGTGGCACGGGAGCTGTTCCGCCAGGTCCTGGAGGCCGTGCGGCACTGCACCAGCTGCGGGGTCCTTCACAGGGACCTGAAACCAGAGAACATCCTGGTTGACCTGGCCACCGGCCAGGTCAAATTGATTGACTTTGGCTGTGGCACCCACCTGCAAGACACAGCCTACACACGCTTTGCAGGTGAGTCCCCGCCGGGGTAGGCTCCCGGTGCCGACATCTCACGGCCCAACCTGGCTGTGGCAGCAGGGATTCTCCCTTTTGGTGCCAGGACCGAGTGTTCAGCCCAGTTGCTTTTGAGGGTGGGTGGCCGGGGGCCCATCTTCCAGCCCTCCTGGCAGCCTTTGCCAGCCACTCTGCCCAGGACTGGCACTGGGGCTGGGGCAGCCAGCCTGACAAAAACACACCCGTGGGTGGGGATAGCAGCGAGGGGGGGCAAGAAGCTGTGCACCCGCCGGTTTGGTGCGCAGGCAAGAAATGGCTTGGACTGCTGTTGGGGTTTTAGTTTAGTCTTAGGGTTTTTTTCTGTTAAAGGAATTTTCTCCCATATGCATGTTGCTAGGGAACAAATAGCTGTACTTAAGACAAAAAAAGGGAGTGGGGCGGGCCTGGCTACTCCTTTTGTCTACACCTGGGTGTGGGGTCAGTTCGCTCTGAGCGTCCGGAGAGAGAAGCTGCAGAGAAAGGAGCTGCTGCTTCTTTCTTTTTGGCCGTTCTTCTCTTCCTGCTGGAAACAACGCCGGGACCCCAAAAGCTGCTTTCCCTGCCCTGCTGGAGGCCGAGCTGTGGCTGCCCTGCCCCACTGCTGCTGCTTCGAGTTTTCGCTACGCTGTAGCCCTGCTCGCCCTGCCTGCCTGGGCATCCGTGGGGGTTCTCCCATCTGGATACATCTCGCCTGCCACCGGGGATTTGCGTTCGTCCCTGCCGCTCTAGCCTGCCGTTCCAGCCTGCCGTTCCCAGCCTGCCGTTCCTGAGAGTCCGGGATCGGCTGCCCAGGGGTTTGTGAAGCCTTTGTTCCATCCCTTCCCGGGATCCCAGGCCGCCAGTGCCGCGTGCTCCCCGAGCTCGCTCCGGAGCGCCCCCTGCAGCCGCGGGGGAACCATCGCACCTGCCCTGCTCACCGGGAGCCGCCAGCGCCCCTGCCGGCTGCGAGCGGAACTGCACCCGAGGGGAAAGGGCCCGACAGCCGAGAAGGCTGGCACTGGGTTTGTGTGTGCTGTTACTGTCATAGTTATTGTTGTTTTATTTATTATATTGTATTGTATACTATATATATATATATAGTAAAGAACTGTTATTCGTACTTCCCACATCTTTGCCTGAAGGCTCTTGATTTCAAAATATAATAACTTGGAGGGAAAAGGGGTTATATCTGTCACTTCAAGAGGGGCTTCTGCCTTCCTTAGCAAATACCTGTCTTTCAAAACCGAGACAGGGGGGTTTTTAAGGGTATTTTGGGGGTTTTTTTTGTCACCCGGCCCCTCCTCGGTCCCTCCGTCAGTGCCCGTCCGCCATTTTGGGCGGGTTTTGCCCATTTTTGGGTTTTTTTTGAGGTTTTTTGAGGGGTTTCTTGGGGGGGGGTTTGGGGTTATTTTGGGGGTATTTTGGGGTGGGTTTTTGTGTAATTTTGGGGGTATTTTTGTGGGGGTTTTGTGGGTTTTTTGCGGTTTTTTGGGTTTATTTTGGGGGGGGTTGCGGGTATTTTGGGGGTTTCTTTGAGGGTATTTTAAGTTTTTGGGGGGGTTATTTTTGGTGGTGTTTTGAGGGTATTTTTGTGGTTTTTTGGGGGTATCTTTTGGGGCGTTTTTGTTTTTTATTTGGGGGATTTGGGAGATGTTTTGGAGGTTTTTCGGGGTTTTACTGGGGGGATTTTTCGGGGTTTTTTGGGGTTGTTTGGGGGGGGTGTTAGGGTATTTTGCGGTTATTTTGGGTGGTTTGGGGTGTTTTTAACCTCCCCGCCCCTCCCCCGGTGTTCGTCAGCAGTTCTGGGCTGGTTTTGCCCATTTTTGGGCGTGGCTTAGGTGCAGAGTGGCTTCGGGGGGGTGGGCGTGGCTTCGGCAGGGGTGGTCGGGGCCTCAGTGTGCAATGGGCGTGGCTTAAGGGGAGGTGGGCGGGGCTAAAGGGGCCTGCGGGCGGGGCTTAGGTGGGGTGGGTGTGGCTTCAGGCTATATGGACGGGGTTTCATGGGGTGGGCGTGGCTTGGGTATAGAGTGGGCGTGGTTTAGGTGGGGTGGACGGAGCTTTTGGTGGGCGTGGGCGTGGCTAAGGGGGGTGGGGCATGGCTTGTGGCACTGTGGGCGCGGCTTAAGCGCGGGATGGGCGGGGCTTAGCGTCGCGGGGCGTGGCTTAGGCACGGAGTGGGCGTGGCTTCAGGCTCTGGGCCAGGGTTTCATGGGGTGGGCGTGGCTTGGGTACAGAGCGGACGTGGTTTGGGCGGAGTGGGCGGGGCTTCGGCTGGCGTGGGCATGGCTTAGACTGGCGGGGGCGTGGCTAAGGGGCGGCGGGGGCGTGGCTTGTGGCACAATGGGCGTGGGTTGGGCTCGGAGTGGGCGGGGCTTAGCGACGTAGGGCGTGGTTTAGGCACGGAGTGGGCGTGGCTTGGGCAGGATGGTCGTTGGCTTAGACAGGTGTGGACGGGGCTTAAGGGCGGTGTGGGCGGGGCTTGGGCAGGTGTGGGCATGGCTAAATGGACCCGTGGGCGTAGCTTAGGCAGGTGTGGGCGTGGCTCGGGTGCTGGGTGGGCGTAGCTTAGATGGGGTGGACGGGGCTAACGGGACAGGTGGGCGTGGCCTGTGGCCGGGTGGGCGGGGCTTGGGGCTCTGTGGACGTGGCCCCGCTTTGGCCCCGCCCCCGGGGGTGCTCCCCGAGGTCGAGGATTCTTTCGGCATCGGGGACAGCAGCCCAGGGCTGCGGCAGGCAGGTGAGGTCCCGCCCCCCACTGGGGATTTTGGGGTTTTGGGGGGGTTTAGGGCTTTTTTGGGGGTTTTTGGGGGGTTTTTTGGGGGGTTTTTAAGGGTATTTTTGGGGTTTTTTTTTGTCACCCGGCCCCTCCTCGGCCCGTCCGTCAGTGCCCGTCCGCCATTTGGGGTGGGTTTTGCCCATTTTTGTGGGTTTTTTGAGGTTTCTTGAGGGGTTTCTTGGGGGGTTTATGGGGGTTATTTAGGGGTTATTTTGGGGGCGGGGTTGGGTGATTTTTGGGGTATTTTTGGGGGTTTTGTGGATTTTTTGGGGGGGTTTATGGGTTACTTTGGGGGTATTTTGGGGGGGCTTGTTTTGGAGAGGTTTTTGGGGGTTATTTTGGGGGGGGGGTTGGGTTATTTTAGGGGTATTTTTGGGGGGGTTCGGTGGTTTTTTGGATTTTTTGGGGGGGTCTTTTTGGGGTTATTTTGGGGGGGTTTTGAGGGTATCTTTTTGGGGTTTTGGGGGGTATTTTGGGATTTTTTGGGGGGTTTTGGGGCTTTTTTGGTTTTTATTTGGGAGGTTTTGGGGAATTCATTGGGGTTTTTTTGGGGGGTTTCTCTGGGTTTTTCTGGGGGTATTTTTGGGGATTCTTGGGGGTTTTGGGGGGTTGTTTTGGGGTGTATTTAGGGTATTTTGGGGTTATTTTGGGTGGTTTGGGGGTTTTTTTAACTTCCCCACGCCTCTCCCAGTGTTCATCAGCAGCTCTGGGCTGGTTTTGCCCATTTTTGGGCGTGGCTTTGGGCGGGGTGGGCGGGGCTAAAGGGGCCTGTGGGCAGGGCTTAGGCGGGGTGGGCGTGGCTTCGGACGATATGGGCGGGTTTTAGTGGGGGAATGGTCGTGGGTGTGGTTTGGGCGGGGTGGGCGGGGCTTCGGCGGGCACGGGCGTGGCTTAGGTGTGGTCTGGGCGTGGCTTATGGCACTATGGGCGTGGGTTAGGTGCGGAGTGGGCGTGGGTTAGGGGCAGAGTGGGCGTGGCTTAGGCACGGAGTGGGCGGGGCTTGGGGCAGGATGGCGCTGGCTTAGACGGGTGTGGGCGGGGCTAATGGGCGGTGTGGGCGTGGCCCAGCCCTGGCCCCGCCCCCAGGGGTGCTCCCCGAGGTCGGGGATTATTTCGGCATCGGCGACAGCAGCTCGGGGCTGCTGCAGACAGGTGAGGCCCCGTCCCCCACGGGGGATTTTGGGGTTTTGGTGGGAATTTTTGGGTTTTGGGGGGTTTAGGGCTTTTTTGGTTCTTTTGGGTTTTTTTTAGTGTATTTTGGGGTTTTTTTGGTCACTCGGCCCCTCCCTCAGTGTCCGTCTGCCATTTTGGGTGGGTTTTGCCCATTTTTGGTGGTTTTTCGAGGTTATTTTGAGGCGGTTTTGGGGGGTTTTTGGGATTATTTTGGGGTTTTTTTTGAGGGGTATTTTTGGGTTATCTTGGAAGTATTTTTTTGGGGTTTTTGAGGGCAGTTTTTTCCGATTATTTTGGGGTTATTTTGGGGGGTTTTGGGGGGTATTTTCGGAGTATTTGGGGGGGGGGGTTGGGGGGTTTTTGGGAGGGCTTTTTGGGGTTTTTTTCTCAGCGGACCCTCCCCGAGTGTCCGTCCGCCATTTTGGGATGGTTTTGCCCATTTTTGGTGCTTTTTTTTGGGTGATTTTTGGGGGGTTTTCGGGGGTTTTGGGTTTTTGTGGGTGGGGGGGGCTGGCGTTTTGGGGTTTTTTTTTGGGGGGGGTGTTTTTGCGTTATTTTGTGGGGTTTATTTAGAGGTTTTGGGGGGTTTGGGGGGTTTTTTGGGGGCTTTTTGGGGGGTGTTATTGGGGGAGATTTTGGTTTTTTAAGGGTTTTTTGGGGGTTCTTTTGGGTTTTTTTTAGGGGGTGTTTTAGGGTATTTTGGGAGTATTTTTGGGGGGGTTTTTTGTCACCCGGCCCCTCCCCCAGCGTCGGTCCGCCATTTTGGGCTGGTTTTGCCCATTTTTGGGGTGGTTTTTTGGGTGATTTTTGGGGTATTTTTGGGGGTTTGGGGGATTTTGGGGGGGGGTTTATGGGTTATTTTGGGGGTATTTTTGGGGGGCTTATTTTGGGGCGGTTTTTGGGGGTTATGTTGGGGGGGTTACGGTTATTTTAGGGGTATTTTTGGGGGTTATTATTGGGGGGGTTTGGTGGTTTTTTGTATTTTTGGGGGCATCTTTTTGGGGTTATTTTTGGGGTACTTTTGGGGTTATTTTTGTGGTTTTTTGAGGTATTTTTGTGGGGGTCTTTTTGGGGTTATTTTGGGGGGAGTTTTGAGGGTATCTTTTTGGGGTTTTGGGGGGTATTTTGGGGGGTTTTGGGGGGTTTGGGGGCTTTTTTGGCTTTTATTTGGGAGGTTTTGGGGGATTCATTGGGGTTTTTTTGGGGGGTTTCTCTGGGTTTTTCTGGGGTTATTTTTGGGGATTCTTGGGGGTTTTGGGGGGTTGTTTTGGGGGGTATTTAGGGTATTTTGGGGTTATTTTGGGTGGTTTGGGCGTTTTTTTAACTTCCCCACGCCTCCCCCAGTGTTCATCAGCAGTTCTGGGCTGGTTTTCCCCATTTTTGGGCAAACGGGTGTCCCAAAATCACTGTCTTTTTCCCAACAGCTCCAAGCATAATTCTCTCACTGCAGGGACCAAATGATCCTAAGAATCCTGCACATTACTCTGGACAACCTGTTTCGGTAGATCTCCCTACCGTAGGAGAAGTACCACTAGTGCTAAAACGCCCTCTGAATAAATATGCATGGGTAGCCTCTGATGCCCTAGGGAGAGAGCATCGGATACATACACGCTGCATAATTCCATCATTCTAATTTTCTGCCTTTCGGTGGCAGACTCTGTTGTGTTCACTTTTCACAGAAGAACTCCGAGGGACATGAAGAAGAGCACATAAACCATGATAAGACTAGTGATACTTTTCTGCATCCTACCACAACACCAGGGCCAAAAACCAGCTGAGTGGCCATGGTCTGAAGCTACCATTAGGTACACTAGTGCTCTAGGATCCTATCCCAGAGATCGTTGCCCGAACCTAGCCACTGTAGCAGTGCACGACTCTGAGGTATACCGTCCAAGTGAATGGGGATGGGACTTGAAGGATTGGACTAGAATCCTAAAAGGAACAGGAGGTGAACAAATTAAGGTAGGATGCAGAAAAGTAGAAGGATCTCTTTACCAGAAAGCTTCCACCATTGCAATCGCTGGAAATGTTCTAAAACCAGATGGGAAAAGTGATTTGCACCCCAACATTACGGCCAAACTCTGCCCTACAACGGAGTGGCTGTGTGACAAACAAACCCCCTTCATCCTGTGTGGTTGTCAGAAGAATGTCGGTAACTACACCTTAGGCCCCAGTACCAACAATGTTGAAATCACAAAGCTTCGCAGAAACAAACTAACTGACTGCTGGTATAACTTTCCTCTAACCAAACCAACCTATGCAACATGCAATTGGCAAAATAACCCGGCAGATCAGCCAAGTCTGACAGGTTTAGCTTATAAATTCAAAATAAACGCCGCAGCAAAGACCATACTGAGTGCAGTAATCACATACCACGGTATAAGTACCCCCCTTGTGTTAGATGACAAGAATAAAGTTTTTCCACCCTTTATGGTAACCCGAGGTGACGATGTTACAATACGATGTGGATTAATTGCTGAATTTTTTACCGAACCTATACACAGTTATAGCATTGGACCTCATGGCCGTGTTTTGTTTGGTGAAATTCAAAATCAAGATTGTTGGCTAAACCTTAATTGCTGTACAATTTCCCATAAAGTCACGTGTGGTAAAAACAATACAAAATACTAGGGGGAACTCAAAGTCGATGTTGCAATACCTACCACCCAACCACCGGTCATGCTAAGCCCGAGAATTTTTGAAATTGGACCACGTATAATCACAAAAACAGGCCAACAACAACTATTGCTCAATCCGGCATGGTCCCTTAAACAAGTCAAGTTGCTGATGCAAAACAATGTCTCAGAAATTCAGCCAGCTTGTTCACCTTTTCTGCACACTTCCTTCAAGGGGCAGACAACCGGGTTGCAAAAGCGGAACCCTTCTAAGAAACGGACGCAAAGAGACATAACCTGCGTTGTGGGAACAGGACTGGGAATCTTAAATAGTATTGATTCAGAAGTGCTAATGAATAAATTGGCTGCCACAACTACAGATTTGACTAAAATACAACAAGCCATCAGCGGTTGTTATCAAACATATTACCAAATTGAGAAAAGGTAAATGTGAATGACCACAAATTGATAATTGGCATGCTCCGTGCTACACAAAACAACATTTCTTTGGCTCTCAGCTGCATCCAGGCTCAATTGTGGATGCAGTCCGTTGCTGCCTCAATTGTAAGAGAAGGCAAAGAAGGCACTTTTCCTCCTGAAATTCGGAAAATAATCTGGGACGGTGCCACTGATTTTGAAAGAGAATTCCAATCCTGGTGGAATTTAGTGAATTTTACCTACAATCCCATCACAAACACAGCCACAGCCTTTGTACTAACCATACGTAATGCTTCAGTGCATTTGATAGTCCCTATCATTGCATTAGGGCTGAACCATGATGCAGCTATTCTCTACCCTTTCCAGCACAGAGAATGGGCCCGTCAAACTGGTAAGAAGTGGCAAACTGTTAATTTGGAAACTTGTATTGTCCCAGAACAACAAGGGTTTATCTGTGAAAGCAGTGCAATTAGACCTCAAGACATTTGTTTGGACACAGAACAAAATATCTGTCCTTTTGAAATTCATCCTAACAAGATTCCTGAAACACTGCTTGTGTATATAGGCAATGGATGTGCATGCTTAAGAACTGCATGTGATAAGGTATTTCTAGAAAATTTAGTTGTAGATACTAAAACTCATTCAAATTCTTGTGTTTGTAACTTGACTAAAAGCACAGGATGTGATTTCTCTTATTTAGCCCCACTTACTTCTTATTGTATTTTACAGTCCAATTACACAGTGATCCACCAATTATTGCCTACCCCCACTGGGATGAACCTTACTTAGGTAAAGCACTTGTTGCTTCACCAGGATTTCATTGGAATTTTGGAAAAGATCAAGAAAAACAGACAGAAAACCTTGGTAACTGTTCATCACAATGGGAAAGAAACACATTGTTTTCTAGACAGAGGAAAGAAAGATGCTGGACACAGCTGGTGGGATACTCCTTTTGGGTGCTCACCTACTGCTACAGGTGTCCTGAACAAATTGTGTCATCCCATCCTTGTTCTCTTGATTTTACTTTTGATTGGGTTTGTTTTATCAGCAATCTTACACATCATGAATTGCAGAATGATGAAACGGTTGACATCTGTAATAGATGTGCACAATTTGGACACTATCCCATCCACTGTGGACACCCCTAAGGTTATTGACACAAGATGAACTACATGAGTATTAAAATAAGATAAGACATGATTAAAAATTACAGGTGTATTTTGATTAAAAATTACTTATTCCTTCTTTTTCCTTTTCTTTCTCTTTTCTTATTTTCTCTACCCTTTTCTGGGATATGCTACCAACATTAACGAGTCCTGAAGACTTCGCAACAACACTACGAAATCGTGCTGATGGAGCTCTCCTGATGACAATCGTGAGTCATGGGGTGGTGTAAGAGATGGTCTGAAGATCCCTCATCTGCCTCACGATCATCGCCGAGAACAGAGGCTAAACACAGGAGTTCTGACCTGCCTAAGGTGGGATGTCTGCCAACTGCTGCCTGCAGGTGTGCCCGCTGGGAACTGGTACGCATTCCTGAGGAAATTTGTGCAGGTCACAGTGGACTGCACCGTTCTTGCTGCCCAGGCGGGAAGGACTGCGCTGAAGCGGAAAGGAATGACCTGTCCTCTACACCTGTCCTGTACCTGTTTCCCAAAGCAACGGGCCTCATAACAACGGCTGTAGATTTGCCCCACCTCTTGGGGAAAAGGGCGAGATGTGGGGATACAGCTAGAAAGCAGAAGCGAGAGCACTGCTAAACTCATGCCAGAAGTAGACGCGCTAACGCTGCTAGGCCGCAAACCATAGCAGGCAGTATAGTTAGCATAGGAGAAAGGCATGCTTGGTATGTACCTGGGATAGTTAGGGCTAGCTTTTAGTTCTGCAATGTTATTACGAAACACAGATATGGTCTTGGCCAGTTGCCCCTCGTTTCAAAAAAGGCCTATAAAGGGACTTTCTGTGAAATAACTGAGATGAGATCTCCCCACGGAAAGAAGACAAATCTATTGGCAGCAGAGCACGAGGACTTCGTCTCATCCGTTGGTAGCCATTGCCCCCCCTTTCTTCCTCTCTACTCTTTTACTTTGTTTTTCTTTATCTCTCTCTCTCTTTCTCTCCTCTATCGCATTACCGTGTTGTGGGTACTTAACAAAGGTGCACTGTTTTGATTAAAACTGAAATCCCTTGTGTCCTTTTGCACTCGGAGATCTGTAAACAAACCATCACAACCCTTACTTGTATTAACGGATCGTGACACATGTCCAAAAGAAAAAATCACTGGAACAAAAAGAGCAAACTGATCCAAGGTGAACTGATCCACGGTGAAAAACAGAAGCCTACAAAAATCTGGGGGGGAAAAAAAAAGGCAACTCATGTGCCCGATTCACAGATGCAACTCCTGCAAAACTTTTGAAGGCAGTCTCACTCCCTCTGCTGAACAATCAACTGGAGGAAATCCCACTCCAAATCTGTGGGAAACAACAAAAGTGGTGCAACAAGCACTTCATAGAATAAAAACTAAAACTCCACCTGAATAAATTAATGCAATTAACATTGCATTAATTTCACCTGGCTTTTTTTTTTTTTTTTTTTTGAGGAAATCTGTTTCTTTTCTCTTTTCTAAGAATGTCAAACATCCCTGCATTGACGATAAAGAAAGCAGTTTGAGGGCAGAGAAAGTGCAAGCAGCAGAATCACATCTAAATGTGATAACCATTTACTCACGTGGACGCTGTCCCTTTGTGTTAGCCCCAAGAAGTTTTACTTCTTTTTAATAATCGGTCTAGTGGGCCAAATTTTCACTTTTTAAGAACCTACCAACACATGGGATGGAGCTGCATGAAAACCAATGAAATGTAAAGTGTCACCATAATTGCTTGCATTGTCAGTTTGTTAACGTTTGTCATTTAAGAATTTATACATATTTGAAATCATACAAATATGTTCTAACCTTCCCAGTTCTGCCTCAGAAGACTTCAAAATTATTATCTTTCAGCTAATTTTTAAAATTTACTATTTAGTGAATTAAAGAATCTTGACAAAACACAAGCAAATGCTAGAGAAGAAATGATTAAATCCCCCTTCCAGGGGACCCCAGGCGCTGACGGCTGCCACCGGCATGCGCCATGTCGGGACCGGCAGGCAGGGCTGCACCCCGCGTCTGCCACAACACCTGCAGCTTCTGCAGCCTGAAACACAGCTGGCTCAGGGGTTTCAATCAAGAGCCAAAAGATCTTGCTGGTCAATTTGGGGCAGAGAAAGGTCATCACTTCTAGCATGGCATAAGCCTGCCACTACATTTCTGTGAAGGACAATCACCTTGTTGCAGTGAAACTCCTGGGTAAAATACTGAAGCGCTTTCAGATTCATATTATCCGACATTTCGGTGACCTTCTTTTATACCTGCATTGCTTCATACTGCTGGTTGTGGGCACAAGTTCTTTGTACACTATCCTGGAAATTAAAAAGATCAGAAACAACACCCACCCCTCCCCCACCACCACCCCTTCCCCAGCCACAACCCTAACAAAACCAACCTCCAGAATGTTCAGGATTTCAAATGAGAACAAGCATAGATGGGGCATAAAAAGATGGATCCTCCTTAGACATTTGTGCATGCAGTGCCCTGCAATCCACTAAGTTCTACTTCTCGTACACCAAATACCTGTCTTCGGAACTCCTTGTTCTCCATTCAAACCCTTCTGGGAGGGTAATCGAGGAGATACGCTTACATATTTTTAGCACATCTTGCACTAGGCAATTAAATCTAGTGCGCAGCATTACCTGACGAACTGAGGCGGTGACAAGGTCAATTAAGACCTGTTCATATCTTAATCTGGAGCTCTTCCAACTGCTTGAAAAGTGAAGCCTTGGACATTGAAGGTTCAGACTAAGGAAAATCCAAAACGTGGACAGCATCTCCCTTCTGCTGGAAGCCTTCAAGTTCACCACTGCAGTCTGCAGCCTACACAGATCATCTGAGGATTGTAAAAGTTCTCCAAGGAAGAACAAGAACAAGGCTAATGCATGCACACAAACGCTGATCAAAAGCACTTGATGCTCTTGGACAAAAAGATGTAACCTTCACTTTTGGAAAGACAAGGTGACTATGGTTGTCTCCACAGTACTCGCAGGAAAAAATCCCTGAAGTTTTGTAAAACCTCTTTTCAGGGCTTTGTTAACTTCATTTTTGTTAAGAATTGGGGAACACAGAGAGACCTGTCACTTTTTTTGCAGAATGCCATAGAAACTGCTACACTCACTTCAACAACAGTCCACGTAACCTTCTCTGCAAATACTGACCATATGCAGTTCTGGTTGATACAAAACCCCATTACCTAAGAAAAGGAACAACTCGGCAAGCAGTTTGCAAAGATGAACAACTTAGCACGACTGCGGCTGATGACATGCCCTGACTTTTTTTACCTTCAGCTGTGGGTGCCGTACCTTCCTACCCTCGCACATGCCACTCAAAGCTGCTTGCGTGGAGCTCTCGCACCACCTATGCCAGCAACTGTGCCAAGCCGCCACCCTTCTTCAGCACCATCGCACCTACCACAAGGTAGCTGAATCAGAGGGAAAAGGAGGTCGCCAATGGAGGGAAGTTGTTTCCCCTGACAGCTAAGCTCCAACTCCGGGGTCCCTTATGTCCTTCCCAGGACGGGCGGGAAAACGCGCTCCCCACTCCCTCCCGCCGGCGCCGCTGCGGAGACCCCGGGTTCGCCGGAACCGGCCACGTGCTGCACGGAGGGCAGCGCGGCAAAGGCGGTCGCCCCTCGTTACCCTAGGAAGGCCGGCCTCGGATCCCCGCTCTCTCCACCGGCACGGGCAGTGCCAGCAGACTGTCGCTGCGGCCGCCGCTGGCCGAAAGCCTCGCCGCGCACCGCCCGGCCGGCCCCGCCGCTCCGCGGGGTCACACGGCACCTGCCGTGGGCGGCAGCCGAGCGACAGCAAGCAGAAGCGCTCACCGCCGCGCCACTCGCCGCCCCGCCCGGGCGCTCCTCTCCTCGGGCTACCACGATGGCGCCGGCCCGCCCCGCCTTCCCCGTCGCCTGCGGCGCAACGCGGGCGCTCCGAGCCACGCAGCACGCGTGCGGCCGGGCCCTGCCGAGCCGCAGGCGGAGCCAGGGCACGGCCCGGGCGGGAGAGCTTCCGGCGAGGCTGGGCGGGCGGCGAGCGCGGCCGAGCGTGAACGCGCCAGGCGGGGTCGGCCGGCGGCGCGATGGGGAGCCAGATGGAGGAGCAGCACCGCGCGGCATAAAAGAGCTGATCGTCCCGCAGCCGCCCGCTCCGCAGCCCCTCGGCTGCTGTCGAGAAGGGCCCCGGCCCTGGCCGCGCCGGTGGCGAGGTGGCTCCGCAGACCTCAGGCAGCCCTGGCGGGGCAGGGGAGCACTGCGAGCAGCCCCGGCGCCGCGCAGCCGTCTGTAACGCGCGGTGGGAGCCGCCGGCAACTATTTGACACCTCCCGGGGGGCTGGGAGGTGCACGGAGATCACGCAGCAGGTCGCTGCCGTTAGGGAAAATTAATCCACCATGCCTGAGGTTTATGTCCGAAAAGGAGACAGAGGAGTCCTGCAACATTCTTCGACTACAGGGAGAGTCCATGGGGCTTTTCCCATGGGGTCTGTCAAACGGTTGCGGGATGCAGCCCCCTTTTGATGTCAAGTTCCCAGCCACAGCACCCTCTTCCTTTTCCCCACTGGCTGAGGTATTCGGGAGATACAGACTTCCAGAACTGCCTACTCTATGTCCCCCTCTAATATGCACCCCCCTTTTGGCATCGAAAAGGAAGAAAAAAACCCATTCCTAATTCTATTAAGTCTTTGTTGCCTTGCTCTAGGTTCAGGAATTTAACACGGCCTTGATTAATCAACAGTCTCTGATGATTAGTAACAGTTCTAGAGAACTAATCGTTTCTTCTGTTACTTCACTCCCCATAAGTTCCTAGCCTTGTCTACAGGCCGATTCACACGGTCTGTTTGTAAAGACTCATCCATCTCATTCCTTTTAATCCCTCCTTTCTTTATTTAATCTGTATTTTTCTTTACAAACCTTAATTACCATTGATTTAATTTTTTCTTCTTGAGTCTTCTGGGCTTTTGCTATTATTTGCAGTGACATCCTCTTCTGTCCTTTTGTAGTCATTTCTGGATCAGGTAGGCATGGCTGCTAGCAGCATCCCCTTGACCACCTGCTGAAAGAGCTGCACCCAGCATGGTGTCACGCATGGTCAAAAGATTAGAGTTGCTATAGCATAGAAGAGGAGAAATGGTATTCATTTAGCCCATAGCTGGCCAGTTAACCATGAAAACATGTCCCATTACCATCTTTTCAACACTTGGACAGGTCCATGAGCTGAGGTTATTTCCTCTGTTATTTGACCACTTTTCCGCTGTCATCTGCTTGCAAACAGCAGCTCGAGTCATTTAATTTCCCACAAACTCCTCCTTCTTCTGCTAACAGATAATCTAATACCATCCAATGTTGAAAATACCACTTTCCTCATTGAAGTGGGTTGCTCAGCAAGACGGTCAAGAGCTGTGGCTGGCTGGTTGGTAATTATTTCTGAGACAGCTTGTAACCTATCTCATTCAAATGATAAATGGGTTCCCAGGCATCTGGGATGAATTCCTTAGGTTTCCAAGTGGCTGGTCCATCATGTTGCGTAACTTGTTCTGGTGGCCATTCATATTTTCCCCGTTCTGGGGTGCTCCCTGCAGCCAAGGCTGCATCAGCTGACTGCTTTTCTCTAATTAAATCATCACAGATTTGGATTCCTAAGCGATTTCCCTGAATTTGTAGTAGCAAAAAGAACAATGGTCTAATATACCCCAGGGATATACCATATCCCTGACCAGTTTGGAAGTAACCTGAGCTAAGCATGTTGGCCACAAATCCAATAATGTCCTTTCAAAGCCCGTGTTCCATTAGCAAAGGGGCCTTCCTACCCTTGGTCATCAATTGGTGGGTCAAAATACTGCGGGTTTCCCTGGCCTAACGGTCCTCCAACAATAGCTGCCCCACCATAAGGGTCACAGCATTTGCATTTCCAAGCTCCCACACAGGGTTCCCATCTACATTTACATCTGCAAGTTGCTTGCTTGGATTTGGAGCAGAACTCACTAAAAGGCTTTGAGTTCCAATCCGCTGTTGCCATTCCCACTGATAATCACAAACAACATGTCTTCTACTTGTGGGATTTTTGTGGGGACAGCTTAAAAATAGGTGGTCAAAAAAACCCCTTGTCCCTCCGCATTGCTTTACAGGCTTCCAAATGTTTTTGGTAAGAACACCTTACGCAGCTACCATTAGTGAGCTGAACAGCTATTTGATTGCAATTGTCTTGATATTTGGAACAATTGTAAGGAGGGCAATTGTGGGTCCAAACCCAATTGTTTAAAGCCAGAGGGAAAGTCAATTGACAAACGCCTTTTCCTACATAGACCCGCCCTGTCCTGTTTAGGCAATAAGTGCCTGTTGGAGAAGAATGAAGTGGCCATGGACTTCCTTCTTTGGCCCCAAATCCCATCCTATTGTGGCCCTCACATTGACCCACCATTTAGGTTCAGCTGGGCTAGCCAACCATGGCCACTCTTCAGATCCTCCTGGCCCTCCACAGAGCCAGCAATTGCTAAGGTTAAAAACTTTTGCTACTTCTTCTGCTAAGGCTGCAAATTGATTCTCCCACTCCTGGCCTAAACTTAGCTGACCATATAAAAGTAGAGTTATTAAGGAAAATGTTTTAATAGTGTGATCTAATTAGCTAGTCTAATTTTCCCGTTGTCTTCTGCAGCACCTGTGGCAATTGAAGACACAGAAACCACTTAACATAAAAGAATCCAGCAAGTATTAGCGCCCCAGTGAGTGGAGATTCTAGAGGAGGGATACCCATAGAGACTATTTCAGCAGGTGGTCTGTGGGTAGGCACGCAGGGCTTCCTCTGATGTCGAAGCACTGGCTACTGCTCCGGCCCACTCCTGCAGAGTGTCAGTCACAGCCTCCCGGCCTTCTCCTCCAGCTGAGATGTGCAAATCTCTGAGGCTTCAGAGACCTTGACCCGAGAGTGACTGGTCCACCTGTGTCCAGCTGTCTTCATGGCTGTTTCTGTCGTCAGTGACACTTGGAATGGGCCACGCCATTTCAGAACCACTGGCGCTTCTTTCTACTCCTTACCTAGGACTCAATCTCCTGGTTGGATGTGACAAGCAGCAAAGTCCAAAGGTGGGGCTTGTGCCAGCTGAGCTTCCTGTTGAAGGGGTTTCACAAGAAGCAGTATCCTGGCCACAGATGGTTTTAAATATACATCACTTACCTCTACTCCCCCACTAGGTTGAGACTTAGCCGGGTAATTCATAACAACGACGGAAAGGGGGAGAACGGAATCCCTCTTCTGGGTCGGGCTCTCATTCTCGCCAAAGCCAATGTCCAAAGCCCTAGCCATGGCATCTTGGTTTCTATTACCAGCTTCAAAAGGTGTTTATTTCTCTATTCATTGTTTTCTACCCGAGCTGAGCTCTGGGGGTGCCAGGGCCTATGGAGGTTCCATTGTGTTCCTAAAGAAGCCAAAACCTTTTGAAGGATCTTTCCTGTAAAATGAGTTCCCCGATCTGAGTCTATTGCTTCTACAATGCTGTATCTTGGAATGATTTGTTCCAAAAATGCCTTAATACCTGATGCTGTCGTTGCTGAAGCAGTTGGAAATGCTTCTGGCCACCTTGCTAGCTGACATACCATTACCAGAAGACATGAAGCCTTCCCACTTGGGGCATCTCAGGAAAATCCACCTGGCATCTTTGGAAGGGACCTGCAGCCCAAGGCCTCCCTCCCCTGGCAAGTTACTTTGTAACTTGGCTGTTTGCTTTAGCACAGATCAAGCAACCTTCAACAGCTCGTTTTGCCAGTCTAAAAAGACCCCCAGCACCATCCAGCATGAGGAAGGCTTCTGCCAATCCTCAGGAGGTGCAAGGACTCTCTTCACGGAGTTCTTTTACTATTGGTAGGGCCAAAGCTTCTGGTATCTCTTGTTTGCCATCCCTTGTAAACCAAGTATTGCCTTTTTTCTCTGCCACACGGCTTTTAACTGTATCTCGAACTCCTCTGGGAGAAAAGACAGCTTCCCGGCCAGTGATGGAGTCACTGCGAGCAAAGGGGGCATCTTGGAGAGTTCTGGCAGAAGTGTTGCTTTCTGAGTTTCTTCATGCACCAAAAAGGAGACAGAGGAGTCCTGTAGCATTCTTCAACTACAGGGAGAGGCCATGGGGCTTTTGCCATGGAGTCTCTCAACTGATTGCGGGATGCAGCCTTCTTTTGATGCGAAGTTCCTGGCAACAGCACCCTCTGAGGTACTCGGGAATTACAGACTTCCGGAACTGCCTACTCTAGGCTCCCCTCTAATATGCACCCCCCTCTTGGTATGGAAAAGGAAGAAAACGAAACTATTCCTAATGCTATTAAGTCTTTGCTGCCTTGCTCTAGGTTCAGGAATTTAACACGGCCTTGGCTGAGCAACAGTCTCTGTCGATTAGTAACAGTTTCTAGAACTAAGACTTCTGTTACGCCCCTACCAGTAAATTCCTAGCCTTGTCTAAGGACGGATTCACACGGTCTCTTTGTTAAGACACATCTATGTTACTTCTTTCACTCCCACACCTTCTTGGCGGTGCGATGGCTCCCCCCGGCACAGCACCTGGCACAAAACCCCCCTATGCACATACACACACACCTGCACTTACCCTGCACTCCGCTGCACACACACACACACACACACCTCCCGCACACTAACACCCCCCTCCACATCCCTGCCATGCTACTTGCAGTTGCCCCGCCCCTGCCATCCCGGCCGGCTGGCAGCACTCACTCCTCACATGCCTTGCGTTTCCTTGCTGCCCCCTCTGTAGCCTTCCCTCAACCTGCCTTTTCTCCCCTGCCTTGCATTGACTTGCTCACCCATCCCCCACCTGACTTCCTTTCACATTCGTCTAGCTCTGGCCTCACCTTTCCTTTTCCTTCGAGGACCCTCATTGCCTTGCCTCACCTCGCCTCGCCTCGCCAAGCCACCACTTGCCTTGCCCTGCCCTTGAAGCCCTCCCTTGCCTTGCATGACCTTGCTCAGCCCTCCCCCACCTGGAATTCAAGACCCCTTTTCAATGCCATTTCATGGCCTTGCCCTGCCCTTTCTGCTCCTCCTAGGAATCTCAAAGCTCTCAAGCATCTCCCGTGTTTCAGGATCACAGGAGAGGAAGACCAGGGGAGGACGCGTGTTGCCACACTCATCTCTATGGGCAGCCTTGGTCTGGGAGCAATCCTTGCATGTCTTGAATCTTGCAAGGGCAATTCACATTTTGCCCTTGAGCTCGGGGACCAGAATGAGAGTTCTTTTGCCTACAAAGGAAAGCAGGTAGCTCAAATCTTTTAGGTGCAGAGGAGACATGACCCACGCGGGATCAAGGCCACACAAAGCACTTGGTGCTGGCCACTTTTGTGTACCAGCAGTCCTTGAATGTACTTCTCACCTGCCTTGCCTGGCCTTGCCTTGGCAACACAACAGTTTCCTTGCCTTGCCCTGCTAGCTCTCTGGAGCCCTCTGGAGCCTTGCATTCCTTTGCATTGGCCATGCCCCGCCCTTGACCTGCCTACCGCTTTCCTCCAAGGCCTTGGATTGCCGAGCCCTTCTTGTTTCTGCCTGGCCTTCCCATCAGTGGACTTCCCTTCCTGCGGCCAGCCTTGCCTCTAACGTCTGGGCCTTCTCTTGCCTACCACTCCATTTGCTTTCCCCTCACTGCTCTGGCCTTGCTTACCTCTCCCTTGACTTGCCCACAATTGCCTGCACTTGCTTTGCAGCGCCTTGCCTGCATGGAAGGCGAGGGCAAGAGTGGTAGGCAGGGCAAAGCAAAGCCAGCAAGTTGTAGGTAGTGCAAGGCAAGGCAGCAGAGGCAAAGGAAGCAGAGCAAGGGTAGCTTAAGAAGAACTAGACAAGGTACTGAAGGCAAGGCAAGGCCAAGAGACTCGGAGTGCCTTTCCTTGCCAAGGCAAGGACATAAGTGCCAGTGTTGCTGGAGCAGATGGTAAGGTAGCACGGGGAGGAATAGAAAGTGCTTAGAACAGCGTGTGTGCTGCTAGTTTGAGGGGTGCAGTTGAAGTTGCAGGCAGCAAGATCTTCCTCAGCCCGCACTGTTTTGAGCTCTGTTTTTGTCAGATGGTTTCAAGTTGGTGGGCAGAATCTGCGAGAGGGAAAAGATTGGTTTGGGCCAAAGAGGTTTGTCTGCCTCTTGGAGTGCGGTATAAAGAAGAGTCCGCTCTTGGAAGGGGAAGATGAGGGAAATCTTTTTGTCCTGATGTGCTGTTGATTTGAGTGCAGGGACGTTTGCAACTTGCCTCTGCCCTTGGGGTGGTTTCGAGCAGCGCCTGGTGCTTGGCCTTCTTTTGCAAGTCGTCAGCGCCATCGTGTGGTTGTTTCGATGAGCTGTGACAGTGCCGGGGAAAAAGCCAAGCGTTTCGCTGGCTCGGCCCCAGTCGTGTGCGAGCAGTTGGTGGAAGAGCTCCGCTGTGCATCCTGCCTCTTGGAGACACAAAAGAATGTGATCCTGCGCGTAGCGGGGAAGCAAGAGGAATCTTTTCATTGTTGGCTGTGCAGTTACTAAGCGGCAAAAGTCAAGGCAGCTGCAGCACGGCCTCTTTCTTTCAGAACCTTTTCTGTGCCATCATGAACATGCTCAACATGCAACTCGCACCCACTGAACTGCATCAAAGGTCCTGGAGAGACGCACTTTCCTTCAAGCTCTAGCTACCATCTTACCCTCCACCTCTCGTGGATCCCAAAGCCCTTCCGAACATGCAGCAGCTGCACGCAGAGAACAAGTGCTAGAAGAAGGCGTTGGCCTTCAGAGTCCCTCTAAAGTCTGTAAACTAGGCGAAACATTGCAGTGACCAGCACTTTCCTTCGCAACTATCTACAGAGCGTCATCACATTCTCTCAGAGTGGCTAAGTCTACCCTTGCAGCACAGCAGCGTTTCCAGCCACAGTTCGGACGGAGAGATGGGCCAGGTGAGAAAGCATTTGTTGACTATCCCTCGTCTCTGGAAGACTTGATACTCGCAGCGCAATCACGTCCACACACCTTCAGTGTGGCCAAGTTCAAGCAGCTAGAGCTCACAGAGACGGGAGAGGCAGGAGAGAAGCCGTTCCAAAAGTACCGTGTACTTAGGGCAGCATTCAAACTGTGCACAGCACTCTACAGCACTGTAGACCGTGGCTTCTCTGACAAGACGTGCCATCCCATTGTTGGCTCTCGCAGCTCGCTTGCTAGCTGCTCTCCTGAAGAAAAGAACTAGGAGGAAAAGCCAATGCTGGGCTGCACCTTCCCCTTGCCTCACGTAAAGCCACTTCAACTCCCCGCTGCACTCTCTACTTCCCCTCTCCTTGCCATCGACCGCTGTGTTTTCTGCATCTCGGAGCCCAAAGGTAAGCGCCAGTGTTCCCAGGGATGCTTGGAAGAGGGAGAAGTAGTAGCACAAGTAGCTGCCGTTGAACTTCCTCCTTCTCAATGCTAACGTGAAGTCGGCAGGCAGGCGAGCGCCAGCCAAGCTCCTTTCTCAGTTTGTACGCTGCGGACACGAGCCCGGTGCTCGGCGCCTTCGTTCGGCCTCTTTAGTAGCCATGTCGCGCTTTCATTCTGCCGGAGTCAAGCAGCAGCCAAATGCTGCAGGCTGCTGCTTCTGCCGAAACACGCCTGGGCTATGCACTTTGCCTCTCAGCGACATACAGCAGCACATTCGCTCTAAATGTAAAGGGAGAGATTCTCGGCTACGTCTGGCACAGAGAACAGCTTTAGTTCAACGGGCTTACCCAGAGCATGCCCCCGACGCGTGGGAACTTGTATTTGCACCACATTCCAGTGGCAGTCCTCTTTCCTTTACAGCCTGCACAGCGCCGGCAGATGACCGTGCTTCTCTGCACCTGCCTTCTCACTTCCAAGTAGCACAGCGCACATTAGAGCCTTGCAGCGAGAGAAGACGCGGATAGGCGTCTCGCACAGAAGAACGTGGCAGGGCGAAAAGGTGTTCTTCTTTTGTCTTCCTCGTCGCCCAGAGTGTGCTGCTGTGTTGAAAGTCTTGGCCAGCGAAAAGCTACACCAGCAAGTGTTTCTCTCCTGATGCATTGCGCTGAGCCAGAGCTGAGGAAAATCCTTGCACAGCACACTGTGGATGCGTGCAGTACACACGCTGAAGAGCGGCACGGCTAAAAGTCATCGCTGGGCTTCAGTTCTGTCCAGACCGCAGAAGGAGAAGAACGAAGCAGCTGAGCACCGGCTGCATGTAGTGGAGCGAATTTCACATGTGCAGCCAAGAGCTGCTTCACAAGCAGATTCAGCTGAGAATGCTCTGGCTGCTTCACAAAGGAAGGCGCAACCGTTGCACTCCTGGGCACTACCTGGCCAGAAGCAGGTTCTTACACCTTCAATGCTGCAGAGTCCATGCAGCTGGAGCACCCCCAGAAGGACGCGTCCAGCTGGAAGGCGTTCTTCAAGTACCCCCTCTTCCAAATAGCCTTGAAACTGAGCACAACACACTGCGGCTCTGCAGCTTCCTTCTCAGATAGACGTGCCGTCACACTATTCACTCTCGCAGCTCCGTTTCATACTTGCAGCAGCTGCTCCCAAAGAAAAAGGCTCCAGAAGGAAAAGCAACTGCTGGGCTGCCCTTTCCCCTTGCCTCACTTAAAGCACCTGAAACTGTCCGCTGCACTCTCTATTTCCTTTCTCCGCCGTATGGCGAAGCATAAACCTAACCGCAATTGTTTCCAGGGCAAAGCTGGAAGAGAAATATGTAGCAGCACAGTAGCTGCAAGTTGAACTTTAAGTTTCGAGCTGCTAAAGTGAATCCGAAAACAAGCACTCGAGGCAGCCACGCTTCCTCTTGCAGCCTGGGCGATGCACACACCACCTCCGTTCTCTGCCTTCATTCTTACGCCCTTCGTAGCAGGTCGCGCTTTCGTTTTGCTGGAGACGACCCGTCGTCTACATCTCGCCCAGAGAGCACGGTGCCGGCAGCGAAATGCTGCAGGCTGCTGCTTCTGCCGAAACACACCTTGGCTATGCAATTTCTCTCTAGCGCTGAAGTAGTACCACATTCTCTTTTTCTTTGTAGCCAGCATCTTTACGGAAAGCTTCTCGGCTACGTCTGGCACAGGGAACAACTTTATTTTAACCGGCTTCCACCGAGCTTGCACCGACGCGTGGGAACTTGTATTTGCACCTCATTCCAGTGGCAGTCCTCTTTCCTTTACAGGCTGCACAACGCCGGCAGATCGCCGTGCTTCACTGCACCTGCCTTCTCACTTCCAAGTAGCACCGCGCACATTCGAGCCTTGCAGCGAGAGAAGACGCGGATAGTCTTCTCTCACAGAAGAACGTGGCAGGGCGAAAAGATATTCTTCCTTTCTCTTTCTTCTTGCCCGAATTGTGCTGCTGTGTTGAAAGTCTTGGCCAGCGAAAAGCTACTCCAGCAAGTGTTTCTCTCCTGACGCATTTCGCTGAGCGAGAGCTACGCGGAGAGTTTGGACCCGACCCTGTGAAACAGCAAGAAAATGCTTGTTGTACGTTGAGCTGAGGAAAATCCGTGCACAGCGCACTGTGGCCGCGTGCAGTGTTCGCGCTTGAAGAGCGGCAAAGCTCAAAGGCATCGCTGGGCTTCAGTTCTGTCCAGACAGCAGAAGGCGAAGAACGAAGCAGCTGAGCACCGGCTGCATGTACTCAGTGGAGCGAATTTCACATGTCCAGCCAAGAGCTGCTTCACAAGCAGATTCAGCTCAGAATGCTCTGGCTGCTTCACAAAGGAAGGTGCTGTGTTGCACTCCTGGACACTACCTGGTCAGAAGCAGGTTCTTACACCTTCAATGCTGCAGAGTCCATGCAGCTGGAGCACCCCCAGAAGGACGCGTCCAGCTGGAAGGCGTTCCTCAAGTATCCCCCTCTTCCAAGTAGCCTTGAAACTGAGCACAGCACACTGCGGCTCGGCAGCTTTCTTCTCTCACACTATTCACTCTCGCAGCTCAGTTGCCCACTTGCAGCAGCTGCTCCCAAAGAAAAAGGCTCCAGAAGGAAAAGCCACTGCTGGACTGCCCTTTCCCCTTGCTTCACGTAAAGCACCTGAAACTGTCCGCTGCACTCTCTATTCCCATTCTCCGTCGCATCTACCACTGTAATGTCTGCATCTCGAAGCATAAACCCCGGCACACTTCTTTCCTGGGAAAGCGGAAGAGAAATAGGTAGCAGCACAAGTAGCTGCAAGTTGAACTTTCTGTTTTCAACTGCTAATTCGAATCTGAAAACAAGCGAGTGGCAGCCACGCTTCCTCTTGCAGCCTGTGCTATGCACACACCAGCTAGGTGCTTCTGCCTTCATTCTTATGCTCTTCGTACCATTTCGTTCTTTTCCTTCAGCCGGAGTCGAACCGTCGTCATCTTGTCGCACAGAGGGCACGCCGGCAGAGAAACCCTCCAGAGAAACGCTCCAGGTTGCTGTCTCTTCCGAAATACACCTGGGCTGTGCACTTTCCTTCGCTGCCCTTGGTAGCACCACATTCTCTTTGCTTTGTAGCCTGAATGTAAAGGGAAAGAGTCTCAGCTACGTCTGGCACCGAGAACAGCTCTAGTTCAACGGGCTTACCCGGCGCTTACCCCGACCCGTGGGAACTTGTATTTGCACCACATTCCAGTGGCAGTCCTCTTTCCTTTACAGGCTGCACAGCGCCGGCAGATGGCAGTGCGCTCTGCACCTGCCTTCTCACTTCCAAGTGGCACGGCGCACATTAGAGCCTTGCAGGGAGAGAAGACGCGGATAGGCGTCTCGCACAGAAGAACGTGGCAGGGCGAAAAGGTGTTCTTCTTTTGTCTTCCTCGTCGCCCAGAGTGTGCTGCTGTGTTGAAAGTCTTGGCCAGCGAAAAGCTACACCAGCAAGTGTTTCTCTCCTGATGCATTGCGCTGAGCCAGAGCTGAGGAAAATCCTTGCACAGCACACTGTGGATGCGTGCAGTACACACGCTGAAGAGCGGCACGGCTAAAAGTCATCGCTGGGCTTCAGTTCTGTCCAGACCGCAGAAGGAGAAGAACGAAGCAGCTGAGCACCGGCTGCATGTAGTGGAGCGAATTTCACATGTCCAGCCAAGAGCTGCTTCACAAGCAGATTCAGCTGAGAATGCTCTGGCTGCTTCACAAAGGAAGGCGCAACCGTTGCACTCCTGGACACTACCTGGCCAGAAGCAGGTTCTTACACCTTCAATGCTGCAGAGTCCATGCAGCTGGAGCACCCCCAGAAGGACGCGTCCAGCTGGAAGGCGTTCTTCAAGTACCCCCCTCTTCCAAATAGCCTTGAAACTGAGCACAACACACTGCGGCTCGGCAGCTTCCTTCTCAGATAGACGTGCCGTCACACTATTCACTCTCGCAGCTCCGTTTCATACTTGCAGCAGCTGCTCCCAAAGAAAAAGGCTCCAGAAGGAAAAGCCACTGCTGGGCTGCCCTTTCCCCTTGCCTCACTTAAAGCACCTGAAACTGTCCGCTGCACTCTCTATTTCCTTTCTCCGCCGTATGGCGAAGCATAAACCTAACCGCAATTGTTTCCAGGGCAAAGCTGGAAGAGAAATATGTAGCAGCACAGTAGCTGCAAGTTGAACTTTAAGTTTCGAGCTGCTAAAGTGAATCCGAAAACAAGCACTCGAGGCAGCCACGCTTCCTCTTGCAGCCTGGGCGATGCACACAGCAGCTCCGTGCTCTGCCTTCATTCTTACGCCCTTCGTAGCAGGTCGCGCTTTCGTTTTGCTGGAGACGACCCGTCGTCTACATCTCGCCCAGAGAGCACGGTGCCGGCAGCGAAATGCTGCAGGCTGCTGCTTCTGCCGAAACACACCTTGGCTATGCAATTTCTCTCTAGCGCTGAAGTAGTACCACATTCTCTTTTTCTTTGTAGCCAGCATCTTTACGGAAAGCTTCTCGGCTACGTCTGGCACAGGGAACAACTTTATTTTAACCGGCTTCCACCGAGCTTGCACCGACGCGTGGGAACTTGTATTTGCACCTCATTCCAGTGGCAGTCCTCTTTCCTTTACAGGCTGCACAACGCCGGCAGATCGCCGTGCTTCACTGCACCTGCCTTCTCACTTCCAAGTAGCACCGCGCACATTCGAGCCTTGCAGCGAGAGAAGACGCGGATAGTCCTCTCTCACAGAAGAACGTGGCAGGGCGAAAAGATATTCTTCCTTTCTCTTTCTTCTTGCCCGAATTGTGCTGCTGTGTTGAAAGTCTTGGCCAGCGAAAAGCTACTCCAGCAAGTGTTTCTCTCCTGACGCATTTCGCTGAGCGAGAGCTACGCGGAGAGTTTGGACCCGACCCTGTGAAACAGCAAGAAAATGCTTGTTGTACGTTGAGCTGAGGAAAATCCGTGCACAGCGCACTGTGGCCGCGTGCAGTGTTCGCCCTGAAGAGCGGCAAAGCTCAAAGGCATCGCTGGGCTTCAGTTCTGTCCAGACAGCAGAAGGCGAAGAACGAAGCAGCTGAGCACCGGCTGCATGTACTCAGTGGAGCGAATTTCACATGTCCAGCCAAGAGCTGCTTCACAAGCAGATTCAGCTGAGAATGCTCTGGCTGCTTCACAAAGGAAGGTGCTGTGTTGCACTCCTGGACACTACCTGGTCAGAAGCAGGTTCTTACACCTTCAATGCTGCAGAGTCCATGCAGCTGGAGCACCCCCAGAAGGACGCGTCCAGCTGGAAGGCGTTCCTCAAGTATCCCCCTCTTCCAAGTAGCCTTGAACCTGAGCACAGCACACTGCGGCTCGGCAGCTTTCTTCTCTCACACTATTCACTCTCGCAGCTTCCTTGCCCGCTTGCAGCAGCTGCTCCCAAAGAAAAAGGCTCCAGAAGGAAAAGCCACTGCTGGACTGCCCTTTCCCCTTGCTTCACGTAAAGCACCTGAAACTGTCCGCTGCACTCTCTATTCCCATTCTCCGTCGCATCTACCACTGTAATGTCTGCATCTCGAAACATAAACCCCGGCACTATTCTTTCCAGGAAAAGCTGGAAGAGAAATAGGTAGCAGCACAAGTAGCTGCAAGTTGAACTTTCTGTTTTCAACTGCTAATTCGAATCTGAAAACAAGCGAGTGGCAGCCACGCTTCCTCTTGCAGCCTGTGCTATGCACACACCAGCTCCGTTCTCTGCCTTCATTCTTACGCCCTTCGTAGCAGGTCGCGCTTTCGTTTTGCTGGAGACGACCCGTCGTCTACATCTCGCCCAGAGAGCACGGTGCCGGCAGCGAAATGCTGCAGGCTGCTGCTTCTGCCGAAACACACCTTGGCTATGCAATTTCTCTCTAGCGCTGAAGTAGTACCACATTCTCTTTTTCTTTGTAGCCAGCATCTTTACGGAAAGCTTCTCGGCTACGTCTGGCACAGGGAACAGCTTTATTTTAACCGGCTTCCACCGAGCTTGCACCGACGCGTGGGAACTTGTATTTGCACCTCATTCCAGTGGCAGTCCTCTTTCCTTTACAGGCTGCACAACGCCGGCAGATCGCCGTGCTTCACTGCACCTGCCTTCTCACTTCCAAGTAGCACCGCGCACATTCGAGCCTTGCAGCGAGAGAAGACGCGGATAGTCCTCTCTCACAGAAGAACGTGGCAGGGCGAAAAGATATTCTTCCTTTCTCTTTCTTCTTGCCCGAATTGTGCTGCTGTGTTGAAAGTCTTGGCCAGCGAAAAGCTACTCCAGCAAGTGTTTCTCTCCTGACGCATTTCGCTGAGCGAGAGCTACGCGGAGAGTTTGGACCCGACCCTGTGAAACAGCAAGAAAATGCTTGTTGTACGTTGAGCTGAGGAAAATCCGTGCACAGCGCACTGTGGCCGCGTGCAGTGTTCGCGCTGAAGAGCGGCAAAGCTCAAAGGCATCGCTGGGCTTCAGTTCTGTCCAGACCGCAGAAGGCGAAGAACGAAGCAGCTGAGCACCGGCTGCATGTACTCAGTGGAGCGAATTTCACATGTCCAGCCAAGAGCTGCTTCACAAGCAGATTCAGCTCAGAATGCTCTGGCTGCTTCACAAAGGAAGGTGCTGTGTTGCACTCCTGGACACTACCTGGTCAGAAGCAGTTTCTTACACCTTCAATGCTGCAGAGTCCATGCAGCTGGAGCACCCCCAGAAGGACGCGTCCAGCTGGAAGGCGTTCCTCAAGTATCCCCCTCTTCCAAGTAGCCTTGAAACTGAGCACAGCACACTGCGGCTCGGCAGCTTTCTTCTCTCACACTATTCACTCTCGCAGCTTCCTTGCCCGCTTGCAGCAGCTGCTCCCAAAGAAAAAGGCTCCAGAAGGAAAAGCCACTGCTGGACTGCCCTTTCCCCTTGCTTCACGTAAAGCACCTGAAACTGTCCGCTGCACTCTCTATTCCCATTCTCCGTCGCATCTACCACTGTAATGTCTGCATCTCGAAACATAAACCCCGGCACTATTCTTTCCAGGAAAAGCTGGAAGAGAAATAGGTAGCAGCACAAGTAGCTGCAAGTTGAACTTTCTGTTTTCAACTGCTAATTCGAATCTGAAAACAAGCGAGTGGCAGCCACGCTTCCTCTTGCAGCCTGTGCTATGCACACACCAGCTAGGTGCTTCTGCCTTCATTCTTATGCTCTTCGTACCATTTCGTTCTTTTCCTTCAGCCGGAGTCGAACCGTCGTCATCTTGTCGCACAGAGGGCACGCCGGCAGAGAAACCCTCCAGAGAAACGCTCCAGGTTGCTGTCTCTTCCGAAATACACCTGGGCTGTGCACTTTCCTTCGCTGCCCTTGGTAGCACCACATTCTCTTTGCTTTGTAGCCTGAATGTAAAGGGAAAGAGTCTCAGCTACGTCTGGCACCGAGAACAGCTCTAGATCAACGGGCTTACCCGGCGCTTACCCCGACCCGTGGGAACTTGTATTTGCACCACATTCCAGGGGTAGTCTTTCTTTCCTTTACAGCCTGCACAGCGCCGGCAGATGGCAGTGCTTCTCTGCACCTTCCTTCTCACTTCCAAGTAGCACCGCGCACATTAGAGCCTTGCAGGGAGCAAAGACGTGGATAGATGTGTGGCAGAGAAAATCGTGCAAAGACGAAAAGATGGTCTTCTTTTGTCCTCCTCGTCGCCCAGATTGTGCTGCTGTGCTGAAAGCGTGCGTTTTATTACCCCTTCTCGCAGTAAGACTATGTGCTGCGTTGCAACTCTTGGCCAGCGGAAGGCTAATGCAGCAAGTGCTGCTCTCCTGAAACATTTCTCTGAGCGAGAGCTTGTGCGGACAGTTGGGCTCTGAGAAGCAGAAAGGCTGTACTTGCACGTAGCGCTGAGGAAAATCCTTGCACAGCACACTGTGGATGCGTGCAGTACACACACTGAAGAGAGCCAAAGCTGAATGCTTCAGTTCTGTCCAGCGCCGGTAAGGGAGAAGAACGCAGCCCCAGGCCACCGGGCTGGTGTGTGCGATGACAAGGAGCTTTGCCGCTCTTCTGCGTGTATACTGCACGCATCCACAGTGCGCAGTGCACGGATTTTCCTCAGCTCTCGATCAGCAAAATGCATCAGGAGGGAAGCACATGATGGATTAGCCTTTTACTGGCCAACAGTTCCAACGCAGCACCACAGTCTTCTTGCGAGACGGGGTAATAAAACACATGTATTGTCCCGGAACAGTTCTCTGGGCGAGCCGTAGCCGAGAATCTTTCCCTTAAGATAAAGACCACAACGCAGACAGAATGTTGTGCTACCTAGCGCTAGAGAGAAATTGCATAGCCCAGGCGTGTTTCGGCAGAAGCAGCAGCCTGCAGCATTTGGCTGCCGGCACCGCGCTCTCTGGGCGAGAAGTAGACGACGGTTCGTCTCCAGCAAAACGAAAGCGCCACCTGCTACGACGAGCGTAAGAACGAAGGCAGAGCACGGAGCTGCTGTGGGCATCGCACAGGCTGCAAGAGGAAGCGTGCCTGCCACTCGCTTGTTTTCGGATTCACGTTAGCAGTCGGAAACTTGCAGCTACTTGTGCTGCTACCTATTTCTCTTCCAGCTTTCCCTGGAAAGAATAGTGCCGGGGTTTATGTTTCGAGACGCAGACATTACAGTGGTAGATGCGACGGAGAATGGAAATAGAGAGTGCAGCGGACAGTTTCTGGTGCTTCACGTGAGGCAAGGGGAAAGGGCAGCCCAGCAGTGGCTTTTCCTTCTGGAGCCTTTTTCTTTGGGAGCAGCTGCTGCAAGTGGGCAACGGAGCTGCGAGAGGGCATAATGTGACGGCACGTCTATCTGAGAAGGAAGCTGCCGAGCCGCAGTGTGTTGTGCTCAGTTTCAAGGCTACTTGGAAGAGGGGGGTACTAGAAGAACGCCTTCTAGCTGGACGCGTCCTTCTGGGGGTGCTCCAGCTGCATGGACTCTGCAGCATTGAAGGTGTAAGAACCTGCTTCTGACCAGGTAGTGTCCAGGAGTGCAACACAGCACCTTCCTTTGTGAAGCAGCCAGAGCATTCTGAGCTGAATCTGCTTGTGAAGCAGCTCTTGGCTGGACATGTGAAATTCGCTCCACTGAGTACATGCAGTCGGTGCCCAACTGCTTCGTTCTTCGCCTTCTGCGGTCTGGACAGAACTGAAGCCCAGCGATGACTTTTAGCCGTGCCGCTCTTCAGCGTGTGTACTGCACGCATCCACAGTGTGCTGTGCAAGGATTTTCCTCAGCTCTGGCTCAGCGCAATGCATCAGGAGAGAAACACTTGCTGGTGTAGCTTTTCGCTGGCCAAGACTTTCAACACAGCAGCACACTCTGGGCGACGAGGAAGACAAAAGAAGAACACCTTTTCGCCCTGCCACGTTCTTCTGTGCGAGACGCCTATCCGCGTCTTCTCTCGCTGCAAGGCTCTAATGTGCGCTGTGCTACTTGGAAGTGAGAAGGCAGGTGCAGAGAAGCACGGTCATCTGCCGGCGCTGTGCAGGCTGTAAAGGAAAGAGGACTGCCACTGGAATGTGGTGCAAATACAAGTTCCCACGCGTCGGGGGCATGCTCTGGGTAAGCCCGTTGAACTAAAGCTGTTCTCTGTGCCAGACGTAGCCGAGAATCTCTCCCTTTACATTTAGAGCGAATGTGCTGCTGTATGTCGCTGAGAGGCAAAGTGCATAGCCCAGGCGTGTTTCGGCAGAAGCAGCAGCCTGCAGCATTTGGCTGCTGCTTGACTCCGGCAGAATGAAAGCGCGACATGGCTACTAAAGAGGCCGAACGAAGGCGCCGAGCACCGGGCTCGTGTCCGCAGCGTACAAACTGAGAAAGGAGCTTGGCTGGCGCTCGCCTGCCTGCCGACTTCACGTTAGCATTGAGAAGGAGGAAGTTCAACGGCAGCTACTTGTGCTACTACTTCTCCCTCTTCCAAGCATCCCTGGGAACACTGGCGCTTACCTTTGGGCTCCGAGATGCAGAAAACACAGCGGTCGATGGCAAGGAGAGGGGAAGTAGAGAGTGCAGCGGGGAGTTGAAGTGGCTTTACGTGAGGCAAGGGGAAGGTGCAGCCCAGCATTGGCTTTTCCTCCTAGTTCTTTTCTTCAGGAGAGCAGCTAGCAAGCGAGCTGCGAGAGCCAACAATGGGATGGCACGTCTTGTCAGAGAAGCCGCAGTCTACAGTGCTGTAGAGTGCTGTGCACAGTTTGAATGCTGCTGTAAGTACACGGTACTTTTGGAACGGCTTCTCTCCTGACTCTCCCGTCTCTGTGAGCTCTAGCTGCTTGAACTTGGCCACACTGAAGGTGTGTGCACGTGATTGCGCTGCGAGTATCAAGTCTTCCAGAGACGAGGGATAGTCAACAAATGCTTTCTCACCTGGCCCGTCTCTCAGTCCGAACTGTGGCTGGAAACGCTGCTGTGCTGCAAGGGTGGACTTAGCCACTCTGAGAGAATGTGATGACGCTCTATAGATAGTTGCGAAGGAAAGTGCTGGTCACTGCAATGTTTCGCCTAGTTTACAGACTTTAGAGGGACTCTGAAGGCCAACGCCTTCTTCTAGCACTTGTTCTCTGCGTGCAGCTGCTGGATGTTCGGAAGGGCTTTGGGATCGGCGAGAGGTAGAGGGTAGGATGGTGCCTAGAGGTTGAAGGAAAGTGCGTCTCTCCAGGACCTTTGATGCAGTTCAGTGGGTGCGAGTTGCATGTTGAGCATGTTCATGATGGCACAGAAAATGTTCTGAAAGAAAGAGGCCGTGCTGCAGCTGCCTTGACTTTTGCTGCTTAGAAACTGCGCAGCCAACAATGAAAAGATTCCTCTTGCTTCCCCGCTACGCGCAGGATCACATTCTTTTATGTCTCCAAGAGGCAGGATGCACAGCGGATCTCTTCCACCAACAGCTCGCACACGACTTGGGCCGGCGCCAGCGAAGCGCTTGGCTTTTTCCCCGGCACTGTCAGCGCTCCTCGAAACAAGCACACGATGGCTCTGACCACTTGCAAAAGAAGGCCAAGCACCAGGCGCTGCTCGAAACCACCCCAAGGGCAGAGGCAAGTTGCAAACGTCCCTGCACTCAAATCAACAGCACATCAGGACAAAAAGATTTCCCTCAACTTCCCCTTCCAAGAGCGGACTCTTCTTTATACCGCACTCCAAGAGGCAGACAAACCTCTTTGGCCCAAACCAATCTTTGCCCTCTCGCAGATTCTGCCCACCAACTTGAAACCATCTGGCAAAAACACAGCTCAAAACAGTGCGGGCTGAGGAAGATCTTGCTGCCTGCAACTTCAACTGCACCCTTCAAACTAGCAGCACACACGCTGTTCTAAGCACTTTCTATTCCTCCCCGTGCTACCTTAACATCTGCTCCAGCAACACTGGCACTTATGTCCTTGTCTTGGCAAGGAAAGGCACTCCGAGTCTCTTGGCCTTGCCTTGCCTTCAGTACCTTGTCTAGTTCTTCTTAAGCTACCCTTGCTCTGCTTCCTTTGCCTCTGCTGCCTTGCCTTGCACTACCTACAACTTGCTGGCTTTGCTTTGCCCTGCCTACCACTCTTGCCCTCGCCTTCCATGCAGGCAAGGCGCTGCAAAGCAAGTGCAGGCAATTGTGGGCAAGTCAAGGGAGAGGTAAGCAAGGCCAGAGCAGTGAGGGCAAAGCAAATGGAGTGGTAGGCAAGAGAAGGCCCAGACGTTAGAGGCAAGGCTGGCCATAGGAAGGGAAGTCCACTGATGGGTAGGCCAGGCAGAAACAAGAAGGGCTCGGCAATCCAAGGCCCTGGAGGAAAGCAGTAGGCAGGTCAAGGGCGGGGCATGGACGTGCGAAGGAATGCAAGGCTCCAGAGAGCTAGCAGGGCAAGGCAAGGAAACTGTTGTGTTGCCAAGGCAAGGCAAGGATAGGCAAGGCAGGTGAGAAGTATATTCGAGGACTGCTGGCACACAACTGCTCTGTGTGGCTTGGCGAGGCGAGGCGAGGCAGGGCAATGAGGGTCCTCGAAGGAAAAGGAAAGGTGAGGCCAGAGCTAGACGAATGTGAAAGGAAGTCAGGTGGGGGATGGGTGAGCAAGTCAATGCAAGGCAGGGGAGAAAAGGCAGGTTGAGGGAAGGCTACAGAGAGGGCAGCAAGGAAATGCAAGGCATGGGGAAGCATGTGAGGAGTGAGTGCTGCCAGCCGGCTGGGATGGCAGGGGCGGGGCAACTGCAAGTAGCATGGCAGGGATGTGGAGGGGGGTGTTAGTGTGCGGGAGGTGTGTGTGTGTGTGTGTGTGCAGCGGAGTGCAGGGTAAGTGCAGGTGTGTGTGTATGTGCATAGGGGGGTTTTGTGCCAGGTGCTGTGCCGGGGGGAGCCGTCCCACAGCCAAGAAGGTGTGGGAGTGAAAGGAGTAACATAGATGTGTCTTTACAAAGAGACCTTGTGAATCCATCCTTAGACAAGGCTAGGAATTTACTGGTAGGGGCGTAACAGAAGAAAGTCTTAGTTCTAGAAACTGTTACTAATCGACAGAGACTGTTGCTCAGCCAAGGCCGTGTTAAATTCCTGAACCTAGAGCAAGGCAGCAAAGACTTAATAGCATTAGGAATAGTTTCGTTTTCTTCCTTTCCATACCAAGAGGGGGGTGCATATTAGAGGGGAGCCTAGAGTAGGCAGTTCCGGAAGTCTGTAATTCCCGAGTACCTCCGAGGGTGCTGTTGCCAGGAACTTCGCATCAAAAGGGGGCTGCATCCCGCAATCAGTTGAGAGACTCCAAGGCAAAAGCCCCATGGCCTCTCCCTGTAGTTGAAGAATGTTACAGGCCTCCTCTGTCTCCTTTTTGGTGGATGAAGAAAGTCAGAAAGCAACACTTCTGCCAGAACTCTCCAAGATGCCCCCTTTGCTCGCAGTGACTCCATCACTGGCCGGGAAGCTGTCTTTTCTCCCAGAGGAGTTCGAGATACAGTTAAAAGCCGAGTGGCAGAGAAAAAAGGCAATACTTGGTTTACAAGGGATGGCAAACAAGAGATACCAGAAGCTTTGGCCCTACCAATCTTAAAAGAACTCCGTGAAGAGAGTCCTTGCACCTCCTGAGGATTGGCAGAAGCCTTCCTCATGCTGGATGGTGCTGGGGGTCTTTTTAGACTGGCAAAACGAGCTGTTGAAGGTTGCTTGATCTGTGCTAAAGCAAACAGCCAAGTTACAAAGGAACTTGCCAGGGGAGGGAGGCCTTGGGCTGCAGGTCCCTTCCAAAGATGCCAGGTGGATTTTCCTGAGATGCCCCAAGTGGGAAGGCTTCATATCTTCTGGTAATGGTATGTCAGCTAGCAAGGTGGCCAGAAGCATTTCCAACTGCTTCAGCAACGACAGCATCAGGTATTAAGGCATTTTTGGAACAAATCATTCCAAGATACAGCATTGTAGAAGCAATAGACTCAGATAGGGGAACTCATTTGACAGGAAAGATCCTTCAAGGGGTTTTGGCTTCTTTAGGAACACAATGGAACCTCCATAGGCCCTGGCACCCCCAGAGCTCAGCTCGGGTAGAAAACAATGAAGAGAGAAATAAACACCTTTTGAAGCTGGTAATAGAAACCAAGATGCCATGGCTAGGGCTTTGGACATTGGCTTTGGTGAGAATGAGAGCTCGACCCAGAAGAGGGATTCCGTTCTCCCCCTTTCCGTCGTTGTTATGAATTACCCGGCTAAGTCTCAACCTAGTGGGGGAGTAGAGGTAAGTGATGTATATTTAAAACCATCTGTGGCCAGGATACTGCTTCTTGTGAAACCCCTTCAACAGGAAGCTCAGCTGGCACAAGCCCCACCTTTGGACTTTGCTGCTTGTCACATCCAACCAGGAGATTGAGTCCTAGGTAAGGAGTAGAAAGAAGCG
This sequence comes from Coloeus monedula, assembly GCF_965178545.1. Taxonomy (NCBI): domain Eukaryota; kingdom Metazoa; phylum Chordata; class Aves; order Passeriformes; family Corvidae; genus Coloeus; species Coloeus monedula. The sequence continues at coordinate 26,399 of NC_138793.1, read as the reverse complement.
CCAGTGGTTCTGAAATGGCGTGGCCCATTCCAAGTGTCACTGACGACAGAAACAGCCATGAAGACAGCTGGACACAGGTGGACCAGTCACTCTCGGGTCAAGGTCTCTGAAGCCTCAGAGATTTGCACATCTCAGCTGGAGGAGAAGGCCGGGAGGCTGTGACTGACACTCTGCAGGAGTGGGCCGGAGCAGTAGCCAGTGCTTCGACATCAGAGGAAGCCCTGCGTGCCTACCCACAGACCACCTGCTGAAATAGTCTCTATGGGCATCCCTCCTCTAGAATCTCCACTCACTGGGGCGCTAATACTTGCTGGATTCTTTTATGTTCAGTGGTTTCTGTGTCTTCAATTGCCACAGGTGGTGCAGAAGACAACGGGAAAATTAGACTAGCTAATTAGATCACATTATTAAAATATTTTCCTTACTAGTTCTACTTTTATATGGTCAGCTAAGTTTAGGCCAGGAATGGGAGAATCAATTTGCAGCCTTAGCAGAAGAAGTAGCAAAAGTTTTTAACCTTAGCAATTGCTGGCTCTGTGGAGGGCCAGGAGGATCTGAAGAGTGCCTATGGTTGGCTAGCCCAGCTGAACCTAATGGTGGCTCAACACCCGACATGAGGTCCATACTAGGACGGGATTTTGGGCCAAAGAAGGAAGTCCATGGCTATAGGAGAAGGTTTCACGAAGGATGTCTGGACTTCAGGTGGCTCTCTTGAAAGCTGTTTATTGCATAGGCGAAGTTCCAGCATTTCAGGGAGTGGCTATCCAGAGCCAGCCCTACAGCTGCCAGCTCCAGCTGTGGGCATACCTGAAGCCGCTTGCTGTTCAAGTTACAGAGCATTCTATACTTTTCTTTGCAGAGTATCTTAGCACGTAACAACCAATAAGCACCATACACAATACCTTGACATTGGCCTATAGCCTATCATAGCTACTACCATCACCATATTATAGTCATTATTATCCAATCACAAGAGTAAGTTACAATTTAAGCTTCCAGTGGAAAATTCTTAGACCTTTCTTCTTCTTGCTACATCAACATTTCTTGTTTGCCTGCCATATCTTTCTTTTTGCTAAAGACACCTTTTCTATTCACTTATGATCTTCTTGAGACTTACTTGGTGAAAAACATGTCTTTGTTTGCAATCACATACCTTTGTCCTGCTCTTAAAAATCTCCTTCCAACTCATCTCCAACCTTTGCCTTCTCAGTTACTCAGCGATCACTGTTTCAGCAAAACACCTTTTCTTCTATATCAACACTTGCTTTCATTTCTACCTCATCCCCAGCTTCTACATTCTCAGACCTTGCTGCCAAGCCTACATACCTGTGAAACTTTCTTACCAAACTTTCATCCTCCCCAACACATGGCCACTTCATTCTTCTCCAACAGGCACTTATTGCCTAAACAGGACAGGGCGGATCTATGTAGGAAAAGGCGTTTGTCAATTGACTTTCCCTCTGGCTTTAAACAATTGGGTTTGGACCCACAATTGCCCTCCTTACAATTGTTCCAAATATCAAGACAATTGCAATCAAAGAGCTGTTCAGCTCACTAATGGTAGCTGCGTAAGGTGTTCTTACCAAAAACATTTGGAAGCCTGTAAAGCAATGCGGAGGGACAAGGGGTTTTTTTGACCACCTATTTTTAAGCTGTCCCCACAAAAATCCCACAAGTAGAAGACATGTTGTTTGTGATTATCAGTGGGAATGGCAACAGCGGATTGGAACTCAAAGCCTTTTAGTGAGTTCTGCTCCAAATCCAAGCAAGCAACTTGCAGATGTAAATGTAGATGGGAACCCTGTGTGGGAGCTTGGAAATGCAAATGCTGTGACCCTTATGGTGGGGCAGCTATTGTTGGAGGACCGTTAGGCCAGGGAAACCCGCGGTATTTTGACCCACCAATTGATGACCAAGGGTAGGAAGGCCCCTTTGCTAATGGAACACGGGCTTTGAAAGGACATTATTGGATTTGTGGCCAACATGCTTAGCTCAGGTTACTTCCAAACTGGTCAGGGATATGGTATATCCCTGGGGTATATTAGACCGTTGTTCTTTTTGCTACTACAAATTCAGGGAAATCGCTTAGGAATCCAAATCTGTGATGATTTAATTCGAGAAAAGCAGTCAGCTGATGCAGCCTTGGCTGCAGGGAGCACCCCAAAACGGGGAAAAGATGAATGGCCACCAGAACAAGTTACGCAACATGATGGACCAGCCACTTGGAAACCTAAGGAATTAATCCCAGATGCCTGGGAACCCATTTATCATTTGAATGAGATAGGTTACAAGCTGTCTCAGAAATAATTACCAACCAGCCAGCCACAGCTCTTGACCGTCTTGCTGAGCAATCCACTTCAATGAGGAAAGTGGCATTTTCCACATTCGATGGTATTAGATTATCTGTTAGCAGAAGAAGGAGGAGTTTGTGGGAAATTAAATGACTCGAGCTGCTGTTTGCAAGCAGATGACAGCGGGAAAAGTGGTCAAATAACAGAGGAAATAACCTCAGCTCATGGACCTGTCCAAGTGTTGAAAAGATGGTAATGGGACATGTTTTCATGGTTAACTGGCCAGCTATGGGCTAAATGAATACCATTTCTCCTCTTCTATGCTATAGCAACTCTAATCTTTTGACCATGCGTGACACCATGCTGGGTGCAGCTCTTTCAGCAGGTGGTCAAGGGGATGCTGCTAGCAGCCATGCCTACCTGATCCAGAAATGACTACAAAAGGACAGAAGAGGATGTCACTGCAAATAATAGCAAAAGCCCAGAAGACTCAAGAAGAAAAAATTAAATCAATGGTAATTAAGGTTTGTAAAGACAAATACAGATTAAATAAAAAAAGGAGGGATTAAAAGGAATGAGATGGATGAGTCTTTACAAACAGACCGTGTGAATTGGCCTGTAGACAAGGCTAGGAACTTATGGGGAGTGAAGTAACAGAAGAAACGATTAGTTCTCTAGAACTGTTACTAATCATCAGAGACTGTTGATTAATCAAGGCCGTGTTAAATTCCTGAACCTAGAGCAAGGCAAAAAAGACTTAATAGAATTAGGAATGGGTTTTTTTCTTCCTTTTCGATGCCAAAAGGGGGGTGCATATTAGAGGGGGGCATAGAGTAGGCAGTTCTGGAAGTCTGTATCTCCCGAATACCTCAGCCAGTGGGGAAAAGGAAGAGGGTGCTGTGGCTGGGAACTTGACATCAAAAGGGGGCTGCATCCCGCAACCGTTTGACAGACCCCATGGGAAAAGCCCCAGGGACTCTCCCTGTAGTCGAAGAATGTTGCAGGACTCCTCTGTCTCCTTTTCGGACATCAACCTCAGGCATGGTGGATTAATTTTCCCTAACGGCAGCGACCTGCTGCGTGGTCTCCGTGCTCCTCCCCAGCCCCCCGGGAGGTGTCAAATAGTTGCCGGCGGCTCCCACCGCGCGTTACAGACGGCTGCGCGGCGCCGGGGCTGCTCGCAGTGCTCCCCTGCCCCGCCAGGGCTGCCTGAGGTCTGCGGAGCCACCTCGCCACCGGCGCGGCCAGGGCCGGGGCCCTTCTCGACAGCAGCCGAGGGGCTGCGGAGCGGGCGGCTGCGGGACGATCAGCTCTTTTATGCCCCGCGGTGCTGCCGCCTAGCAGCGTTAGCGCGTCTACTTCTGGCATGAGTTTAGCAGTGCTCTCGCTTCTGCTTTCTAGCTGTATCCCCACATCTCGCCCTTTTCCCCAAGAGGTGGGGCAAATCTACAGCCGTTGTTATGAGGCCCGTTGCTTTGGGAAACAGGTACAGGACAGGTGTAGAGGACAGGTCATTCCTTTCCGCTTCAGCGCAGTCCTTCCCGCCTGGGCAGCAAGAACGGTGCAGTCCACTGTGACCTGCACAAATTTCCTCAGGAATGCGTACCAGTTCCCAGCGGGCACACCTGCAGGCAACAGTTGGCAGACATCCCACCTTAGGCAGGTCGGAACTCCTGTGTTTAGCCTCTGTTCTCGGCGATGATCCTGAGGCAGATGAGGGATCTTCAGACCGTCTCTTACACCACCCCATGACTCACGACTGTCATCAGGAGAGCTCCATCAGCACGATTTCGTAGTGTTGCGAAGTCTTCAGGACTCGTTAATGTTGGTAGCATATCCCAGAAAAGGGTAGAGAAAATAAGAAAAGAGAAAGAAAAGGAAAAAGAAGGAATAAGTAATTTTTAATCAAAATACACCTGTAATTTTTAATCATGTCTTATCTTATTTTAATACTCATGTAGTTCATCTTGTGTCAATAACCTTAGGGGTGTCCACAGTGGATGGGATAGTGTCCAAATTGTGCACATCTATTACAGATGTCAACCGTTTCATCATTCTGCAATTCATGATGTGTAAGATTGCTGATAAAACAAACCCAATCAAAAGTAAAATCAAGAGAACAAGGATGGGATGACACAATTTGTTCAGGACACCTGTAGCAGTAGGTGAGCACCCAAAAGGAGTATCCCACCAGCTGTGTCCAGCATCTTTCTTTCCTCTGTCTAGAAAACAATGTGTTTCTTTCCCATTGTGATGAACAGTTACCAAGGTTTTCTGTCTGTTTTTCTTGATCTTTTCCAAAATTCCAATGAAATCCTGGTGAAGCAACAAGTGCTTTACCTAAGTAAGGTTCATCCCAGTGGGGGTAGGCAATAATTGGTGGATCACTGTGTAATTGGACTGTAAAATACAATAAGAAGTAAGTGGGGCTAAATAAGAGAAATCACATCCTGTGCTTTTAGTCAAGTTACAAACACAAGAATTTGAATGAGTTTTAGTATCTACAACTAAATTTTCTAGAAATACCTTATCACATGCAGTTCCTAAGCATGCACATCCATTGCCTATATACACAAGCAGTGTTTCAGGAATCTTGTTAGGATGAATTTCAAAAGGACAGATATTTTGTTCTGTGTCCAAACAAATGTCTTGAGGTCTAATTGCACTGCTTTCACAGATAAACCCTTGTTGTTCTCGGACAATACAAGTTTCCAAATTAACAGTTTGCCACTTCTTCCCAGTTTGACGGGCCCATTCTCTGTGCTGGAAAGGGTAGAGAATAGCTGCATCATGGTTCAGCCCTAATGCAATGATAGGGACTATCCAATGCACTGAAGCATTACGTATGGTTAGTACAAAGGCTGTGGCTGTGTTTGTGATGGGATTGTAGGTAAAATTCACTAAATTCCACCAGGATTGGAATTCTCTTTCAAAATCAGTAGCACCGTCCCAGATTATTTTCCGAATTTCAGTAGGAAAAGTGCCTTCTTTGCCTTCTCTTACAATTGAGGCAGCAACGGACTGCATCCACAATTGAGCCTGGACGCAGCTGAGAGCCAAAGAAATGTTGTTTTGTGTAGCACGGAGCATGCCAATTATCAATTTGTGGTCATTCACATTTACCTTTTCTTAATTTGGTAATATGTTTGATAACAAGCGCTGATGGGTTGTTGTATTTTAGTCAAATCTGTAGTTGTGGCAGCCAATTTATTCATTAGCACTTCTGAATCAATACTATTTAAGATTCCCAGTCCTGTTCCCACAACGCAGGTTATGTCTCTTTGCGTCCGTTTCTTAGAAGGGTTCCGCTTTTGCAACCCGGTTGTCTGCCCCTTGAAGGAAGTCTGCAGAAAAGGTGAACAAGCTGGCTGAATTTCTGAGGCATTGTTTTGCATCAGCAACTTGACTTGTTTAAGGGACCATGCCGGATTGAGCAATAGTTGTTGTTGGCCTGTTTTTGTGATTATACGTGGTCCAATTTCAAAAATTCTCGGGCTTAGCATGACCGGTGGTTGGGTGGTAGGTATTGCAACATCGACTTTGAGTTCCCCCTAGTATTTTGTATTGTTTTTACCACACGTGACTTTATGGGAAATTGTACAGCAATTAAGGTTTAGCCAACAATCTTGATTTTGAATTTCACCAAACAAAACACGGCCATGAGGTCCAATGCTATAACTGTGTATAGGTTCGGTAAAAAATTCAGCAATTAATCCACATCGTATTGTAACATCGTCACCTCGAGTTACCATAAAGGGTGGAAAAACTTTATTCTTGTCATCTAACACAAGGGGGGTACTTATACCGTGGTATGTGATTACTGCACTCAGTATGGGCTTTGCTGCGGCGTTTATTTTGAATTTATAAGCTAAACCTGTCAGACTTGGCTGATCTGCCGGGTTATTTTGCCAATTGCATGTTGCATAGGTTGGTTTGGTTAGAGGAAAGTTATACCAGCAGTCAGTTAGTTTGTTTCTGCGAAGCTTTGTGATTTCAACATTGTTGGTACTGGGGCCTAAGGTGTAGTTACCGACATTCTTCTGACAACCACACAGGATGAAGGGGGTTTGTTTGTCACACACCCACTCCGTTGTAGGGCAGAGTTTGGCCGTAATGTTGGGGTGCAAATCACTTTTCCCATCTGGTTTTAGAACATTTCCAGCGATTGCAATGGTGGAAGCTTTCTGGTAAAGAGATCCTTCTACTTTTCTGCATCCTACCTTAATTTGTTCCCCTCTTGTTCCTTTTAGGATTCTAGTCCAATCCTTCAAGTCCCATCCCCATTCACTTGGACGGTATACCTCAGAGTCGTGCAGTGCTACAGTGGCTAGGTTCGGGCAACGATCTCTGGGATAGGATCCTAGAGCACTAGTGTACCTAATGGTAGCTTCAGACCATGGCCACTCAGCTGGTTTTTGGCCCTGGTGTTGTGGTAGGATGCAGAAAAGTATCACTAGTCTTATCATGGTTTATGTGCTCTTCTTCATGTCCCTCGGAGTTCTTCTGTGAAAAGTGAACACAACAGAGTCTGCCACCAAAAGGCAGAAAATTAGAATGATGGAATTATGCAGCATGTATGTATCCGATGCTCTCTCCCTAGGGCATCAGAGGCTACCCATGCATATTTATTCAGAGGGCGTTTTAGCACTAGTGGTACTTCTCCTACGGTAGGGAGATCTACCGAAACAGGTTGTCCAGGGTAGTGTGCAGGATTCTTAAGATCATTTGGTCCCTGCAGTGAGAGAATTATGCTTGGAGCTGTTGGGAAAAAGACAGTGATTTTGGGACACCCGTTTACCCCCCATCTATCATTTACACCTTTCACAGCTTCCCATAGCCGAACATCCCAATTTCCCTCCTGTGGTTTCAAAAGTCCTTTCAAGAGACCATTGGTCCTTTCTACAATGCCGTTAGCTTGAGGGTAGTAAGGAGTGTGAAAAGTCCGTTTAATCCCTTCACCTTTTGCCCAGTCCTGTACAACTTTGGCAGTAAAGTGAGACCCGTGATCAGATTGAATTTCTTGTGGTTTTGGGAAAGTTCCAAACCATGCCTGCAATGCTTGAACAGTATGATCTCCTGTAGCTCTTTTAAAAGCATTGGCCTGGACTAACCCAGATATCATCTCTACTCCTACCAGCCCAAAGTGTTTACTTCCTGACTTTTTAAAGGGGCCGATATAATCTACCTGCCACGCTTCCCGTAAGCCTTTACCCTTTCTTAAATGCAGAGGGTCATCTTCCAAAGGGTGTCTTTCTAGCCGTCTGCGACGTTGTTCACAGGCTGACATGCATGTTTTACACATTTCTCTGGTAACAGACCAACCGCGAGCAAGGGCTTCTTTGTACAAATCTTTTGCACCTGTGCGTTGTCTTTTTACATGCAACCATTCTAAGAAGTGCTCCCAGTCCTCTGTAATTTGATCTTTTTTCACAGGACTTAGTCTTGCTAATTCGTCAGCTCTAGTGTTCCACTCTCCTGCTGGATTTCCATCTGTCTGGTGAGAGGCTACCCACTCCACGGCAAAATTCCCTGGACTTGCAATACTTAGAATTTCTTGCTACTTTTCCTTTTGCCATACTGGGATTCTGTTAACTTCACAATCCTTTTGCTGCCAAAAAGGAAGCCACTCAGTCCATCCCTTAAACACAGCATAGGAATAATCGGTGTAGATACAGACAGGAGAAGTATTCTGTGCCTCACGTTGGAAAACACTCCAAACAGCTATCAGCTTGCCAACTTGGGCACTGCCTTCCCCCTCTGTGATAATTCCTTCACCTGAGGAAGTGTGGAGGGCTACAGCCTTATGTTTCTACACCTTTCCTTCTCGCTTGGCAGAAGCATCCGTAAGCCAAGAATTTGCTGACCGTTTGGGGGAAAAAGGAGGGGCTACTCTAATGACTGAGGCAGGTTTGTCCTGGCTGCTACCCAAGTTTTCAGTTTCTTGGATTGCCAGATTTTGTACAGCTCCTTCAGTTCTTGAGAAGACGCTACAATCATGTTCAATCTGAGCATACCACTTCCTTACTGAGGTCCTCTGGGCCACCCCGTCACGTGGGGGTGGTGCCAGTAGAGACAGCCTTAATAACTTTGAAAGGGCCTCTCAAAACAATTGGTTGTTGTTGTGCAATCTTCTCCGCTTCTAGGAGAGCTAAGCTAACCACAAACAATCCTTTCTCCCAGGTAGTGTACCTTTTTTCAGCATCTTTAAAGCCACGGGAGTAAAAACCAAGAGGCTTCGTCGGACCCTCAGGACCCCGCTGCCATATGTGTACTGACAACCCTGAGGAGACCTGAAAAGCATCTGTGGGATGAATAGGGCCCAGGGCTTGGTGAGGCTGTTGCTTCAAAAACCAACAATTGCCGTGCTTCTTCTTGGGAAGCACTCCATTCCCATTTTGTCCCTTTTCTTAACAAGTTGTAAAGAGGTCTGGCAATTATGGAAAATCTGGGATGTGTTTTCTCCGGAGCACTAATACACATCCTAAAGCATGTTGGAGATCTTTTTTGGATTCAGGCATTTTAATCTGATCTGAAGAGGTTAGGCTATCAGGTGGGATACGTGTCATACCTCCTTTCCACCAAATTCCCAACAATTTCACTTCATGTGAAGGGGTTTGGGTTTTTTCTGAGGGAATTTGCAAATCAAGGCTTTCTAAGTGGGAGGTTATTTTCTGTTGGGTATCTCTCACTTCTTCTATTTCATCTCCTCCCACAAGGGTCTCATCAGTGTGTTGATGAACAGCTAGATTGTCCGCTTTGGGTATTGTCGAACTCTTGGGCTAAAGCGTGATGAGCCAGGGTAGGAGAATGTTTGTACCCTTGGGGAAGCCTAGTGAAAGTGTGTTGCTGTCCTTGCCATGCGAAAGCAAAACGGTCCATATCTTCTGGCTGTAAAGGTGTCATAAAAAACATGTCTTTGACATCTACAGGTGGCATGATTGAATGAGCCTTTTCTTGAATCAATGTTATGAATTCTGCTAGATTTGGGACTGCTGCTGTAAGAGGCTCTGTGTTAGCATTTAGCCTACGAAAATCTATTGTCAGCCTCTGTCGGGTGGAGTCGCGGGAGAGAAGCACTCAAGGCATGATGTTCAGCAAGTCTCGTTTATTATCATAAACTACACATACTTATAGTACTACTAATTAGCTCATACATATTGCAAAAGTTGAGCTCCTCATTGGTGGGAGCTATTTTGTGGGATCTGCAAACACGGTGGTCTTATCTTTCTCTTCCATATGGGTTCTGTCTTCTTACTTATCTGAATGCACATTCTGTTATCTATGCAACTTCTTGCTCAAGGACTCAGTGTCTGCATCTTTACTAAGCCTGCTGTGTTATCATGACCTTTGCTTTTTAGCCATTCTTCAGAAAGACTCTCAACAGGGCATCTCAGGAAAATCCACCTGGCATCTTTGGAAGGGACCTGCAGCCCAAGGCCTCCCTCCCCTGGCAAGTTACTTTGTAACTTGGCTGTTTGCTTTAGCACAGATCAAGCAACCTTCAACAGCTCGTTTTGCCAGTCTAAAAAGACCCCCAGCAACATCCAGCATGAGGAAGGCTCCTGCCAATCCTCAGGAGGTGCAAGGACTCTCTTCACGGAGTTCTTTTACTATTGGTAGGGCCAAAGCTTCTGGTATCTCTTGTTTGCCATCCCTTGTAAACCAATTATTGCCTTTTTTCTCTGCCACACGGCTTTTAACTGTATCTCGAACTCCTCTGGGAGAAAAGACAGCTTCCCGGCCAGTGATGGAGTCACTGCGAGCAAAGGGGGCATCTTGAAGAGTTCTGGCAGAAGTGTTGCTTTCTGACTTTCTTCATCCACTGAAAAGGAGACAGAGGAGTCCTGTAACATTCTTCAACTACAGGGAGAGGCCATGGGGCTTTTGCCATGGAGTCTCTCAACTGATTGCGGGATGCAGCCCCCTTTTGATGCGAAGTTCCTGGCAACAGCACCCTCGGAGGTACTCGGGAATTACAGACTTCCGGAACTGCCTACTCTATGCTCCCCTCTAATATGCACCCCCTCTTGGTATGGAAAAGGAAGAAAACGAAACTATTCCTAATGCTATTAAGTCTTTGCTGCCTTGCTCTAGGTTCAGGAATTTAACACGGCCTTGGCTGAGCAACAGTCTCTGTCGATTAGTAACAGTTTCTAGAACTAAGACTTTCTTCTGTTACGCCCCTACCAGTAAATTCCTAGCCTTGTCTAAGGACAGATTCACACGGTCTCTTTGTAAAGACACATCTATGTTACTCCTTTCACTCCCACACCTTCTTGGCGGTAGGACGGCTCCCCCCGGCACAGCACCTGGCACAAAACCCCCCTATGCACATACACACACACCTGCACTTACCCTGCACTCCGCTGCACACACACACACACCCACCTCCCGCACACTAACACCCCCCTCCACATCCCCGCCATGCTACTTGCAGTTGCCCCGCCCCTGCCATCCCGGCCGGCTGGCAGCACTTACTCCTCACATGCCTCCCCATGCCTTGCATTTCCTTGCTGCCTTCTCTGTAGCTGTTGAGAGTCTTTCTGAAGAATGGCTAAAGAGCAAAGGTCATGATAACACAGGAGGCTTAGAAAAGATGCAGACACTGAGTCCTTGAGCAAGAAGTTGCATAGATAACAGAATGTGCATTCAGATAAGTAAGAAGACAGAAACCATATGGAAGAGAAAGATAAGACCACCGTGTTTGTAGATCCCACGGAATAGCTCCCACCAATGAGGAGCTCAACTTTGCAATATGTATGAGCTAATTAAAGGTACTATAAGTAAGTGTAGTTTTGAAAAATAAATCGAGACTTGCTGAACATCATGCCTTGAGTGCTTGTCTCCCGCGACTCCACCCGACATCTGGCACCCGAACAGGAGAAATTGCCCTTGCCTTGTGCGATGGGGGAGTTGCGTTGGGGTCGGGTCCCGCAGCTAGACGGACGGCGAAAGAGGTCTCGTATACTGCAACGATTTCCTCCGCGCCCGAGCTACCGCATAGGCGGGCTCGCCGATACGAAGCCTGGAGGGGCTAGCAACGGTACCGTCGTAAGTATGGAAAGGCAAGCAGCACAGGAACTTTTCAAGGCTTTTTTGCTTAAGCGTAATTTTAAAGGGATTGATCTTGATAAAGACCTCCCTGCTCTTTTAACGCATGCGCGCTCTTACGGTTTTTTCACTGACCCCCACTCCATTCATGAATTAAGTCAGTGGCGCGCGTATAGTGATAAACTTTGGGATCTTGTCTTAGATGACGATAAGCCAGCTAAAAAGATAGCTAAACTATGGAGAGTTGTTTATAATGAACTTTTAATGGTACAGGCAGAAAAGAAAGCCGCAGAAAAGATTAAAGTTGCACAGGACCGTAATCGTCTTTACGGGGAACATGGTCCCTCTCCCTTCTCTGGTCCGCCTAATCCCCCCACCTTTGCTACGGTTCACGTACCCCCTGAGGCCCTTGCCTCTGAGTTGCCTTCCGCGCCTGCCCCCCCCCCCCCCCCTGCTCCTCCCACGCCTTCCTTGCCGCAGCCTGCTCCTCCGCCCTTGCCTCACCCGTCTCCGCCGGACTGTTCTCGCTCGCGAAACCCCTTTGTTAGCCCTGAGCCTGTCCCTGGGGCAGAGTCTGACCTCGCGGAGGCCATGGCTAGGGGCCATCGAGAACTTTGGGCTGCGGTTGCCCCGTGAGGGCTTACAAAAGGGTGATTCTGACATGCTAGCGGCTGCTCAGGACAGCATAGCGTTCCCTGTCTTATTTGTCCCTAATCCGCAAGGGGGCGGCAATATCGCACAGGTGACTAATCTGGATTGGAAGCTGTTAGCTCAGCTGCGAGCAACGGTGGGGAATTACGGTGTCACCAGTGAACCAGTTAAACAGATGCTTGATTATATTTTTAACGCTTTTACCCTTCTTCCTGCTGACATTAAAGGCATTACTAAGCTCATGTATACCCCACATCAGCGACTGCTTTTTGAGGCTCGCTGGAGGGAGGAGGCAGCTGTTAGTGCAGATCTCGCTAGACCCCAGGGAGATCCGTCAGCAGATATCACTGTAGATGAACTTCTAGGACAAGGTCAACATATGAGGGTTGAGGCTCAGGCTGCACTAGGCCCTGCTAAATTGCGGGAAGCTATGGCAGTTGCTAAGAAAGCTATGGATAAAGTCCGAGCCCCGGGTGGGATCCCTATGTATATGAACATTAAGCAAGGCAGAGAGGAATCTTTAGGCTCTTTTGTTGACAAAGTTATGGAAGCCATCTCAAAAGCTGGGGTTCAAGAGCATATGCATGACCCGTTACTTAAGCAATGCCTTTTACAAAATGGCAATCAAGCCACCCGTGCCCTCATTACTTCCACCCCAGGGGATTGGACTGTCCAGCAGCTCCTAGAAAAGGCTGCTACCATGCCCACTGGCTCTCAGCTGTTCTTAGCACAAGCCTTAGCAAAATTAGGTGAAGGGCTTAAAGAACAGGCTATTAGCTCTCAAAATCAGGTAATGGCAGCCCTTGCTCCTCTCCAAGCGGCAGCAGCACGTCCCCGCCCAGCTCCAGGTGGCCGCATGAAGTGTTATCGCTGTGGGACACTCGGTCATATTCGTCGCGAATGTACAGCCGCAGGAATTTGGTGCAACAAGTGTCAATCCAATACGCACAACTCGAACGCATGCCGTAATAGCAACAAGAAACAGGGAAACCCCCGACCCAGCGCGAACAGCGGCCGCGCGACGACACAAGTAACCGCTCCAGCACCTCTACCTGTCCCCGCCCAGCGACAAGCGGAAGTCTCGGCCTGGACCTGGCAGCCTCAGTAGATACCGAGTTGCTAACATCAGAAATCCATCGCATTCCCACTGGTGTCATCGGACCTGTGTACATTAATGGCCAAGCTATGGGAGGACTTATTGTAAGTCGTTCATCTGCAATTACAATAGGACTCCTAGTAGAGACTGGTCTTGTTGATGCTGACTCCGCTAAAGAAATTTTTATTTTAGCACATACCGATTATCCTCCCGTTAAAATCCCGGCAGGACAAAAGTTAGCACAACTAGTACCATTACCACATCTGTCTTCAAGCATTCCGCCTGTTTGTGATGCACCTAGGTGTCAGCCAAGTCCTGGCTCTACTGGATCTCTGACCTTACTCACTATTGATCTCACCTCCCGCCCACGGAAGCGTTGTCTCCTGCTGCATCAGGCAGAGTCCATCACCTTGGAACCTATCCTCAACCCCCGACGCCCATGCCTTGGGTGCGCTACAAAGACCCCAAGACGGGACTTTGGCAGGATCCTGTAAAAACCTTGTACTGGGGAAGAGGTTACTTATGTGTGTCCACTCCGACAGGTCCCCTATGGGTTCCGGCCAAATGGACTAAGCCTGTTGTCACTGATGAGCAACCCACAACAGAGGAAGAAAAGAAGGGTACAGAGGAAGATCTCACAGATCCTGCAGGAAGTTGAGCAGCGGTTTTGCATTACCTTCCTTGTGGACTCTGAACAGGAGATAGAGGGTTATCTCCTCCCACATTTGCAGAGACACTTTTTGCGCTTTTTGCCAATCTGCTTGCTTTGCATGTAATTGTAATAATCATAAGGCGTGGGTAAGATTGCTTTGCGGAGGCTGTAATTTACAGTGGTGGGTCCACCAGCAACATCTATCAGAAGGGTTTTGATGTCAGTCTTGCAGTTTTCACTGGCACCGTGAGACAGCTCAAGGAGCATTAGTACAACTCACAGGCAAAAATATCATTGAGAGTTTGCAATTAGTTGAAAATCTTGAAGATCTGTGGCTAAGAGAATTAGCGTGGTCAGTACAGCATTTAGCAAAAAAGATCTTAGCCGATAGCTACTCTGTAGTTTTGCAATCCTCGTGCCAACCAAATATCGGGGTCCCCATTCAGTGGCAAGTTGACCCAAGAAAGTGGGATCATGTTTGCCGGCGGTTTAAGCATCGTGCTGCTAATCGCAGGCTCAGTAATGGGTCACCCCCTTTCCTATCCTCCTAAAGTGTTTGACCCTAGAGATAATATCTGGGTCTCCTTGGCACGTGAATTGAACACCACAACATTCTGTGCCTCCTTAGCCACACCCAGTACCCCATTTTTGACATGCTTAGTTGGAGTACCACTAACAGATAATACATGGCGTAACTTCGTAATCGAGACCCAGAACCAGTTCAAAATTATTAGACCATTAAAATCCACAATGAATATTACCACTGGCCTACAAGAGTATGATAGCTGGGATGATAAACTCCCGGTGGGCCCTGAGCCACAAGAGATAGAACTAGTTGATTCTCTTAATGCTACAGCCTGTATTTATATTAATAGTTCACGTGATTTATGCCAAGAGGGCAGCCTTAATGGCTGTCGACTGAATGAATCCAACCCCACCTTGATTTATCCTATTGGCAATGCTTTACAGTGGGATTTAGAATGGTGCAACGTTACCGTGAGAAATCGATCTCTTGCAGCCCCTGGAACGTTTTTCCCTCGAAAGTTACCCAGAGGGTTTTTCCTAATTTGTGGGAATCGTGCCTGGTCAGGTATTCCATCCAGGCCTGTAGGTGGGCCCTGTACCTTTGGCCAACTGAGTCTTGCACTTCCACAGCACCATCCTAATGCTACACACCGAACACGATGGCGGAGGTCTTTAACAGAAACTATAACACCTGAATGTCAGGATGACCTCACGCTATGGAGCAAATCAGAAGTGCTTTTTACCTCCCTTTTTGTTCCTGGTGCAGCTGCGGCACGAGCCCATCGTCACTTAGAAAAACTGGCATGTTGGGTAGTTAAACAGGCAAACGGTACCAGCCGAGTGTTGTCTGAACTTGCAGAAGATCTGAGTTCAGTCCAAAACGCCCTGCTTCAAAATAGAGCAGCTATAGATTTTCTACTCTTAGCCCACGGCCATGGCTGTGAAGACTTTGAAGGAATGTGCTGTATGGATCTTGAGGATCATTCTAAGTCCATCCACGCCGAAATTAAGAATTTGATTGAACACTCCCAAAAAATAAAAAAAGACTCCGGATTTTTCGGATTAGAAGGACTTACAGAGTGGATGGGCTTAGAAGGATGGATGAAAAGTGTGATTAAATCCTTAATGCTGTTGCTAATAATTGTTTTGCTTGGTTTACTTATGCTTAGCTGTATAATGTCATGTGTAAAAAATTTAATTTCGAAGTCAGTCAATATGACTATGATCATGCAAAAAGAAAACAGGGGAAGTGTTGAGAGTCTTTCTGAAGAATGGCTAAAAAGCAAAGGTCATGATAACACAGGAGGCTTAGAAAAGATGCAGACACTGAGTCCTTGAGCAAGAAGTTGCATAGATAACAGAATGTGCATTCAGATAAGAAAGAAGACAGAAACCATATGGAAGAGAAAGATAAGACCACCGTGTTTGTAGATCCCACGGAATAGCTCCCACCAATGAGGAGCTCAACTTTTGCAATATGTATGAGCTAATTAAAGGTACTATAAGTAAGTGTAGTTTTGAAAAATAAATCGAGACTTGCTGAATATCATGCCTTGAGTGCTTGTCTCCCGCGACTCCACCCGACATGTAGCCTTCCCTCAACCTGCCTTTTCTCCCCTGCCTTGCATTGACTTGCTCACCCATCCCCCACCTGACTTCCTTTCACATTCGTCTAGCTCTGGCCTCACCTTTCCTTTTCCTTCTAGGTCCCTCATTGCCCTGCCTCACCTCGTCAAGCAAGGCCACACAGAGCAGTTGGTCCTGGCCACTTTTGTGTACCAGTAGTCCTGGAATGTACTTCTCACCTGCCTTGCCTATCCTTGCCTTGCCTTGGCAACACAACAGTTTCCTTGCCTTGCCCTGCTAGCTCTCTGGAGCCTTGCATTCCTTTGCACAGCCATGCCCCGCGCTTTCCCTGCCTACTGCTTTCCTCCAGGGCCTTGGATTGCCGAGCCCTTCTTGTTTCTGCCTGGCCTACCCATCAGTGGACTTTTCTTCCTACGGCCAGCCTTGCCTCTAACGTCTGGGCCTTCTCTTGCCTACCACTCCATTTGCTTTCCCCTCACTGCTCTGGCCTTGCTTACCTCTCCCTTGACTTGCCCACAATTGCCTGCACTTGCTTTGCAGCGCCTTGCCAGCATGGAAGGCGAGGGCAAGAGTGGTAGGCAGGGCAAAACAAAGCCAGCAAGTGGTAAGTAGTGCGAGGCAAGGCAGACGTAGGCAAAGGAAGCAGAGCAAGGGTAGCTTAAGAAGAACTAGACAAGGTACTGAAGGCAAGGCAAGACCAAGAGACTCGGAGTGCCTTTCCTTGCGAAGGCAAGGACATAAGTGCCAGTGTTGCTGGAGCAGATGTTAAGGTAGCATGGGGAGGAATAGTCCAGCAAGACATTTCTCTTCTGGCCCCTGGGCGTGTAGGGGCAATTGTTGGATCTATTCAATACTGGAGGTGGATCAGTGGATGGATGTGTTGTATTTTGGAGGAGGGGAAGCCGTTTCTTTGGAGATGAGCTTGTAGTTGCTCTCTTTGGCAAGGAAAGCAGGTTTGCATGTGCACATCAGGTGCTCTTAGGGATTTTAAAGGCTTTTCCCAAGAGGCAGAGCTCTCTCTGGGTTAGAACTGTTGAGCTGTCCGTGGGAATGCAAAGGCCAAGCTTGTGAGCTTTTTGTCCTGGTGCCTTTAGTGTGTGAGCAGTCCGTGGTGCCGTTGTCTTTGGATGCTGACTCTG
The DNA here is from genome assembly GCF_965178545.1 of Coloeus monedula. NCBI lineage: Eukaryota > Metazoa > Chordata > Aves > Passeriformes > Corvidae > Coloeus > Coloeus monedula. Next base: position 9,407 of record NC_138793.1, on the reverse strand, counting down.
GGAGAGGGAAGAGCTGAGAAGGAAAGTGCTGAGAACAGCGTGTGTGCTGCTAGTTTGAGGGGTGCAGTTGAAGCTGCAGGCAGCAAGATCTTCCTCAGCCCGCACTGTTTTGAGCTCTGTTTTTGCCAGATGGTTTCAAGTTGGTGGGCAGAATCTGCGAGAGGGCAAAGATTGGTTTGGGCCAAAGAGGTTTGTCTGCCTCTTGGAGTGCGGTAGAAAGAAGAGTCCGCTCTTGGAAGGGGAAGATGAGGGAAATCTTTTTGTCCTGATGTGCTTTTGATTTGAGTGCAGGGACGTTTGCAACTTGCCTCTGCCCTTGGGGTGGTTTCGAGCAGCGCCTGGTGCTTGGCCTTCTTTTGCAAGTCGTCAGCGCCATCGTGTGGTTGTTTCGATGAGCTGTGACAGTGCCGGGGAAAAAGCCAAGCGTTTCGCTGGCTCGGCCCCAGTCGTGTGCGAGCAGTTGGTGGAAGAGCTCCGCTGTGCATCCTGCCTCTTGGAGACATAAAAGAATGTGATCCTGCGCGTAGCGGGGAAGCAAGAGGAATCTTTTCATTGTTGGCTGTGCAGTTACTAAGCGGCAAAAGTCAAGGCAGTTCCAGCACAGCCTCTTCCTTTCAGAACCTTTTCTGTGCCATCATGAACATGCTCAACATGGAACTCGAACCCACTGAACTGCATCAAAGGCCTTGGAGATATGCACTTTCCTTCAAGCTCTAGGTAGCGTCCTACCCTCCACCTCTCGTGGATCCCAAAGCCCTTCCAAATATCCAGCAGCTGCACGCAGAGAACAAATGCTAGAAGAAGGCGTTGGCCTTCATAGTCCCTCTAAAGTCTGTAAACTAGGCGAAACATTGCAGTGACCAGCACTTTCCTTCGCAACTATCTACAGAGCGTCATCACATTCTCTCAGAGTGGCTAAGTCCACCCTTGCAGCACAGCAGCGTTTCCAGCCACAGTTGGGACTGAGAGATGGGCCAGGTGAGAAAGCATTTGTTGACTATCCCTCGTCTCTGGAAGACTTGACACTCGCAGCGCAATCACGTCCACACACCTTCAGTGTGGCCAAGTTCAAGCCAGCTAGAGCTCACAGAGACGGGAGAGTCAGGAGAGAAGCCGTTCCAAAAGTACCGTGTACTTACAGCAGCATTCAAACTGTGCACAGCACTCTACAGCACTGTAGACTGCGGCTTCTCTGACAGACATGCCATCCAATTGTTGGCTCTCGCAGCTCGCTTGCTAGCTGCTCTCCTGAAGAAAAGAACTAGGAGGAAAAGCCAATGCTGGGCTGCACCTTCCCCTTGCCTCACATAAAGCCACTTCAACTCCCTGCTGCACTCTCTACTTCCCCTCTCCTTGGCATCGACCACTGTGTTTTCTGCATCTCGGAGCTGAAAGGTAAGCACCAGTGTTTCCAGGGATGCTTGGAAGAGGAATAAGTTGTAGCACAAGTAAGTAGCTGTCGTTGAACTTCCTCCTTCTCAATGCTAACGTGAATTCGGCAGGAGGGGAACGCCAGCCACGCTCCTTTCTCAGTTTGTACACTGCAGACACGAGCCCGGTGCTCTTCGCCTTCGTTCGGCCTCTTTAGTAGCCATGTCGCGCTTTCATTCTGCCAGAGTCGAACCGTCACCTACTTGGCACACAGAGCACTGTGCCAACAGTGAAATGCTCCAGCCGACTGCTTCTGCTGACACACGCCTGGCTATGCACTTTCCCTCTCAGCGACATACAGCAACACATTCGGTCTTTCTTGTTTTCCAAATGTAAAGGGAAAGATTCTCGGCTGCGTCTGGCACAGAGAACAGTTTTAGGTCAACAAGCTTACCCAGAACTTACCCTCGACACTTGGAAACCTGTATTTGCACCACATTCCAGTGGCAGCTCTCTTTCCTTTACAGCCTGCACAGCGCCGTCAGATTGCGGTGCTCTCTGCACCTGCCTTCTCACTTCCAAGTACCACCGTGAACCTTAGAGCCTTGCGGAGAGTGAAGGCATGGATAGTCGTCTCACAGAAGAACATGCAAGGATGAAAGGATGTTCTTCCTTTCTCCTCCTTCTTGACCAAATTGTCGTGCTGTGTTGAAAGTCTTGGCCAGCGAAAAGCTACTCCAGCAAGTGTTTCTCTCCTGACGCATTTTGCTGAGCAAGAGCTACACGGACAGTTTGGACTCTGTGAAACAGCAAGAAAATGATTGTCCGTCGAGCTGAGGAAAATCCGTGCAGAGCACACTGTGGATGCGTGCAGTGTTCGCGCTGAAAAGCGGCAAAGCTCAAAGGCATTGCTGGGCTTCAGTTCTGTCCAGACCGCAGAAGGCGAAGAACGAAGCAACTGGGCACCGGGGTAAGGTACTCAGTGGACCGAATTTCAAATGTCCAGCCAAGAGCTGCTTCACTAGCAGATTCAGTTGAGAATGCTCTGGCTGCTTCACAAAGTAAGGCGCAGCCGTTGCACTCCATCACACTACCTGGCCAGAAGCAGGTTCTAACACCTTCAATGCTGCAGAGTCCATGCAGCTGAAGCTCACCCAGAGGGACGCGTCCAGCTAGAAGGCGTTCTTCAAGTACCCCCCTCTTCCAAGTAGCCTTGAAACTGAGCACAACACACTGTGGCTCGGCAGCTTCCTTCTCAGATAGACGTGCCGTCACACTATTCACTCTCGCAGCTCCGTTTCATACTTGCAGCAGCTGCTCCCAAAGAAAAGGGCTCCAGAAGTAAAAGCAACTGCTGGGCTGCCCTTTCCCCTTGCCTCACGTAAAGCACCTGAAACTGTCCGCTGCACTCTCTATTTCCATTCTCCGCTGCGTCTACCACTGTAATGTCTGCATCTCGAAGCCTACACCTCGGCACAGTTCTTTCCAGGGAAAGCTGGAAGAGAAATAGGTGGCAGCACAAGTAGCTGCAAGTTGAACTTTCTGTTTTCAACTGCTACTTTGAATCTGACAACAAGCGAATGACAGCCATGCTTCCTCTTGCAGCCTGTGCGTAAAACCACCTAAACACCACGATGCACTCTGCACTTGCCTTCTCCTCGGCATCGACCACTGTGTTTTCTGCATCTCGAAGCCTAAAGTTAGGCGATATTGTTCCCAGGTAGGGCTGGAAGAGGAACAGGTAGCAGTAGAGCTAAAAGTAGCTATCGTTGAGCTTCCATCTTCCCAATGCTAATGTGAATTCGGCAGGCAGACGAGTGGCAGCCACGCTCCTCTCTCACCGTATACGTTCAGTGCACGAGCCCGGTGATCAGGGCCGTCGTTCAGCCTCTTAAGCACCCATGTCATGCTTTCAATCTGCCGGAGTCAAACCATTGTCTACTCGCACAGAGAGCACGGTGCCGGCAGAGAAACGCTCAAGGCCCCTTCCACTGCCGAAACATGCCTGAGCTATGCACTTTCCCTCACAGCGCTAGGTAGCACCGCGTTCTGACTGCGTTGCAGCCTGTATCTTAAGGGAAAGATTCTCGGCTACGTCTTGCACAGATAACAGTTCTAGATCAACAAGCTTACCCAGAGCTTACCCTTGACGCGTGGAAACCCGTGTTTACACCACATTGCAGTGGCAGGCCTTTCATTTACAGCCTACAGAGTGCCGTCAGATCGTGGTGCTCTCTGCACCTTCCTTCTCAGTTCCAAGTAACACCGCGAACCGAATAGCCTTGCAGGGAGTGAAGACGCTGATAGGCGTTTCACAGAGAAGAATGTGCCAGGATGAAATGATGGTCTTTTTAACCCTAACCCTAACCCTAACCCCAACCCCTAACCCTTAACCTAACCCTAACCCTAACCCTAACCCGAACCCCAACACTACCCCGAACCCGAATCCGAACCCAAACCCAAACCCTAACCCTAACCCTAACCCTAACCCTAACCCTAACCCTAACCCTAACCCTAACCCTAACCCTAACCCTAACCCTAACCCGAACCCCTAACCCGAACCCGAACCCGAACCCTAACCCTAACCCTAACCCTAACCCCTAACCCTAACCCGAACCCGAACCCGAACCCGAACCCGAACCCGAACCCGAACCCGAACCCGAACCCTAGCCCTAACCCGAACCCCGAACCCGAACCCGAACCCGAACCCGAACCCAGACCCGAACCCGGACCCAGACCCGAACCCGGACCCATTTCTCGTTAATGACATCATTTCCGATGTCACTTCCGGGTTCCGCTTCCCCCGACACTTCTGCGTCCCGTTCCAGGTCCGCTTTCACCTTCCCCGTCACTTCCGGGTCCACTTCTGGGTTCATTTCTGGGTTCCATTCGGCTCCCGTGGTCATTTCTGCATTTGTTTCCCATTTAGGGTTGGGTAACACTTCTACTAACAGTACTGCTTCAGGTACTCCTTCGCGTAAGAGTACTAATTGTGCTACTATTTAGTGCTAGTGTTGGGGTTAGTTAGTGTTAGTTAGTTAGTGTGCTAGTTAGCATACTAGTTAGTACAAGTCAGCTAGTAGGGGACTACTTAGCCTACTCATTGGCATTAGCATTATGGTTAAAGTACTAGTTAGCATACTAGTTAGTATTAGTCAACTAGTTAGGGGACTGGTTAGCCTACTCCTTAGCGTTAAGGTACTAGTTAGCATACTAGTTCGGGTACTAGTCAGCATACTAGTTAGTACTGGTAAACTGGTTAGGGGACTAATTAACCTACTTGTTAGTGTTAGGGTACTAATAAGTGTACTAGTTAGTACTAGTCAACTCGTTAGGGGACTAGTTAGCCTACTCGGTAGTGTTAGGATAGTAGTTAGAATGCTAGTTAGGGCTAGAAGGCATACTAGTTAGTACAAGTCAACTAGTTAGGGGACTAATCAGCGTTAGGGTACTAGTTAGGGTACTGGTAAGCATACTAGTCAGCTAGTTAGGGGGGCTAGTTAGCCTACTCGTTTGCATTAGGGTACTAGTTAGCATACTAGTTACGGTACTAGTTAGCATACTAGTTAGTACTAATCAACTAGTTAGGGGACTAGGGTTAGGGGACTAGGGTTCAGGTTTGGGTTAGGGTTAGGGTTCAGGGTTCGGGATTCAGGTTAGGGTTCGGGTTCGGATTAGGGCTCGGGTTAGGGTTAGGGTTCAGGGTTCGGGTTTGGGTCCGGGTTCGGGTTCAGGTTAGGGTTAGGGTTCAGGGTTCGGGGTTCATGTTAGGGTTCGGGTTCGGATTAGGGCTTGGGTTAGCGTTAGGGTTAGGGTTAGGGTTTGGGTTTGGGGTTAGGGTTAGGGTTAGGGTTAGGGTTAGGGTTAGGGTTAGGGTTAGGGTTAGGGTTAGGGTTAGGGTTAGGGTTAGGGTTAGGGTTAGGGTTAGGGTTGGGTTAGGGGTTAGGGTTAGGGTTAGGGTTAGGGTTAGGGTTAGGGTTAGGGTTAGGGTTAGGGTTAGGGTTAGGGTTAGGGTTAGGGTTAGGGTTAGGGTTAGGGTTAGGGTTAGGGTTAGGGTTAGGGTTAGGGTTAGGGTTAGGGTTAGGGTTAGGGTTAGGGTTAGGGTTAGGGTTAGGGTTAGGGTTAGGGTTAGGGTTAGGGTTAGGGTTAGGGTTAGGGTTAGGGTTAGGGTTAGGGTTAGGGTTAGGGTTAGGGTTAGGGTTAGGGTTAGGGTTAGGGTTAGGGTTAGGGTTAGGGTTAGGGTTAGGGTTAGGGTTAGGGTTAGGGTTAGGGTTAGGGTTAGGGTTAGGGTTAGGGTTAGGGTTAGGGTTAGGGTTAGGGTTAGGGTTAGGGTTAGGGTTAGGGTTAGGGTTAGGGTTAGGGTTAGGGTTAGGGTTAGGGTTAGGGTTAGGGTTAGGGTTAGGGTTAGGGTTAGGGTTAGGGTTAGGGTTAGGGTTAGGGTTAGGGTTAGGGTTAGGGTTAGGGTTAGGGTTAGGGTTAGGGTTAGGGTTAGGGTTAGGGTTAGGGTTAGGGTTAGGGTTAGGGTTAGGGTTAGGGTTAGGGTTAGGGTTAGGGTTAGGGTTAGGGTTAGGGTTAGGGTTAGGGTTAGGGTTAGGGTTAGGGTTAGGGTTAGGGTTAGGGTTAGGGTTAGGGTTAGGGTTAGGGTTAGGGTTAGGGTTAGGGTTAGGGTTAGGGTTAGGGTTAGGGTTAGGGTTAGGGTTAGGGTTAGGGTTAGGGTTAGGGTTAGGGTTAGGGTTAGGGTTAGGGTTAGGGTTAGGGTTAGGGTTAGGGTTAGGGTTAGGGTTAGGGTTAGGGTTAGGGTTAGGGTTAGGGTTAGGGTTAGGGTTAGGGTTAGGGTTAGGGTTAGGGTTAGGGTTAGGGTTAGGGTTAGGGTTAGGGTTAGGGTTAGGGTTAGGGTTAGGGTTAGGGTTAGGGTTAGGGTTAGGGTTAGGGTTAGGGTTAGGGTTAGGGTTAGGGTTAGGGTTAGGGTTAGGGTTAGGGTTAGGGTTAGGGTTAGGGTTAGGGTTAGGGTTAGGGTTAGGGTTAGGGTTAGGGTTAGGGTTAGGGTTAGGGTTAGGGTTAGGGTTAGGGTTAGGGTTAGGGTTAGGGTTAGGGTTAGGGTTAGGGTTAGGGTTAGGGTTAGGGTTAGGGTTAGGGTTAGGGTTAGGGTTAGGGTTAGGGTTAGGGTTAGGGTTAGGGTTAGGGTTAGGGTTAGGGTTAGGGTTAGGGTTAGGGTTAGGGTTAGGGTTAGGGTTAGGGTTAGGGTTAGGGTTAGGGTTAGGGTTAGGGTTAGGGTTAGGGTTAGGGTTAGGGTTAGGGTTAGGGTTAGGGTTAGGGTTAGGGTTAGGGTTAGGGTTAGGGTTAGGGTTAGGGTTAGGGTTAGGGTTAGGGTTAGGGTTAGGGTTAGGGTTAGGGTTAGGGTTAGGGTTAGGGTTAGGGTTAGGGTTAGGGTTAGGGTTAGGGTTAGGTTAGGGTTAGGGTTAGGTTAGGGTTAGGGTTAGGGTTAGGGTTAGGGTTAGGGTTAGGGTTAGGGTTAGGGTTAGGGTTAGGGTTAGGG